>NC_142884.1:28313946-28913946 GCF_051225735.1 Oryctolagus cuniculus | reverse complement strand
GGAAACCCCAGGCAGCAGGGGCTTCTCCTGGAGGAGGCGAGGTTGCGATGCCATCCAGGAACCCCATAAAGAGCTCGTGGGAGTTTGGGGGAAACCTTCCTACTTGTTACCTTTTCTGAAGCCCAAAGGCTGCTCCCTGCCTCCCGTGAGCTCCTCACCTTTGGCCAGAATCTTCTGGAAGGCGGGGAGCCCTTCTGCTGATGCAGCTGTAAATCCTGGGCCTTGCAGAGCAAAGCCACATGGCCATTTTCTTTTATTTTAAAGATTTATTTTGTTTATTTGAAAGAGTTACTAAGAGATATAGATACACACACACACACACACACACAGAGAGAGAGAGAGAGGTCTTCCATCTGCTGGCTCACTCCCCAAATGGCCGCAGTAGCTGGAGCTGAGCTGATCCAAAGCCAGGACCTAGGAGCTTCTGGATCTCCCACATGGGTGCAGGGGCCCAAGCACCTGGGCCATCCTCTGCTGCTTTCCCAGTCACATTAGCAGGGAGCTGTATCGTAAGTGGAAAAGCTGTGAATCAAACCAGTGCCCATAGAGGATGCTGGCACTGCAGGCTGAGGCTTTAACCTGCTGTGCCATAGCATCGGCCCCAGCCTAGACATTTTCTATCTGGATGCTCTGAGGATGGAAAACACTACACCTGGCTTGGCAGGAGGACCTTTTCTCCTCCTGGTCCTGCTCTCTTGTTTAGGCTTCACGTTCCATTCGCGCACTGTCATCATTTGCTTACTCTGTTTCCACATTCCTCTTTGAGCTCCTGGAGGTTGCACTTGGTACCTTGTTCATATCGCCCTTGGTGTCATGGGGCAAGGATCCAGAAAAAAAATCCTGAATGTTCTATGTTTGGGGAGAGATTCTGGCATGGGGCGTGACAGTTATTGGGCTACAATATTAAGCCATGGGAGGAAACTATGATTAACGGGGTCACACAAGGCCCCCGCTTTTTTCTCTTTCCTGAAAAGCTGCTGGCTGGTTCTGTTGGGTTGGTTCTTGTTAAACACTTGCATTTTATGTACCCTGAGATAGTGGAGGGAAGGGCTTTGCAGAGGGTAATGCAAGACCCCAGCCCTAACACACCTTTCACACTGCTGCTGGTGTGATCCTGGAGTTTAGCTGAGACCTCCAAGGGTGATTAATTCTCTAGGAATTTCCGACTGTTTGGGTTGTTGTCATCTTAGTTACTTATTTCAATAGTGGAAGTCGCCTCTGGCTGCTTGTGTAGAACTTGCTTGGCCTTTTTTTGTCATTGCATTGCAATTTTGAGTAGGTGGCGATGGCTGCATTCCAAGCTTCCCTTGCAATGTGGAAAAGGGATGAGACCAACGAGGCCCAGAGGGAACCAAATGGCCTTTGAGGGCGGCATGGTCAGAGGTAACTGAGCAGGGCTTGCTCTACCTAGCCTGCCCCAGCCTTCTCTCCCCGGTTCCAGCATCTCCACTCTGACCGATTTGAGATCCATGCCTATAGGTGGCCCTGCCTTTTCCCACCCTTTTCATTTCTGTTTGAATCTGTGGGATCCTTATGCCCTTGAGGGACACCTCCCATCAACAGTGTGGATGGCAGCCGAGGGCATGCTGTGTGGCAGAGGGGGTGTGCCCAGCCCTCAGCGAATGAGCGCAAACATTCCGTGCTGCTTGGCGACCATGACAAGTACTCTTTAAACATGGGTTAAATGAGGGAGAGAAGTCATAGAGTATTTTGTGGTTCAACCTTTTGACCATTTCTACTTCATTTGTGATATAAAAAATTGAGTAGATCCAGTCACCAGTGGCCATTGGAACCAAAGACCTTCTGGTCCAGGAAATGAAATTGATTTCATCCATTCATCTTTAGTTGAACTGGATCCAAACGGTGGCTTGTAATAGCCATTTTCACATGTTGAAATATTATTTCTAAAACAGTCATTCAACACAACCTGTCTGGAAGTTTTCTGGAGAAGAGATATTTTTGGAATCTTTTTGACAGCCTGGCCGGCACAATTGTGGTAGAGAATGACTAATGAGTAGTCACTTTCTCTCTTAGCCCCACTTCTTTGCTAGCAAGCTTGATTGAGTGCTTAAGGAATGGCCGGCATGGTCTCTGCAGTAGTGGTACCTGCAGCCCTGCGAGGAGGCCCTGGGAGTTGAAGACTGTCCCGCGGTGAGAAGATGCCCTCTTGGTTTAAGACAATACCTGTGACACAGCCTTCCCAGCAGCCACAGCGGACAAGGGGAATCTGCAGGCATGCACGTCCATGACAATGTCCATGATGGTTGCAGAAGGACTTGGGTTTTTACTCCTGTGACTCCATTTCTCCCTACGATAAAATGAGGGTTTTCCAAGACAGGTGTCCTCATGGCTTCTGGGCAGAGCTGTGCTGTCTTTAGCAGATTCTTCTGGAATAGTGTGGGCCTGAGGACCTGGTTATTTTGCTCAAAGCCAAACAAGTGTTTCTGACTCAACTCTCAGAATTGAGCTGGGGGCAAGCAGGTGGGACAAAGTTGAAGTTAGAGTGCCTGGTTCGACTCCTGACTCCTGCGCACCCAATCCGGTTTCCTGCTCATGCTCCACTTAAGGGGTAGCAGGTGAAGCCTCAAGTATCTGGGTCACTGACATTCACGTGGGAGACTAAGATTCAGCTCTAGGCTCCTGGTTTTAACCTGATCCCACCCTGGCTGTTGCAGCCAGCTGGGGAGTGAACCAGTGAATGGAGGCTTTCTCCTCTCTCTCTCTCTCTCTCTCTCTCTCTCCCCCCACTCAAATGAAAACAAAGTAATACTAAATAAATAAATAAATAGCTAAGTGAGGAACGCCTTGAGCAGAGGAGAAAGCGGAGTGGAGACCGGGAGGCATGGACTGATGGCTAATGCTCACCTCTACTACGGACTGCCGTGAGTAACAGCATACAGATGTACACACTGCCTGCAAGCCCGAGAACCCGGGCCTCCTAAGGACAGGAGAAGGTCAGCGAGGTTTCCTAGGCTGAGGCACTGCAAGGTCCGATAAGAAGGGGAGCAATTTTTAAAGTCAATGGAATATTCACTGGACACCTGGGCATCGCCCTCAACCTATTGACAAAGATGCTTCCCAGGTGTCTATGTGGGTCCCTATGTGGGTCTCCTGGAAAGTAGAGAAAGGTACAAGACAGAAAAAGAGAAAAAAAACCCCCGTCTGTATCAGAACCTCCTGTGATGGACGGCGTCTTCTTGACGTTTTCATTAGCAGGAAATTTATGTTCCTGTTTCTGTCTGTTGTAATGACCATTCATAGCCGTAGTGTGGTGGCAGCTAATGGACAGGAATGAGGAAAAAAAATCCTTTAATTAATGCAGAAGTGAAGCATTTTCTTTTTACACTTTGAGAAGCCAAGTAATTCACAGCAGTTCTTGGCACTGGAGTGGAGGTAAAATAATTATACACAATTTCTGGTGATTAAAAGATTGTAAAAGGATTTTAGTTACATCTTAAAATTATTTATCTTGTAAATGAGAAAGAGTGAGGGTGTGGGAAGGCCGAGTGTTGAGGTTCTGAGACTCCCTCCCGGGTTCCCGGCTGCCCAGGTGGCCTGGATTCTGGGACCTAGTCTGGGGTCCAAGAGGACATCTGTGTAGCACGGGGCGGCTGGGACTTTGCCCCTCAGCCACGGTCCTGCCCCTCTCAGCTGCCCTTTATTCTCCCTTTGTATGAGAATTCGCATTTTGTCTTTAAATCACAGCTCTCTTCATCACTGTCCTCCTGCGGTGCCCCGTGCAGGTATCCAGATTGGGCTGGAAGGGAAACTGGCACATCTCCGGGTCTGCTTTCGGAAGCGATGCGCTTTGAGAAGCCTCTCTCCTCCTCACCCCTGCCCCACGAGCAGTTTGCTTTGGTTTGGATTTTCTGCTTTTTTTGCAAATCAGAAGTAAGGCATCAGAGAGGCCAAGTGAGCGCTCGGGGGTCACGCAGTGCAGGTGGTTGAGCTGATGGACGCAGATCTGTGGGCTCCAGGCTCTTTCTGCCTCCTAAGTGCTGCTGCTGGAGTCCTGTGCCCTTCCTCTTCCTGGGGAGAACACTGGAGGAGGCACATGACAGCAGCTGCAGAGGAGCTGGGAAGAAAAACCCACAGGTGCTCAACTTCACTCACCTTCGGGTGAAATGCAAATCCAAACCCCAGTGAGAAATCACTTCCCTCTGCTTCGACCAGACCAGCTCTTCTCAGAAAGACAGAAGATCACAAGTCCTGGCGAAAAGGGACCCCTTCATGGCTGGTGGGAGAGGAAATGTGTACAAGCCATGGAGGAACCCAGTGTGGAGGTTCCTGAGAAAACTCGAAATAGAATGACCATGTGACGGAGCAGTCCCACTCCTGCCATCCACCCAGGGGAAAAGAGACATGCAGAGAAACATCTGCATGTCTATGTTTATTGCAGAACTATTGCTAACAGACAAAAATAGAAACAGTCTAGGGGGCCAACAGATTGAGAAAATGTGTTGCATAGGAAACATGGAATATTGCTCAGCCATAAAAAAGATGAGATTTTTGTCATTTGTAAAATGACAAAAAAAAAAAAAATGGAACCGGGGGTCCTTACGTTAGGTGACATAATACAGTCTTGGATCTCACCAAGCATGCAGCCTAGAGTGAGTTGATCTCACAGAAGTTGAGACTAGCATGAAGGTTTCCAGATGCTAGGAGGGAGGGGAGGATAGAGGGAGGGAGAAAAGTTGATGGATGGATAGTAAGTTAGAGTTAGGAGTAGAAGTTTGTGGGTTCTATGACACAATGTGCCGAGTATAAATAATGCTAACATACTGCGTATTTCTCTAGAAAATACTAGAAGATGAGATTGAATATTTTCACTACACAGAAATGTTAAATGTGTGAGGAGGAGGCAGGTGTATTTACTCCAACTGGACACTATGTATCTGGATACTAAAATACCACGTGAAATCCTGTAAATAAGTACAACTTTTATGTCCGTTATCAAATTTCAATAAATAAAATTAACCTGTTGCAGGCAAGATGGCGGAATAGGAAGGGAGCACACTGATAGTCCGGGGAGAGACAGTTTAATAAAAGTGGAGATACTGCAGTTTCAAGGAAGAGTAGGGGAGGAAACAGCAGAATAAACTCTTCCGGAACGCGTGATTCACAGTGGACCTGCGTGGAGAGCGTGGGAGCCCACAGTTTGGGACACCAGCGGCAGACTCAACACACCAGCGCTGGAACGCGAGGTGAGCCGAACCTCAATAGCCCGAGACACCGGCAGGCAATTGGAAAGAGGAGACTAGAGGGAACGACCCCGGCGGGAAAAGTTCACCAGGCTAACTAGAAGAGAGAGAGAGAGAAAAAAAAGTGACCGATATGGACACGGGTTTCTCTCTCCGCTCACCTCTCAAAGGCGAGCAAGACAAAGAGCAGGAGCCATCTTGGACATACGTCATAAGCAGAGCGACCTCAGGTCTGCACCGGCCCTGAGCCTAGCAGAAAAACCTGACTCTGGGTGGGGTGAATTAACAGGAGATTAGGACCTAGTGAATTTGTGGTGCTACTGAACTGAGACTGTGAAAAAAGAGACGGTGGTGGAGAGAACTCATGGAATTCACGTGAGTACTCTCCAGAGACGCTACAATTCCGTAATTTTGGCAACCCAGAGGGAGACTGAAGGAGAATTTGAGCCCACTCTGAGGGCCGAACAGATTCCCTGTGTGGTCCTTGGGAAAGAGCTTCCGATCTCTGGCTCCTGTGGGTATATCATTTGCCTGCTAACTACCTCCAACTTCGTTCAGCTGTGTGGAATTACTTCCCTTTTGAATCAAAAAAAGAAAGAAAGAGAGAGAGAGGTTTACCACGCCTAACCTGGGAGTGTCACCTTTGGCACACCAAACAGAGCTCTCAGGCCACACCCATCTCAAGCCTCTAAGGCTCCATCAAAAACAGACAGTCCACTTAATCTAGAGTCATAGTATAACAAGAAAAAGCACCACAGTGAAGAAACCAAATACCTCCAATATGCCAAATAACAAACGCAAAAACCGTGTTAATAAAAACAAGGAAGTCACTATGAGGCCCCCAAATGAAAAAGACACCCCAATTCAAGATTATGAAGATGATGAGATAGAAGAAATGCAAAAAGCAGATCTCAAAAAATTGATAACTGGGAGGCCTGCTAAGTGACCCCTGGGCAGGTAGCACGCACTATGTGGATCTGCATGATTTACATCCTGGGGAGGATGGAGCAGGGTGGTGCGGGATTTCATCACATTACTTAAGACATATGTGCGATTTACTTCCAGAATTTTCCATGCGATATTTTGAGTCTGCAGGTGACCACAGGTTCCTGAAGCTGTGGAAAGAAAACCCGTGGATGAAGGAGGCAGCTGCTCGGAGTGGGGAAGAGCTGAGGTCTTGGTGCAGAACAAGTCTCCCCTACTGTCTTGCTCTCTAGTTAGTGTGGGTGCCCTAAGATCACCCTCTTCACCCCGTCACCTATCTTCAGTGAAATCCTGCTCAAATCCTATTGCAGAAATTTCCAGGTCCTGGTGTGTGAAATGATCACATTTTATAAATTGTAGAATTTGCTTATGGTAGGTATTCTTCCTCATATTCGGAATACTACAAGTACTTATACGCTTATTCATTAAGCAAACTGGGTAGAAAACTGAGTTTGTGTAACCAGGCAGATACACTGATAGGTGATTTCAAGGACTTTCTAAGGGTAACTTCAACAACGTGACTTCTCATCTCTGCTAAGAATGAGTTCACCAGAATAATAACTGTGGCTTCCACTGATGGTGTCCTTGCAAGACCCCTTGCTAAGCACCCAAAATGTGCTTATGTGTTTGCCTTATCAAATCCCTACCACTCACCTGAAAGTAGATATTGTGCCCTCTTCCTGGGATGCAGAAATTGAGGAGCAGAGTAAGATAACTAAGTGGGTTTTGGAGCCTGAATGAACTGGTTCGAATGGGAATTTGGTCACTTCTGGGTCCTTGGGATGCAGCCAGCTTGCTTAACTTCTCCCACGAGGTTAATAGTAACCACGGCTGCTGTTACAAGGGTGTCCCTGAGGCTTTCCCCTCTTGTAGCTCATCCTTAGCCTGCTAGTCCCTTTTCGACTGACTTGCCTTTGTACTTCGGCTGCATTTGGGCGGGTCTGTTTCCGGAAACGACTCAGTATTCTGAGTCTTTGTGTCTGTCCCCTCACTGATAACACACTGCCCTGCTGATCATTGCCTTATATTAAATTTAGAGTTGGATAGTGTTAACAAAAGTGTGAAAGTGTTTATTGGACTCACCTTTGCTTTGCATTAAAAAAGATTTACTTATTTAAAAAGCAGAGTGACAGGAAAACAAGTATATATATAATTTATATTTATGTAAATGTGTACTTTATTATATATAATTATAAATTGGATTTATATTTGATATATATATATAAAGAAGTAGGTGATAGATAAATGATAGATAGATGTATAAATTATAGATAGATAGATAGATAGATAGATAAATTATGGATAGATAGATAATTAATCTTCCGTTCATTGGTTCACTCCCCGAAGGTCTGAAACAGCTAGGGCTGCGTGAGGCTGAAGCCCAGGGCCTGAAATGTGGTGGCAGGGACTCACCTGTTTGAACCATTGTCTGCTGCTGTCCCATGTGCATTAGCAGGAAGCTGGGTTGGGAGCAGAGTAGCCAGGACTCCAACCAGGCACTCAGAGGTGGGATCTGAGCATCCCAAGCGATGGCTTAGCCTGCTGCACCACCATGCTCACCTCCATCTTTGCTTTTATCAGCAGGTTTGAGTTTTCAGCATCCAAGTTTAAAAATATTTTATTAAGCCTCTAGTGGTCCTTTGTTTTTGGAACCATTCTAAGTAATACTGATTTTAAGACATCCTCAGTTTCTTGCTATTTTTTGCTGGAGTGTAGAAATATTACTGCTCTTTTAAGCTCACCTTTTATCTCGTGGCTTTGGGAATCTCAATTATTAGTTCTAGAAATCTTTTTGTAGACTACATGGGATTTCCTAAACAGACAACCAGGTCTTCTGTGAGCGAAGTCGGTTCCTTCTTTTGAATCTGTGTGCTTTTTATTACATTTTATTGCCTTGCGGCTGGCTAGGACAGCTAGTGAGGGGCTGAGTAGGCTTTCTGAGTGCATACTTCCTTGTTTGTTCTCTGTCTTGGGGGAAAGCGTTTGGTTCCTCACCACTAAATATGATGTTTCCTGTAGGCTTTTCCTACAAGTCCTTTACCCAATTTTTATTACAGTGAGGGATTCTGTTCTATTTCTAATTTGCTGAGAGATTTAAAAAAAAACATAAGTGGGTTTGAATTCTGTCAAATTCTTTCCTTGTATCAACTTATGTGTTTTTTCCTCTTTAGACTTTTAACATGATATATTACATTAATTGGCTTTCAAATATTAGATCATCCCTAGACTCCAGGATAAATTCTACTTGATCATGGTGTATTAAAATGTTTATATAGTGCTGGGTTTAATTCGCTCCTAGGTTCATAAGGAATATTGGTTGCTATTTTTTCCTCTCTTGTACTGTTTTGTTCTTATTTTGGTTCTAGGGCAATGCTGGTCTCATGACTTAGAAAGTGGTCTCCGGTTTATCTTTAGGAAGAGCTTATGAGAATTGCTGTTGGTTCTCCTTTGAGTGTCAGAGTTTGTCAGAAACCTTCTGAGGTTTCTTTTTTTCAACTCAGTGTCTCTAACTGTTGTAGGACTATTTGGGTTATCAGTCTCTTCTTGCACATCTTTGGCCGTCTGTAACCTTAAAGGAATTGATCCATTTAGTCTATGTCACTGAATTTATGTGCATATAGTTAGTTAATATTCTCTCCTTTAAAATTTTTTATTACTTATTTGAAAGTCAGAGTTACACAGAAGGAGAGGGAGAGGGAGTGAGAGAGAGAGAGAGAGAGAGAGAAGAGAGAGAGAGATTCTCCATCCGCTGGTTCACTCCCCAATTGGCCTCAATGGCCAGAGCTGAGCTGATCTAAAGCCAGGAGCCAGGAGCTTCTTTTGGGTCTCCCACGTGGGTGCAGGGGCCCAAGGATTGGGCTATTCTCTACTGCTTTCCCAGACCACAACAGAGAGCTGGATTGGAAGTGGAGCAGCCAGGACTGGAACCGGTGCCCAACTGGGATGCCGGCACTGCAGGCAGCGGCTTTACCTGCTACGCCAAAGTGCTGGGCCCATCTTAATATTCTCTTAATAACCTTCTAATATCACTGCAGTCTGTGGTGATGGTCTCACTTCTGCTTCTCCTCTTTGCAATGGGTTCTGCCTCTTTTTCCTTATTTGTTTAGTTAAAGGTTTATTTTCTCTCTGAGTCTTATCAAATAATCAATTTCTGCTATCATTGATCTTTAATTTTTAGTTTCTTTTATTTTTCTTTATTACCTCTCTGCTTGCTTTGAGTTTATTTGGCTCTTCTTTTTCTAGCTTAATGCACACGTTTAGATCATTGATTTGAGGTCTTTCTTCTGACATGAGCTTCCAACCATATTAATTTCCTCTAAGCACTTATGTAAGTGCATGACACAAATTCTGATGTGGAGTTTGTTTTCATTCAGTTAAGAATATTTCCTATGTTTCCTGGACATTTATTCTTTGACTCATCTTTTTAAATAGAATTTTAAGGAGCAGTTTTAAGATTACGGAAAAAAAAATGAACAGAAAGTGCTCAGGGTCCCCATCCTGCTTGAGCCCCACAGCTACGTAATTTCCCCTATTATTTTTTAAAGATTTATTTATTTAATTGAAAGGCAGAGTTGCACACACACACACATACACACAGAGAGAGGGAGAGAGAGGGAGAGAGAGGGAGAGAGAGAGGGAGAGATGGGGAGAGCTTCCATCTGCTGGTTCACTCCCCAATTGGCTGCAACGGCCGAAGCTGTGCCGATCCAAAGCCAGGAGCTTCTTCCGGGTTTCCCACGTGGGTGCAGGGGCCCAACAACTTGGGCCACCTTCTGCTGGCTTTCCCAGACCATAGCAGAGAGCTGGATTGGAAGTAGAGCAGCGGGTCTCGAAATGGCTCTTTTATGGGATGCCGGCACTGCAGGCAGTGGCTTTACCCGCTATGCCACAGCAGCGGCCCCAGTTTCCCCTATTATTTACATCATCTTACATTAATGTGGTAGATTTGTTAAAACTATTGATAAATATTGATAAGATCCATTATTAATTAGTTGATTAAACATTTAGAGATGGCCATTTGGTACACTGGCTAAGATGCCACATGTGGTGCCTGCATTCCAAACCAGAGAGCTTGGCTTTGAGTCCAGTCCTGTATATGATTCCAGTTTCCTGAGGATGTGCCCACTGGGAGGCAGTGCATGATGCCTCATGTACATGGGTCCCTGTCATCCCCTGGGAGACCTGGACTGTGTTTTAGGCTCCTGGCTTCAGCCTGGCCCAGCCCTGGACTCTTGTGTGAATATTTAAGGAGTGAATCAGTAGATGGAAGACTTGTCTTTGTGTGTCTCTGCCTCTTAAATAAATAAAAGCAAACTTGAAGAATTCTTGTAAGGAGCCCATAGTTGACATTGGGGTTCCCTCTTACGGTTGCTTGGGTTTCGCTTAGTGCAAATGTTACATACCCACCATGAGAGTGTCACAGAAAGATCAGTGCCCTGAACATCTCCTGCGCCCCACCTGCTCACTATTCCACCTGCCCACCTGGCAGCCGCTATCTTTTTACTATCTCTGCAGTTTTACCTTTTCCAAAAGTTCATACAGCGAGAATCTCTTCTCAGACCTGGTTCTTCCACTGAGAAATATGCATTGAAGTTTCCTCTGTCGTTTTGTGGCTTCATAACTCATTCTATCACTGAATTATATTGCCTTGTAAGGGTACACTACTGGATTTTTATCCCTTAACTTCAGAACAGCACCTTGGTTCCCTCCAGTTTTACTGAAAATTATGAGTAAGCAGCTACAACCATTGTGAATAGATTTTTATGTGGATGTTTTTAATTTAATTGGCTAAATATCCAGGAGCAGTGTTCTGGATTGCTTGGAAACACTGTTTAGCTTGGTAAGAATCAGCCAGCCCGTCTCAGAGTAGCTATAGTAGCTGCACCACTCTGGATCCCCACTGGTGATGGGACGTATGCCTGTTCCATATCCTCTCTAACAGCTTGTGTCGTCTGGGGTTTGGATTTTAGCTGCTCTAATGGGTATGGAGCAGTGTCATATTATTGCTTTACTCTGTATTTCCCTGACAATAATATTGAGTATCTTTCCATATGCTTATTTGTCATCTGTTTATCTTCTTTGGCCAGGTATCTATTCTTTTGTCCCTGTTTCATTTAAGATTTATTTTATTTATTTGAAAGACAGAGTTACAGAGAGAGAGAGAGAGACAGAGAGAGAGGTCTTCCATCCACTGGTTCACTCCCCAGATGGCCGCAACGGCCTGAGCTGCGCCGATCCGAAGCCAGGAGCCAGAAGCTTCTTCTGGGTCTCCCACGTGGGTGCAGGGGCCCAAGCACTTGGGAGGTTGCCTGTTTTCTTATGTAATTTTGTAGGAGTTCTTTATCCACTCTGAATATAAGTCCTTTATCAGATCATGTGCTGAAAATACCTTTTCCAAGTCCATAGCTTGACTTTTCATTCTCTTCATAATTTCTTTCACAGATAGATTTTTAATTTTAATAAAGTCCAAGTTGCCAGTTTTTTGGTAGATCACTCATTACCAAACCCAATACCACTCAGATGCTTTCCCTTCAATGTTCTCTTTTGCCTTTTGTGTAGAAGTCTCTGATCCATTTGAGTTAGATTTTGTGAAAGGTGTAAGAGAAGTTGATATTCCTTCTTTTTCTTTTTTGCATGTGGATGTCCAGTTGTTTTAAAGACTATCTTATCTCCATGTGGTTATCTTTGTTCAGTTGTCAAATACCAGTTGGCTGCATCTGTGTGGATCTATTTCTGGGCTTTCTGTCCTGCTCCATTCATTTACTTGTTTGTTCTTTTGCCAATTACCACATAGCCCTGGTGACTGTAGCTCTGTAGTGAGACTTGGCTTGGGTAATGGCAGTATTTTGACTTCTTCTCATACTGTGTTGGCTGATGTGGGTCTTAGCCTTTCTGCATTAACTTTAGAATGTTTAATATCTATAAAGTAACTTTCAGCGATTTTGATTGAGATTTCATCTATAGATTAAGTTGAGGAGAACTGATGTCAGCGATATTGAGTTTTCCTATCCATGTGCAAGGAATATCTTTCCAGTTATTGAGAGATTTATATGTATGTATTTTATTTTATTTGGTGCTACTGTAAGTGGCTATGTTTTTTAATCTCAAATTTTAACTGTTCATTGCTTTTGTATAGAAAACTATTTTCTTGCCCTATTGAATTATCTAGATCTACCATGATATCGAATATGAGTGGAGAGAGGGTGCATTATTGCCTTGCTCCCAATCTTAAAGGGAACATGGTTTCTCTCGCCATTAGGTATGTTAGCTGTGGGGTTTTTGTAGATAGTATTTATCAAGCTGAGGAAGATCCTCTATTTTATCCCCAATATTCTGGTAATTTTTTTCTCTTATTGTAACTAGGCATTGGAGTTTGCCAAATACCCTTTTTCTGCATCTGTTGATATGATCAATTGTGATTTTTCTTCTTTAGCTCGTTGATTTGATGGATTGAGTTAATTGATAATTGAATATTGACCCACTTCTGCATACCGTGATAACTCCCTCTTGGTCATGAGGTACAATTCCATTCATACATTGTTGGATTCAATTTTCTGTCATTTTGTTGAGAATTTTGGAGGTCTGTAATTTATCTGGCTATATCTTTGTAGGTTCTGATAAGGAGGTAATCCTGGCTTCTTAGACAGTTAGGTGGTATTTGCACAACTCCCACTCCCCAGAATAGATTTTAAAGAATTAGCATAACTTCTTTCTTAAATATTTGGTACAATTCACCAGTGAAATCATATTGATCTGGTGCTTTCCGTTTTGGAATTTTATCATGGTTGACTTAATTTTCTCTAAGCAACTGTAAATGTACTGATGTTATTTCTCTGTATGTGAGCTTTTGGTGCATGTGTCTTCCAAGGAATTGGTCCATTTTGTCAAATTTTGTGGGATACAACTGTTAACATCTTTTAACATCTTTGGGATTAGCCATGATGGGCATTTTTATTTCTGATGTTATTAACTTGTGTTTTCATTCTCCCTTACCTTTGTCAGCATGGCTGTGGATTTTTCAACTTTATTCATATTTTCAAAGAAGTCATTTTTTGATTTTGCTTATTTTCTCCATGGCTTTATATTACTAATTCTGGTGTCATTTATTTTACTTTTGATTTTCATTATTTCTTTAATTTTTTGTATGTGCTAAATTTTTCTTACTATTTTTCTTTTTAGTTTCCTATGGTAGAAGCTTAGATTATTGATTTCAAATATTCAATATTTCAAATCAATGCTACAGATTTTTCTATAATCACTGTTTCTTTGCATTGTGCAAATTTTAATAGGTTATATTTTAATTTTCCTTTATTTAAGATATTTAAAAATCTTTCTTAAAATTATTTTTATTAAAAATTTCTCTGTGTTATTTAGAAGTGTGTTTAATCTCCAAATATTTTGGGGTTTCTGGCTATATTTCTCTTATTAATGTCCATTTAATTCCATCGTATTCTGAGAATATACTTTGTATGACACCTGTTCTTCTGAATTTGCTATGGTATGTTTATGGCTCAGAATGCGTTCTGTCTTGGCAAATGCTCCACACAAGCTTGAAAAGAATTTGTGCTCTGTCATTGTTGAATGAAATAGTGTATAGCAGTCAATTAGATCTAGTTGATTGATGGTGCTGTCAGTTCAACTATATCCTTACTGATTTTCTGCCCGCTGCATCTGTCAATTACTGGTAGAGAGGTGTTGAAATATTCAATTATAATAGTAGATTCGTCTATTTCTTCTTGCGGTTCTATTGGTTTTTGTCTCACATATTTTGATGCTTTATTTTTGGGGCACATACACATTAAGAATAGTTATGACTTCTTGGGAAATTGAACCTCCTTTTATCATGCAATGTGCTTCCCTCTTTATCCCAAATAATTTTCCTTGCCCTAAGTCAGCTCTGCCTGAAATTAATAGAGTTACTCCAACTTTCTTTTGATTGGTGTTAGCATGGTATATCTTTCTACATTTCTTTACTTTTAATCTAGCTGTGCATTTATATTTAAAGTAAGTTTCTGGTAGACCACATATAGTTTGGTCTTACTTTTTGATGCACTTTGACAACTTCTGTCTTTTAACTTGTATGTAGACTATTCACATTTAAAATTGTTATTAACAGAGTTGATTCATATTACCATATTTGTAAATTTAAAAAATTACCCTGATTCTTTCTTTTTGTCTTCCACTCTTCTTTCTGTCATCTCTGGTTTGCAATGAGCATTTTCTATGATTCAATTTTTCTCTTCCCTTAGTATATCAATTATACTTCCTTTTAAATTTTTAAAGTGACTTTCCTAGAGAGTGCAATATGCTTTCATAATGAATCCAAGTCCACTTTCAAATTACACTAGACTGTTCCACAGGTAGTACAACTATGTTTTAATATAGTGTTTTCAATTTCTTCCTCTGATTTCTTTAACAGTGCTATTGTTCACTTCTTTACTCCTTAGCTATAATCCCTGAATGCTTTCTATTATTATTTTAACAAAGTGTTATCTTTAAGTCAAGCAAAAAATAAGAAAAACAGAAGACTTAATTTCTTCTCCAGCTATCTCCTTGTGTTTATATAGATCTGAATTTCTGACCTATATAATTTTACTCTTCTGTGAAGAATTTCTTTTAATATATTTTGCAAGGCAGATGATGTACTAGTAACAAATTCCCTCAATATAAAAAAGTAATTGTTTTAAATTATTTACTTATTTATTTGCAAGTCAGCATTACAGAAGGAGAGAGAGAGAGAGAGAGAGAGAGAGACCTTCCACTTGCCGGTTCAATCCACAAGTGGCCACAACATTCAGGGCTTAGCCAGGCCAAAGCCAGGAGCCAGAAGCTTCACTGGGGTCTCTGAAGTGGGTGGCGGTGGCCCAAGCACTTTAGCCATCCTCTGCTGCTTTTCCAGGTGCATTAGCAGGGAGCTGGATTGGAAGTGGAGCAGCCGGGACATGAACTGCAGCCACTCTTGCTTCTCCCCTGGTATTCCATTACTTCTATGCCATGTCTTCTAATTGTCCCTAGAGTACATGTATATTTTACTCTGTCTTTTCTTAAAGTTTGATTTTTTTTAAAATTTTAATTTTATTTTAGACAACATCACCTATACGGACAGAATAAAATGTGAGGTTTGGATAAAAATCTAGATCATGAAAACAATCAAATAAGGCTAATATATCTCATCTAAGATAAGTATCCTTTTGTGGTGACAACATTTAAAAATCCTCTCTTTTTGTTGTTTTAGAATTTACACTAGATTATTCTTAATTATGGCCACTGTTCTGTATAGTAAAACCCCAGAAGGTAAATTTTGCTCTCTGCCTAAAACTTTGAACTCCTGGCCAATGTACTACCTTGTCCCAGTTACCACCACCCACTCCCAGCCTACTCTCCACTTCCGTGAGCTCAACTTTTTCAGATTCCACATACAAGGGTAATTTAGGAAGCCTGTGGGAACATCGGAGTAAAACACAAGCCTGTTTTGGTGAAAGAAACTTTGAAAGCCATGTATTTTTTAAAATAGTATCCATTTTCCACAAGCTTTTTGAATACCCCTGCTGTAAGTGAAGTTCTACATTTGTTCCTGCCTTATCTCACTCGGCTTTATCCAAGCTTGCAGAAATGTATCTTGTTGTGTTAAAGGATGAATAGTATTGCACTGTCTACTATCCATCCATTCGTTGATGATCACTTCAGTTCTTTACATTGTGAGTTATGTGAAGGGTGCTACACTGAATGTGGTAATGCAGGCGTCTCTTCTGAATAATGCGTGTGGGTTTTTTTTTTTAGGTATAGACCCAGAAGCAGGATTAGTGGATCCTGTGATGATCCTGTGATGATTCTGTTTTCCAAGATGGCTGTACTGATAAATACCACTGACACTGTGCAAGCTTCCTGTGCAGCCTTGTTATCTGTCGTCCTTTGGTAACGGTCTAACAGGTGCAAGGAAATGATCCCACTATGGCAAGAACACACAATGGGAATAGAGGCCTCTTCAATAGTTGGTGTGAGAGGGGCTAGCATAGCAGGTTAAGCCTCCACCTGTGGTGCTGGCATCCCATAGAGGCACCTGTTAGAGACCTGGCTGCTCCACTTCCGATCCAGCTTCCTGCTAATGTGCCTGGGAAAGCAGCAGAACATGGTCCAAGTGCCTGAGCCCGTGTATCCATGTGGGACACGCATAAGAAGCTCCAGGTTCCTGGCTTCGCCTTGGCCTAGCCCCAGCTGTTGCATCTGTTTGCGGAGTGAACTGATAGATGGAAATCTCTTTCTCTCATCTCTCTCCCTGCCTCCCTCCTCTCTATGTAACTCTCTATGTAAGCCTTTCAGATAAATAAAACTTAAATCTGAAGAAAAATTATTGTGAGAAAACTTGAATATTCACATGGAAATGGATCCTTATCTCACCCCAAATACAGGAATCAACTACTAGTGGATTAAAGACTTAAATGTATTACCTGAAACTGTTGGACTTTAGGGGGAAAAAATGGGGAAAGCCCCATGTCGTTGCTGCTGGAAGTGATTTCTTGGATATGACACCAGAAATTCAGGCAATAAAAACAAAAATAGATAAATAGTGTTGTATCAATCTAAAAAGCTTCCAGAAAGTACAGAAAGCAATTAGCAAAAATACAACCCACAGATTGGGAGAAAATATTTGTAAATCATTCATCAGATAAGTGGCTAACAGCCAAAATACAAGGAACTCAAACTGCTAAACAAGAAAAAAAAGGGAAAAGTGTTATAAAATGGGCAAAGGACCTGAATAGACATTTCTCAAAAGAAGACAAACAAGTGACCAAAAGATATATGAAAGAAATGCCCAACATAGCTAACTAATAGAAAAGTGTTCTATTTCATTCCTTTTCTCTCTTTTTGTTTCAGTTTTGGAAGTTTCTGTTGACCCGTGTTCCTTCTGACTGATTCTTTGCCTGACTGTGTCGAGTCTCCTGAAGGGCCCGTCAACACTTTATGTGCTACCTTTTTGGTTTCTAACATTTTCTTTTTGTCATTTATTAGAGTTCCCATCTTTATGCTTGCATCTCCTATCTGCATTTGCACATTGTTCAGGTTTTCCATTACAGCCCTTAGCCTATTAATCATAATTACTTAAAATTTCCAGTCTGATAATTCTGAAATTTCTACCGTATCCAAGTCTTATTCTTATGCTTCAGGTTTTTTTTTTTTTTCTTTTTAGCATGCCTTGTAATTTTTGGTTGAAAACTGGACATGATGCATTAGATAAAAGGAACAGCTATTATGGCTCAAAAACATGGTTTGTGTGATTTCAATTATTTCAAGTTTGTTACTGTTTGCTTTATGACCCAAGGTATGGTCTACACAGCTGATGGTTGCATGCACACTTGAATAGACATTCTTCTGCTGTGGTAGATGTTTTTATAAATGTCATCTGTTTCAGTTCTTTTGTTTCCTTGTCAATTTTCTATTTGTTCTATTCATAATTGAAAGAGAGAATCTGTCTTATCCAACTGTAATTAAGAGTTATTATTTCTCTCAATTCCTTAAGTTTTTGCTTCATATGTTTTAAACTTATATTGTTATGTGCACTGATATTTATGCTTATAATGATTTCTTAGTGACTGGATCTATCATTGTATTATCTCTTTTTATTTCTGAAACATTTCTTGCTTTCTTATTTATCTGATATCAATAAGGCAATTCCAGGTTTCTTTTAGTGTTTTCATACTACATTGTTTTCTATTCTTTTACATTTAATCTACCTTTACCAATATATTTACAGTGAGTTTTTGTTGACAGCAAATACTTGGTCATTTAAAAAAATATCATCTCAACTATTCTAATTGGTATGATTAGGCCATTCATATTTAACATATTATATAAATATATTTAATATGTTTATAGCAGTAGGTTTGGGTGAAGGCCTACCATTTAAAAAATTACTTTTTGTTCACTTCCTAAGTATTTTGAAACTGTGCATTTTTAGATTTATTTTTATTGTGGTAAAATACACAAAATAAATTTATCATTTAATCATTTTAAGTATGCCATACAGTGGTAATGTATATATGCATAATATTTTACAACCATCACCACTATTTTCATAATGTTTTTGTCATTTCGAACAAAAACTCTGCAACAATTAAACAGTAAATCTCCATTTTTCCTGTTCCCATTCTTTGCTAAACACCATTCTACTTTCTATCTTTATGAATTTACCCATCCTAAGTAATGGATGAAATAATACAATATTTGTTATCTTGTGCCGAGTTTATTTTACTTGGCACAATGTTCTCAAGGTTCATGCATGTTGCTGCATGTGTCAGAATCACATTTCTTTTTAAGGTGAAAATTATTGCCTGGGTTTGCTGCATTTGTTTATCCATTCATCTGTTAGTGGACATTTGATGTGTTTCTACAATTTGACCATTACAAATACTACCTCTTTGAAAATGTTTATGCAAGTATTTGTGCGCGTTCTTGCTTTTAGTTATTTTGGGTGTAGACTTAGAAGTGGAATTGCTGGAACACATGACAATGCTGTGTCTAAGTTTTTGAAGATTGTCAAACTGCTTTCCACAAAGGCTGGACTAATTTACATTCCCACCAATAATCAAAAAGGACTCCAATTTCTCCACACCCTTGTCAACACTTGGTATTTATTATTTTTATTAAATAGTAGTCCTCTTCTAAGTGTGAGTTTTGTTTTACATTTTCTTAATGATTAGTGATGGTATCTTTTCATGTGCTTACTGGACATTTTTACATCTTCTTTGGAGAAATTTCTATCCAAGTTCTTTGTTCATTTTTACATTGAGTTGTTTTCTTCTTTTGTTGCTGTTACTGAATTTTAGGTTTTCTTTGTATAGTCTGTATACTACCCTTATCAGATATAGGATTTGAAAATAGTTTCTCCCAGTTCATGGACTGTCATTTGCTATCTTGATGGTGTTCTTGATGCACAAAAGTTTTTAAGTATTGATGAATACTAATTATTCTTTTCTTCTTCCTGTTGTGTTTCCTTTGGCTGCCATTTTTGGAGTTGTATCCAAGAAATTATTGCAAAATTCAATTCCATGAAAATTTATCCCTATGTTGTTTTTTACAATTTTAATTGTTTTGCTTTGATCTTTAATATATTTTTAGTCAATTTTTTTATAAAAGCACAGAATAAGAATCCAGTTTCAATTTTTACATGTGACTATCCAGTTTCCCCACTACTCTTTATTAAAAAGGCTACTCCCTTAAAACTCATCTTATTGCCCTTGCCAAAATCATTTTCTCTTGTATATAAGAGTTTATTTCTAACCTCTATTTTGTTACATTGATCTTTACCTCAATACTGCATTGTTTTGATTATTTCTAACTTTGTAGTAAATTTTACTATTGAGGAAGTGTGAGTTTTCCAAGTTTGTTCTTTTTCTAGATTATTTTGGCTATTTGAGGTCCCTGGAGTTTCCAAATGAATTTTAGGATGAGTTTTACTATTTATGAAAAAAAAATAGTCATTGAGGGGTGGGCATTTGTTGTAGCAATGAAGATGCTTAAATCCCATATTTCAGTGCCTGGGCTTAAATTCTGGCTCTGCTCCTGGTTTCAGCTTCCTTCCAGTGCACACCCTGGGAGGTAACAAGTGATGGCTCAAGTAGTTGAATCCTTGCCACCCATCTTGGAGATCTGGTTTGAGTTTTGGGATTCACATTTTGACATGGCTCAGCCTTGTATGTTTTGGGCACTTAGGGAGTGAAGCAGCAGACTGAAAATCTCTGTATCCTAATGCCTTTGGAAATAAACAAATTAATTAAAAAATGTAATTGACATTTGGATATGGATTACATTAACTTTAGACACTTTTGAGTAGTATTGCTTTCATCACAATGTTAAGTCTTCAAACGCATGAACATAGAATACCTTTCTGTTTATTTATGTCTTTGCTTTCTTTCAGAAATGTCCTGCTATTTTCAGAGCACAAACCTTCTTTTGTTTCCCGGTTGTGTAAATAGAAAGATCTTTTACATTTCTTGGATTGTTCATTGAAACAACAAAACAGCTTTTGCATCTCACAAATTTATTGAATTCATTCATTAGTCCCAAGAGATATTTTATAGAATACCTTGGATTTTGTGTGTCATGTCATCTATAAGCACAGATAATTTTGCCTCTTTGTTTTTCATTTGAATGCCTTTTACTGATGTTTCTTGCCAGTTTGCTACAATGTCCAATACATTGTGGAATGAAGTGTTCGAGTCTGGCATACTTGTTTTGCTTCTAATCTTAGCAGAGAAAGTTTCCAGTCTTTCATTTGTGAGTGAGTTTCTCATTTCTGGCCTTTCTGAGGACCTTTCCTTCTATTACTAGTTTTTTAAGTGTTTTTTAATCATGAAAGGGTGTTGGGTTTTGTCAAATACTCTTTCTGCATCAATTGAGATGACCGAGTGTTCTTGTTCCCATCATTCTATTAATGCAGTGTTTTATATTGAGTCATATATATTGTGCCATCCTTGAATTCCAGGAATAAGACTCACTTGATAATGGCTTTGGTGTCAGGGAAGGCTTCATAGAATGAGTTATAAAGTCCAAATTTCTCTTCCATTTTAAGGAAGAATTTGAGAAGGTTTGGTGATTCCTACCTTCCCCATTGCTCTCTTCTCTTTCTCTTTTGCACTATTTGAACATTGGTTGTTATTTTACTAAGAATAAGTGTTATTTACATGTATATATTTTTAAAAATTTGAAGTGAAATCTACATAAAATAAAATGAACAATTTTGCTATAGTAGTCAAAACTGTGTGGTATTGGTATTATAAAGACAGAGTAGTATTAAGAGTCCAGAAATAAACCTGTACATCTATGGACTTCTTCCAGTTGGAAAGCAATGTCCTTTTCAACAAATGGTGCTTATAAATAAATGAATATGCTTATTCAGAAGAATAAAATTCTCAGTGTCATTCTGTGAACAAAAACTAGCTCAACATGGGTCAATGCTGTAAATGTAAGAAGTGAAAACCATAAAAATCTTAGGAGAAAATGGGTGTAAATTCTTATCACCTTGGATTTGGCAGTAAATTCTTAAGTATGACACAAAAGCATGAGCAACAAAAGAAAAAAACTAGGCACATTGGACTTCATCAAAACAAAACAAAACAAAACACAAAACACGTTTGTGCAGCAAAGACATTATCATGAAAATAAAAACTCAGGTGACAAAAGGGGAGAAAATGTTCGCAAATCATGTATCTCAGTCTAGTTAAAGACTAGTATCCAGAATATGTAATGACCTCCTACAACTCAGTAACAAAAAGAGAAGCAGCACAATAGTCTATTTTTAACTAAATGGATTTGTTGTTTTATTTAATGATCACCTATAAGAATTACAATATAAAGAAAGCCTCAGTGTCCTTATAATTATTTTTAAATTAAAATTTTTGAAGGTTTTTTTTTTTCCCATTGGGTATGGAATTGTAGGTTGAGAATTAGTTTTTTCAACCTTATGAATGCCTTGTTTTATTTTCCTCGGGTCACCTTGGTTTTTGGTGATAACTGTAATCATTTGACTCATTGCTTCTCTGTGGGTAAAATAACTTCTTCTTTGGCTGCTTCAATACATTTTCTTTGTTTTCAATTATCAGTGGCTTAAATCTGGCTGTGGACATCTCTAACTTCATTATTTTGAGGTTTATGAGGTTCTCAAATCTGTAAACTGACATTTTGTCAAATTTGGGAAATTTTTAGACTTTATTTCTCTGTTTATCATGCATGCATGTATCATTTAATGTACCATCTTGGTTTTCTTCTTCTTCTTTTTTTTTTTTTTTTTTTTGACAGGCAGAGTTAGACAGTGAAAGATTGAGAGACAGAGAGAAAGGTCTTCCTTTTCCGTTGGTTCACCCTCCAACGGCCACTGCGGCCAGCACACTGCGCTGATCTGAAGTCAGGAGCCAGGTGCTTCCTCCTGGTCTCCTGTGCGGGTGCAGGACCCAAGGACCTGGGCCATCCTCCACTGCACTCCCGGGCCACAGCAGAGAGCTGGCCTGAAAGAGGGGCAACCGGGACAGAATCCAGCGCCCCATCCAGGACTAGAACCCGGTGTGCCGGAGGATTAGCCAAGTGAGCTGTGGCACCGGCCGGTTTTCTTCTTCTTGTGAGACTTCAATGACATGAATATTAGATCGTTTACTATTTTCCCATAGGTGTCTCAGGCTTGATTTCTTTTAATTAGTTTTCTCTTCATTGTTCAGATTAGGTAATTTTTGTTGATCTGTGTTTAAGTTCTGTTTCTCTGTCATCTCCACTCTGCTATTGAATTAAATCCAATGGATTTTCAAAAATGCTGCTTTTTTGTACAATTTAAATTTTATTCCCTTAATATCTTCTATTTCTGTTTCACGACATTACGGCTTCTCATTTACTTCAAGAGTAGTTTGTTTTGTTTCTTAGAACTTAGTTACAGTGAGCACTTGGAAATTTCCTTTGATGTGTCCAACACTATACTCTCGGAGGTTTGTCATGTTGAACATCTCTTACTTGAGTGATACAGAGTTTTTCCTGCTTCTTCACCTGTCAAGTAACTTTGTAACGTATCTGGGGCATTTTGAACTTGATATTGCGTTACTCTGGTCTTGCTTATGTTTGTGAAGACTATTGATTTTCTTGTTTATTTAGTTTCAGCAGGGAATCAAGCCATTTGTGTTCACCCTGGAAGGCCACAGTATGTGGGATCTGGTTCTAATTTGAATTCAATTTTGAAAGTGTTGATGGGACCGTTTAGATCTGTTCTCCATGTGTGTCACCCAGTGCCCAGTCTGGGGTCTGGGAGGCAATCGGCACTCTAGGGTAGGTCGCCGGAAGTTGGCTTGGTATAGAGTTTAAGGTCAGATCTATGCGTAGTCTGAGTACAAGCATGGCGTTGTAGGTAGTTTTCTTGAGCTCCTGGAAGGTCTCCACTCTTCCCGTACACTCTCCTGCTTCCAGAGAGCCTGCTTCTTTTCTGACTACTTTCCCTTCTCTGCTGTCAACTTCCTACAACTGTGTCACCTCCAGGCTAAGTGGCAAGATGACAAGAGAGGAAGAAAAGTCTGTGGTTCATCCCCATCCTTTGGGGACCATAACTTTTTGGGTTCAACGAGGAGGTTTTTTATTGTTGTTGTTGTTTTTCCTTCACAGTCACTATTGATGCTTTGTCATTGGGGGGCAGCCTAGTAACCCGAGCAGGAGAGAACCAAGCACAAACGCACAAAGAGGCAAGGATTTCCACCTCTGTCTCCGACTTGGAAGGTCCTTTTTCATGCTTTTCTGATCAGAAAAGAAGGGCTTACCTTAGAGAGTTTTTCTGACTGTATCTGATTCTTAGTTCCTGGTTTGGAGTTGCCTTTGAGTTCACGCTGGAAAATTCAGAGCGAGGGAAAGTTAAAAGGACACTCGCTGCTGTTTTGGTTGTATTTTGATCTTTGTTTTCCTCTCCCAATTTCACACCTGCCACTTTCTTTTCAGAATCTTTAGGGGGCCAGTGCTGTTGGCATAGTGGGTAAAGCAGCCACCTGCAGTGCCAGCATCCCATATGGGTGCCGGTTCAAGACCCAGCTGCTCCACTTCACATCCAGCTCTCTGCTATGGCCTGGGAAAGCAGTAGAAGATGGCCCAAGTCTTTGGGCCCCTGCACCCATGTGGGAGACCTGCAAGAAGCTCCTGGCTCCTGGCTTTGGATCAGCCCAGCTCTGGCCATTGCTGCCATCTGGGAGGTGAACCAGTGGATGGAAGATCTCTCTCTCTCTCTCTCTCTCTCTCTCTCTGTAACTCTGCCTTTCAAATAAATAAATAAATCCTTAAAAAAATCCTCAGATCACTGCCCCTTGTTCTGTCCAGGGTTTTAGTTGTAGGTATCGTGGAAGACAGGCTTGAGTGTACTTTCTAGTTAACTGGTTTTTACTGTCACTTCATAGTTGGAAAATGATATTCCAGGACTTTTCATATTTCATCTCTTTTCATTGTACCTCCCTAAAGTGGAATATAACTTAGTGACTGAAATGGAAGAACAGCCTAACTCTATCTTATTCCAGTGTCCCTTCTCTACCTACTGACCACCAGTTCATGAAGTCTAGATCCAATTTGGAGATGTGGAACAGAGAGTAAAATACAGATCCCAGGAGCTGCCTTAGCTCATGCTGAGATCAGTTATGGGGGCACATTCTTTTGACAGGAGGTCAGGAGGATTCTCCTCTACTATTTATTTGACTTAAATCCTTCCCCAATACCAATCTCATCTCAGAATCTCTCTTTTTTTTAATCTGTGAAAAGCTTATTTTTGCAACCACCTCCAGTGATTCACCTCTGCTGGCCTCCTTCCATTCTATGATTGGCAGAAGGTGTTTCCAGAAACTTAGTAAAGGAAGAAAGCTTTTTTTTTTTTTTTTTGACAGGCAGAGTGGACAGTGAGAGAGAGAGACAGAGAGAAAGGTCTTCCTTTGCCGTTGGTTCACCCTCCAATGGCCGCCGCGGCCGGCGCACCGCGCTGATCCGATGGCAGGAGCCAGGAGCCAGGTGCTTTTCCTGGTCTCCGATGGGGTGCAGGGCCCAAGCACCTGGGCCATCCTCCACTGCACTCCCTGGCCACAGCAGAGGGCTGGCCTGGAAGAGGGGCAACCGGGACTGAATCCGGCGCCCCGATCGGGACTAGAACCCGGTGTGCTGGCGCCGCTAGGCGGAGGATTAGCCTAGTGAGCCGCGGCGCCGGCAGGAAGAAAGCTTTAAGGACCGCAGTGAGAACGGGACTCCGGTTATGTCCTACCTGGTTAAACAAGCTTCATTTGGATGACGCTATGGCACAGTGGGTTAATCTGCTGCATCCCTTATCAGAGGGCCAAGGCGAGTCCCCTGGCTGCTCTGCTTCTGATCCAGCTCCATGCTAATGCTCCTGGGAAGGACTCAATGATGGCTTAAGTACTTGAGCTCCTGTCACCCACATGGGAAGGCTGGATGAAATTCCTGGATCCTGGTTTCAGGTTGGCCCAGCCCTGGCTGTTGTGGGTATTCAGGGAGTAAAACCTCAGATGGAAGATCTCTCTCTCTCTCTCTCTCTCTCTCTTGCATGCTGTGTCATTCTGCCTTTCTAATAAGTAAAAATAAAAATCAGCACATAATCATTTTAAAGCCAGATTTATTAACAGCTGGAAGAAGCAGGGCGGTATGGTGAGCACCTGTTGCTCTGTGGCTTCGGCAGTTCTTTTCTCCTTCTGGTTACTTTTGCTGCATCCATCCCTCCATTACATCCATCCCTCTGCCACGTCCATCCCTCCCGCAAGTTCTGTCCTTGCATTTCCAAGAAGCTGTGCTGTCCCCCAGATGGAGAGAAGACACAGGGCTCACGAGGATTCAGCACATTTCATCTTCCTTGCCACAGGTAGTGGTGCGGCCACGGCCACATGACCTAAGTCTATGCAACTGGAGATCTTTATTCTAGAACATTTGAACAAGAGATTTCCACCCTGCTGCATTTATTAAGTTGGCGAACTGATAGCCTAATACTCTTGCTGATCTTTTCCGTATTAAGGAAAGAGCTGCTAGAAGGGGAAGCCAAGACCTAAAGACTTAGAGCCAAGGAGATGGAGACTAAGAGTTCTCAAAATGTTTTTTGAGGCTCTAGACTTAGTCATGCCCAAGGCTAGCTGCCTTTAGTTTTTCTTTTTTCAGTTTAAGTGTATTAGTAATTCTTTTTGTGCTTAAATCAGCATGAATTGAGTTTTTTTTCACCAGCGCAGACTGGGATGAGAATGGACTGAGAGGCAGCAGGAGGATTGGGGCTGAGCCTGGGGCTTCCAGGGCTGCAGAGGAGACCCCCAGCTCCTTAGAGCAGGGTGCTTTGGCAGGGGCAACAGAGTCTGAGACTATCTGTTTTGTATGCAAATAAATTTGAATTTTTCATTTCCTTTTAATTGTTGGTTATTCATTTTTATTTTATGTTGAAGAAAGAGACACGATAATAGAGACAATCAGAGAGAGTTCTTTTTTTTCTTTTTTAAAGATTTATTTATTGTACTTGAAAGTCAGAGTTACACAGAGAGAGGAGAGGCAGAGAGGGGGAGAGGTCTTCCATCCCCTGGTTTATTCCCTAGTTGGCCGCAATGGCCAGAACTGCACCGATCTGAAGCCAGGAGCCAGGAGCTTCTTCCGGGTCTCCCACATGGTTACAGGGGCCCAAGGACTTGGGGCATCTTCCACTGCTTTCCCAGGCCATAGCAGAGAGCTGGATGTGAAGTGAAGCAGCTGGGTCTTGAACCGGCACCCATATGGCATGTCGGCACTTCAGGCCAGGGCATTAACCTGCTGTGCCACAGCACCACCCCTAGAGAGAATTCTTTCATCCTCTGGTTCACTTCCCAAAGGCTCACAACAGCTGGGGTTGGGCAGGCTGAAGCCAGGAGCCCAGAACTCCATTCAGATCTCCCACACAGACAACAAGGAGCTGTGTGTGTAGACCATGATCTGCTGCCTCTCAAAGTGCATGTTGGCAGGAAGCTGGAATCGGAAGTGGAGTTGGGACTAACATCCAGGCACTTCAATATGGGAGAGGGGCCTTCCAACCCAGTGTCTGAACCACTACCCTCCTTGACTTTTTTCTTGATGACCAAGGGATTGAGCTAACTTAGTGCAGCTTCAGGTTTTCAAAGAATGCAAGTTAATTTGGCAGCAAACCGTGTGTGGGAGATGGAGCAGAGATCCCTCAAAAACAAAGGCTGAGTTAGCCATTTACTGCTCTAGCTCTGTTGTAGCAGTGCCCCAAATGACCAAATCTTGTACCAGGAGTTGGGACAATGGCTTCTTCTCAGGCACCTGCAAAAGCAAGCATTTTCATTTACAGCTTGAGAACGCCAAGGGCGTCCCGGCTAGTCTCACCCAAGCCTTGGTCTTCCTAGTTCTGGTGATCTTGGGACAAGTAATTTACTTGAATTTGGCTTCCTAGGAGATCTACAGAGTTTTAAGTAGTAATTTTTGTCTTATTTAGCTGACATGGTCCTTCAACTATGAAATGAGACGATTTCTATGCAAGGGCTTTGGGAATCAGTGGCAGAAAGCCAGTCCTAGGGAAAGTTGCTTGAGAGATGTTAAGATGATGGGAGTGGGCCTGAGCCTGGTTGCACCATGGGCTCTGGTCTCCATGTGATCGGGGTAAGATGAAGCCTTCTATGGCCAGGATGCTCCGTTCCTGCTCCACGTCACCTTGGAGACTTCATTTCTGTTCGATCAAGGATTAGGCAGGAGGAGATCTGGTCTTTGCTGCTGTAGGTGGTGGTGAGCTCTCCATCACAGGAAAGATTCAAGCATCTACATAACTGCTCGTCAGAGGGGCTCAGGCCAGATACCGTCTGTAGACAGCAGGTGGGAAACTGCCCTGTGTGGATGCTAGGGTCAGGTCTTCCCAGACCTCAGCTCCCCGGGAATGTGTATTCCCCTGTGAGCTGTGTAGTGTCCCCTTCCCACTGAGAAAATTCAGAGTGCTATTTGGTATTTTATGTTTTATTTTCAAAAGACGGCTTTCTTCTTGCTCCTCTGCACTCCTATCTCCAGTCTTTTTCTTCCCCAAATCCAAACACATGGTCCAGAGTAAGTCATAATGAAGAAATCTGCAAGAGAAGCTCCGTGGCACTTGCTAATCAGTTTGATAATGGAGGTATCTCTGCCACGTTACACAGGGCCAAATTGAAAGGGCAAGGAGAGCTCCGGAAATCTTCCCTTCGTGTTAACAAAGTGAATATTAATGAAAAACAAAATTGAGCTCCTCTTGTGCCTGATTTTCATCAAATTGTACAGGTATTAGAAAACAGCTATAGAAATCCTAACCATTAGTATTTAATTCCAAGCGACATTGGACTCTGCTCTATTTCTGACCATCACGCCTCTCGTGGGAAGACGAGTCAGTCACCTTGCTGGGCCCACAGCAAGAGAGAATCGAGAATGGAGTTAATTCAGTCCTTGATGGACCAAATATCTGGACAGTGAGAATGGGCGTGGAGTTAGTGATGCAGGCAGACCAGAAGAGACGCCAGACGGCCTCCAGGGGGCGTTTGGCTTTCTTCTACTGGGAGGCAGGTTCAAGTTGCCCAGGTCCCCAGGGTGACCTGGCTCCTGCAGAACTCGGGTGCCTCCAGAGGGGCACCTCTGCGCAGTGCCCAGTCCAGGAGTCATACCCTGCTGCTCGACTGGACGCTCCTGGGCACTGCTAAGATAGACTCAGTAGGGGAGCTGCCCAGGATAAGCAAGGGTCTGGAATGCTCTGGATGTGTTCTGATGACAACAGAGGCATGCTGGGAGCCGCTCCCGGAGGGGCACATGGTAACCCACGGAAGACCTCCACTGGGGCGGAGGGAAAGCTAAGAGCTACTGCCATTACTAGATTCCAAGGACGGACTTGAGATTTATGGGGAAAAGAAAGGTCCTGGAGTTTACAAGAGCTTCTGATGTGTTGCAGACAGGGGTTTCTTGGTCCTCACCCTGGGACCCCCACAATTCTAGGGAGAAGATGCTAAGAGGAGGGAGAGAAAGTGGAGGCTCAGGCACGACACCTGGGTAGCTCCCAAAGTGAACCCTGGCCTGTTCTCACCTGTGCTGAGGGCTGATCCCCTTACCCACAGGTCACTCTTATGATCCATGTGTCCCCAACCACCAGGCTATGGATAGAAAGAAGTGGCCGCCAATGTCACGAGATGGCCAATCCCTGTAGATTGCACCCTAGGTTGAAGCCACTTGTACATGGCCCTCCAAATGCCTTGCTTGAGCTCATCCCTAGGGGCTGGGCTGAGACTGGAGCGGCCCTCAGTCCCTCCTGTCTGTTCTCGCTCCTGGGGCCACAGCATTTGTTTGATTACTTCTTCCTGCTTAGCTGTCATGGCCTCCTAGCTTTCTCGGAAGACCAGCTTCCCGGGATGGCTCTTGGCGTCTGTTGGTGAATGAAATTGGGCTTACAAGTTTGCCTTGCCCCTGGCGTTGACTCGAGTTCACACTTTCTTTTTTCTTTTCTTTTTTTTTTTTGACAGGCAGAGTGGACAGTGAGAGAGAGACAGAGAGAAAGGTCTTCCTTTTGCTGTTGGTTCACCCTCCAATGGCTGCCGCCGCTGGCGCACCGCACTGATCCGAAGCAGGAGCCAGGTGCTTCTCCTGGTCTCCCATGGGGTGCAGGGCCCAAGCACTTGGGCCATCCTCCACTGCACTCCCTGGCCACAGCAGAGAGCTGGCCTGGAAGAGGGGCAACCGGGACAGAATCCGGCGCCCCGACCAGGACTAGAACCCGGTGTGCCGGTGCCGCAAGGTGGAGGATTGGCCTAGTGAGCCGCGGCGCCGGTCTCGAGTTCACACTTTCAATAACTTCCGCTGCTGTTCCCCGCAATCTTTAGCTTCTGTTTCTCCCTAGCATGCACTGTTAGAAACTATTTCAGCTGCAAGAAACAGAAAACTCAAGTGCAGTGTCCATAACTTTACCCATGTAGCCAATGTTCTAGGTCCAGAGACTTTGGTGCCTAGCAAGAATGTTCTCTGCCCTGTTTTTCTAGTCTGTCTTCTGTAGAGTGCTGGGTTTTTGTTCTTGTTCTTTCAGCCTCATGGTTGCAAAATGGCTGCTAAAGCTTCAGCCATCATATCAACATTTAAATCAGGAAAAAAAAATAAAGAGGGCCATGGCAGTTGCAATGTTTCCCTTCCTCTTGGAAAACAGAGCCTTCCCTGGCAGACTTAAGTCTTTGTCCTGGCTCAGGTCGCTGGGGACCATGCCCAGGGTGGCTGGGTTTTCACTGAGCCAGTCCAGCTCAAGCACATTTGGGGCATTCAATGCACCAACGCACGGAGAGCCAGACCCAGTCTGAGGCTTTGTGGGGAGGGAGGGGACTGATACTAATGAAGGTGGGCTCCTTCTCCTGGTGCTTGGGAGGAACTGTGGGTGGGAACGCTGCAAACCCACCTGGTTCATCTCCTCCCAAAGGCTGCCCATCCCTGGGGTAGCAAAGGTGGGCCCTGTGGCATTAGGGCAAAGCTGTGTTGGATGCCCCTGATGATCACTGGAGGTGGGGAGCAGAGATGACCAAACCGGTGCCTGGCCATGTCTCTTCGCATCTGAGTGCCTGTCTGCCTCCAAACATGTGCCAAAAGGGACCGAGAGGCCGGCGCTGTCTCTCCGGGCTGCCGCCCCAGCCTGCATCTCGCATTCAAGCCCTGCTCCGCGGGCGGCTAGCCGGCAGCCTCCAGATGACCACTGCACACTCCGCGGGGACCTTTGCAAACCCTTGGAAGACACACTATTTTTCTCTGCCTGCATAATCGTTGAGAAGGGAGCCGGAGAAGGTGCTCTAATTAATTAGAGCAGGTGTTTGAGGATGCCACCGCGTGCAGGACACAGGACCAGAATCCAAATTTGCCACTTATCTGCCTCCACCACCACGACCCCGAGGCGCCCCTCTCCTTCCCTGCATTCGCATTTGTGTGTGAACGGTAGCCTGTGACCGCAGCCTTATTAGCTGGTCAAAATTTTACTTTTAAATGGACCATTAACCTACCCGGCGCCCAGAGCGCACTGATAATGTAATACCTCAGGATCCCGTCGGGCCCCGGAGTGAGGCAGGTCAGCGCACACATCTATTTCTCTCCATTATCCCCTGGATGTCCGAGGCACGTTCACACCCAGCAGCTTCCTCTGGCTGCACACTTTTTTTTTTCTATCTCAGCCATGGCATCGGCCTGGACAGATCACTTCACCGCCCTACCCAAGCCTCGGAGTCCCCATCAAGAAAATGGAACTAGCTGCGTATATTTTTTCCCGGTCCATATTTTTTAATATTTTTTTCCTTGACCATTGGGGAGGGAGGGAGAGGCAGGAGCTGCAGTAGAGTGGGCTGGCCACCACCCAGCCCTGGCTTGCAGGGCTGGGCATTCCCCCAGTCCTCCCTGGCACCTCTTGCAGCTCCCTATGCCGAGACGGGGACCCGGGTGAAGGTCCCGAGACTGCGATCAGAGCCCCCTTCCAGCCTCACGGGTCTTCTCGGAGAACTCTGCCTGGCTGGAATTCCATCCACTCCTGGCAAAGGACGACTTCCTGTCTCCCAGGGAGAGAGGCTTATAAAAAAGGCATAAAAATGAGGCTTCTAAAGACATCCTGGACGTCAACTAGATGTTGCAAAATTACATTTTGATGAGTTCAGTGTAAATGAACCAGAAACATATGGATTCAATTTCCCTTGGAATCCACAAGGGTTTAAAAACCAAGGGGGCGGGGGGAACGCATTGGGGGAAGAGCATTTTAGGTCTCACCAAGCTCCCCGCATTTGTAAACAGCAGTTTGAGGTTTGTGATGATTGTGTCCTGGGCTGGGTTCCTTGCCTAAGAATAGAATGCACAGGATGGCCTGCAGCAGCCTCACAGAACACGTGCAGGGGAGAGCACCCGGGGGCTGCTCTCTCCCTGTCACGGCTCCACGGCCTGTGGCACTCTGAGGTCATCTCCCAGGTCCGTTCTAGGTTTGATCCAACATGCACCCTCTTTCCTCCTTTGGCTTCTGCAAAGATAAAGTGCCCCAGGGGCATGATCAGATGCACAGCATCGGTGAGTGCCAAGTGCGGGTCCGTCCCAGGGACAGCAGCAGGGGCCAGGTCTCTGCAAGGTTTAAACTCAGGAAATTGCCGTTCAGGGAAAGCCCAAGGTAGCAGGGCTGGGACTGGAAGCCAGGGCTTCTGAGCTGGAGTCTGAGGATGTCTCCACCCTAGAGAAGGATTTCCTAATGTCTGCGTTCAGACTCGGCTAAGACTGGACCTGTGCACCTGCAACCGCGGCTCGGCAGGTCTACCAGGAGGCTGGCAGAGGGCTTCCCACACTGCACTCAGGGGATTCTAGAAATTCTCAGTGGCTTCTCAGTGAGACCATTTGGGGCCACAGAGCAGCAGAGGGGAGGCATGAATTGCCTGAACTCACAGGCCCCTGCTCCCAGGCAGGGCAGCCTCTCCGCCCTGCCTTATTGAAAGAGACTTCAGATAAGATTTAGCTCGCAGCAGGCTTGGGAGTGAAGGTTTGACAATAAGGGACACAGTGGCCACCTGCCATTCCCTTCTGTCCAGTCTAGTTTGTGAGCCGGCCAAATTATTGAATGGGCTGTCTTTGGCTTCACGTCTGCATTGTGGGGATCTGTATGCACCACCAGGCTGCTGGAGCTGTCCACGAACAGCCCCAGTCTGTGGGGTCCCTCTCCTGGGCTCTGTGCAGGAGGCCTGAAACCTATTGTACTGAAAAGAACTCACTTCCCGGAGGAATCATGCAAGATGATAAGTTCTGGACACTAGAGACTCAGGCCCCTGTTCAGTAAGCCGCTGAGCGGGGAGTGGCCAGTGGGAGCCCGTTGCATGGGTTGGAACCTTTGAGGCAGAGCTTCCTAATGACTGGGGCCAAAGCACTGGTGCCAGACCCTCACGGAAGGGACAGGATCTCTGGGCTCTTGGCTGCTGGAAGGAGCCACGAGACTCTGTACAGAGTCGGCCAAGGGGGAGAGCTGCTGGGACCCACTTCGGTACACCCCGCGAGGCCCAGCCAGGACCCAGACGAGCCGGAGAGCCATCTGATTGCTATTAGCCTGCGCGACTTTCTTTATTGGCAAACAGTCTGTCAGCAGCTTCTCCTTGCAGAGCGGCCCAGATGTGCTTACAAAGCGCTCTGTGTCCTTCCCATCCACACCCAGCCCCCACGCACATTGCTACTTTGCCAGACTCTGTCCCAGCCCCAGGAGTCCGGCTGCAGCCAACGCAAGGCGTGGTCAGTAGTCAGCGGAGGGAGGCTGGCTCCTCTGGGGAGGCTTTGTGCCACCCACACCCACAATCTGCAAGCACACTTCTCCTCCCCTGTGGAGGTGCAGAGGTGCCCGGGGTCCGGTGGCAGCAGCCTGGCCTCAGGGACCTGGGAGAGGGGTGAGTCAGAGTGAGGTCGACAGAACTGCCCTGTGCACAGGTTCTCATCACTCTCCCCAGCCTGCTCCCGCTGGGGTGTGGGGGCTTAGTCGTTTCTCTGGGGCAAACTCCCATGGGAGAATGTTGGGGAGCATGGAGGTGGTTGCTTGTGCCCTTGGTAGGGAAGGCTGGCCCCAGGCACGGCTTGCTCCTTCATCCCTGTGCTCCCGAGGCTCCTCCCTCAGGAGAGTGGTCAGTGTCAAAGATGCTTCTCTACTTGAAAGGTGAGCAGGTGGATGCAAAGTGGCGCCCACACATAGCATTGCCTGGGGAATGGTAAATGTTCGGAGCAATTAGTCCCATTCTATGGCTATTCATGGACTGTTCCATTCAGTCATATTGCCTTTCTTTTTTAAAAGTTTATTTATTTTCATCTATTTGAAAGGTAGAGCAAGAGCGCGAGAGAGAGATCTTTATCCACTGGTCCTCCCCCCCCCCCCCAAATGCTTGCCACAGTCGGGACTGGGCCAGGCTGAAGCCAGGAGCCAGAAACTATCTGGTGGCAGGGGCTCAAGCCCCAGAGCCATCATCTGCTGCCTCCCACGATGTACGAGCAGGAAACTGGACCGGAGGCAGAGGAGCCGGGACTCTTGGATACAGAATGTGGGCACCTTAAGTGTCGCCTAGCCTGCTGTGCCACAGTGCCTGCCCCGCCTTTCTTTAGGTCACCGAATCCTTACTGTCCTTTGAGGGGACCGCACTCCCCTGCTGCCCTACCCTGTGGTTATGGGAGCTGCTGCGTTCCCTTGCCTTACTGAGCCTGGTCCCACTTGCCGCTTCTATCTCTTAGAGCCAAGGATTTATGAGATGGCTTCAGAAAGTTCTGGGGAAATGTGTATCATGAAAAAAAAAATGCATGGATTCATGGTGTTTTTTTTTTTTTCAGCAAAATAAACTTACCTTTGAGTTCCATTTTCCACAGACATTTTGGTGGATCCTCATGGCCTGGTTTGAGCCCTGGTGTCCACCACTGGCCCTGGCCTGCATGTTCCCCATCAACCCTGCGTTCAAGGAGCTCCAAGAAAGAAGAATGAAGGGAGGGGTGGGGTGATTTCCGTTCCCGCATTGCTCTGTTCTTCCCTCTGTCCTTAAAGGCAGGGGGACTAACCTGGGAACCAGCCGACGCCGGGAACAGTCTCTCCTCCTGACTGGCAGGAGGATCACGAGACAGAGGTTGAGCATTCCTGTTGCAGACTCACTGCACATCTGCCATGACCAGGCTTAGGGCTGCCCTGGCCCGTGCTCCCTTTGTTTAGAGGGGAAACCGAGGCCTGTGAAGCAGACAGAAGTTTCTCAGGATCGCTCCAAAGCTGCGATGGCTGTAGAGTGCTCCTCCACCAGTGGGGGGCGCTGGCCGGCCGGGGAGTGGGTCGTCACACTTTTTGGTCCCCAAAGACTTCGCTTCAAGTGGGGTCCTCTCCTGCACCAGTCTTGGTGATGAATTCCCCGTCACTCACTGTCCACGTGGAATTTCTCCAAGCCAATCGTGGTAACTCCCCGGGCACTGGGTGGCTTACACATAGAAACAGGAGCCACGCGTGGTCTGTGTCGCAGAAGTGAGCACCTGCCAGGAGCAGGTTGGGAGACAGCGGTCTCAGAGAATTTTCCCCCATCCTTAAAAAGGAGATCAAGCAAGAGGCAAACCCTTAAACCCTCCTTCCTCGGGACCTTATTGTTACTAGCGTCAGTTTTGGTGCTCTGGGAGCAGCCACGTTGGGATGCCAGGCAGCTGTTTTGAGCTCCCAGGCTATGTGTGCACTAAGGAGGCAGCATGGTGGGGTGGAGGGACCCTGGGTGCTGGTGACTCTCTGAGTTAATCCTGCAACACCAAGTCCTCACTTCTGGGCTGCTTGTTCCATGGGATGCAAGTTTTATTACTTAAACTAGTCAGAATCGGGCTGTCCTCTGACTTGATGCCTGGATTGTACTCATCTGGCCAAAGTGAGTACATGTCCAGCCTTCCATCGGGCCATTACAGCCAGGGTGGCTCCCTTCACTTCTGCCTCGTCTCGCTCCCTCTCTTGGTCTATGCTTGCTTCTCTTCGGAGCGATAGGCTGTCTGAGCTGGGAGGAGCCTTCACCCTCCCCTAGCTGGGGAAACGGAAGTTCAGAGGGAGGAAGTGACTGTGTGGTCTGCTCTCGATGGGCAGAAAGTGTGGACAGTGGGAAAGCCCAGAGCTTCCGTGGAGCTCTTGGGTGGAGCAGTTCTTCGCTGTGTGCTCTGTTGCTCCCTGCGTCTCCTCCATGCATCTCCCTAGGCCTCCTTCTCCCTCCCTCCCTCTCTCTTCTGCCCCACATCAACAGACCCCTTCATTGAATGCTGCAGGGAGAGCTCTGCTGGGAGCTGAGGGAGCTCCAGAGGAGGCTTTGCTAAGGCAACAAGCTGGTGCTAGCTGCAGCCACGTCTGGTGGCTCAGAGCAGCAGGGCAGGGGTGGGGAGCTGCGTGAATGACCCTCAGGGGACAGAGTCCACAGCATTAGAACTGACAGAATTCCACAGGCCAGCTCCATGGGTCAGGCTCAGCTGCGGCTCCTTCTCTCCCCCCCCCCCCCCACTTCCCACTGAGTTGGAGAGAAAGCCAATTGGTAGGACTGGTGTGGGTTTATTTACCCTTAATAACAAGCAGATACTTGAGATGTTCCCCACGTGGTTCTGCTCACTTGGGCTTCACCACAAACCCACACAGATCTATGCACAGAACCTGCAGACCTGAACATTAGCATTAGAGCCCAGCTTCCAAGAGGCGTAGTCAGGATCGGTGCCCGTGCACCGTGTCCAGGCCTGGCTGGCCAAAGGGATGCTAGCAAACAGCGATGTTGCTGTCACCCACCTTGAGAGCCATCCACTGCTGTCAGCGTCTGCTTTGTCCTTGGATCCTGCTCGGTCCAGTTCAGGAAACGTTCACTGAGCAGCTTCTGGGGTCAGATGCCATGGTGCTCCCGGGTGAAGGATGCGTGGTTCCCTGTTCCTGGAGGTGCCTGTCCTGTGGGGAGATGAGAAGCAAGCCTGCCCTAACAAGGATACGTGGTCAGCTCTGCCATCTGGTTGCTGAAGGAGGCCTCTTGGGCCATCTTCACCTCGCCTGTGGCACAAGATGGGCCGGGGTGGTGTCCTCAAATGGGCTTCACCTGTCCCCGAGTGCGACAGCCTGGGTCTCCTGCAGGACCTCACTCCCATCCCCACAAGTTCTTATCCATGTGCTCTCAACTCACGTCCAGCCTGCACCCCAGTCTGCCCTGCACTCCTAGGCCCTGGCTCCGCCCCTGGCCTGTCTTCTCTGACTCCCTTTATGTGGGAGGAAGAATCCTTTTTCCTGTCCAAGGCCAGTGCCTCGCCAGGTGCACTTGACCGGGACCCCCACCCCGTCTCAAGGCCACTGCCAACCCCTCTCTCTTGCTGCAGGGCTGGTGTTTTCTGCGCCCCTGGGAATGCTCCAATGGTGCTGCAAACAGCTTCATCCTCTCGCCCACTCCTGTCCAGTTTCCACATCCTTGCACCTTCAGCAATTGGTTTTGTCAAGGTTCCCAGTGGTCTTCCCGATGAAGCCAAGTGCAGTAGCTGTTTTTCGTCTTCTGTGTCAGAGGGAGACAGCTGCCGCCACCTTCAGACATGCAGGTGTTCTTCCTCTTGGCTGCTGTGACCACCTCCCTCCCCCCTCCCCGTTCTCCTCCTGTCTCATAGGCTGCTCCTTCTCGGTGGCAGTGGCTCCGTCCCCCTCCTCCACCCAACCTCAAACTGTCAAGTTCCTGATGGCTCAGTCCTTGGACACCTTTTCTTTCCTACCCACACAGTCTTATGGGTAATCCCACCCTGACATATAGTTTTAACATAGTGATTGATCCCAAATGCACACATTCAGCCCAGATCTCACTTGTGGATCCAGACTTGACTTTCACCCCCAACCTTGGCTGTGTCCCACTCATTTCAAAATCAATATTCCCACAGCCAGATTCTTTCTCTCTCTCTTTTTTTTTTTTTTTTGAAATTTTCATTTCAACTGGAAGAGAGACAGAGACAGATACAGAGAGGTCTTCCATCCACTGGTTTACTTCCCAAATTCCCACAACAGCCAGGGCTGGACCAGGCCAAGGCCAAGTGCCTAGAATTCCATCTGAGTCCCCAGTGTTCATGGCAGAGTTCAATGCACCAGAGCCATCATCTGTTGCCTCCCAGGATGTGCATTCATAGGAAGCTGGAATTGGAAGCAGAGGAACTGGGATTTGAACCTGTGCTTTCCCAGATGGAATACAGGCATCTCAAGCAGCAGCTTAACCACAGCACCAAGTATCTGCCCCCAGCACTTGATTCTTAACCCAGCCCCAGCCAATCCCATGTGACAAGAATGATTCCAATCTACCCCCCCCCCCCCGCCATGCTTCCACCCCGCTGGGGTGCATGCCTTGCACAATCTCTGGGACCATGAATATAATGCATTTTTGTTTCCATGATTAGTTTATGTTGTGTAGAGTGGCTGACCTCAACAAAGGAAGACTCTTCAGTGAAGTCTAACCTAAGCATTCTTTAGCTGTTAGAAGAAGTTCAGAGAGTGTCAACTCCAAAGAGGCACCCTGGGGCAAGGACCCATGAGTGTTCTCGAGGAGCTAAGAGTGATCTCTGGCCTTGAGAGAGCAACAGCCATCAGCGGGGACTTTGTCTGACAGCCACGGGGAAATGACTTTGGTCAGCAGCCCATGAGCTTGGAGGAGTATGCCAAGCTCCGTTGAGACTCACACCCCAGCTGACACCCTGTGCAGAGAATCCAGCTCTGTGTCCGCACCACTGACTTGTAGGGGCAGTGAGAAGATGCATCTGTGCTGTTTGCAGCTCGGCAGCTTGTGATGAAGTGCTTTGCAGCGAGGAAAGCTGATGCGTTTCCCCAGTCTTCCGTCTCAGTAGGCGTCCCCGTCACCCACCATGTTGGTCAAGCCAGGAGAGCTCGAGTCCTTCCTTTCCCTTACCTTCTTCTACCTGAGCCACGTGTCTTGCACCTGTCCGTTTCTCTCTGTCTCTATTCCATCCTGACCCAAGTCTATTACGAGTTGCCCCATCACCACCATAGGCATTCACCTCCACACCTGCACTGGCCAATGCATTTGCCCATCGTGGCCAGAATGCTGATACGGAAACAGCATCTGCACAACGAACAACCTATAAGCTAATCAGCGCTCTCGACAAAGCGCCCATGACTGGCTCCTGCCCGTCTCTGGGAACTCATTTCACGCCCTCTTCCCTTAGATGGAGCAGCGGCAGCTGTTTGCTTCGTAGGGTTTGCACCTGCTTATTTAGGTGGTGGGCGTGGCTGTTGGTGGATGGGTGCCTGTCTTCTGTCCTTGACCGTAGGTGCCATAGTGGATGAGACCAGTTGGGTTCATGCTTATGATCTGGTTCACATGGGGGGATCCCTTGCAATGCTTTTTCCTTTAGGACTGAGGTACAAGAAGTGTTTCTCCAGGCCCTTGGTGTCCTTCACGAAGCACCCACATGCAGAGTGCCACCATGGGAATCGGGGCTGAGCAACTGAGGAAGCAATGCAGGGTCCTCTTGGGCCATGCTGCCTGCCCACTGGAGCCTTCTAGATCCCTCCTTCCCATGAGGACAATCTGTGGGATTTCTTCCTGTGGGCCCTGGGCTTCTGACCTTTGGCCCTACCATCCCTGGTCCCAGACAGATGGGAACTGCTCTGGAGGGTTCTGTGGGGAGCCACTTCTTTCCTGTGGGGACCACACAAATGAAAATGTGAAACCATCTCTCTGCCCCAGAGCGAGCTATGACCCAGTTCTGTAAACCCAATGACTGACCGAGGAGTGCAGTGTTCCCGCCACTGCTCACGGTGGCTGGACCAGAGCCTGCCTGTCCCACGGGAGCCTCTGTGGGTCACAAGTGGCCAAAGCTCAGTGTGGGTAGCCCAGGAGATGAGACGTTGTGTTGGGATGCGCTGGCTCCTTTGGGAGCAGGGAGTCACCGAGTGAACAGAGAGCATCCATCTGCCGGCCTCAGCTGCTCCCCTGGGTGGGGATAAAATCGCCCTCCTAGGCTGCCATGCAGGATGCTGCTCCTGCCTGGAGGAGGGAGGTTTGCCCGCCCTTCCAGCCTCCAGGGCCTCAGGGGGCCCAGTGAAAGCCCCAGAGGTTTGCAGCTGCTGGCTGGCTAGCCTCTTCCAGCCTCAGTTTCTCCAGTATCACTGAGGGCTCTGCCCCTGACCCCAGAGGCCAATGCATCAGATGGGCACAGAGTTTAGGGCCCGTCAGGGTCTTTCTTACCCAGCGGCTGAGCAGGAGTGCACATCTCAAGCCATCATGGCTGCTGCTATTGGCTGCGAGTGAACACGCTACAGAGCCTGGCTCTAGACGACCTACAGCTGGAAACCTGTGGGTGTTACAGAAACACAATAAAAAGCGCACAGTGCACAGAGCTCAGGAGTCCCTTTGGTAAAGTATCAGGCTGTGATTTTTCCCCACTGTAGGTTCACTGAGTCTCGAGAGGTCACATTGCATCGGGCTGTCCCCCGGGGAGCAGGAAAGCCAGCCTGAGGCCCTCTGGGACAGTAACCTGGGCCCAGCAATGGGACAAGCCTGGCCTGCCCTGGCCCTGCAGAGCCTGGGGAGCCGTGTGCCTGGCTAAAGGCCCCCTTGGGGGACGCCAGCAGGAGAGGAGAGAGGACATGTCCCTATCTTCCAGGTGCTGCAGAGAGCTGTGGCATTAGAGGGGCTGAGACAGCCTATGGGAGCACAGGCTGGGCTGCCAAGGCCGCCCACCCCAACACCCCCTCCCGGGGGGCCCCCCTGGGCTGCTGTCTCTCGTCCTCAGGGCCTCTTCCTCGGCAGGCAGGGATGTGCTTATGCAGCCCACAAACAGTTCCAAGAGGCACCCAAGAGAATCCCTCCCCGGCTGGGGTTCACTCCCCCAGGGCTGAGGCAGAGGCCTTGGCACCTCTCACATCTGGCCTCACAAAGGGGCAGGGCAGAACACAAGACGGAGGCACCTGCCTGTCCCCATCTGTCCTGTGTCCAGTAGTGGTGTGGGGAGCCCCTGAGTGGCGGCTAGGTCATGGGGTGACAGGCTCTGTGAGAACTCTCCCTGGAAGGCAGAGCACTGTGTTAACAAGAAGCACGGATTTCATGGCTTTGAGGGCAGGACCCCAAGGGCCTGCCCGGGGGCAAAGACGGCCACTGAGCTGATCTACAGGAGATCAGCAGGTGCAGCGGGGTGGATGGTGAGGGCCGAAACGCCTGGTGTAGGGTAGGTGTAGGTGGAAGTTGGGCTTCACTCAGAGGGAAACTGAGGCAGCTAGCGTGGGCCTGGGAGCTTTTGCAAGCCATGGGGTGAGGTTTTGGACTTCCAGAGGCCATGGGGAATGGGGATGGGGCTGGGGTAAAGATTTGAGTCAAGGGCAGCCCGGTCTCCAGGAGGCATTGAGCCCCCCAGGCATCTCAGGGTTTGAAGTTGTACCGGGAGGAGTTTTCAAAAAATTCATGAAAGTGCATATTCTGGAAAAACTACACATGGATTTCAAGGAATTTGTACACCAAAAAAAGAGATTTATTTGTTTGAAAAGAAGAGAGAGAGTCAGAGAAGGGAGAGACATAGAGAGATATTTCGGCCATTGGTTCACCCTCAAACAGCCACAACAACCAGGTCTTGGCCAGGCTAAATCAGGGAGTCAGGACCCAGAAGCCTGGAATTCCATCCAGGTCTCCCGCATGGGTGCAGGGGCCCAAGCACTTCTGCTGCCTTCCCAGTTGCATTCACAAGGAACTGGACTGGAAGTGCAGCAGCCGGGACTCAAATCGGTGCTCCTAACTCACTGCCTCCGAATGCCAGCCACTGAATTTATCTTTTAATCCCATTTTCACATGGGCTTTTGAAATTACCCCCGTATAGCAAGAAAGCTTGGCTTGCCTGTGTCTTTGCTTCCTGGGAGGCAAACCTTAAATCTGTAGGATTTCCCAGGTAGCAGAGGCGTCTTCGTTTTCTGTGAGCCTCCTTGGTCCTCCCTGAGTGTAGGGGTGACACGGCTCAGGATGGGACCGGTTGGTCACCAGAAAGACTACCCATGGTCTGGGAGCCAGCCTGACCCCCGGGGAACAGAGGGGCCTGGAGGTAGAGCCCATTCACCTGGCCCAGTGTTTGATCAATCAGGCCTATGTCGTGGAAACCTGGTGAAGATTCTGAGTACTGAAGTATACCAGTGGACACACAGGATTGCCAGGAGCTGGTGGGCCTGGAAACCGTGCGTCTGGGACTGTCCCAGACCTCATCCTACAAGTCCATGATTAACATGCCTTATGCCATAAATCTTCAATCCTAAGTCTGGAGATTTCCTGAGTCCTTCCCTTCCAGTGACATTTTGAACCTCACGGGGCTATGGGGTTCCTCTGGACGCATCACCAGGTGGGCAGAAGGCTAGACCACGTGGGCACCCCTGGACTGGTGATTGGCATCTGCAGTGAGGGTAGACTTCTGGGGGACTGCATGTCTAGCCTGTGAGGTCTGTGCTCAGTCCAGACAGCTGGTGTCAGGGCTGGGCTGTGGCACGCAAGCCAGTTCACAGGAAGCAGGTCTCTGCCATGCAATCTCCATTTCTCACTTTGGCTGTGGTGAAATGCAGTCTCACCCTCACCATGCCTCCTCCCCAGAGACTGGGTGGCGTGCACCCAGGCTTGGCCCAGCTGGGTCCACGGCAGGGTGTGTGTGACCTCTGAACAGCTCCGCCACCTCTGCAGTGGCAGCAGCAGCAGCGTTTTTGTTGGGAGATCCCTGGGACCATGATCTGGTACTGAGACGCCTGCAAGATGCGTCTGCAGAGCAAGCATATGGTTTTGACTTGGACTCTGTGCTTCCTCTCGGAGGCTGGGCGAGGGCTCATGGAAGCTATGGAGAGCGGGGGCTCATGTCTAAACGAAGCCACACCTCGGCCCAGCCCTGCAACGAGGCACTCAGACCCCAAAGGGCCAAGTGTCAGCAAGCGTCCAGATTATAAATCCTTCCCCTGGAGCCATGCAATTTCATTGTACTTAAAACTAATTAAACAAATCTGTAAAATATGTTTCTCTGCATTGGTTTACTTCACTTGGCCTCGCAATGTGAAGATCATAATTACTTAAATATTTCCCCTTCCTATTTTTCAAAACATTTTTCTAAATTGTCAAAAAACATTCTGGAGACAGTTGGATAAAAAACACAGTGAACATGTGTCTGATTAATTTTTTAAGACAATCAAGATCAAATGCAAAAAAAAAAAAGATTGGGAACGGTTTCACTGCGACAATAAAAGACAGAAATCTCAGAGCAGGGAGTGTGGTGAGTCAGAAGGAAAAAAAAAGTCTTCATCATTTTTACTATGGTGTTTATTGGAGCTCAACTGACAGTGAAAGAGATGGCCTGGTAAGTGCATCGCCAGAGGCAGAGGGCGGCCGGGGTGGGGGTTGGGGGGGGCTGCATCCCGCACTGGGTGTTCAGCCAAGTGTGCCACGGGACGCGGGGGTCTCTCCCGACGCCAAACTTGTAAGCAAGAGATCACTTGGAGTTGCCATTCTCGATCGCCTGTCGTTACAAACAACTTGAGGGCAATCTGCGGGCTTCGCGACACGAAGCTCCGTCCCTCATCTGCCAGCTGACGGTCGGGCCACCATCCCGAGGCCATCGATGGAGCTGCAAAGTGATGGAGAGGCACCTGTCAGAGGAAGCTTTATGATGTGGGCTCACAAGCACTTCCTGAGCTGGAACTGAATTTTCCTTGACTTCATTCAATTTGTTTTGTGGAGTCCTTTCTTAAAAACGTATTTTTTTTTTTTAAGTCTCAAGAAACAACTGGGAATCAGAGAAGGCGATTTCTTTCTTGAACATAACACGCCTGCCTCTCTGACTTCCTTCTCTGCTGTCTCCTGCTAGGGAGGCGTCACAGAGGGCAGAGCTGAGTTCTTCATCCTCCAAGGGGCAGGGAGGAGATGGCTGGCAGGGGCAGATCCCCCCACCCTCCCCGCAGTGGGAAGGGAGCAGCCCCTACCTTGCTGGAGAACGTGGGTCAGCAGGCACTGTAGACTGCGTGCTGGGGTTGCATCCGGAGTCCAGGCCTAGGACTCCTTTGAAGGGAATGCAGTCTACTGAGGGGTCCTGGGCTCTCCTAGCCCCGTGACCTTTCTTCTGTTTTCTCCCTCCAAATGCTTTGTATTGCTTTTTTGTTGTGCAGAGACTGCTGGACCTTCTTGTTCAACATGGCAAGACCCTGGGGTCGTGGTCCCCTGTTCCTCACCACAAACAAGAGCCTCCATCTCCATAGCATAGGAGGGAAGAGGCAGGGGATTGCAGCCGGTGAGGTCTGGACCACCCTTGGCAGCTGGAGTCAGTGTGAGTGGGGACACTAGTGCTGGCTTGGTGAGAGACTTGCTGCACAGAGTTGAGCTGAAAAACGGGCTGCTGTTGCCTAGTTCATGGTCACACGTATTGAGCCAGTAGAGTCATGTACAGACTGTGGCTTTGAGCCTGGAGGGCCGTTCAGCAAGATGGCAGAGTCTGCTAGAGGAGGAGTTCCCAAGCAGAGGGAAAGTGAGGAGTGGACGTGGGTGAGGGAGCACACGCTGTTCTCTCAGGCTGGGTCCCGGAGCCACCCAGAGCTGGGCAGAGGAAGGGCGTGGCCTCTCTTTGTCATGGCTTCAGGGAGACTGTGCCCTGAACCCTCGGGCTGTCCTGTGCTTGCTTGAGTTTAACTTCGCCTCTCTTCCTCCTCCTCCAAAGCTAGAGGTTCTCAGCTCTGGCGTTGAGTGGGGTGCCCGGGCCCCATCTGTGGCACCTGTCCCTCCCTTTGCCAGATCCCTGCCCACTAAGGAGCCATCAGCTTGTAAAGAACCCTTGGGTTCAGCCCTTCTCTCGACTATGGCAGTGACCAAGGGCCTCCGGAATAATTCGGAAATGCTCCATGAACACTTGTTGCTCCTGAATGTTAATGAAAATATCAAGGGGATTAATTAACAATCGATTCTATCAAATTTAGACTTGGACATTGATTCTGAAGCTGAACGTAAAGTCTGCTTTTTTTTTTTTTCCCCTACAGTTCCTTTCTCTGCTTCTCCATTGTCTTAGTCATTTCTAATCAAATCGAGCAGGGGGAACAGACAAATTATTTCCTTCTCCTCGTTCCATTTCAGCTTGCTTCAGATAAATAAAGAAGAGCCGGTTCAGTATTATATGTTTCCTACAACCATGCACACAGGTGTTGTCTTGGTCTTCGTACGAAACTTCTGGGGTGGGGGAGGGAAGGGGAGTGTGAATCTATGGATAATAAATTACCAACAAAAGCGAAAATGCAAAACTAATGTGCATGTGATTTGCATAGCTATGTATATAGTTTGCCCGGATCATTATATGGGAGAGCTCCCTGGAGATGAGGGAATGGCGAAAGGAAGTGGCAGGTACCAGCTTTGCCTTCCCTACGGCGCAGCTGGGACACAGGCGCGTGTCCATTTTGCACGTGTGACGAGTTCGCCAGACATGCGTTGAACTTCGTATAGGATAGGAAGGGGGTTTTTCGAAACCGTCTATGATCTTTGATATTAAGAAAAGGCATTTCATTGAAAACAGTCTTTGCATGATTTGGCACGAGTCGTCTAGACTGCTTTATGAAAAATGACAGCTAGTAGGAAAGTAATTAAAGATGTATTTTGCTGAAAGCAAAAGTATTTTTGGAATCAATACCAACCGTCTTTAATTTGCCAGCTCTTTCCACAATCATGGTGCGCTCTCTGGAGGATCTGGATCCTGGAGAACGGGGGTGCCAGCCCCTTTCTCGTGTCCCTCTGGTGTCCTGCCTCTGCTTTGCACCGTCCTCAGACATGGCAGGTGGAGGCCCAGCCAGCATGGCGGGGCAGGAGCCGGAGCCCTCTCTCGCTGGAGCATTGGCACCTCCTGGGGTTCTGCCCAGGGCGCTTGAACAGCAGTAGCGATGCAACCAGATGTTGCCGGGCCAGGCAGGGGTGGGGGCGGGGGTGCCTGTGGTTTTCGGTTAGAGACAAAGTGGCAGAGGCTCTCATTCATGCTTTCTAGAACCCTCCAGGCAGGATGAGATCTGCCCTTCTTTGTAGAAGAGGTTTTCCTCCGCTGGTTGGGAGGTCCCTGTCGGGCAGGGCGGGTCCTTCTGCCTCTGTTCGAGGGTCCAGGTTTCCTGCATGTATTCTGTGCACAGGTGTGGTGGCAGCTGGTACCAGGGCCACCTCATGTGTTGATACGATTTGGGCTATTACTGTGAGTTTGGGCTCTCAACGTGCAGGAACTTCTCTCTGGGTTATTTCCCCCTTCTCTCCTCCACCCCTCTTTCTCCTGCCTGAGCCTTACTCGTCTTTAAGGTGTCTGTTTAGACACCTCCTCCAGGATGCCCTCTAGGAAAGCCTCACCTCTCCCAGTTACGCCTGAGAACACCCTACTTTTCCTCCCTGGGTGCACTGCACTGAATGAGTTAGTGCCCGTGATCCTCACCCTTGGTGCGGACAGGGACCCTAATGTTCTTACCAGTCTGGCCGCAGATCCCAGTCTGGGGCCTTGGACAGGGCCTTTGAGTTTGAAAGTAGCAGAGGCAGCAGTTGAGAATAAGTTCCCCACCTACATGGGGACTTCAAAAAAATTCATGGAAAATGGAATCAAGAGTTGATTTTGGTGCAAAAGAATGTGAAACTCATGCATAGTTTTTTTTTATTAATTTTCTTTGAACTTTGAGATGGCACCTGTGGTCACGTTTCTGCCCCTTGATTCTCTTCATAGCGGCCTGGTCTCTGGGTCCCGTGCTGTGTGGCTCCAGGGTGGAACCACCCCCAGCTGTGCCTGTGTATTTCTACATGGGACCTCTGGGGGTCCCTTCCCACCCTTATACTCTAGAGGGAAGCCAGGGTCCATCAGTGGACACTCTCCTCCCCCACCTAGACAGCTGTCAGGAGCTTGGGGATGCGGTCTGGTGGTCAGGGCCAGGAGCAGCAGGACAGGATGTGGACCCCTCCCCGCCCCAACCCTGGGGCAGGGCCAGCCGCCTCTGTGCTCTGGGGACTCCACTGGGCACCACACGGGAGTAGAAGTAAACACCTTACCTTGCCCTCGGCTCTCCCTGAAAGCCAGGTCTTCTTCCGTCTTGTGTCACTGTGAACTCCCGTGAGACACATGGACCACAGACACGGGTCATACAATTATATCACATGTATCATACATGTGCGTGTGTGCCTGTGCCATGTATATGACAGTCCATGCAAGCCTTCTCCAACAAGGGCTCATCCGTTTGCCTATGGCTGCTTTCATGCACCAGTCAAGTCGTGCCAACACACTCAAAGTTCCACTGTGGCTGTGCTGAAGAAGACGGGCCCCGTTCTCAATGTCTGGGGGCCATGGATTTTCACTGCTCGGCTCTTAACGAGGCATTAATTTTTTCTCTCATTGATATGCATAGTCAGACATAGTTAATCTTTGGGACACTTGCTGGTCAGATGCCTGGGATAAAGCACGGATTAAGGGAATTCTGATTACCAATCTTCCCAAAGTGCCAAACAGCTCGGAAATTCAGAGTCCAGAAGGGTGCTCTTGAAAGCCACAGAGCTGCCTATGGCAGGCTGTCCACAGCGGAGCTGTGTCCGGGAGGGATTTTCATCAGTGGCACTTTCCACACTGATGACATGTGGGAGTCACTGGGAAGGTGGCACTGTGTGGGCCCGTTCCTGTTTTTCAGGGCTGGAATCTGAGCTCAGCCTTCCTGGGCCTCTTACCCTTGAGCGATAGCCAGGAGCCAAGTCCACAGATCAATGCCACCCCTTCTTCATGGGGCCGTCCTTGATCTCCCAGAAGACCCAGCCCTGTGCTGGAACAGACAGACAAGGAGCTCCACTGGCCTTCAAGGACTTCTGAACTTGTTTGGCTTCACCCAGAGGGATTCCTCTCCACGGTACAGGATCCACTGTTTGCTCACATGTGCAGCAGTGAGGCTGTCTCAACCTGGGTGGGCTGCGTGGTGTTCTACAACTTCAATTCTAAAGATAGCCCACTCGGCTTACAGAAAAAGACACTACACCTGCTGCTGAGAGTGCATACTGTGCAGGTCTGACGGAGGATGATGTGGAAATACAGATAAAAATAAAAAGCTAAATAATTGGGGGCTGATGTTGTGGTGCAGAGGGTTAAGCCTCAGCTTCCAACACGGGCATCCATATGAGAACTGGGAGGAGTCCTTGTTGCTCCACTTCCGATCCAGCTCCCTACTAATGGGCCTGGGGAAGCAGCAGTGGAGGATGGCCCAAGTGCTTGGGTCCCTGTCACTCACATGGGAGACACAGATGGAGGTCTAGGCTCCTGCCTTCAGCCTGGCCCAGCCTCTGGCATTGCAACCATTTAGGGAGTGAACCAGCAGATGGAAGCGCTCTCTCTCTCTCTTCTCTCTCTCTCTCTCTCTGTGTATGTGTGTGTTTATCTTCCCCCTCTGTCACTCTGACTTTCAAATAAATAAATAATTATAAGATGCAGTTAATTGACTTCTTGTTATCTCCTTTATAATTTCTGGGGCATCCAAAGGCAAACACAAGTATATTTAATGAAATGTTTTTCTAATAGAGAAAAGTTGCAAATAGTTTCCAAGTCCATTATCAGAGGAGCAGCCAAATAAACCCGGATGCAACCACATTAAAGAATACCGTGTAACAATTAGGAAGAACGAGTTGGATGCACATGTCCTAATAGGGATAAGACTTCACTCTATTTGGTGAATGAAAAAAAAATGCTGTATGGATATCTCTATTAGTTCAATGAAGCATTCGTGTTAAAATGTATAAAAGAAGGAAATAGTGCTTCCATACTTTCTGCAAGAATGTATGAAGAATCTTCAAAAAGTCTATGAAAATGCACATTGTGAAAAAAATGTGTAGATTTCAAAACACACTTATCTTTGAATTCCTTCTGCCCGTGAACTTTTTCACACACTATTGTCTGTGTTTGTGTGCTGGCCTACACGTACAGAAAGGCAACCTTGGCACCCAGTTGACTGGGTAGACACAGGTGAGCATAAGAGAGGGGAGTGAGACTCTGGAGTTTCCCTTTGTAAACAGAAAGCACATCGCCTTTGGAAACGCCGCATTCTTTAAGATTTCAACTCAACATCAGGCTTACATGCAAATCTTTGGTCTGTTCCATGGGAGACTGTGGCTGGCTGGAACCCTTTGTATAGCGTCATCCATGAATGGATTTGCTGGGAAGGAGACGGAAGGGTGAGGCCAGGAGCGAGGGGTCTGGGTTAGGAACGAAGACTTGCGCCCAGGACAGTCAGCTCCAACCCGACAGCTGACCCGTCTCAGGCTCACGCTGACTGGGTAATCAAAGTCTTGTGGGTGGAGAACCCCGGCCAGCTGCCAGCAGGATGGTGCAGGCCAATCGTCCGCAGGCCAGCTCCAGGCTGTCTCCCCGGCGGGCTAACCAACTGCCCGGGCTGAGACTTGTCCTTGGGTTCTCCACGCCCTGCAGCCAGGCCTCCCAGCCTCCTCTGAGCACCTCTCGCGATGAGGCATGGATGAGTTCATGCTGCTAGGGTCCAGAGACCAGGATGTTGGGTTGTCTGTACGAGCGAGGGTCTCTGGGAGGTCTTCATTGGAGCAGTGGTTCAGTGGAGTAGTCTTTCTTGCAGCAAAAGCTGAGCCTGCTCAAGCTGAGCTGGGACTCGTGTCCTCCCTGTGTCCTGACTTAATGTCCCCAAAGACTCTGGGGACAGCCTACTAACATCAGCACGCGCACTGAGAGCAAGTGAAGGTCATGGTGCTAACGTCCAGGGAGCACTGGGACTGACCGTGGCTGCCACCCCTCAGTGACAAAGCAAGCGCCTCCCCCTCCTCCGCAGGCAGCCTCAGCTTCCTCTCTCCTCACCTGCAAAGTGCAGCAGCAGCAGCGTGAGCCGCGGGTCGCCTTGGGCTGCGCTGAGCAGGTGACCTGAGTACGGCGTCAAGGCTCGGTGCGGACGCCCCAAACAGCCGATGATTTCAGGCTGTACTGCGGTCCCATCCGTAGCGCCTTCTTCCATAGCCTTGTTCCTCGGCCCTCCGTCCGCCGAAGCCAGCTGCTAACTCCCTGCCTCATTTTCTTCTAAGAGGACCCATCTAATATCAGCTTTAGGCTGGATGTGGAAATGTTGCAGTCCCTTGGAGTGGGGAGCAGGACCGGTGCAGGAGGGGGCCTGGCTCCTGGCGCGGCCGCTGGGGGAGGCATGAGAAAGGAAAGACAGGGTAGCCCTGGTGCCCTCGCCATGGCTAGAGGGCCAGAGCCCCTCCTACCTCCTTCCGCTGACTCCTGTGCACCAAGAAGCGGGTTGGGACGCCCCCTCGTCGCCCTGCAGAGAAAACTTCGGGTGGCTGACCCCAACTCTCCTCACGCACAGCCAATCTCCCTCCAATTGTTTCATCAGCGCTGGGGCTGTCAGCTCCAAGCCGACAAGTGACACGTCTCAGGCTCATGCTGACTAGATAATCAAAGTCTTGTCAGGGCTGCCAATACCCTGCAGATAGCAGAGGACAAAGGCAGGGAAGGTTTCTACGGAACCCACTGCCGGCACAGAACGCCGCCCGCGCCTCTTACCCAGATCCCCTGTTTGTTCCCGAGCGTTACTTACCCAGTCTCTGGGCTCAGAGACACAACCCTGACATGCGGTAGTCCCCCGAGAGTGCGCATTGCTCAAGCGGGGTTCTCGGCTTTGCACGAGACGAACTGGTGCTTTTATAGGGAAGAGGGGCGTGAGAGTGTCTCGGGGCGGTATTTCACAGCCGTAGCTTGGTGAAAGAGATTTTTCCAGTCCTGATGGATTCTTAGAAACCGAAATTGGAAACTGCTGGCAGGGGCTCCGGCACACGTGAGAATGTTGGCTGTGCAGTGTTCGCTGTGCCACACTGCGCAGGTGCAGGCGCGTCCTCTGTGGCCGCGTTGCGCGGGGTCGCACCTGCTGGCAAGACAGCCCTGGCTGGGACCGGGGAGCCCTGTCTTCAACCAAACTTCAGCAGGGACTAACCTGGGCCGACCGGTGTGCCAGGAGGAAGAGGACAGGAGGGACTTGCCACACTGCACCAGGCAGCCAAGGCTTCCGTGGCGGCAGGACAAGGGACTCTGAAGTGAGCCCCCTTCCCTGCCTCTCCTCAATCTAGGGCCAGGGCCAGCCTCTGGCCTCTGGCCTCGAGTCACAGTATGGCTGCTACCCTGAAAGCGCTCTTGGGAGATTCTTTCCCTGGCTTGAAGGAGCCTCCATTAAACACAGACTCAAATGTGTGCGTGCACATGTGTGCATGTATGTGAGTGTGTGCATGTGTGTACATGTGTGTGCATGTGTGTGAGTGCATGCATGAATGTGCAGATAACCTTCATTGATAAAAAGAAGCCCCAGAGCCGGCGCTGCGGCTCAATAGGCTAATCCTCCGCCTAGCGGCGCCGGCACACCGGGTTCTAGTCCCGGTCGGGGCGCCGGATTCTGTCCCGGTTGCCCCTCTTCCAGGCCAGCCCTCTGCTGTGGCCAGGGAGTGCAGTGGAGGATGGCCCAGGTGCTTGGGCCCTGCACCCCATGGGAGACCAGGAAAAGCACCTGGCTCCTGGCTCCTGCCATCGGATCAGCGCGGTGCGCCGGCCGCAGCGCGCCGGCCGCGGCGGCCATTGGAGGGTGAACCAACGGCAAAAGGAAGACCTTTCTCTCTGTCTCTCTCTCTCTCACTGTCCACTCTGCCTGTCAAAAAAAAAAAAAAAAAAAAAAAAAAAAAAAAAAAAAAGAAGCCCCAGGAGGGCTGCCTCAGGCCCCTCCCTGAGCCTTGGCCAATGTGTCCCAGGAGCTGTCCACACTGGAGCAGGGACAGGTAACAGTGTCCAGGAAGGATGAGAGAGTCTCCACCCTCAGAACTGACGGACCACCTTGCCCTGGCACACAAGCCACTGTGCGCCCACCTTGGCCTTGGCCTTTCTCGTCCTGCGTGCTCTCCTCTGGCTCTGCCACCCCTGCTGCCTGGGCCATGGCTCGTTTCCGTCTACTGACTCACACATGCTACTGCCTTCCTTCCTCCTCCTGGGTCCCACTCTGGTCTCAGCTTCTCTTTTGCTTGGTGAGCCCCTGTGAGTCCCCCAGCCTCCTGGACTGACAGCATCCCTCCCGCTCCACTCCCTGCCACTCGGCGTTGATCGCCGTTTGATTTTCCTGTTGACACCACCTGCTCTGAGATGCCCTTGTTCTTGAGTTTGTTTCCTTGTTTATTGTAGGTATTACTGAAGTCTGGGAGCCAGGCTGTCCCTGGCACCTGCAGGGATGACACTTCTGCCCCGGGGGGAATAGAATTGGAACAGAGTGGCTGCGGTGGGGGGGGGGGGTCCCTGCCAGTCACAAGAGACTCTGGGGACAGCTCACCCCAGGGAGGGGCCCACAGCAGGTTGTCTGAGACTCCAGTCACTTCTGGTGTGGCCTTCCCCACGGGGGGGTGGGGGCAGTCCTCACCCCTGGCGCTCCTGACTGTGTGCAGGCTGGTGAAGGCTGCAGGACCTACACCGGAGTGGGGAAGGCGTCGTTCTTTTGCATGAGGTCTCAGTTCTCAGACTACTCCTCTGCTTTTGACTCCGGCACAATGACCTCATCAGGGGCAGGGGAAGCAAAGCCCCAAAGCCGTGGCAATGTTTCCTGCTTGGCTCTCTGCCCCAGCCTTTCTGGTACTGCCATGGAAGCTCAGCAAAAAACCCTCTTTTCTTCTGCTTCGTCCTTTCCCCAAAGCTAAGACCGACTGTCGTTCTAGGTGCACTGGCAATCGCCTGGCCTTGCTTTTATGCTGCTGGGGATGGCAGGGTTTCTTGCTGAAATATTACCATCTGCAGCCCCATCAACGTGCAGGCAGCCATATTTAGAAGGGACTCTGAGGGGGGCCAGGGGCGTGCATGTGTGTGGAAGCGAACACTCCCCCGTCTAATTTATATTTTACATTTCTGTAAAATCATGCTTAGAGTATTTTGGTAATCTCTGCTGAGATTAAGTATAATGCTGTACATTTAATTGATATAAGTGGTTTCAATTCTCCTTAATATGACAAATCTCTAGTGTGAAATATTCTTAGTTAATGATCAACATAAAATAGAGTTCATTTTTAATGTGAGTACAAGATTTGAATTAATTTGTAGCTAGAGCAGGGTTGTTAAATTTTGTATGCATTTTGTGCATAGGCACATGTGCGGTCATACATGTGGACCGGAGCATGCATATGTGCGCTAGGTAGCAGACAGGAGGGAGGCATGCCCCTTCTGCTCTGAGCTGAGAGCGTCTCCCCAGCCCCTCCCTGCCTGGAATGGACACAGCACTTCCAAAACCTCACACAAGAAGGAGCTGCCCCACTGGGGTCTTGCTCTCTGCTGCCTCTTGGTCTTTGACGCAGTGGGGGCTGTCGGATGCTCTGGGTCGCCTGGCCTGAGCCCAGGAGCGTGGCCTGCATCACGGCACAGCTGGACAGGAGCCGTGCAAGCTATATGGCAAGGCAGTTGACTCCTACCCCCTTGGTTTCCCAGACAGCACTTACTGGCCTGAAAATTAGCATATTGCTTTACATTATCAAAACCATATGATGGCTGACGTCATCGGCAAGAGTTCAATGAGAGTTCCATGCCGAAGAGGTTTCTTGCAAAGTCATGTCCAGGAGGACAGCCCGGGGAGCGGCCCCCAGCAGCGCTGATCAAAGCCCAGAGGTCTGCATTCTCTTGCCTCAGCTGCAGGCAGGGCTCACGCTGGCCAAGGTATCTTCCCAAGGCACCTGGGCTGCAAAGCATTTGCAAAAAAAAAAAAAAAAAAAAAAAAAGCCGAGACCCACCGTGGTCTCTGTCCCCAGATCCAGGGTGAGGGCTCTCTCAGAAACTGCCACGGCCTGTACTGCCTGGAGATAAGCGAGAGCAATTTTCATACAACTGTTAGAAGAGAGAGACGGGGGTAGGGGATGAAGGCTTCAGGGACAAGTGCCAAAATGAATTTGAATATTGTATAAACCATGCGTGGGATGGAAGCGGCAACTTGCAGGGAACATCTGTTCTGAGCGGACCCTCTGTTCCTCCCGCAGCTGGAACGCAGAGCGGAGGCTTCTTTAACTTTTCCTTTGTGAGGCAACCCATTCTGAAGACAGTCTTCAATATGCAAGCTGACCATGCAGCTCTTAAATATTTCCAGTTTGTAGTCACCTCCTTAATGATGATGGGATCTGAATCCCAATAACCAGGAGGCCTCCCAGCCCCCTCCTAGAGACAACGCAGGAGTGCGGGAGGCTGCACTCCGGCAAGTTCAATTTCTATTGGCTTCAGCGGCTGCAGAAAGAATCTTTAATCACATATACAATATTATTGGCAACGCCACGCAATAAAAGGGCTGAACGCTTCGTTTTTCGAGATTTCCTTTTATATTTCAAAATCGCTTTTCTTTCAGATTAGTGTATCCTATACATTTTCTTAAAAGGAATTACTTATGGCTTCACTTTTTTTCTGCCCCCTTTGTTGGCTTACCATTTCTTTTGAAATTACCACCTCAGACCTGCAAAAACACTTTGCATACGAAATGAAAGGCTTGAGTTGTAGTGTGTTGCAATTTTTAAGAATGGCATAATTTTAATTAGAAATGTACAGATGAATAAAAATAATGTGGCTGCACATTACTAATTAGGTATTTTATTACTCTTTGATTTAAAAAAAAAAGTACGCTTTGCTCTCACAAGGCGGCAGGGTTATGGGGAGCTCGCTATCTGCTAGACTCCCGGGGAAGCAAGGGAGCAGGAAGGGCCCCTGGGTTATGGTAGAGGGGCATGGGGGACCCTCCCATGGGAAGGGATGGAGCTGAGGAGGAAAAAAATGTGCCCCACATAAGACAAGCGAAGAAGAGAGCTGCGAGTGTGATCCCTCTGAATGCTGGCACGAAGCAGCAGCAAATCCTGCCTGCCACCCTGAGCCTGTCAGCCCTCCACTGAGCAGTTATCCGGGGAATGCCATCCCACATGGAGGCTCCCCCCACCCCTGCCCCTTGAAATTCCAAGGGAAAGACAGCAATGGCCAGCTCTGTCTGTTGGCAAAGGGGTCTGTCTTTGGTGCTGTGGGTAGAGTCACATGAGCTAGGTGAATGTGGCCTCTGCACACTGCTTTCTCCCTTGGTTTTCTGTTTGGTCAGATGAGGCTCTTCTCCCCAGCTTGACTATGAACTCCCTGCAGGGCCCTGGCATCTCACCCTGAGCGCTGTCTGGTTACACCCGGGCTGAAGCTGGGACCTCTGGAGCCTGCGCGAGAGCGGTGCTGGCTGCTTCTTTGATTGCTGGGACCATTAGGCTCTGGGCTGAGCCCTGCAGGGTGCACACAGTGAGGCTCCTCTTGGGGAGGTGGTGAAGGTGAGTGGCCTTATCCTCTTCCCTACACCAACTGCCTCTGAAGCCAGTAGGACCCACGGGACAGGCTATGGTCAGGGACGTCTGTGCCCGTGGATCAGAGGCTCTGCCCTGGCCCTGCCAGCTGTGTGTGGTCCTCCCTGTAAGAGGAGTGCGCTCCTGACTTGCCCAGCTCTGTGCTGTCAATCAATCCGTGGAGGTCCTCTCTCAAATCTCTCCAGGGGATATTGTGGGAAGTGGAATCTCGGTACTTAGCAACCTCAGGCAAACAACCTTGGGCCAGGCTTTGTGAGTCCCCTGGATAAGTGGCCAGGTGCTCCGGAGGAACCGTGGGTGTCTTCCAAGAGAAGCCAAGCGGCTTCCCCCATTAGGAATGGTTCGTGGCCAGGAATCTCTGGGCTGTCACATATGATTATGCAGCCTACTCATCAGCACAGAATTCAGAAGCACTGGGACTCGGGTAAGTCGACATCTGTTCTAAATCGTGCCCTCTGAGCAGAAGCAGTGCCAAACGCTGCGAAGACTGCTTAGCTGGGTACAAAAGATGTTGTCAATAAGCCAAGAAGGGAAAAGAATCCAGATTTGAATTCAATGAGCTTTTTTTTTTAAATGGGAGAGAAAACAGCAATTGAATCACATCCAATAAAAACAAACTCCTGCATTCCTTAAGATGACGAAAAAAAAAAAGTGTGTATGGTTAGAAATAGACACATTTACTCCTTTGGCTTCCAGCCTATGTAGCAAAATTAATGACCTCCTGATCTGGCTCAGGTCGTAGTCTTTAAAAGCTGTTTCTTGGAGATCATGCATACGATGTACAGTATATTGCTAAGGCTACAATCATCCCAGTCATTCCTTAATTATTGCTAACCACGGGGACACTATGCACTGAGGACAACAGAGAGATGCCCATGCATCTGCTCACGCTGGCACTGTGCTGTATCACTGTAGCCACCAGCAGAAGATTGAAGCCTTTCCCGCCACTGGCTACACTGTTCCTAACTCCAGTGAAATCCAGTATTTGATGTCCATCTTGACTCAAGCAAAGTCCCAGGGTGAAGGCAGGGCGACCACCATGGCACAGAGTAATGACGGGGCTTATGTGCTACTTGGGGGAATGAAAACATGCTGGTGCGGCAAATCTTTGGAGATAACAAAGAAGAAAGGGATTCCCAAGTCTGCTGGGCAGGACTGCCCGGAGATGCAGGAGGGAGAGGGAGAGCTGCAGGAGAACAGAGGAGGGGAGACTTGGTGTCACAGAGAGCGGACGCAGAAACAGATTGGAAGGGTCGGAAGAAGGTGCTGTGGCGGGAAGGGCGGAGACGAAGGCCAGGTGCTTTCCATGCACAGCCTCCTTGAAGTGCATTGGCACCCACCCGCCCCTGTGGGAAAGTCCTAAGGGCTCTTGTTGCCCTGCCTCCTTCCACAGCCAGCTCCTTCACTCCTGCTAGCGTCAATGGGTCTGCACACTTTTCTGATTTCTGGATTGGTATGGAAGTGTGAAACCTGCAATCGGGAATTACACCAGGAACCACAAAGTCTGTGTTCCAGGCTCACAGGGTGAGCAGAGCTCTAGTGCACCGAGGCACTGACAAGATGGGGGTGGGGGGTGCCGGGCCGAGTCTGATCCTCCCTGGATGGTGAGACGCTGGTCGCTTGAGTTTGCATGCGGATGTTTGCATGGAGTCTGACCCAAGGTCCACTGTGTTGGCACCACACATGTGGCTTGGGATGTTCCAGAAGCTGATGCCAGGGCCTTGGCTGTGGGAAGAGCCTCGATAGACTTAGGGTAGGGGAATGGATCTCCTTCCTGCCTTAGTGTCTCTCTTACAATTCCAAGACGGCCACATCTTTTCACACATCGCTTCCTATGCACCCAACATAAGCCAGGCAAAGGTTAGGTTTCTGTAAGTGACAGGGAGAATAGCTGTCTCCAAGTTGCTTCTACCTCCAGCCCTGCAACTTGGCCAAGTAGGGGAGACTCAGGAACAAAGCACAAATTCACAGTCATACAAATCACCCTGACACCTCCACCTAGGCCCCTCTGTGGATTTTGTCCTGAAGTTTCATGCACTTCATGTTCTGCACTCGCCATCATGCCAGCCTCCCAGAGAATCTGTTGACTGAATGAGGTACAAGTGCACCTTAGGAGGGCCTCCACCCAGGGACTCCTTCTTTCTATCATCTGTCTCCAGCCCTCTCTCATCAATCTTGTGCCCCTGCCTATTTCCAAAGACTCGACTGCTGTTGTTCCCTCCTCCCTGTGGCCCCTTCTTCTGCTGTGTCTTCTCTGGCCCGAGATGGTAGTCATTCTTCTCTCTGTGATGACAGTGGACTTAGAGGATGGATCATCTGGCTCTAGTAAGAGAAGAGAGAACAAAATGAAGACCTAGACCTCAACTCTCGACCCTCAGCATGCCCAGCCCAGGAGATGTGGCACCTGTCTCCCCCTCTGCAGGAAGTGGCATTGAGAGACAAGACAGCAGCACGGGATGGCACCGGGAGTGGATGGCTTCCCTGCTGATGGCGTGTGCTGTGCACACACCTCCTCACCTCGTTTCCCAGTAGAGTCCTTGATGAGGGCCTCTGCCGCCTCGCTTAGCCCCTGCTCTTATTGGCCCGTCCTCCAAAGGAAAGCTATTAGCCTAGGTAAACACTGCCTCTCCCTAGTGACTCGATCTCTGTACTCCCTGAGTCAGTTCCTTTGCAAGGTAAATAACTATAAATATTAAAACAAGTCAATAGCTTTATTAATAAATGACTTCTGGCTATCCAAGAGATTCTGTTCTGGGGGCTTTTAGTGGGTCTCTGACACATAAATTCCCATATTTCATGTGGCTTAACTATTGTCAGCTTCAAGCACACTGGACATCACAGTATTGGGATTCCCCAAATGTTTGCCACCCCAAGTGTTTAATAACCCTGCCTTACCCCATTGGTATGAATTTTTTAAAATTTAATTTGCATCTTACATAACAGATATTGCCTAATGTTAATAGCAATTGAGGGCAGCTGATGCTGTGGTGTAGCAGGTAGAGTCGCCCCTGCGATGCCCACATCCCATATGGGCGCTGGTTTGTGTCCTGTCTGCTCCACTTCAGATCCAGCTTCCTTCTAGTGGCCTGGGAAAAGCAATGGAAATTGGCCCAAGTGTGTGTTTGGGCCCCTGACATCAACATGGGAGACCCAGCTGAAAGTCCTGGCTTGGGTCTGACCCAACCCTGGCTGTTGTAGCCGTCTGGGGAGTGAACCAGCAGATGGAAGATCTCCCTCTGTCTGTCTCTCCCTTGATCTGTAACTCTGATTTTCAATAAATAAGTAAATCTTTGAAAAAATACCAACTGATGCTTGAGTAAGAAATGCAATGATTCCATCATGCCCGTGCACGTGCTGGTGTTGGCATTTTGAACTTCTGATTCCTGACTCCTCGCCAAACTAAAGCTTCATAAATGCTCTCCACAGAGCATTTTCAAGAACCCTGCGGTGGGGTGCATTTGTTTCTTATTTGTAGGTAACTTGATATGATTGTCACATCGTTTTCCCAAAACTTCTTTGCTTTTCAGAAATTGTCTTAACAAATTTTGTTTGAGAAAACCAAGGAATGTAATTAGTCAAGCCAAGTTAATTATCTGGATAGTGCATTCCTGAAAAATCTAACCTAAGATTTGTACCTTTTTATCTAGTCATGGGTCTCATCTCAGAATAAGGACTTCAAGGAGCAAGAGTTTCAAAACTCTATAGAATACTTTTTTCTTATGGATTTCCCCCACAATCATCTGCAGCGTCGAAACACACACTGTGAGTCATGTGGATACTTTTTTTTAGATTACTTATTTGAGAGACAGAGAAAAAGAGAGTTCCTACCCACCGTTTCATTCCCCAAGTGCTGACAACCACTGGGACTGAGCCACGCCAAAGCCGGAGCTCAATCCAGGTCTCCCACATGGGTGGCAGACTCAATCACTCACCCATCACCTGATGCCGCTCAGAGAACGCATCACCAGGAAGCTGGACCAAAGCGAGGAGCCACGATTTGAACCCAGACACTTTGATATGGGATGTGAGCATCCCAGCCAATGGCTTAACTAACTGCTAGCCCAAATGCCTGGCCCAGTTTGGTGGATTAACTTGGGCAGGTGACTCTCTGGTATCATGGAGCAAAGCACTGGAGGCACAGAGAAATGACTTGTACTGCGTATTTTCAGGTCTCCATAGCGATGCTGAGAATGTTCTCAGATACCCACCTTTCTCAAGGCCAAAGACAGCATTTTTCCAGTATTTTAACTAAAGCTATGTTTCTCCTTCTTCTCTCCCTTTGTTTAGTAGGTTGCCCTTAACTCCTCCCAGGAAAGAGCTCTGGCCCAAGAGCTCTGCATGGTCATACTTGTGGGAGGAGCATTTGCTTACCGGCACTGCTTTGCGCTGACCGTCCCCACAAGGGCAGGCAGGTGGCCATGAGCAGCAGGTATACAGGGAGCTGACTGGTCCAATGTACTCCTGGCAGCTGGTGGCCAACCAAGTGGACACTGAGAAAGCCAGGAAGCAGAGAAACCAACCGTGAGGTTATTGCTGTAGCCTTGGTGAGAGATGATAGTGACTTGACTTACGGTGGCAATGAAGAATTCGATTGTCAAGAGACAGGGAAGGATGGGTTGATTCAAGGCCAACTTAGGAGATAGAATGAATTCATTGAATAGCATAAGCGTGGGGGTGTGGGAAGCTAGCAGGGATCAAGCATAGTATTTGACTTGACAGACAGAGTAGATCATTCAAACCGCACTCCATGCATATAAATGTAGTGTAAAGTTAAGTAGCATCTCTCTCTGCAGCATCATCTCTTATGTTCACTTAATGTATATCTTAGAGATAAATGCATGCCAACATTTATAGATTTAACTTGCTTTTTAACCCGATACTTGGTATTCCATAGAATTAATGTGCCACTGTTTACTTAACACCTCCCCTAATCATAGGTATCTCGGGTTATTTTCAGTTTTGTGCTAGTGCATGTTGATGTCCAAGTTGGTGTAGAAGCCACAAAGAAGTTGAAGGGTCACCAAAGGATACTGAGAGAGAGTGACTGGGGAGGGAGAAGAAAAAGAATGATTAGAATATTCTGGAAGCCAAGGGCTGAGAGTATTTGGGAACCCTGCTGAAAGGTTGCAGGCAATCATGACCCTGAACATGGAGCTCACTGCTGACCTGTCAATGTTCTCTTAATGGAACTGTGGATATGGAAACCAGTTAAGAATGAGTTGAGGGGCTGGCGCCACGGCATAGTAGGCTAAACCTTCACCTGTGGCTCCAGCAAACGATATGGGTGCCGGTTCTGTCCCGGCTGCTCCTCTTCTGATCCAGCTCTCTACTGTGGCCTGGGAAAGCACTAGAAGATGGCCAAAGTCTTTGGGCTCCTGCACCCACCTGGGAGACACAGAAGAAGCTCTTGGCTCCTGGCTTTGGCTTGGCCCAGCTCTAGTCGTTGTAGACATTTGGGGAGTGAACCAGCAGATGGAAGACATTTCTCTCTGTCTCTCCCTCTCTGTAACTCTATCACTCAAATAAATAAAACCTAAAAAAAAAAAAAAAAAAAAAAAAAAAAAAAAAAAAAAAAAAAAAAAAAAGAAGGCTTTCAAGAGAGACTAGGAGGAAGAGAAGCATTTAGCAGGTGTTTTCTTTTCTTTTTTTTTTTTTTTGACAGGCAGAGTGGACAGTGAGAGAGAGAGAGAGAGAGAGAGAGAAAGGTCTTCCTTTGCCATTGGTTCACCCTCCAATGGCCGCCGTGGCCGGTGCACTGTGCTGATCCGAAGCCAGGAGCCAGGTGCTTCTCCTGGTCTCCCATGCGGGTGCAGGGCCCAAGCACTTGGGCCACCCTCCACTGCACTCCCGGGCCACAGCAGAGAGCTGGCCTGGAAGAGGGGCAACCGGGACAGAATCCGGCGCCCCGACCGGGACTAGAACCCGGTGTGCTGGTGCCGCAGGCGGAGGATTAGCCTAGTGAGCCGCAGCACCGGCCAAGCAGGTGCTTTCAATCTGAAAATGTTACCGTGAATATGAGCAGAAAAATGGGAGCAAAGTCGCAGGAGCAAGTGGGGCCAGGAGAGAACCTTCCTTCCTCACTCCTGTTTTTATCTTTTCTTCCTTCCTTCCACCCCTCCCCCCCTTTCTCCTTCCGTCCTTCTTTCTTCCAGTGGGGAGCTACCACTTTCTGCACAGCATTGTCCATACCACAGCTCATCAGTGTCTATCTCAGGGTTTCTATCCGGAGCTGTGGTGGTGTCTGCAACCCCACGGCAGGTGCTCTGGGCCGTGCTGAGCTCTCCTCCAACAGGAAAATGTGCGAAGGACTGTAAGCAGAGCAGTTGGCACCCAGGACACGTGAGCTGCTGCCAGTGACTGTCACAGGAGAGGAACACGCTCGCAATGTCCTCCAGTGCCAGCCCTGCCGGGCGCTGTGGCACTGGGCCCCCAGGCTTGAGACGGTGCCTGGCTTTCTCCGGTGGCCTTTGCCTGGGCTGGGAGACACCTCTGGAGTTGGCTGCAGTGAGGGCCACGTGGGTTCTCCAGCCCAGGTGTACTGACCAGCTTCCTCCCCACCTCCCCACAACAGTATTTCTTTGGCTTTGAAGGATCAACAGCAACAAGACTTTAAAAATAAATAAACATATTTACTTCTGCCAGAAAGGAAAAAGAGGGTGGGGGTATCCGGGCCTTTCTCGAGAGGCACTTTGCATAGCTTGGACGTCCGAGTGGATATTTTCCTTAGCAACGGGGATCAAGGTGGGGCTTCTGTTGGGGGGGGTGGGCAGTGGCAGGGAGAGAGTGGTGGCTTCAAATGCCAGGCAGTAGAGGCGCTGTGGCAACCACACTTCCTGCCCCGGGCTGGGACTTGACCACTGCACTTGACTCCAGCTGCTGCGAACATAAATCGTCCTTAAACACCCAGGACCTGCCTGCCTCTCGCTGCCATCTTTGGACCAATTCGTCAATCCCTGCTCATTCCTCGGTCCTTTTTCTGAGCCTTGCTACTGTGTCTGCAGAGAACTGGGGACACTTTCCCCATTCATCATGAAATAATGGCACATTCTGCACATTTATTACAGTATACATTATGACCATGCTATTAGCTAAAAAGAAAAAAAAAAACAAAAACTTTCATTCCTCTGAAGTTTTTCTTTATCTTGCCCAAACAGATACGCAATATGACCGAGAATTTAATGCCCCAAAGTTTAAGACCGGTTTGTAAACACAGTCCCTGGTGGCTGCTATTGATCTTTCGCTATTTTAATGCGTTTTTACTGACCGACATGTCCTGTGGTAAAGAATATTGCCTAAATTAGTTATCTGATTGGTTCTTTTGATTAATGATGGGCCTGTGCTTCATTACACGTGACAGTATGACCAGAATAATCACTACTGCTCCATGAGCCGGGCCTCGCATTTTTTATTCCTTCATTTTTAAAGTTCATTTATAAAATTATTTAACGTATACGTCCTAAGTTGTAATTTATTTACATGACACTTTTTTCGATGGGAACTGTTGTACTGTGTCACAAATGGCTAAGAAAACAAGGTAAACTAGATGTAGAGATCAATGTCTGTTGGCTCAAGGGGGAAAGAAACATAATCAAGATGCAGGAGCTGACCTTGTACCGAAGTCCGAGTTGTCACGGCACGAACATGGAGATACCCAACAAATCACCAGGCAGAGCCGGACGCGTTCTCGGGAAATCTCTCCTCTCTGCCACCTTCCCTCTGCCTGGGCTTTGGACTCCTTCGACCTCTCAACCCCCTTCCTTCTGCGCCCACTATGGCCACTGACAATTATCCCCTGGGCCTGCCTGGGTCGTGCGGGCTTCGCTTCCGCGCGGTCATCCAGCCAGAGCGACTGGCAGAGCATTCGGCAAATGCAAGATCAAAATCTGCACCGAGTGTGCAGCAGGAAATTGTGTGCGTTTTGGAGCCATGGTGCTGTGTTCACGCTGGGGGAACAGAAAGAGTCTGATGGAGTCCCCTCCGTCATGGTGTCACCGTTCCCCAGGGTACCTGCTGTCGCTGTATGCAGAGGGGGACGTGTTGTATGTTAGGGGCAGCTCTGGGACATGGCTGTGTCTTGCATCCTGCTCTCTTGCAGGCCTGGCTGACCCTCCAACACACACCAGCAGAAAAGGCTTCTGACTTGCTCTCTGAGTGCGTCACGCTGGGAGTTGCTAGACATCGATGTTGGGTTCCCTAGAGCTGGCTGTGAGTCAGAGAGTCAGAGGACCCTGCAGGCATCTTCCCAAGGCCCCTTCACTCGGAGGCAACTTGCCAAAGCTTGCAAGCACCCTTTGCTCGGGGAGCTACTATCTGGTCAAAGTCCCATAAGCTGGGGTCAGGCAGGCTGGCATTTTTTATTTCAAAGTCAGCCTGGTTGTATCCCTCTGCTAGTCTGGCCTGCTTCCTTCTAAAGGAGACCTTGGCCCTCCCAAGTTCCTTTTTGCCCCTTGTGGCTCCCTCCAGCACTGGTCTGGATGAATGTACAAGTGCACCTGTGCCCTATAGCAATAAATGATTCCAAGTATTAACTCATGAGCTAGTACCTGAAACCGGGCAAGGCATAGGGACGGTGTCAGCATTGAATAGAATAGAGCCTCTCGCTTCATCTTGCAGAGCCCTGAGCTATCTGTTTTCACTGGATATGGACAGAGACATCAGCATTTGCCAGTGGGCAGGGCAAGCCACTGGCCAGGCTGCTTGGTGGGCTTGGGCAGCTCGAAGGCGGGAGGATGGGCTTTTCTGCTTGGTGCAACACGCGGTCCCTCCCACAAAACCGCCTCGGCTGCTCGTCTCTACCTCTCCCAGGTCCCAGGGTGGTGCATGCAACTCCCTCCACCATGCACGTGGGAAGCACCTTTCCTGTTTGCTGGCTTTAGCACCGTGACCTCTGCTTCCTGTGACCCCTCTCAGTTCCTGGCACCTCAGGTCTGTCACCAACTAACCTAAAGCACCTCAGGACACATGCAAAAGGTCCCAAGTTCAGCTACCTTTTTTTCTACCTGAATCCCAGAGCAAGTAGAAGACCAAGACCCAGATTCCCAGGCAAAAGTTCTCCAAAGAAAGCCAAGTGGATTTATTGGGTCCTTTGGCTCCAGCTTGGGCCTTGATGAATGTTGTCCTGAGTGTCTTTGATCTTCCGCGTGATGCTCTGCTCTGTTATGCTAGTAAAAAGTTCCATTACGTCCATTCCCAGGGTCATCTGCACGGCTGAGCTGTGAACTTGGAATTCAGTGCAGCACACATGGTGTGTGAGCACAGGCGTGGACACGCGAGTGCGCCTGTGGCTGTGCGATGCTTTCTGGGGTAGAAGATAAGCAAGCGAGTGCGATTATGTTGAATATGCAAGTTATATGTTAATATGATTAAATGACTACCGGATCACCCAACATAATCAATTGAGATATTCACCAACTTTGTGTTGGAATTGGAAGAAATTATTACCTTGAGGCTGCCAAACACATTTTGCAGCTTTGCATTTGCAATAATGCGTGTCTCACTTAGCATTTAAAAACATATTTTTGACTTTAATAAAGCAAGATGAGTCTATTAAAGCGATATTCACCAGGATGAAAGGAAGATCCCACAAAAACAGGCAGCCATGCCGACAAAAGGCACCTGGGCGGGCAGGACGGGCCTGCTGCTTCCCTCTCTTTTTCCCTCTCTCCTGCCCACATCCCACCCTCTCTTTCTCCCATCCTCAAGAGAGCTTGAGGCTGAGGTTTTGGAAAAGCATCCGTATTCATCTATTGTTGAATTATCTGTCGTCACTCTGACCGCCCTACAAAACGAGTGAGCCTCTCGGTGTGATTTGCTTGTATTTGGAAGCCCCGTGCCACAGTGGCCTGACCCACCCGGTTGTAAATGCGTCCACTCCCGCACCGAACAGGCGCGGCTACAACAAATAAAACAGGAGATGCATATTCCTCCACCGCCATGGCTTTGCAAACTGTAAGTGATGGGGGGAAGGCAGCCGTCACTCGGTCCTGTTCTATTATTGACAACGGCAGAAGTAAAAATTAGAAAACAAATCCCCTTTTAAATGAAACGAAGTAAAAGGCCTCCCTCGCTCAGAGGAAATACTAATTGGAACTACCTTGCTAATGCTCGCGAGTCACAGGAAGGAAACATTAAGTTATTATTTTTAATAATGTTTACAAGTATATCCAGCCATTTCCAGCCGGTGAAAGATGTCAGCCTTGGCCGAACGTGGCAGATCTACTTTTCACCAAAGATGCTTCTCGTCTACCCCCTGATAGCGATCATTAATTTTATTTTTTAACCCAGTCTTCAAATGAAGACAGATGGGCTGGGGAGTTTTAAATGCAGGCTGCTTATGTGCAGAAAAATGGCTGGGAGATAGCAGATCACGGCATCTGAGCCGAGGCCACTTACTGTTTGGGAAGACAATAAAAACAAGGGGACAAACAAGAGCAAAGCCAGGTGCTGGCGGAGCTGGGAGCGGGTAAGGGCCAGGGGCCGTGCGGGGAGGAGGCCTTGGTGCTGCTCCTCGGGTCCCAGCCTTCTCCCGACTGCTCCGACTGCCTGACAATCACAGTTCACTGCTCTTGATAATTTTTTGCCTTTTGCATTTTAATATTTATCTCTTTGGGGCATCCTCCTTAGCGTCAGAGATCCAAGTGCCTATTAGGGATCACATCACTGATTGCATTGTGCCATGTTGTTTTTGCAAACACAAGCATTTTTATCTCCCAAACATTTTCATCGACGCCATATTTTTAGTCACGCGTCACCTGCAGTCATTTGATCACTATCATTTTATTTTTGAGTCAAAGGTGTTGCTTTGACATCACGGTAAGCGGTTCTGGGGGAGATTCCTGCGGGAGCTTCTTGCCTGCGGTGGCTCATTTCGCATTCAGAGAAAACTCAGATTACAATGTGTGCGCTTCCTTGTGCTGAGTGGTCTAGAGGAGGAGGAGGGAGGAAGACTAGGAAACAGAAGAGGGGATTCTACAACAGTGGAGTGGGAACCCCTGAAGATCAACCCCTCCATAAGATGAAGGAAGACACTGGCAAAAATTGTCAAATGTCTTCAGAACTCTGGAAATTAACTCAAGCCCTCCAACGCTCTGGGAAGCATTCATGCAAGAAAAACAGCTGTGTCTTGGGGAAGAATGACCGGCAAGGAAGCATTTGAACTGCCCTGTTTCCTGCCCCTTGCCCCGACCCTGTATCAGTCTGGAAAAGCACCTGCCTCCCAATCGTGGCAGGTGGGAGTAGCTGGTGGGCAGGCTGGATTTGCAGTCCACCTTGTCCTTGTGGCATGAGTCCTGGAAAAGCTCCCTTCTAGTACTTCTTATTGACTCCAGGCTCCCTCCATGGGAAGAGCCTGAGCCCCTGGGCACTGGTTGCAGACAATCTGTGGCAATTATTGAGCATTACAGACGTCTGAGGCAGCAATAGCCGCTGAAGTAAACAAGGAACTGGCCAAAACACTTAACAGTCAGAGAAGGAGATTTCTGTAGGGGGATCCGAAAACACTGGTGTATCCTGGGGATCTAGAAAGGTCTATTAGAGTTTTTCAAAGCTACTTCTTTTCCACATTCATTGTCCTGAGGGTCCCTGGCCATGGAAATTAGGTAAGAAAAGCAGACAGATGGAATTCAGATTGGAAAGATGTAACACTGGCTGTATTTAGAGATGATAATATCTTAGACATGAAGAAAACTCTAACATTTTTATTCTACTAAAAAGTTATTGGAGCAAACAGGTTCAGCCAGACCATAGGATACAAAATCAATATATCAAGTCAATTATATTTCTATACGCCAACAATGGACAAACAAAAAATAAAATTTTTAAATGCATTTAAAATGCAAACAGAAATAATTTTTAAATAGTTAAGAATACATGTAACAAATAATGGAGAGACCTTTATTCTGGCATCTAAAAACTATTGTTTTTAGAAATTAAAGATCTAAAGAAATGCAGAATTCCCATGCTTATAGATGAGAATGTAGCTGGATTAAGCAACATTTTTATCTATACGAAGATTTATTTATTTTTCTAAATTTTATTTATAGACTTAATGCAATATATACTAAATTTTCAGCTGTCTTTTTGCAGAAATTGATTGGTTGATCTTAATGTTCATATGGAAATGCAAGAAATTCAGAAATAGCCAAAACATTCTTTCAAAATATAATGAGGGTAGAGGTTTCACACTTCCCAGTTTCATGATTTACTGCAAAACTGCAGTAATCAATACAGCATGCTAATGATATAGGATAGAGACATAGATAGATGTGAAAAAATTGGAAGTCAAGAAATTAAACCTTATATTTCTTATTTCTGGTCAATTGATTTTTGACAAAGGTGTCGATAAAATTCAATAGAGAAAAGACTAGTCTTTTCAACAAATGGTCCTGGGATAACTGGATATCCACAAGCAAAAGAATAACTTTGGACTCCTACCTCACACCATACACAAAAATCAAAAAGAATTTTAAAAAGATGATAGTCTTTTAACCCTTGAGTTAAAATTATAAAATTGTGACGAGAAAATAGAGTAAATGTGCATGATCTTGGGGCAGGCAGTGTTTTCATAGACATGGCATCAAAAGTATAAGCAAAGAAAGCAAAAATAGATAAATCGGACTTCATCCGAGTTAAACATTTCATGGGCAGGCATTGGTGCAGTGATTCACTTGTTGCTTGGGGTTCCTACATCCCATGTCAGAAGGTCTGGTTTGAATACTGGCCTCTCTGCTTCTCCTCCAGCCCTCTGCTAATGCTTCATCTGGGAGGCAGCCGATGGTGGCTCAAGCACATGGGTTCTGACACTCATTTGAGAGAGTTCCAGGCTCCTGACTTTGGCTTGGCCCAGCCCTGGCTGTTGCAGGCATTCGGAGAATCAAACAGCAGATGGAAGATCTCTCTCTTTCTCTCTCTCTCTCTCCCCCTCCCTCATTTCTCTATCTTCCAAATAAATGAGATAAAAATTAAAAACAAACTTCAAAGGACACTATTAAACTGAAAAGACAACCCACTGAATGGGAAAATATTTACAAATGGTATACCTTATAAAGATCTTTTATCCAGATAATATAGTACTCTTAAAGCTTAAATAAGCTGAAAGTGCTTCAATTAAAAATTGGAAACAGCTTTTATTTTTTAAATTTATTACTCTGCTCATTTGAGATGTAAAGAGCCAGATAGAGGGAGGGACAAAGAAACAGAAAGGCACGCAGACTTAGATCCCATCCACTGGTTCTGTCTGCAAATGCCCACGATGGTCAGAGCTGGATGGGGCTGGAGCCAGAAGCTGGGAATGAAAACCAGGTCTCCTACGTGGGTGGCGATCACTTGAGCCATCACCTCTGCCTCCCCGGGTCTACATTGGCAGGAAGCTGGAACCAAGAGCAGAACTGGAAATTGACTCAGGCTCTCCCACGTGGGACTCAGGCATCTCTAGAAATGGGCAATGTATTTAAGTAGACATTTCTCCGCAGAAGATATACAAATGGCTATTAAACACATGAAAAGCTGCTCAACACTATTAGTCATTAGAAAAATGCAAATCAAAACCACAATGTGGTATGATTTCACACTCACTAGGATGGCTAGAATTAAAGAGACAGACAATCCCAAATATTTGCAAGGCTGTGGAGAAATTGAAATCATCATACATTTCTGATGGGACTGTAAACAGTTTGGCAGTTCCTCAAATATTTAAATGGAGAGTTACCATACGATTCAGCAGTTCTACACCTTGGTATATACCTATGAGAAATGAAAACAGATGTTCACACAAAACTTGTATACAAATATTAATAGCAGTATTTTTCATAATAGTCCAAAAGTGGAAACAACTAAAATATCAATTAATGAATGGAAAAATGAGATATGGTGCGTCTACCTAATGCAATGGTGAGAAAAAGGAGTGAAATATTGATAAACAAATGGATTAAACTTAACAATATTAAGATAAGAAAAAGAAGACAGTCACAGAAGGCCAGATTTTATGTTAGTATGATTGCATTTGTGTGTAAGTCCAAAAAAGGGCAATCTACAGAGACAGGAAGTAGATCAGTGTTTTCCAGGGCTGGGGTAGGTGCTGAGGCTGGGGAATGACCACTGTGGATACAGGGGCTCTTTTAGGGTTACTGACGAGGCTCTGAAACACGGTGGTGGTGACGGTTACCTAACTGTGAATACACTGAAATCTACTTAGTTGTACACTTTTAAAAAGATGAATTTCATGGCATATAAGTTATATATCAAATTATTTGATGACCAAAATGTGATGATGAAGAGACAAAAAACAGTATCCTAAGTGATTTACTTTTTATATCATCATCAGCCTCAAAGAGAATTTAAAAAATATTCGGAGACAATATTTTTGGTATGCCCATGGGGGACACGAGACTCAGCACGGTGAGCTGTTGTCAGGGTCCTTTCTGGGTGGGGACAGTCCACGCTCACACTGACTGCAGCCTCTTGGGAAAGCCAGCACCCTACTCCCTGTACCTGCCACAGGCTGTGGAAATGTGAGGCCCTCAGTAGACACTGGGTGAAAGCCAATTAACCAGTGAACAGACACAATCCCAGAAGAGCGTTGTGAAGCAGTGATGATGATGATGGTGATGATGGTGATGACTAGCCTTTCTTGACAGCCTAGCAAAATTAGCTTTGAAGGAACTCTCCAAAGATGAATTCAAAAAATCATTCTGCGATGAATAAATTACTGAAATCAGTGTTAAGCTTCCCAAGGGTCCTACTGTGTCGCTCAGCTGTTTTTCTGATGTGTCTGTTTTTTTCTTTAAAAGCTTGTTAATACTTTCCCAGCTAATATATATGCATTGGCAAAGAAGGGAAACACAAAAAGCAATTTGAAAACCGTTTTCAAATTTTGCTTCTCTTCAAGATTAGTGTCTCCTCCCCCTTCTCTCTCTCTCAAATTTACTTATTTATTTGAAAGGTAGAGTTACAGAGAGAGAGAGAGAGAGAGAGAGAGAGGAGAGAGAGAGAGATCTTCCATCCACTGGTTCCCACTCCCCAAATAGCCACAACAGCTGTAGCTGGGCTGATCTGAAACCAGGAGCCAGGAGCTTCTTCCAGGTTTCCCACCTGGGTGCAGGGACCCAAGCACTTGGGCCATCTTCTGTGGCTTTTCCAGGTGCATTGGCAGGAAGCTGGATCAGAAGTGGAGCAGCTGAGATGTGAACCTGGGCCCCTATGGGATACCGGAGCGGCAGGTGGCGGCTCCACTCACTACGCCACAACACTGGGCCCCTCTCCTCCCTTTTTTCAACTTGAGTGTTCCTGATGGGGAGGAACATGGCTAATCTTGCTGGGTTATGCCTGTCCTTGGCTACTGAGACACCCCTACTACTGGTGACTCTTCCGGCGTCTTCATTGTCCTCTAATCCTTTGGGAAGAGTGAAAGGCAAGCTGTCTTGCCTTCTTTGAGACATCTATGGGCGGCGGGGGGGGGGCCTTCTTCCCACTGGCCTCCCTTCGAAGCCACTGCTTTTCATGTTCCCCCTCCACCTGGCTTCTCTTACCCCCAGTGGCTTTTTCTGTGAGGGACAGAGGCAGAGCGGAAAGACAGGCAGGGCCCATTCCTGAATGCTAGGAAACAAGAGCGATGATCTAGACGTGCAGCGATTTTTTAAAATGCGAGCATGCGTATGATAAGGTAGCTGGCAAAGAGTGGCCTAAATTGGGGAGAAGAAAAACTCTGTGCCGTGAACACTGTCAGTGGTGGTAATTTACGCGTACTCCATGCTGTGTCTGTAGGAAATCCCTACATTTTGCAGATATAGAACAGCACAAATTGGTGTAGGGCACCAGAGGTTAAACAGGTGGAGCTTCCTGGAAGCTCCAGAAACAGGTGAGACATATGGCCCTGGGGTGCAGCAAATTTAATCTTCGAGCAGGTTTATTGTTTTATCAGGTTTTTGTTTAAGAAAGGCTTCGTTATATACAACATTGAGATAAATTTTTGCAGAGCAGATTTATTCCATGGGTTTATTCTTTTACCAAGTCTCATAGTATCTCACCCTGTGCTGTGTGGGGTCTTATTCATCAAAAGAGTTTATGACTTAATCAGTTATGAATTTTAAAAAGTTTTACTAATAATGCAGGATGTCTTGAGATTTATAGGCTGTGCATTTATTCCATTAGGAGTTTTATTTTTGAGCTAAGATGCACTGGAGGTATAACATAAGCAAATTGCATGGTTTATTTGTAATCAACAGGCCTGGTTTCTGTGGGACCACCTGCTAGGAGCAGTGGATTTGATTCCTCTCCTCTTCTTAGCGTGGCCTGAGTTACTCTAATGATTTCTGCAGGTTTCATCATCAGTGGGTCTTAGGCTTAGTTGAAAATGCCACTGGTCCCTTTTCACCATAGAAGAACAGGGTTCACTTGCCACACTGGTGGACCACAGGGCTGGAGAGGCCCATCCTTTATTTTGTTCTGTGATTGTTTTCTACAATGATTGCTTTTCTTTTATTAAAGATTTGGTTATTTAATTTGGAAGGAAGAATGACACACACTCACAAAGAGAAGGGAGAGAGGGGGAGAGAGGGGGAGGAACTTCATCTACTCCATCTGGGTCTCCCACATGGGTGTCGGGGGCCCAAGCACTTGCCCCATGTTCTGCTGCTTTCTCAGGTGCCTTAGAGGAAGCTGAATCAGAAGCAGAGCAACTAGGACTTGAATTGGTGCTATAGGATGCTGGTGCTGCAAGGGGCAACGTAGCCTGCTACAGCCCAATACCAGCCCCAGTCACGGTTTCTTACAGATGGACACCACAGCTGTTGTTTTCTGAGGTCACTATCAAAATGTATCTCCATGGTGATGCCCAAAGGAGAGACCCTTCTTCAGGCCCAGAGACTCATGGGAGAGCCCCTCCTCTGTGAGGAGTTGATGGCAGGTGTTTCATCCCAGCCTCGTGTGTATGGCCATGCTCACGTTCGGACAATGTCTGTCCCACTCAGGCATCCATTAAGACTGACTTGGAGCAGTTGCCAGCATTAGTACCCCATCCTGGTCACCATGGAAGGGGTCTTCTAGGGTCACTAGACTTTTGCCCAGTTTCAGTATTATATCACTAAGGAGTGAGCTTCCTGTTATTTCCTATGATTAACTAAGTTGGTGAAATCCCAGCAGAGCTTTGACTACTTTAGTCACTGGAATTGCCTGGCAATGGGACAAGGAACTCTGGCAGAAGTGTCATCCTTAGATGGGCAGTGATTCCCAAATGGGATACCTGGACTACTCCTATTTCTAGGGGAGGTGAATGGTGCAGAAGGTAGGATGAGTGGTTGATTAGTGGTTGGTTCTGCATAGAATTCCTCACTCCACGAGATCAAAGATAGACCTGTGGCCAACGATGGGTCAAGACCAGTTGGGCTGCCCCAACTCAAGGCCTCGTGTCTCACGTCCACCATATACATCCACCAAGTGCTGACTCCAGGAAGACCGCCTCCTTTGGGACTCTTCAATGACCTCTGCATTCTTCTGTTTGAATTGGATATACTTATTTATTCATTCATCTATTTTCCAAATAAGAAAATAACTTGTTGCTAACGTCCCCTTGTCTTTTTTGAGCCTGGGAGTGAGAGCTGTAGCCAGTTCCACCCACAACTGCACGGGGCTAACTGGGTGATCAGAGCAAGGAGCTGCTCAGATCCACTTCTGGATGCGATGGCTCAGTGCAGCTGTCCTCCAACAATTTCCCCATCACTACTCTTGCTCCTTCCTGGCCATTGTCCATGCAAAGTCAGTGAATCTTTTCAAAATGAAAATCTTATGTTGTTCTCCAGATTCAATCTGTTCCTGCCTCCCATTTCCCTTAGGACAAAGCTGGAAACCCTAAATCTGACCAATTAGGCTCTTGCAGACCCTGTGCCAGCCTCTGCCTCCAGCTCCGTCTCCAGCCACTCTCTCCTCTCTTGCAGTTGTCTAGGAACAAAGTTTTCTTTCTTCCCCCAAACTTACGGATTGCGCTCCTTCCGCCTGTCTGAATTCCGAGCCTTGGAAATTGTCATTCTCTCTTCTTCTAACACTCTCACACCCAGCTCTTCCCTTGGCTCACTCCCCAGGCCTCAGTTAACTGCTACTTCGTCAGGGGAATTCTGCTCTGTCTCCCAGACAGGGTGCCACGATTGCACGTTGGTGATAAGTTCTTGTCAAAAGTCTAGACATTAAATAAATATCCCAACAATTGTGTGTCTTCTTAGCATGAATGTGAGTTACATGAGGTTAGACGTCTCATTCACCTGTGGGATCCTAGGGCCTGTTGTGGTGATGTTCAGTCAACATTCATTGAATGAATAAACACATTTTTTTACCCTATTAGTTTTAAGATCCATCTGTGCTGGGATTATTTCTTAGTATCCTTGTCTCTGGCTATGACAGCAAGCACAGGGCTATCTGGCTATTTGAATGGTCAAATCCAGAACTATAAACTCATTAGCACTGTCCTCCCACCAGCTCCCAGTCCTCCTCAAAACATCGAGAAAGAGGGAGGGTGCTGTCAACACTGGTTCTGAGAACTCTTCTTAGAGGGTGACATGGTCCTTGGTTTTTATTTGGTCTGTAGAATTCTACCTGCTAGGACCATGGCAAACACTTTGGTTGCCTAACCAACAGCTTTTCCCCTGCACTAGTCAGCCTTTCATTAATTTAATGAAAACACCTGCGAGGACCATGTTCCGAAGGCGAAAGGCTTATTTCAGTTACGGTTTTGGTGGATCACAGTCTAAGAGCAGGTGGCCCCAGGGGCTTAGGCATTTGGTTAGGCTGGAGGGTGGTGGAGGTCCAATCACATGGTGAGCCAGGAAGTAGAGAAACAGCATGCTCAGATTTTACAGTGAACACACTGTCAAGAACCTTCCAAGGGTGTGTCCCCAGTGGCCCCAGGACCTCCCACTAAGTTAGCCTCTCAATCACCGTAATTGGAATCAAGCCTCTACCTTTAATTCATTGACCATTAGCATTAATCTATTAACCGCTGACAGGGACTTTGAGGTTAAAACATCTTGATGAGTTGGGGAGCAAAATCATGATCAAACCTTAGCACTCTTACCTCCTTCCTGCTGCTAGAGAGCATATTAGTTTGAGTACCTAGGCCTTCAACATGATTTTTTTAAACATTTACTTATTTATCGGAAAGGTGGAGTTACAGAGGCAGAGGCAGAGAGAAAGAGAGAGGTCTTTCATCAGCTGGTTCACTCTCCAAATGGCCGCAATGGCCAGGGCTGAGTTGATCTGAAGCCAGGAGCCAGGAGCTTCATCCAGGTCTCCCATGAGGGTGCAGGGTCCCAAAGACTTGGGCCATCTTCTACTGCCTTCCCAGGCCATAGCAGAGAGCTGGATCAGAAGTAGAGCAGGTGGGACTCGAACCGGCGCCCATATAGGATGTTGACACTGTAGGCAGTGGCTTTATCTGCTATGCCACAGTGATTATATATCACTTCTAAATTGGCTGCAACAGCTGAGACTGGGCCAGGCCAAAGTGAGGAGCCAAGAACTCCATCCGGGTCTCTGCAGTGGGTTGCAGGAACTCAAACACTTGAGTCATCATCTGAAGCTTCCCAGGCACATTCGCAGGAAGCTGGTTTGGAAGCAGAGCAGCCAGGACTAGAAGCAGGCACTTGGATAAGGAATGTGGGTGTGGCAGGTTGTGGCCTTCCTCTCTGAGCCACAGCTCTCCCACCCCCAGCACGATTTTTAACAGTGTGAATTTTTCCCATCTGTAGAGGAAACCCTCAGGTGTATAAATCACTAGTCCTTGAAGTACAGTCTGCAGAAACCCAGGGATCCTGGAGAACTTTTCAGGGACTCCTTGAGGTCAAAACTATTTCAGGGGCTGGCACCATGGCACAGTGGGTTAAAGCCCCAGCCTGCAGTGCCTGCATCCCATATGGGTGCCTGTTCGAGTTCCAGCTGCTCCACTCCCCATCCAGCTCTCTGCTATGGCCTGGGAAAACAATAAGGGATGGCCCAAGTGCTTGGGTCTCCACAGGAGACCCCGAAGAATCCAACGCCTGGCTTCTGGCATTGGATCAGCTCAGCTCTGGCCGTTATGATCATTTGGTGAGTGAACCAGCGGATGGAAGACCTCTCTCCCTCTCTCTCTGGTTCTACCTTTCTCTGTAACTCTTCCAAATAAATAAAAAATAATTCTTCAAAAAAAAAAAAAACTATTTCATTCCACTAAGACAATCATTCATAATGTTCAGAAGAAATGGATTCCAAGAAAATTTTATTTTGGCACAAAAGGGTTAAAATTCATGAGTAATTAGTTCATAATATGCATATACATTCCACAATTTTTTTTTAGTAAAGAAGAGTAGAGAGAAGGAGAGAATGTGTGAGAAAGAGATAGATAGGCAGGCAAAGGGTAGAGAGAAGGAGAGAATGTGAGAGAGAGAGAGATAGGCAGGCAGACAAAGAGACTGCCCATCTGCTGGTTCATTTCCTAAATGTCTGTAACGGCCAGGACTGGGCCAGGCTGAAGCCAGGAGCTGGGAATTGAGCACCACATCTCCCAGGTGGTGGCAAGGACCCAGCTACTTGAGCCATCAGCTGCTGTCCCTCAGGGTCTACAGAAAAATGGACCTGGGAGCTGAGCTGGGAATTACGCCGGGGCACTGTGATGTGGGACTTGGATTTCTTAGCTGTTCGGCTAAATGACTGTCATAAACTTTTGAAGATTCCTGATATGTGATTTGGCACATATTTTTTCAACAATCAGCAAAGGAATAAAATTAACATTGGCATTTGTTGTCAATGATGAAGGTTATACTTTCCAGCATAATTATAATTACAAAATTATATTTACCACTCTGAGCTTAATAATACCCCAGTGTTTTAAGGATTTCCTGGGGCCAGTGTTGTGGCACAGCAGGTTAAGCTGCTGCCTGTGTTGCTGGCATCCCGTATGCGCGCAGGTTCAAGTCCTGGCTGCTCCATTTCCCATTCAGCTCCCTGGTGATGTGCATGGGAAAGCAGCAGAGGATGGTCCAAGTGCTTGGTGCCCTGCTCCCACATGGGAGACCTGGAGGAAGCCTGGATCAGTGGCTGCTGTGGTCATTTGGGGAGTGAACCAGTGGATGGAAGAGCTCTCTCTGTCCTTCCTCTCTTTCTATAAATCTGCCTTTAAAAATATAAACCGTTAAATAAAAAAATTTTTCTGATGAAATTAGAAGAGATATTAATGAAGATAATTTTTCAATATTATATAACAAGAAATGTCAACACTGGAAGCTTTTCATTGTTTAGTGATGTTTTACAGAGATCATGGCACGATGCTACAAAAACACGTTTGGATAAAGATCTATTCAAACAGCAAGACAGACCAATGGCTTTCCATGTAATGGAACAGGAAAGTTCCTATTTTTTTAAATTTGGTTTCAGATTTCACACTGTACCTAAGCTTTACAAATCTACCCCAGAGAAGAATCTCCACAATTATCCAAGGAGATTATTAAAATATTTCTCACTGTTGCAAGTACATATCAGTTTGAGGCCAAATTTCCTCATATATGAGGTTACTTCAAAAAGTTTATGGAAAATGGAGTCAAAAGATCAGTTTTCTGTTGCAAAAACTTTTGGAATCCATGCCTTTTTTGGCAAGATATTTTCTATGAACATTTTGGATAACTCCTCAGACTTCAACCAAATAACATGTTATGACAGGTTGAGTGCAAAGGCACGTATGAGGGGTGGGCATTTAGCCTGGTGATTAAGACGCCTGTTCAGGCGTCTGAGTTCCATATCAGAGGGCCTGGGTGTAAACCCCAGGCCCAGTCCTGACTCCAGCTTCCTGCTAATGCAGTTTCTGTGTTGCAGTGGGGTTGGCTTAAGTACTTGGATTCTAACCACCTACATGGGAGACCTGGATGGAGTTCCAGGTTCTTGGCTTCAACATGGCCCAGGCTTGCCTGTTGTATACATTTGGGGGTTGAACCAGCAGATAGAAGCCCATGTTCCCTCTCTTTCTCTCTCTCTCAAATAAGTAAAATTTGTCTAGAAAAAAAGCAGATATGAGAAATCAGCTGTTTTTATTAAGAGATGCATTAAAGTGAGTTACAAAAATACAAAAGAATGCCAGTCCTCCCACTATTTTTTTCATTTTGGAAAATATAGTTATTTTCATAACTATATGATATTTATATCTATATATGGGCTTTTTAAATGAATCAATAAATACTAAGTTTCTTGGTTTCAGTTTCTAATAAGGTACACATCAGTGCATATAATCTGCATAGACAAAAGCTTGGTATGCACTGACTGGGGCTAAACATGTGTGATTCTGTTTCCCTTCCTAGGAATTGCTTTAAGTGGAGACTGGTAATGAGACGTGCAAGGAATCATGCTAGGAGATAGGTGACTTCGAAAATGAGACAGGAAGAAGGGGCAGTCTGTTTTCCTCCACTGTCTGTGCCTGGGTTGACGCGTGACAGCCAGGGGGATGGCAGTCTTCTTGTATGACCAGAGCTGACACATTGAAAGCAGTAAAGGGAGGGAGTGAAAACAACTCGGAGCCTCGTGCACACGTTCAACTGTGGGCTGCACCAGTCCTCGGGCTGTCACGTTCTTAATCGTTCCACTATTTGAAATAGGTTCCCCTATGGCTTAAGCTAATTGGGAAGGGTTTTCCTTCACTCAATAGCCGAGAACATTCTAAAGCAGGAATTTGTCCCCAAACTTCGTATTGTCAAACAGTTCACTGCCAGGATGAACAGCCTTTCCCTGACTTTTTTTTTTTACTGTTTCAGTACAGAGCTCAAATTCATATTGGCCTCAAAGATCATTAGTACTCTGTGTCCAATCTCCTGGTTTTATATATTGCAGTGCATATTGGGGGATACGATTTTCCTCCTCATAGCTCTTCTCACCATCCAAACCAGCAGAAAAATAAATAGCCATATAAAAGAGGTGAATGTTACAGACAACAAAAAACTGCCAGCATCCACGCTGCACTTCCCCCAAAGAGTCATTTCAGTCTATTAGGCACATAATGCATGTTTTAAAAAAGAACCCATTGTAAATACATATTTGCTTAGATGGACTGCAGCGCAACAGAGAATCTCCTGGGGAGACAAGGGGTATTTTACAACCTGCCAAAAAAGATCCCGTGGAAGGTAAACTAAGGACAAACAGAAAGATGTAGAATCTTTCCCCGACCCAACCCGGTCTCTTGTGGCTCAGTGGAAACCCAGTCCCTGGACAGTGCCGTGGGCTTGACATTCAGACACCCTGAGCCCAGACAGAGGCTATTCTAAAAGCCGCTTCACCTGAATGTCCAGGAAGCATTCCTAAACCTGAGATGTGAGCAGAGATGATGGAGCAGACGTTGGTGTAGAGGCAGTTTGGGGAGGTGACCTGAGCCCCAGGGGTGGCTGGGATTGCTTTACCTGGCTGTGGAGGCATGAACAGAAAGGAAGCTTCCCAACTCGTCTGTGGTTTGTCCCAGTTGCCTCCATCAAACTCAAAGGAACTTGAGTTTGCTTTTTTAGGAAATGGTCTTTTGACAGATTAGTGGCCATTATCATGGGCAGAATTAAGCTATAGCCAGGACCCCTGGAAAACCCCAGGATGAGCAAGATGAGCTTGGGGATTGATACTACTGAAGAGGAGAGATTCCGGAGGGGACTGGTGCTAAGTTCCAGCCCCTGGGAAGTGTGGGATCCACTTTGACCTTCACATTCATGTGACCTGTGCTCTCTTCTCTCTGCATTTGGCCAAAATGCACCTGCTTTGGGGCACAACCAGAGTTCAGGGGTAGTTGCACAGGTGACACTGGACATTTCCCACTGCCCAGCGTCAGGAGGGGCGTAATGTCAGTGTGCCCACTGGTTGGCAATGCCAAGGTTGTTCCCTGGTTAAAGTAGTGGAGGCCAACTCTCCATTGTAATAGGATCTTGTGATTTTTGTGATTAGTGAAGAATCTGTGAGCTATTTGGAAACCACGGAAATGTTCTGTTCTCCAACGATTTTTTTTTCACCAACGCTTTGAGAACAAACCACGAGTGACGCGGGGATTGCATTTGTGCTTCTTGCAAAATGGCAGTGTTCTCATCCCATCATCACACCCACAGTCGCCACTGCCTGGCTCTGATGTGTAACTAAGGCTGTCGCCACAGACTCGCGATCTCTCCCTGGCAGTGCGCTCTGCTCCCTGACTGTTGCTGTTCTCTTGGTGTTTTCGTTGTCTCCAATTTGGCCAGGAGCAGCTCCTTCAGCTGTGAACCCCTCCTTGTTTTCTATTAGAAGAGCTTCCAAGGTCAGCTTGCCTCTTTCTCCCCAGACCTGGAATTAGCCGTTTCTCTAAGGATCCCCTGTTTCTTAATGGCTCACGGCTTTTGAAATCCAACATCTGGGGGGCTGGCGCTGTGGTATAGTAGCTTAAGCATCTGCCTGCAGCGCCGGCATCCCATATGGGTGCAGGTTCAAGTCGTAGCTGCTCCACTTCTGGTCCAGCTCCCTGCTGGTGGCCTGGGAAAGCAGTGGAAGACGGCCCAAGTGCTTGGGCCCCAGCACCTACATGGGAGACCTGGAAGAAGCTCCTGGCTCTTGGCTAAAGATCAGCTCGGCTCCAGTCATTGCAGCCTTTTGGGAGGTGAACCATCAATGGAAGATCTCTTTCTCCCTCTCTTTGTCTGTAACTCTGCCTCTCAAGTAAATAAATAACTCTTAAAAAAAAGAAGATAAAAGAAATAAAAAAGAAAAGAAAAGAAAAGCTCTCATCTGAGTGCTGGCTGTGCAGCTTGCCACTGGAAAGTCATATTATCCAGGCCGTTTCAGTGGGCATGACTACAATATGTGTTATATGTCTTCTTGTTTCTTATCTTTCTTAACAAAGTCATGCATTTATAATAGTTGCTGCAAATGACTGCCAATGCCACAGGAGTTTCTCTCACTTTCCCTTCATCCGTATTTCAATCTCCTCTCTTTCTTAATGAAATCCTAGTTCCTAACAACATAAATATACTTTCTATTTGTTGTAAATACAGTAATTTCAGAATCACAAGTATTGAAACCACAACTACCATGAAACTGTTCACTAAATTTCAAGAAAATTCTGTAGCAGTGTCCTTATCAGTATGTTTAACTTGAATCCAGTCAAGAGGAAATATGAGAAAAAAATCATATTTGGAGGTGTTTCGGAGTGCGACTGGCTTGGATTTTTCAAGAGCATTGATGTTATAGAAGAAAGGGAGGGAAGAGATGGGAGAACTGTTAGAAGTTACAGGAGGCAAAAGAGAAATGATGACCAATGCAATTAAGATCCTTCATTGGATCCTCAGAAAGAAAAAAAATGACATTATGGGGACAGAAGGGGGAATATAAATACTGTATCAATATTAAATATCTCGGGTGTGATGATGGTATTGTGTTGTATGTTGCATTTATCTACGGAGCAGGGGTGCTATTTGTGGACACTTCTGAGTCATCAATAATGCCTCTTGCTTTCCTTATCTTCCTTTCTGCGGTACAATGCTAAATGAACATAATTTGAAGCGTTTTATAGCTCATTGTTACCTCCTATTGATGTTTATCTTAAGCTATGATTAATCTACTCCTTAAGCCATCCACTAATTCCAATGACTGGTTTGTTTTGTTTCTGGATGCTCTACCTATTTGATTCTTTTTAAAAAATCATGTGTTCTGTTTTTCAAAGTATCTTGTCTTCTTCTCATCCCAGAGATCTAGTTCTTTTAAAAAATGTTTGCTGTATTAAAAATTATTTTTTAAGATTTATTTATTTATTTGCAAGGCAGTGTGTATGTGAGAGAGAGAGAGAGAGGGAGAGAGATAGACCTTCCATTTCTTGGTTTACTCCCCAGATGGTTGCAATGGCCAGACCCGGGCCAGGCAGAAGTGAGGAGTCAGGAGCTTCATCCAAGTCTCCCACATGGTGGCTGGGGCCAAAATCTTTGGCCATCTCCCACTGCCTTCCCAGGTGCATTAGTAGGAACCTGGATCAGAAGCCTCCACAACACTGATGGCTTAAAAGTCATTTTAGATAAATTGACTCTATATAATGTCTTTAAAAAAAGATTTATTTATTTATTTACACAGAGAGAGGAGGAGAGGCAGAGAGAGAGAGAGAGAGAGAGAGAGAGAGAGAGAGAGAGGTCTTCTATCTACTGGTTCACTCCCCAGTTGGCTGCAATTGCCAGAGCTGAGCTGATCTGAAGCCAGGAGCCAGGAGCTTCTTCCCATGCAGGTGCAGGAGCCCAAGGACTTGAGCCATCTTCTACTGCTTTCCCAGGCCACAGCAGAGAGCTGGATCAGAGGTGGAGCAGCCCTGACTTGAACCAGCGCCCATATGGCATACCAGCACTGAAGGTGGCGGCTTTAAACGCTACGCCACAGTGCCGGCCCCATATATAATGTCTTTCAAATTGACGTTTCATTATCTCAGTTGCAGATCTCTAGCCTACATGCTTGCTGTGTTTGCCGACTTCATTCCTAATCTGCTGTTTTCAAATCTGCTTGGTAATTTTCCATTGTGAGCCAGTTTTTGTTGTTAGTGTGTTTTATTGGCGAGAAACCCAGGTGGACTGTGTGATGGACTCATTCTCACATGGTGGTTTGATATTATTTGCTTCTCCTGATGTCTAGGATTATCACTACCCCAAGACAAATTTTATATTAATGTTTTGAAGATTGATTATTTGATTTACTTCAAAGGTAGAATGAGAGAGAGTGAAAGAGAGAGAGAGAAAGAGAGAGAAAGAGAAAGAGAATCTTCCAGTTGCTGATTTACTCCCCTGCAATGGCTAGTGCTGGGTCAGGTCAAAGCCAGGAGCCTGGAGCTCTGTCTGGGTCTCCCACATGGATGGAAGGAGCCAAGGCACTTGGGCCATCTTCCACTGCTTCTCCCAGGCACATGAGCAGGGACCTGCATTGGAAGCGCAGTAGCTGGTATTGGAACCGGTGCTCATATGGGATGCCAGAGTTGCAGGTGGCAGCTTAACCTGCTGCATCACAATGTAGGCCTATATATTACTTTTTGAGGACTTCCTACTTTCTTCATCCTTTAAAGGTTGCAAATTCAAACTTTGAAGCCAGTTAAGGGTGGGGATTTGAATTCTCAAGCAAACATTCGGACACAAAACAATGAACAAATGAACAACCTCTGTTCTCTTTTCCTGTGATAAGTGAATAATTTTTTCTTTCTTCTTCTCTTTTATTTAAATGACAATATTTATTTATTTATTTGGAAGACAGAGTTAGGGGAAGAGGGATAAGGGGGGAGGGGGAGGGGAGGGAGAGGGAGGAGATTCTTCCATCTAGTTCACTCCTCAGATAGCTGCAGCTGCTGGAGTTGGGCTAGGCCAGGCTGAAGCCTTGGAGCCTAGAAATCCATCAGGGTCTCCCATGTAGGTAGTAGGGGCCCTAATACTGGGTTCACCTTCGGCTGCTTTTCCATGCGCATTAGTAGGGAGCGAGCTGGACCAGAAATGGAACAGCCAGGATGTGAACTGGTGCCCGTACAGCATGCCACTGCTTCAGGTGGTGGCTTAACCCACTGACCACAACTCCTGCCCTGGATGTGAACTTTTTCCAGGGCTTTCCCTTCCGCAAGTCTGTTCTTCAGTGTCCACACAGCATTCAAAACCCTTGCCTGGAGGGATATTGCCAGGGTTAAACTGTGCCCCCTCAAAAGGAGATGTTGAAGCCCTGACCCTGGCACCCTATTTGGAAACAGAGTTTCAGTAGGAAGCTAACTTAACATGGAGTCATTAGGGTGAGCCCTAATCCATCATGACTGGTGCCCTGACCATGGAGGAAAATTTGACTCAGAGCTAGATTTTCACAGAACGAAGTCGACTCTCCATGGCCACACAGGGACAGCATGGACAAACTTGGAGTGCATCTCAGGAAGATGAGGGAGGCAGCCAATACCTGAGACTGCCATCAGCTAGGAGAAGGGCACGGGGCCCTTGTTTCTAAGAGCTTCAGAGAGAGAGAGCCATTCAGCTGATGCATTGGTACCCGACTTGCAGCCTCTTGAATCACCAGGGAATATATTTCCGTTGTTGTAAGCCACCCAGCTGGTGGCGTAGTCACCCCTTGATATGCAGAGGGAGTGGTTCCAGGACCCCCTGAGATACCCAGATCCACAGATGTGAAATCGTGTAGGATTTGCAAGCACCCCATGCAATCCTCCCGTATCATAACTCATCACGAGATGACTTGTAGTACCTAATACAGCGTAAATGCTGGGTAAATAGTTGTTACGCTGTGTTGTTTAGAGAATAATGACAAGAACAAAGGTCTGAGCACATCCAGAGCAGACACTTGTTGTTCATGTGCTCGAACCTTGTTTGGTTGAATCTGCAGCTGTGGAGCCCCTGCTCTGAATCCAGTTTCTGCTTCACTTCTGCACCGGGGGGAGGGTGTCCTTTCTTCCAGCTCACCGGCATTTTCTTTTTCTTTTTTTAAGATTATTTATTTATTTATTTGGGAGGTACAGCCATAGACAGAGAGAAGGAGAGACACAGAGAAAGGTCCTCCATCCACTGGTTTACTTCCCAAATGGCCACAATGGTTGGAGCTGTGCCCATCCGAAGCCAGGAGCCAGGAGTTTCTTCTGGGTCTCCCACACAGGTGCAGGAGCCCAAAGACTTGGGCCATCTTCCACTTCTTTCCCAGGCCACAGCAGAGAGCTGGTTCAGAAGAGGAGCAGCCAGGACATGAACCAGTGCCCGTATGGGATGCAGGCATGCAGGCAGAGTCTTAGCCTGCTACGCCTCAGTGCCAGCCCCATAGCTTGGCATTTTCTTTCTTTTTAATTAAAAAAAATTTTTTTGATAGGCAGAGTTAGACAGTGAGAGAGAGAGAGACAGAGAGAGAGTTATAGACAGTGAGAGAGAGACAGAGAGAAAGATCTTCCTTCCGTTGATTCACTCCCCTAATGGCCACTGCACTGATCTGAAACCAGGAGCCAGGTGTTTCCTCCTGGTCTCCCATGCAAGTGCAGGGACCCAAGCACTTGGGCCATCCTCCACTGCCCTCCTGGGCCACAGCAGAGAGCTGGACTGGAAGAGGAGCAACCAGGACTAGTACCTGGTGCCCCAACTGGGACTAGAACCCGGGGTGCCAGCGCCCCAGTTTCCACATTCTCAGGAAACTGGGCGCAGGAGATGGAGGCCGGTGGCAAACCCACGCACTCTGATGTGAGCTGAAGGTGTTCTAATTGATTCATAACCACTCGACCAAACACCTGCACCTTGCATATGCAGAACTGTCCTGCCACCTTCATGCTAACTGGCCACTGCCGTAAGGGCCTAGAGTGCAGATCCTGGGGACCGAGGGTGTGGCCCTCTTCACAGTAGCTGCTACTCAGTGCTAACAGGTTCTTTGTGAAATATAGTCAGATCTCTATATTTAGAAAAAAATAAAACAGAGACCAGTGCTGTGGTGTAGTGGGTAAAGCCACCACCTGCAGTGCCGGCATCCCATATGGGTGCTTGTTTGAGTCCTGGCTGCTCTATTTCCAATTCCATCTCCCTGCTATGGCCTGGGGCAGCAGCAGAAGATGGCCCAAGTCCTTGGGGCCCAGTACCCACATGGGAGACCAGAAAGCTCCTTGCTTCGGATCGGCGCAGATCCAGCTGTTGCGGCCATCTGGGGAGTGAACCAGTGAATGGAAGTCCTCTCTCTCTCTCTGTCTCTGCCTCTTTGTAACTCTGCCTTTCACACAAATAAATAAATAAATAAATCTTTATTTAAAAAAGAGGAAGAAAGAAAACAGGAATTCATATCAATATGTGAAATCTCAGCACTAAGAAAGGATTCAAACAAATAGAAATAATCTCATTTTACATAAGCATAAAAGTTTTGTTAGTGGAGAAAAGGAAAACAAATTTCATTGTGTATCTCAAAAAAAGGTAAAAAAATAAAAATCTACTTTCAGATGAAGCAAAATATATTCATATACTCGCTTCACCAGTTTGCTAAACACAATTTGGTGATTGCTTTTCCAAAATTACTAATCTTCTAAGTTTTTGGAGAAAGAAGACTGTTTTATAAAATAATGGTAGATTTTTGCAGTTCTTCTAAAACTACTTTTACAATCTTTACATTGTTGTGCATAGCGCAATTTATATAAATCACAGATTGTGGCAAAAAGGGAAGACCAACAAATTTTAAATGGCTACACTTTCCTTGGTCTTTGTATTTATTTAAATATGGAGATATCTTTGATTGTAAAGGCTGTGTTTCCTTTTAAGGAAAAGAATAAAGAATGAAATTAATTGGCAGCAGACTTTGCCTGACCCCCAAGTTCTGAAAACAGACGGAATACTCAAGGTCTTCAGTGGAACTCCAAGTTTAATTTATCCTGTTGTTTTTCTTCTTGCTCCTTCCCCAGAACATTCCATATTTTGTTGGCTCCTGTTGGAGAGATGCAACTCCACTGAGGGTGGGGGGTCTGCCTCTTTGGGAGTGGGTTTTAGCAAATTGTCACTCAACAAGACCGTTTCTCAGAGATTCAGCTGAGAAGTGCATCCTGCTGGGGCAGTGAGGGGTGCCCAGGCCTTTTTGTCTGAGTGACAGGAGAATGCATTTGACCTTGAATTTGGGTGCCTGGGGTGCTCCATGGATCTCTGACCATGCTGGAGTGGTTTATGTTTAGGGTCCGGGTCTGCCCTCTTGTGCCCTAAGCAGGAGTGAGTAAGGAGAATGAAGAGGCTGCACCTGCTCCTTTTGGGTCAGAGGAAGCAGGAGCTCTGGTATGATGCTTCCATTCAGACCATGTTGAACTATTTGCTGTTGCCCAGGTAAAAGTCACATGTTGAACGAGAGGTTTGAGTTTATTCTATTAAACATACCTTTATGTACCCAACAGCATAGCTTTACAACATATAAAAGAAATAGAAACAGAAGAGACTGTAATAAATCCTCAGTTATATTGGGAGATATTTGCCTGACCTCTCTCAAAACTCTGTAAATTAAGAACACATAGATTAAAAAGAAAAATGAGTAATGTTGCAGAAGTTTGAAGAGTGTTCTCAAGTTTGACTGCCTGTTCAATGGGAGAACAGAAAGTCTCCTATATATATATATATATATATATATATATATAATATGTAGAAAAGTCACACTGCTGTGGCTGGGACTTTGGGCAGTTACTGTAGGAGGCTTCACATGATCAGGGCTCCCTGGAACCGGGGCGGGGGGGACATTGCTGGGGAATCTGAGCTTACACCAAAGACTGCAGAGATCCTTTGTGTGGTCCTTGGGGCAGAGTGGAAGAATAATGTACTCACAAATGCCAAATATTAAATATACCAACTCAAGAAACAAGAATAAGGAAGACAACTTAATGCCCCCAAAAGAACACAACACTTCAATACAAGATTGTGAAGATGGTGAGATTGAAGAAATGCCAGAAATGGAATTCAAAAAATTGATCATAGGATTACTCAAAAGTAATCAAAAGCAAATGCATGAACTGATGAAATCCATACATGACATGAAAGAAAATTTCTCCCATGAGATCTTAAAGAAAAATCAAAATGAAATCTTGGAAATGAAGAGTTCAATAGAACAAATGAGAAATGTAGTGGAAGGCCTTAACAACAGATTCAGTGAAGCAGAAGAAAGAATATCTGACTTAGAAGACAAATCGTAGGAAGTTACACAGTCAGACCAAACACAAGGAGAAGAAATTAGAAAACTAAAAAATGCATTGGTACTACACAGGATACTATCAAATGATCCAACATATGGGTTCTAGAAGTTCCTGAAGGAGTGGAAAGAGAGAAAGAATTAGAAGGTCTTTTTAGTGAAATAATAACAGAAAACTACCCTAAATTGGAGAAATAAAGGGACATCCAAGTACAGGAAGAGCACAGAACTCCTAAAAGACATGACCAGAAAAGATCTTCGTCATGACATATTGTAATCAAACTCTCCATGGTAAAACATAAAAAAAAAAAATCTAAGATGTGCACTAGAAAAATGCCAGATTACTTTCGGTGTATCTCCAATTAGACTCACAGCAGACTTCTCATCAGAAACCCAACAGGCTAGGAGAGAAAGGCGAGATATAGTCCAAGTCTTAAGTGAAAAGAACTGTCAATCCAGAATACTATACCCTGCAAAGCTCTCATTTATGAATGAAGATGAAATAAAGACCTTCCATGACAAACATAAATTGAAAAAATTTGTCACTATACATAAAGCCTTTCAAAAGATGCTTAAGGATGTGCTGCACACAGAAACACAGAAACATGGTAATCACTATGAAAGAAGGTAAAAGAAAGGAATCTCCCAGTAAAAGCACAAAGGAAATCCAAAATAAAAAATAGGAATATTTACAGAAAAATGGCAGGGCAAAATCACTATTTATCAATAGTCACCTTGAATATAAATGGCCTCAATTCTCCAGTTAAAAGACACAGACTGGCTGCATGGGTTAAAAAACAAAACCCATCAAGAAACATATCTCACCAACAAAGATGCATGCAGGCTGAAAATGAAAGGATAGAAAAGATATTCCATGTTAAAAGAAACCATAAAAGAGCTGGTGTAGCCATCCTCATATCAGACAAAATAGATTTTAACACAAAAACTGTTAAAAGAGATGAAGACACTATGTAATGATTAAGGGATCAATGCAACAGGAAGATGTAACTATTATAAGCATATATGCACCTATTTACAGGGCACCTGACTATTTAAAAGAAATGTTAAGGGACCTACAGGGAGACATAGACTCAAATACAATAGTAATGGGGGATTTCAATACCCCGATTTCAGCAATGGACAGATCAACCAGACAGAAAGTCAGCAAGGAAACAGCAGAGTTAATTGACACTATAGACCAAATGGACCTAACAGTGTATCTACAGAACTTTTCATCCTACAGTTGCAGAATACACATTCTTCTCAGCAGTACATTGAACTTTCTCTAGGATTGACCACATTCTAGGCCATAAAAAAGTCTCACCAAATTAAAAAAAATCAAAATCATATCATGAATCATCTTGGCTACAATGGAATGAAGGTGGAAATTAGCAACTCAGGAATCTCTAGAACATATGCAAACACATGGAGATTGAATAACAGTGGGTCAAAAGAGAATCAAAAAATGTCTGGAAACAAATGAAGATGGCAATACAACACATCAAAACTTATGGGATACAACAAAAGCAGTGTTTAGAGGAAAGTTTATAGCAGTTGGTGCCTACATCAAGAAATTAAAAAGGCACCAAATAAATAAGTTATCAGTGCATCTCAAGGATTTAGAAAAAACAATAGCAAATTAAATCCAAAAGTAGTAGGAGAAAAGAAATAATTAAAATTAGAGAAAAATAAACAAAATTGAAACAAAAAATAATACAAAAGATCAGCAAAATGAAGAGCTGGTTTTTTGAAAGAGTAAACAAAGTTGACACACCATTAGCCCAACTAAGCTAAAAAAAGAAAGAGAAGACCCAAATCAATAAAATTAGAGAGGAAAAATGAAATGTAACAACAGACACCACAGAAATAAAAAATAATAATCGGAAATTACTACAAAGAGCTGTATGCCAACAAACTGGGAAACCTAGAAGAAATGGATAGATTCCTGGACACATACAACCTACCTAAATTGAGCCATGAAGACATGGAAAACCTAAACAGACCCATTACCAAGATGGAAACTGAATCAGTAATAAAGACCTTCCCAACAAAGAAAAGCCCAGGACCAGATGACTTCACTGCTGAATTCTACCAGACATTTAAAGAACTAACTTCAATTCTTCTCAAGTTATTCAAAACAATTGAAAGGGAGGGACTTCTCCCAAATTCTTCCTATGAAGCCAGCTGTGGGGAGCAACTGGGAGCAACTCGGACTAGAGTAAGTTACTGGAATTAAGACTTATTCTATGCATCTGCTCTCCCACAATATGGCACTGGGAGAGGAGGAAACAGCTTCTACACAGCTGCCTCCAGTTCAACCAATAAACAGCAGGACCTGCTCCTGATTGCAGGAGAGCAGCGTACTCGGCGTGTGGGTAGCAGAGTTGGGATTGGTGGAAGAGGACTATAAAGGAGGAGAGAGACAACATGCACCAAAGAACATCTATCTGAAGGAACACCTGAGCAGCCCCCGAGAGAGCCGGCCAGCGGTGTGCCACTCCCCCGCGGAAGTGGGGAAAGTGGCAGGGGGAAACGCCCTTCCACAGAGGTGGAAGGGACGGTAGCCAACTCGGGAAGAACCAGCAGCAAACCCGGGAAAGGCCGAGCAGACAAAAGAACAGCGCAGGGTCCTGTGTCGTTCCTCCACGAAGAGGGGGAGCGACAGCCAGCATGACCTTAATGTCTAAACCCAGCAAAGATGCAACAGAGAAAGAGAACTACAGACCAATTTCCCTGATGAACATAGATGCAAAAATCGTCGACAAAATTTTAGCCAATCAAATCTAACAGCACATCAGAAAGATCATCCACCCAGACCAAGTGGGATTTGTCCTTCATATGCAGGGATAGTTTGACATTCTCAAATCAATCAATGTGATACATCACATTAGGAAACTGAAAAACAAAAACCATATGATTGTCTCAATAGATGCAGGGAAAGCATTTGATAAAATACCACACCTTTCATGATGAAAATGCTAAGCAAATTAAGTATAGAAGAAACATTCCTCAACACAATCAAGGCAATTTATAACAAACCCATGACCAGCACCCTCCTGAATGGGGAAAAGTTGGAAGCATTCCCACTGCAATCCAGAACCAGACATGGATGCCCACTCTCACCATTGTTATTCAATGTACTCTTGGAAGTTTTAGCCAGAGCCATTAGGCAAGAAAAAGAAATCAAAGGGATACAAACTGGGAAAGAGGAAGTCAAACTATCCTTATTTGCAGATGACATGATTCTATACATAGAGAACCCAAAAGACTCCAGCCAATAGACTATTGGAGCTCATAGAAGAGTTTGGTAAAGTAGCAGGAGATAAGAACAATACACAAAAATTAACAGCCTTTGTATACACAGACAATGCACAACTGAGAAAGGACTCCTTAGATCAATCCCATTCACAATAACTCCAAAAAATCAAATACACTGGAATAAATTTAACCAAGGCTGTCAAAGATCTCTACAATGAAAATTACAAAATTTTAAAGAAAGAAATAGATGATACAAAAATAATGGAAAAATCATCCATATTCATGGATTGGAAGAATCAATATCATCAAAATGTCCATTCTTCCAAAAGCAATTTACAGATTCAATGTGATACCAATAAAAATACCAAAGACATTCTTCTGAGATATAGAAAAAGTGATGCTGAGATTCATAAGGAAACACAGGAGACCTTGAATAACTAAAGCAATCGTATACAACAAAAACAAAGCTGGAGGCATCACAATACCAGATTTCAAGACATACTATGAGGCAATTGCAATCAAAATAGCCTAGTATGGGTACAAAAACAAATGAGTAATAAAACCAATGGAAGAGCTAGAAATGCCAGAAATCAATCCAAGCATCTACAACCAATTTATATTTGACCAAGGAGCTAAAACCAATCCCTAGGTAAGGACAGTCTCTTCAAAAAATAGTGCTGTGAGAACTGGATTTCCATATGCAGAAGAATGAAGCAGGACCCCTACCTTACAGTTTACACAAAAATCCATTCAAAATGGATTAAAGACCTAAATCTATGACCTGATATCATCAAATTATTATGGAACACTGAGGAAACCCTGCAAGATATTGGCACAGGCAAAGAGTTCTTGGAAAAGACACCAGAGGCACAGGCAATCAAAGCCAAAATTAACAAATGGATTACATCAAATTGAGAAGTTTCTGTACTGTGAAAGCAACACTCAAGAAAGTGAAGAGGCAACCGACAGAATGGGAGAAATTATTTGCAAACTATGCAACTGATAAAGGATTAATAATGAGAATATATAGAGAGATCAAGAAGCTCATAACAACAAAACAAACAACCCAGTTAAGAAATGGGCAAAGGACTTAAACAGATGTTTTTCAAAAGAAGAAATCCAAATGGCAAAGAGATCACTAGCTGTCAAGGAAATACAAATCAAAACCACAATGAGGTTTTACCTCACCCCAGTTAGGATGGCTTTCATATAGAAATCAGCAAACAATAAATGTGGGTGATGATGTGGGGGAAAAGGTACCCTAATCTACTGTTGATGGCAGTGCAAACTGGTAAAACCACTATGGAAGACAGTTTGGAGATATCTCAGAAATCTGAATATAGACCTACCATATGATCCAGCCATCCCATTCCTGGGAATTTACCCAAGGGAATTGAAATCAGCAAATAAATGTTATCTGCACCCCAATATTTATTGAAGCTCAATTCACAATAGCTAAGGTATGGAATCAACCTAAATGCCTATCAACTGAAGGTTGGATAAAGATATTATGGGACATATACTCTATGGAATACTACACAGTGGTTAAAAATGAAATCCAGTCATTTGCAGCAAAATCGATGAATCTGGAAAGCATCATACTTAGTGAAATAAGCCAGTCCCAAAGGGACAAATATCATATGTTCTCCCTGATCTGTGAGAACTAATAGAGCACCCAAAACGAAATCTGTAGAAGTGAAATTGACACTTTGAGAAGCAATGACTTGAACAGTCCTTGTCTTGACTGTCAAGGAACAGTTTGTTTTTTCTCTTCTTCATACTATTTGTTGAACTCTTTACTTAACATAGAGTTAATCATCTGTGTATAAAGTCAATTGAAAAATAGATCGCAGTAAAAAAGAAGAGTGGAAATAAGATAGGGAGGAGGAAGTTTGTAGTTGTAATATAGTTCTACATACATTCCTACAGACTTCTAAGGTTATAGTTTAAAAACTTGCCACAGGATTCCAAATCCATTACGCTGGGTGGTAAAAATGCATCTTAAGTGTTAAAGTGACTACATTAAGTGTTTAATTGATCATATAGATAGGATTAAGTGTTAAAGGGATCATATGATTAAGATCAAATGTCTGGTAATAATAATAGATAGAATTAAAAAGGAGAGAATTGTTCCAACATGGGAAGTGGTCCACATAGCAGATTCATAAAATGACAATCAATTTAAGTAATACTGACCTCAGAATCAGCCCTTAAGCCATTCTGGTTTGGCTGAAAAGCCCATGAGAGCATTTCAGGTACAGAAAGCCAAGACACTGTGACAAAAACAAACAAACAAACAAACAAACAAAACCAGTCCTACATGAAGGAACTCTGTGAGAGAGACCCCAGTGGAAAGAAGTGGCCATCAAAGAAGGAGGTACTTTTCTCTGAAGCGAGGTGAGATCTACTTTGTTTATGGCCTTGTCTAAATACTGACAGAGATTGTGAATTCAAAAGGCTTCCATAGGCTTGGCAGCTCATGTCAGATGATCATTGATGTCATACATAACAATGTTAATTATACATAGGAAACTTAGAAGAAGTTCCTGGCTCCTGGCTCCAGACCAGCTCAGCTCTGGCCACTGTGACCATTTGGAGAGTGAACCAGTGAATAAAAGAACTCTCTCTCTCTCTCTCTCTCTGTGTGTGTGTGTGTGTGTGTGTCTGTCTGTCTCTCCTTCTCTGTCTCTGTGGCTCTGCCTTTCAAATAAATAAAAAAATCTTTTTAAAAAAGATATAGATTAGATTAGAATTGAGGAAGAGCATGTAATCTCAGATAATGAGGGATATTATAACTTTTGGCAAACACTACTAAATTCTAAAATGTTGCCAAAATAGAAATTTTTCTAGTCAATACAAATTACCAAGATTGATTCAAATAGAATCAAATAGAATTCAAAAAGAACAGTATTAGTAGAAGAAATTTTTCAAAATAATGAAGCATCTTTTTTGAAAATAGCATCAGATGCAGATCATTTACAGATAACTGTATTAACCCAAAAATGAAAAAATACTTCACACACAGCTGATAATTCTTATACTCCAGAATCTAGAAGAACATAGAAAATTTCTCAAATAATTCTGAATTATATTTCCCTTCCAGTAAAACAAGAGTAATATAAAATCAAAAATTTCCTGTATGAGCCTAGATGCAAAATTGTAAATAAAATTATGTTTTTACTAAGTTTATCCTAGGAAAGAAAAGATTACTGAACTTGCATAAATCTATTACAGTAATGAACAAAACTCACAAATTACAATAGAAATACCATTAAACGTGAAACACGCATTACATAGAATTAATCCCTCATCCTTGACTTTGAAAAGCCCTAGTGAGCTAAGGATATAAGAACACATAAGGGATCCAAATGGGTGCAGTGAGATCTGAAGCAGAGTAGTGTGGCTGTATTAGTCGACTTTTCTTCACTCTAATGAGACACTCGACACTGGCCTGGTGACAGCAGGAAGAAGGTTATGCTGGCTCACAGTTTCGGAGGTTCAGGGTCAAGATCGGGGGCCTTCCTTGTTTGGACTATGGTGCTGCATTCCTGCTGGTAGAGTCCCCAGGTGGTGCAGAGCATGTGTGTGTCTTTCTCTCCTTCCAGGATCCAACCATGGTGTACACCCGTGACCAACTGCAATCAAATCACAGCCAAAAGGCTCCTCCCCCAAACAGTGTAAGGGGATTAAATTTCTACCCATTTAACACCATTGACATAAGACTGTGGGGGATCAAACCTCTAACACGTGGGCCTGTGGGGACACTCAGCATGCAGACTAACATTCATCCTCTGCAGGGGACGCACTCCAAGGCCCCCAATGAAGGCTTGAAATTGTGGGTGGCTAGCTGGCGCCGCGGCTCACTAGGCTAATCCTCCACCTTGCGGCGCCGGCACACCGGGTTCTAGTCCCGGTCGGGGTGCTGGATTCTGTCCTGGTTGCCCCTCTTCCAGGCCAGCTCTCTGCTGTGGCCAGGGAGTGCAGTGGAGGATGGCCCAACTGCTTGGGCCCTGCACCCGCATGGGAGACCAGGAGAAGCTTCGGATCAGCGCAATGCACCGGCCGCAGCGCGCCGGCCTTGGCGGCCATTGGAGGGTGAACCAGCGGCAAAAGGAAGACCTTTCTCTCTGTCTCTCTCTCTCACTGTCCACTCTGCCAGTCAAAAAAAAAAAAAAAAAAAAAAGAAATTGTGGATGGTTCCAAGCCCTGTGTACACTGTGATGTTTCCTGGACAAAAGTAGCTATGATAAAGTTTATTTTATAAATCAGACACAGTAAGAGATTAATAATGAAAACTAATAATAAAATAGAATAATTACAATATGCTGTAATAAAAGTTAAGTGAAGGTGATCTCAGATTTTAATAACCTCAGCATATGATATTTTCCCTGTCCTTATTAAATTTCTAATTCTTGCTTTCTTATATAAAGGAAGCACTTTATGGCTTCTATTTGGATATCTGAATTGCCCTAGTCACTAGTCTTGTGTTTTGGGGCCATTATTAAGTAAAATAAAGTTATTTGGACGTAAGCATCTGATACTGTGCAACAAGCAATCTGGTGACAACAACAGCCACTAAGTGATCAGTGAGCAGGTAGCTTACAGGCTGTGGAAACACAGGGAAAAGGTGTGATTTGCATCTGAGCCCGGGGTGGGGGGGCAGAAAACCTCATGAGATTTCATCCCTGGACTCAGAACAGCAAATTAAACCTTATGAATCATTTAAATCTGGAATTTTCCATGGGTATTTTTGGTGACCATGGCAAATGCAACCATGGGAATGGAAAGTGCGGAGAAGGGAGGTATTACTGTGTTTAATTTGAAGTCACAAAACTAGACACGCTGCACACTGAAGTCCCAGCCATGAAAATTAAATTAAACCAGTAAATGACTACACTGATAAAACAAACAAAACTGCCACGATTCACAGCTGACACAATTACATGTTGAGTCCATCCAAGCAAACTCCAACACGCTTGAAGGTAGTTGGATACAAGATAAATACACAAAAATAGAATTTCTAAACAACAGCAATTCATAGAAAATACAATTACATTTTGAAAACATCCTCTTTGAACTTCCACTTTGACTATGACCCTGTCGGAATAAGATCGAAGTCGGCGAATTCAACAGGCTTCCATAGCTTTGGCAACTCATGACTAGAGCCTAGGGAGATTACTGACACCATAAACAAGAGTGTCAAATTGTTAAGTCAACAACAGGAGTCACTGTGTACTTACTTTTCATGTGGGATCTGTCCTTAATGTGTTGTCCAATGTGAAGTAATGCTATAACTAGTACTGAAACAGTATTTTACACTTTGTATTTCTGTGTGGGTGCAAGCTGATTAAATATTTACTTAATATATACTAAATCAATCTTCTGTATATAAAGATAATTGAAAATGAATCTTGATGTGAATGGAATGGGAGAGGGAGCGGGAGATGGGAGGGGTGCGAGTGGGAGGGAAATTATGGGGGGAGGAAAGCCATTGTAATCCATAAACTGTACTTTGCAAATTTATATTTACTAAATAAAAAAAATCCTCTTTGATATTAACAAAATACATATAATAAACATCTAGTGATAAAACCAACCAAAAATATTCCAGATATGTAGATAGCACTTTATAGAAACATGAAAGGGACATCATGACTCAATATTCTTCAGAGACAGACTCAGCACATGCAGTCTCCCCCAGGTGAAGTGTCCATTCGGTATTCAGTGCTGCTCTGTCTCAGACTGGGGACTGATTCTCCATAAAAGGCAGATCTGAGACCAGGACTTCCGGCAGGTAGTTCATGTTTAGGTGAAGAACTAGTAGCCTCTGGAAGAGGAGGTGTGAGGGGCTGACAAGCTGGATCTGAGGTCATGTAGGCAAGACATTGCAGGAGGGTCACAAAGACAGTTTTCAAGAAAAAGAAAATCAAGGTAGGAGGACTAGTTTCTGCCCCCACCCCCACCCCCACCCCGTCAACTTTCCATACTTGGTGTAAGGGAGTAGCAATTAAAACCGAGTATCTTCAAAAGAAATCCATCAATGGAATACACCAGAGAAGGATGAAATGGAATGAGGTACTTGAGAGTTTAGTTGAAGACCAAGGGGGTACTGTGAATTAGCAGGTGAAGAACAGACCAACTAGCCAAGGATACAGATGGTTGGCTATTCATTTGGAAAATTTGCCTTCTGTTTCTTTTATTTTTTCAAGATTTTATTCATTTATTTATTTTTTTTTTTGAGAAAGAGAATTACAAAGGGAGAGACAGAGAGAAAGGTTTTCCATCACTGGCTCACTTCCCAAATGGCTGCAAAGGTAGGAGCTGAGCCAATCTGAAGCCAGGAGCCAGGAGATTCTTCCAGGTCTCCCATGCAGGTGCAGGGGCCCAAGGACTTGGGCCATCTTCCACTGCTTTCCCAGGCCACAGCAGAGAGCTAGATGGGAAGAACAGCAGCTGGGACACTAACAAACCAGCGCCTGTTATGGGATGCCTGTGCCAAAGGTGGAGGCTTAACCTATTATGCCACAGCACTGACCCTCGACTTTTGTTTCTTAACATGCCGAATTTTGACATGGGTTAAAGAGTATATTAAATTATTCAAAGAAAATAATCTTAGGGAGTGATAAGTATTCTTCAATAAAATATGGCGCTCAGAGTTTCCAAAGAAGAGGATGATATATTTGACTACATTTAAACAAACAAAAATCTTTTGAACCAAATGCATGATGGATTGGATAATAACATAAATCAGAACAAAATAATTAGTATTCAAAATGTGTCCAAAAACTGCTTAAAAATCAGTAAGAAAAATAAAAATAAATTTGTAGACAATTAAATAGGGAAAGCGATTAGGCAACTCAGAGAACAGGAAATGCAAACAGCTAATCCTTCTATTTTGAAACTTTCGAAGTTTCTAATCATCAGGGAAATCCAACTTAAAATAAAATGGTCTCTTTTCATAAATTAGAAGGTTAAAATTTAAAAAAAAAAGGATGAATCACAGGTGGAATAGGGTACAAGCAAATGTGCCCAGTCATCCACCATGGGTGAAGGGCAATTTAGTGGAAAGTATTTGAGTTTAAAATGCACTCATCCTTGAAACAAATCATCTTCATTCTAGACATCAGGTTTACAGACACTTCCACAAGACAAAGCAAAACTGATGTGCTACCAAAGTCTTGTTTACAAAAATGGGAAAAGTTAGAAGCATTTTCAGTACTTTATAATAACTTATGGTATGTCCATGCTGCGGCATACTAAGAAGCTGTTTCAGAGAATAATGCCTATTGGTTTTAAATGATCTTTAGAATGTGTTACATGGGAAAAAAATCAGGGTCCAGGGTCATGTGTTTAACAACTTCTCATTCATGTGGAAACCTGTATCTGTATAGGAAGGTACTTTAGAATGTTCATGGAAAAATGGAATTAAATTATGAGTTTACATTTGTGTGAAAAGTTCTGAAATCCATCTGTAGCTTTTTTGTAATATACATATTCATGAATCTTTGGATAATTCCTCATCTGCATGGATTAAGTTTTTTTTGCACCAAATAAAGTTATCTTTTAATTCCAATTCGTATAAACTTTTTGAAGCACTCTTGTTTATAGAAACGGGTAGATAACATGGCTGGAAGGATGTGTAGCTCATTATTTCTTAGGACTAACCTTTCTGCAGAGGCAAGGAGGTGGGTCTGGGGTATGTTTGGAGGATTACACATTTATTCACACACATCAGCGATGTTTTTACCCTTTTATGTTGATGTGCAAGAGGTCTTCAAAAAGTTCATGAAAAATACATATTCCCTTGTAAAAAAAATTGTTTATTTTCTTGAAAGCAATTTACAAAGGAAGAGGGATAAATATTTGCATTCCATTGGTTCACTTTCAAAATGGCTGCAATGGCCAGGGCTGGGCCAAGCTGAAACCTGGAGCCTGAGCTCCATCCAGATCTCCCAGGGTGGGTGGCAAGAGCTCAAGGACTTGAACCACCTGCTGCTGCCTCCCCAGGCACATTAGCAGGGAGCTGGATCAGAAGCAGAGCAGCCAGGACTAGAACCAGAGCTTCCGTATGGGATGTTGGCTTTGCAGGCAGCGGCTTAACCCTCTGTGCCACAACACGGGCCCCATGCATGTTATCCTTTACCTTAACTTTCCCATGAACTTAGAAATAAATGTTTATTCATTTTTATTCATTTGAAAGGCAGGGAGACAGAGAGGCCGATAGAGAGAGTCATCTTTTATCTGTTGGTTCACTCTCCAAATGCCTACAAAAGCCAAGGCTATGCCAGGTCAAAGTGAGGAGCCCAGGCCTCAGTCTGAGGAGTGTCCCACAGAGGTGGCAGGGACCCGTACCTGAGCCATGATCCGCTGTTGCCCAGGGTGTGCATTAGCAGGAACCTGGAGTCAGAGACAGAGTCTGGGACTCAACTTACAGGCACTCTGATACAGGATGGGAGTGTCCTGGGAGGCCCAGGAAGCGGCTTCACTCCTGTGCCGAATGCCTGCCTCACATGAACTTTTGAAGCGTCCTTGAACTACCAAGAACAATAAAAAAAATGTGATTCTATTATCAAGCGTCACTTTCTTCTTATCTTCGGAGAATAAATGCTGGACAAAAGCTTACATGTATCAGTTTGAAAGGATCCCCTAGTTACTGACTTGTGGGTCTCCATCCAACCCGCTCACAAGGGCGTACCTTCAGAAGGGCAGGCCAGAGGCTCATGGGGACATGCTCGCTTCTGTAGCCACAGACAGACCACATATGCTCACAGGACACCCAGGGACAATGCTTCACACATGCTCAGCACCCAGGCAGACAGGGAGACATCACAGTGGAAAACATCTTTTTGTTGACTCAGGACAAGCAGAAGTTTGCACGGCTTGTGTGCGAGGAAATTGCCACTGCTCACCACCAAGGCCCTGGGGAATGGCAGTGCCCAGGCTCCCTGCAGACTCAGTATTGGTGCGATCTTTGGAGTTATGGGTAGTGTGCTTCCCTGGAGCCTTGCTGGGACCTGCTTTGTCCAAGTGGAGACATCGGTGACATCCAGGAGGAGCCTCCTGCTTCCTGTAGCCCCAGACCCTTGAACCCTGCACCACGCGCAGGCCTCCGGCAGTGCAGGCTGTCGGCAGGCAGCTGAATGCCACGGGCCATTCTTTGCACTCTGAGTCGTTGAAGGGGCTGGAATACAACTGCTCTGTTGAGCATTCAGGAGCATATTACACTTTATGAAAGCTTTAAACATAATCTGTCTTTTTCATGGGCATTGTCCCCGCTTTGGAACTTGAGTGTGTATAGTTTCAGAGAGCTCGGATATTTTGCCCTGATTTTTTTCTTCAGCAGCTTGGCAGCCCTAACAGTTAAAAATGAATAAAGCCTTACTTCAGACCTTAGCACCTGTCTGAATCTTCTTCCAATTTTACCCTCCGTTTACTGAGCAACAGCAAGCTTTGGACTTGCTCTCTCCGTGGAAATAGAAATACACCTAGCTACAAAGAGACTGCCTGCCAAAGCTCGTGCGCAAGGCATCTAGACATGGAGAAGCTGCTTGGCTGGGGTCCCCAGAGTCACCAGGTGGTCTCAGATGCATACATTCTGCCCATTGCTGCCCCCTGAACATTCAGGGGCATGGTATGATGTCACATTTGAGCCAAGGGCCACCCCCTCAACCCCTGAGACCAGAGAAGCAGCCAAGCACTGCTTCTTGTAGACCCTGTGGCTGATGCAAATTCCTCAGCCTTTCTGAACTTCTTACAAAAACGAAGATGCCAACTTTCACTTTGCAGGGTTCACACTCACAGGACAATGTTCAGAAGGTATTGGCATGGCTGGGTCCTTTGAAGACAACACCCCCACACACACCAATATGATTATGCTATTATTCCCAAGGCTACTGATTATCCCATTGGGACTTCTTGCCTGGATCAGGTCAAGGCACTGTGAAGCAAGGCCAGAACAATCCAAGGGAGTGTGTTTTTTTCCTGAGACATCAAAAGGAATTTCTAAAAGTGAAGGAACATTTCACTCCAGTGAGTTTCCCCAGTTGGAGATCTCTTAAGTTCCTGGGTGTTGCATTAGTCTGTTTTCTGTTGCAATAACCAAATACCTGAGGCTAGGTAACTTATAAAGCAAAGAGGCTCATTTAGCTCACAGCATTGGAGATTGAAAATTCAAGCAGTGTAGCGCAGACCTGGATGACCCATGCATCAAAACGTGGTAGAGGCTAGAGGGCAAAATGTGTGCAACAGGGAGAGAGCGCATGTTGAGATGGGAACCAAGAGAGAAAGTGGAGTCTCACAACAACTCTGTCAGTCCTTATCAAGGGCACAGACCCATTGACCTAACGACAGTGCTAAGGTTAAAGGTACCATCGCTCTTAACAGGGCCACACTGGGAACCACACTTCCAGCACATGAACGTTTCCACGAGAGACAAGGACCTGAAAGCCTCAACCACAGCTGCATTCAAGAGCTACCCTTTGCAACCCCTGTGACTTGGGTAAATTACTTAGCCTTTCTGAACTTCTTAAGAAAGCAAGGATACTGACTTCCATGAATGTAAGGCATAGCCAAGCCCTTCGACAGATCAACACACCACACACAAAAACAAACAAAAAACAACCGTGGTCACTAGAACTATATATTTTCTCACGTTCGTGGACTTCATGTAATATTTTACTGAAAATGGCCATTTCCGGGGAATGCCCAGGTGATGCTGCACCAAGGATGGACAGGTTTCTGACGGTCACCATCTCCAGCCTTCTCTGAGAGGAGTGAGATGAGGCCATCAGGCAGAGAGGAGAGCAGCTATGGGAAGGCAGCGTCTCCTGACCTGGGCTGGGGGGTTGGTGGCGCATGGGGTAGTTAGGAAACATTTCCAAGTCTCATGCAGGCAGTTGACCTGGGTTGCAGCCTTTTAACCATTGCCTTCCACAGTATCCTCTTGGGGCAGGAGACTCAACTGGCTCACATAGCTCCTGCGCCAGAGGTTCTGATTGTGAAGGAAGCATTCGTGGCTGAGTAGCTGAGCGCCCCCAGGACGGACACACACTGGAGCTCCTCTGTGACCCCTCCCCCTGGGCAATCCCCCCTTCCTCTGACTCAGAGGTCACTTCCTGTGTTTAAGGTTCGCTTCCTCCTCAGGCTTGCCTGGGCACGGATAGGACTGGTTAACCTGACCCCAGAGGCATTTCCCAGGTGACATGGGAAGCAGGAGGGACCGGAAACAGAAATCGTGGTGGTCCAACTAGGAAACGCAGCCACCATTCTCTGAGAAGAGCTGGCCTCGTGCTTGTTACAACCGCTATACACAGCTGCCTTCTTTGTCTCTGTCTCTCGTCTTATCTCACCCTCTTGCTTTCTCAAGGTTCAATCGAGCCCAGACCCTACTTATCCCAACCACATGGAGCTGTAGAGACTTCACTTAAACATTCTATACACCACTTTCAAATTTCTAAGAAGAAACAATCTACAATTTTCCAGCACACCCTTTGGATAGATGGCTCCTCCTGACTCAGGGGGAAACTCGAGTTTATCCATCTAACAAAGAGTCACAAGCAGGTAAGATGGAGCTGTGTTCCTCCAATATTAAATATTCCTTGAGGTTAAGAACCAGCCTTTCCCTGCCTAGCACCCAGTAGGTGCTCTGTGAAATCGATTGATTGATCATACACTGCACACTGGGCTTGAGAGTCCTATGGCATGAGCATGGCTTCCAAATTGTCACTTGTCCCCTCTAAGAATAAATGTCAGATGATCCAAGCTGAATAGACGGTTGGATTCATTTATTTTACTTTCTGTAGACCTTCTGGGCAAAGGCAGGCTCATAAAACACGTGTAGGAGCTGGAAAACTTGGGGTACTTGAAAAGGATGAAATGTAAAATGTAATTTAACACCATCTCATATGACAGCCAGGCTGTTGGTAGGATGTGAAGGGTGTCAGGCTGCTGTGTGTTTTGGCATCTTGGTAATTGTGGGTCCTTTAAGGAATCCTGTTTCTCCCTTGGCTAAGCTACTGAACGGTCTTTCTTGGTCATCAACAGGGAAGCTATGTTGCCTTCCCATCTCTGCCTTCCTTGACCCCTGTGAGCTTCGTGGAGAACGAAGGAAAAGGCGTGGAAGGAATAAAAGGCAGATCAGGAAGAGAAGTCATGGGCAGGGTTACCCTCCGCTCCCTGTCCTGGTGTTGGGAGACTTGTGTGATCTGGGTTGATCTCCGAGCAGCCAGAGCCGCGGTCCTTCCCGTCACCTTACCCGGATACCTCCAAAGCCCACACTTGACTCAAACTTCAGCCCAGATAAATGGGATCAGGCCATGGTGGCCTCGAACGACTGCTTAGATTAATGATGCGCTTGCTTTCCTTCTGGAGCCCCCAGAGGAAAGCGCTGCAGGTTTAATTCTCAGTTAAAGGTGGAAGTGTGGGTCTGAATCTTGTATCAGGTCTCGCCCCCTTCCTGCTCAGCCGGTCTTTGCAAAGGTCAACTCTGGGAGAAATGGGAGCGCTGGAATCCTCTGCCTGGTGCTGTACAAAGACTTCTGACCTTTCGAAGGTCCGATTCCTGCTCCCCCGCCCCTCTTCATAGCACCCTCCCCCTTGCAGCGCGATTAGACATGGAAGTGTAAGGAAACCGGCACTCACGCACACGTATGGATTCTCAATTTGAAAGAACGAGCGATTTCTCAAAAGCAGCCCACGTGAGCACTCCTCGGAGCTGTCACGGTCATCAGAAACAAACAGGCCTCAGGGTCCAGGATGGCAGCGTGTCACGTGTCCTCGCTGGGGTCCTGTGACAGAAAAGGGTTGGGAGGGAAAGACTCAGAACATCTGAAGAAAGGCTGATAATTAATATCGGGGTTCATTAATTGTGACAAACATACTGCTCTAATTTAAGATGCGACTAACAGGGAAAACTGGGCCTGGCCCGCCAGTGCCTTCTCAATTTGTCTATAAATCAAGAACAAGAAAGTGTATTCTCCAGTGGAGAGCAAAACAGAACAGAAATGTGCATACGAAACCTCAGGTCACTGAGGCTATCATGAGATACACCATGGGATGATGTGGCTGAGATGGCCAGGGTGGGGGTGGGGGCCTGGTGAGGTCCTTGATTGCCAGGAGGTAACCCAGAAATGAGCTCATTAACCAGGAGGTAACCCAGCTATGAACTCATTACACAAACGTGGGGCTGCTTGGAAAACTCGAACTTACCAGTGAAGACGGCTGCTGCTGATTGGCTGATCTAACCTGTTAATGTCCGGTAGGCACACATGGTAGGAACAATGCCAGAAAGGAACAGACTCCAGGGTGTGTTGGAAAGGAGGGGCAGTTCCCACTGCAGGTGTGGCTTCTTCCCCTGGAAATGAGTGACACTGGGGCAGGCAGTGTGATGCAGCGGCTAAGCCACTGCCTGTAACATCAGCATCACATATGAGCGCTGCTTGGAGTCCCAGCTGCTCCACTTTCCATCCAGCTCCCTGCTGATGTGTCCGGGAAAGCAGCAGAAGACAACCTGGGGACTTGGGCCCATGCCACCCCCATAGGAGACCCGGATGTGATTCTAGGTTCTGGGCTCCTGCCTTTAGCCTTGCTCAGTCCCGGCCATTGCAGCTATCTGCGGAGTGAACCAGCAGATGGAAGATCTCTCTTTCTCTATTGCTCTGCCTTTCAAAACAGTAAATAAATACATCTGTTTTTTAAAAAATGAATGAGCAATGTTGCTGCCTTTGCTTCCGGTTTGGAGCATTTGCTTTCCTGTCAAGTAGATGGCTTGCATAGGCTCAGGGACTCAAGCCACCTTGACTGCTCATTCCAATTTTATGTATTTTGGATATTGCAGTAGGTTGCAAAGGAAGTGTCATTTATTCACTGTGTGTGTGTGTGTGTGTGTCTGCGTGTGTGTCTGTTTATCTGACAGGGAATCAGAGTCAGAGAGAAAGAGAGAGAGAGAGAAAGCAGTTCCATCGGCCGGTTCATTCCCCAAATGTCCACAAAGGCTGGGGCAGGTCCAAGTCACTTGAACCCTCACCACTGCGGTCCAAGGTCTGCACTGGAAGGAAGCTGGAGCTAGGAGCCAGAGACGGGCGTCGAGCTGAGGAATCCTGGGACAGGTGCCTTGTCCTCCGCACCAAACGCCTGCCCCATCCAGCAGTATTGACGGCTGCCTTTGAATCCCTTGCTGACCACAGAAACACGTGGGTTTTGCTCTCCACTCCTTCAGCCTCTTCGGCGCTGAGCCCTGTCTGGCTCCGTCGGGCCATAGCAGGGAGCCAGGCCGCCCTCCTCTGAGCGAGGTCGCGCCTGAACGTCTCCTCCCGATGCTTTTTCTCTCTCATTGACATTCCAGCCCTTGAAACAAGGTCTTGGCTCCTTTCTCATTTCAGGATCTCGTTTTGGGGGAGCTGGAACACCTGTCCGCCGATCGCCTGCCACTCCGCATCTGGACCCGGCTGACAGCCTTGTCTGCTTTGACTAATGATGTGATTGATGGACAAAATAAGGAAGAACATACAAAAAAACATTTCTGTCTGGTCTGGTGTGTCAGCAAGCCTTCATCAAGTGGCTGCTGAAGGTATATTTTGCTGCATGCCTCATTACACAGTAATGGCATTCCCAGGCAAAGCTGTTTCTTTTCATGACACAAGACAGCAGGCAGCTTTATGGGCGCTGGGCCCACCGAGCCCTGAGGAAGGAGAGACGCACTAAAGAGCGGTCATTTCCAAAAGTGCCTCAAGTTGCTTTTTTGTTGTCATGAATTTCATATGAATCAACACAATATGAAACGGGCATGAGGGATTTTAGTGACTAGTGATTTTTTAAGACTGCTGTCTAAACAGCCATCAAGGCAGAAAGGGGAGGGTAAAACCACAACATTTTCTTTCTCCAAACCTGTTGCAAAAAGGAGTGATCTGTCAATTTTATTGCATTAAAAAAGTACACAGAAGCATATAGTCCAAACAAATGTCTTCTTTCAGGCTAAACATGTGGGAACCGCCACACAGCTAATGCCTGAATCATCTCACTCAGCAAATGGAGTATTCATAACCCCGTTCCAGTGGCCTGCCACGGATGGGGTGACAGTCCTAAGAATTACAAATGCTACGCCATTGCCTCTTTGTGCATATAATAATGATCTGAGCTTCAGTTGGGGCTGGAGCAGGAAGGAAGCCGAGAGCCGCTTCATTCAGCTAACGAGATACCCAGGAGCTACTATGCTGAGCTGGAGGAGTTAAAGGAACCGTGATTAAAAACAAGACAGAGAGTGGGTGCGTTGTTGGCCTGATGATGTTTTTCCTTCTCTTTCTTCATTAGGGTAGAGTAGAAATCAAACCTGTGGCGTTGGGTCACGGAGTTCCTATTCATTTTTTGCAAAAATATTTTATCTTGTCCGTGATTTTTTTTTTTTTGAAATTTCTTCTTCTTGTGGCAAATTTTCTTTGCCAAGGTATTTTATTACGCATGTTCCTCTCTTTTCTTTAACATGTTGGATTGTCTCCAAAGAGAAATGCTTCAAATGAAGTTTCATTTTAAAAACACTTTTTATTCTTTCTCGCTAACATGATGAGTCTTCAGCGGTGGGTTATTGTGAATAATATGCGATTTTAATGAGTTGTGATTAGGCACAGCTCTCTTCTTATAATAAATACTCGATAATAAATTAGAAAATGTATATGAGAGTTTTATTCTTATTTAAAAAAGAAAAAAGACACAAAGGCGAAATCTTGTTATGGTAAATATAAGAGATCATCTTTTAAAGTGCATTTACTGTGCGGTGCTTGTCGTAGGCAGTTGCGTGCCTTCTCTGTCTGTTTTGACACTGCGTGGTACCCACTGATGCAAACTGATGCTGGGGACAGCGGTCACCTAACCACTGGGGTGATCAGGACCCAGGTCCCGAGGGGGCAGGGAAGAGGTAAACAAGTTTGACAAGAAACAGGTCATCTAAACCAAAGGTAGTCACAGGGCTTCCTTGAAGGTGCACTTCTGAGAGAGGAAACGAAGGAGGGTGGGGCACAGTCCCGCGTGGTTGAACAAAGAGTGAAATGGTCGTGAACAGCTTTTTGAAAAACTGAAAAATTTCCCACATCTCTTGATATGGTTCCTTGAATTCCAGCATCAAAAATCACAGCTTTGGGAGCAAAAGGACCGCCGGATTCTGTTGACCCAAAAGTTGAAACACAGTAAGGTGCCCCTGGCAGGGGTAAGGGACAGCCACCTGCCCACGCCCAGCAACCTGGCCACTGGGCATTGAGAAGCAGTCATGAGCCGGGGGAACAACGCTCCAGGCAATGACGGGCAGCATGCAGGAGGGCAGTTCTCTAAGATGACATTGCCTAGGATGGCTTAGCCGTCACGAAGACGTCGCTTAACGATGCCTTCTCCTTGTCATTAAGCGAGGCGTGGCTGCACCCTTTTCCATGGCTGTGTTCTGCTCTCCTTGGAGTGCAGGTCCAGTGCTGGCAGAAGCTGTGTCTTCCCACTTGCTGCAACAAAGACTTGATAAGCCCCAGCAAACCACAGATCGCTTTAAACCACCACCTTGCACGATTGGCTCAGCTGCCCCCTTCTAGACTGACAACTTCAAGGCTAAGCAGTGAGACCCTTTAACCTAGAAACCCCCAACCCCTGGTGGGACCAAAAGACCTTCTCTACATGGGAGGCTCTCCCAGAAGACCTGGGCCCTTCCTTCTTGCCCTGCCTTTCCATTTGAGAGTCAGTGCTTTTTCAAAATTGCAGGTGCAGACGGTGGGGTGGGACGTGGGCTCCGCGGTAGCACCGGCCTCTCGCCCGTCAAGGCTGCGGCGCACCCTTCTCCAGCAATGCTGTTTGTTTCAGAGCCGGTGGTTACAGGGAGCATCATTTAGCAGAGAACATGTTCTTTCTCCGCAAATTGCTTGGAGCCAGGGGGCAGAGGCATCCAGGTGGGCGACGCTGAGTGCCAGAGCGGAGGGGAAGGAAACCCTGACCTGGAGTGATTTTCTTTAATGTTGGAGGAAGCGGTCGCCGTTTGCAGGCAGCTCTAGCGATTACAGCATACATGGCTTCTTTTCCTAATCAGGTTGGTGCTTCTTTCTTGATTCTGCTTCTCCAACCTCTTCATATTTTTCCAATGCTGCCTTGCCTTTTGTCCTTTTGGCTGTCACTCACCCAAGACAGATGCTTGGGGGCACGTGCCTGTGTCCTGCTTCCTCCTCTCTCATGCCCTCCATGCTGCTTTATCTACCTATTGTTTCCTCTTTCCACTGGTGGCATCATTGACTCTGGCAAAAATAAACAAACAAATAAATACTAAATGTCCACTTAGCTCTTGTCTCCATAATACAAAAGCAAAAGCAAAAAATAAAAAGATTTGATTGGTGTAAGACTTTTAGGCTAGCTACTGGGACTTTTTATATACTGTGAGGGATTGATGTGGTTGGTGTTCTAGTGAGAGAAAACTCAGGTTCTGTCGGCTGCAGAGAGGCGGCCATCCAGAGCAGAGAGCTTCCTAGAAGAGCATTCTGTGCTCCAGGCCAAGTGGGGTGCCCCGGAGGCTGCCCGTTTCCCGAGGTGCAGGCTGCCAGGCCCCTGCAAGCCTCCCCCAGCCACGTGACCCCTGCCACTCTACAAAGCAGGGTGCCTCTGGGGCAGAAGAGGTTTCTTCCATTGGCACCCCCAGTGGCACAGCTCTGCAGGGCAGGCTGAGGTGCACTTATGGCTGTAGAATCAGGGCTGGGCGTGCAGTGGTGCTGGGAAGGCACGGCAGATGCAGCAACCGGTCTCAGGCACCTTGGAGCATCTTCTGAACTTGGCTGCTGCTGCCTCCGCCAGCCCTACGGTGATCGCCTCCCAGCTTCGGTGGTCTCTGTTTATTCCAAGTGATGGAAGCTTTGGGACTCAGTGCCCACGTGTGCACAGCCCAGAAGGTAGAGACTCTGTCCTCTGGCAGCAAATCACTGACCATCCATTTCAAATTATTTCCTCCACTTCCTTTGTCCCCTCCCTCCTGGTTGATGGATGATTTTGGTTTAAAAGCTTCACTTATTTATTTGAAATACAATGACAGAGAGAGAGGGAGAAAGAGAGAGAGAGAGAGAGAGAGAGAGAGAGATCGATCTTCCATCTGCTGGTTCATTCCCCAAATGGCCATAACAGCCAGACCTGGGCTAGGCCAAAAAACAGAGCTTGGAACTTCATCTGGGCCTCCCACGTGGGTGGCAGGGGTTCTAACACTTGGGCCGTGTTTCACTGCTTTCCCGGGTGCATCAGTGAGACCTGAATTGGAAGCCAAGCAGCCAGGACTTGAACCAGCTCTTTGAGGACCTCAAAGCAGAGACCACAGCCCTGGCCCTTGATGGATGATTGTGAAACGTGGTTCTGTGTGCTTGCTCAGGTGACAGAGCTGAAAGATGAAACAGTCGCTTTACTCCAAAATGACGAGGTAGGTAATGCATCCTCACATCGGCCTGACCTCCTTCCTCACCTCAGCTCCTGTTACCCTCACTTGTGTGGGGGTTCAGGGCCCTTGTGCGAGCTTTTCTCCAGTTCTGCTCTATGTGGAGGTTAGTCGAGGGCATGGGTCCTTTGGAGATGGCAGGCCAGTGAGTGCCCACCACTGTCAGAATATCTGGCCATGGCAAGTGTCTGTCACTTCCCACTGGAGCATCCAGTGACCACAGACGAGTGACCCAACCACAAGCCAAGTGCCCTGGGAAGGACTTGAGTGATGACAGAAGAGGTGAGGGGAGTGTGGCACAATCAGAGACCTCGCTTGTTTGTACCTGTGCCGGGATGAAGGCAGACCCCAAAACTGCCTGGATCCAACACGGGGCTTCGTCTCCACGGTGTTGCTTGGCCGGTGGGCCAAGTCTGAAGGGGCCAAGACCCACTCCTGCTCCAGCTGTACACATCTGCTCCCCACCTTGAAAGCCCCACTCCCAAGGCCGCCGTCTTTGAACTCTGACGAGGTGTGCGAAACACCCCATCGACACATCGGATCAGATATCTTTTGAAATGAAAATCTCTTAGATCAGTTTCAACTCATTCCAAACTTCACATGTATCCTCCAGGCTGAAACCGATCTTCCCTCCATGCTCGGATTTCTCCGAGAGGCGTTGTGAGTCTTTGGGCAGAAAAGCTGGTGCGTTCCATGTTGGGCTGGGCCTTGGTTTTGCCATTGCTGTGCTGCCCTGGGCACTGCTCTTCCTGCGCCCCGCTCAGGGTCCCTCTCACCTCTCCTGTTAAGCCCAGACTCCTCTGCCTGGCATGGTTCTCGTCTCCCCTCCACCCCCCAGCACCCTGTTCTCCTTCACTGTGCAGTGGATTCCACCTGATTCCTGCTAGCCTGTGCCTGCCTTGCAATGTTCCCCAACTCTGTGTGTGTGACTCGCATCTTGTCAATGAGCCTTTCCTACTGCGAGCTCATGTCTACGTGAGACAACGGGAACTTGGAAAATCCTTACGGATTGGCTTATGGGCGTTTGGGAAAAGGAAAAAAGATATTCTCAATATTCTCTCCCTCCCTTCCATCCCATACGGGTCCCTCGTGCCCCCTCTCTATCCCCACCACATGTGTTCTTGTGTGGATTCTTGCAGCCCCCACCCCTCGACGATGGGGATGGCAGACTCCCTGTCGAAGGGCTTGGTTAATCACTTGCTATTTCTTCTCCAAAGGCACTTGACATAAAAGAAAACAAATCAAATGCACAAATCACGCCATGTACAAAACAGAAACGTACAGAGCAAGTGAGAAAAATTTAAGCTATAGTGAATATCAACTTTCACCTCCAAATAAGACCATGGCTATTTTCTGATCCTATTCTGAAATGACAGCTTTGTAAAATGAACACAGAAACTTAACATAATAGCAATTTAAGACAAAGTGTGTGTTATTAAAAGTTTGTGATGTAGAAGAGCCAAACTCCTCTTCTAGGGCTGAGATTTAATATGTACTTCATACAAAAATAAATCATGTAATACTTTCATGGCAGGCATAGAATTTTATGGCTTTTATGACTATCATGGAACTGGGATTCATATTTTATAGACAGCTCTAATAACATCAAGAAAATGCTCTGGGAAAAATGGGGGCTTAGAGAAAGACGAGTGATCACTCAACAGAAGTTGAAATCAAGTGTAATTAAAGCCCAAAGGTAACGATGCCTCCTCGCCCCGTGAGCTCACAGCAGGGCCCAGCAAGTGCAGCAGGAACAGCAGGGTTTTGAAGATCATAGCTCCATGAAGGATGATCTTGGAAAAGTCAGACTCCTCTGATGCTGGCTGATTGGCTGCTACGAATGTCCATCGCTGAGGTCAGGGGATGGGCAGGATATTCTGTCCTTTGATTGGCTCCTATGAATGTCCATCGTTGAGGTCAGGGGATAGGCAGGATATTCTGTCCTCTGATTGGCTCCTATGAATGTCCATCGTTGAGGTCAGGGGATGGGCAGGATATTCTGTCCTCTGATTGGCTCCCGTGAATGTCCATCGTTGAGGTCAGGGGATGGGCAGGATAGTCTGTCCTAACCAGGTTGTTCTCAGGTTTGGTTTCCTGGATGTCTTTCCATCTCCTCAACCAGGGAGCAGGTTCCATTTTTGCAGGGAGGAGGTGCAAGAGTGGGACTCCAGGATTTCTTATGATTGTTTGCAAAGTTGTGCGAAAGCCGAAAATAACCCATCAGCGACTAACAGTTGCCGCATACTTTGCTGAGCTTTGGAAAGATTTTCAAGTTCAAGCCTGATGGTCACCCCTCGAGGTGGAGAGCTCGGGGAACTTCTCTGTTCCCCTCACCTGGGCAGACGCTCGCTGAGCGTGACGCTGACTGGTCAGCTCAGGGGAGACCTTCATGAGTGAAGGTGGAAGACTCGATTCTCGAACAATCTTCCCCTTGAGAGCCGCAGGGCAGGCTGACAGGTAGGCTGGCCTCTCCCCACATCTGCAGGCTGATCCTGACTCCAGCCCCATCTCACTGCTCCTCCCCACACGATGACCACGCCAATTCTCCTCCTTGAGCTCGGGGCAGGGCAAGGGCAGTGACGGCTGAACCGAGACAAGCCGACACCTGTGCCTGGACCGCCCACATCTGTGTGCAAAGGATGCTGTCTTCCCATAAGCCTGGGAAACATGCCTTTCCCCATCCTCCAGGCGCCAGCCTTGTCCCACGTGGGTTCTAGACTTGACTCCATGAGTGGGTAACCTAGGTGGGTCTTCTCACCTGTGAGGAGGGCCGAGCCCCAGGCTGTTCCTGCCCGGGGCATTGTCTTGAGCCGCAAGGGTTAACAGAAGTGCAGTCTCCAGAGAATTGGAGTGTGCACGTGTGCCAAGAGCCCGAATATAATGGCCTGTGTACCTGTTGTGTCTGCTATCTCTGTCAACTCAGACAGGTGTCAGCGGGGCAGGAGGGCAGAGGGGCAGTCCCGCACCATTTCCCACGTGACTGTGATGCGTGCCGAGTACTGCTGTCTGTGGGGGAATGGCATCTCTCGCAGCAGTATTTCCGCTCTGCTCTCAGAAATCTGTGTTCCTGCCCATACCAGCCTCCAGAGAGACACCTCAGCGAGAAGGCATCAAGTCCGCCGGGCTGAGAGCCCACAGTCCCTTCACCAAGCTGGGGCCTGGGCTGTCTTTCTGTGTGGCTCTCTGGTGAGGCCTGACCTCCACCTAACCCTGGAGAGGAAGCATGGTGAATGGGAGGCCACCGTCTCAGCGGAGGCTCTGTACCCTGAGAACAGCAGTGGCCGGTGCTGCTGGGAACATGGCACTGGGCATCCCGGGGACCGGGAGTCCTGGCTGGAGCCCTGGGGGGCTACCGACCCCTGCAGCAGCTCCTTATGGAGCCCACCCTCCCAGCATCTGCCCTGCCCCAACCCCAGCTCTCTCTAAACAGCAAGGCAGGTTTCATTCTGCTGGGAGGTACCGTTCTTCTTAGATACCTAAAAACCTCTATTTCTTTTTTTTTTCTTTAAGGCTTATGGTCATTTACATTCTGATTAAATTGCTTTGATAAAATATTCAGCCACAGCCCCCTCCATTTGACTCTTAACTTGATAAGACATAATTTGCAATTGATTATTGCTCCAACGGCCCTGGCACCACATCACGTCCGGCTCATGCATCTCACCCTCTCCTAGGCAATTGAGAATGGAGGCAGAAAAAAAAAAACAAAAAACAAAAAAAAAAACCAATGCTTTCTTTGACCTTTGACCTGTCTGAGGTGGAACCACGAGGTCGTTAGGAACATTAAGAATTGAAACACCCCAGCCTGTAGCCGACAGAGACAGAAATGAATGAGTGTGGCTCAGAGTAGAGCTTTTTTTTCCCTCTTCTTCTCTTGATCAGATACAGGTATTTTTCAGAGTTGGAAAATGTCTTGAATAAATGAGCTTCGTATATATATGTTTTTAATGTGATTTGCCTGTATTTATTTGGGTGATCACAATTTATGCCAAGTGAAAAGGTTAAGAGTCCTGGAAACTGAATTACGCCATTTATTTGCAGACATGATGCAGTGCAGGACAGCTGCAGGGCGCATCCTCCCCTCGCCCTGCCCCCGGCCTCACCCCTGACCTGGAGGTGGGCACCACTGCTCTGGGCTGCCTCCTAGAGGCCGAGGGACCACCGGCAGGGAGCCAGCGGGGCCCCTGGCGTGGGCAAGGGCGTGCACTTGGGACTACTCAGGGAGGTTTCTGCCAGCTCTCTTCTTGCTTCTCTGGGGCCTTCTCCCAGCACCCCTGCAAACTGCCCTTGAGGGAAAGCAGCACCCCTCACGGCTCCTTGCTCCTCACAGGCACCCCCAGCCCTGTGCTGGCCCATGTCATGAAGCAGGAAGCTGGGAGCCCAGAGAGTGCCTGGTGGAGGGGCTGGGAGCCAGGTCTCCCAGGCTCGCCATGGCGCACGCTACTCTCCCACCCCCAGCACAGGCAGGTCCACTGCCCTGGGGACCTGTGATAGACAGCGAGCAGCCTGAGGCCCATAGGAAAGGCTGTCCTGGTAAAGGAACAGCCAGGAACAAGGCTTGACTGGAGAGAAACCCTGGGGATTGGGGAGAGGTGCCCTGTGCGTTCCCATCTTGCTCTCCTCCCATGCGCCATCCTGTCTCAGGGGCCCAAGCCAAGCCTCCCGCTTCCTCTTTGCACCTGACGGGTTCTCGGGCTGTGCCCTCTTGTCTCTCCTTCCCATCACTTTCATATTACCCAGGAGTAATTGGATATTGGCAACCAATTACTGAATTTTTCACGTCAGCTTCATCAATGACTCTTAAGCAACCGTGCCAGAGTCTCTTTTGATAAAGAGAAGAATTATAATAATCCCTTCTCTGTGTTCTGGGAGACCTGGAAAGTCAAGGGGCCCGGCCTGCAGAGGAGAGGCCAGGAGGAGGTGGGCACCAGCCTCCCTGGCTCTCTGCTCACGTCCCAGGTCCAAAGCCACACGGCTCTCTGCTCCGCCTCCAGGGTGCACCTGCTTATCCTACTCTCACTCCTGAGGAATTGTGGGTAGGGGAGCTGGGTAGAGACTTGCCAAGGTGACCATGTGATCACTGGGCCCAATGGAGTGGGCAACACGGTGGGAGATCCCCCTAGCTGGAGGGATGCTGGTCGGTGTCCTGGCCATACGGTGACCTCAGAAGCCAACAGTGGACAGGCTAGCGTGGAGCCTGCTTGTGTCTCTACAGATGGGTTCCATGCAAGCACACGCAACCCCTGACCAGGGCAGGCCACGAGCCCGGGGAGTTAATTATCCCAGGGGCAAGAGCAGGAGTAGATACCCAACACCCCCCGAAGTGGGACAGCCCCAGGTCCGCTATGCTATTCCAGGTCTCTCGGTGGACGCCCACCATGGCAACCTGCTCCTCAGTCAACCTGCTGCCTCTTCTTGCGTTTCTTCTCTTCCCTAACTCAGTTGTCCGCTTCCTCAACAGCATCTCCTGGAAGCTCCGCCCCTAATCAGTTTCCGGTCTCCGTAGCCTTCTCGCGGGATTTCTTTCCGAGGACACCTACATTCAGGCAGCCTTGACTGCCAAGGGCACAGTATCTGAAGCCGACAGAGCAGCAATGACCAGGCTGGTAGGGCTGCCCGTGTCCCGATCCTCAGCCTCAGAAGCCCCTGGGCCCAGCCAGCAGCTTTCCCAGGGATGCTGCCGCCATGTTGCCCAGCTTCCCCCAGCCCGGGGCCCCGCGCGCGCTCTGGGCGCTGGGCAATCTGATTTATCTGGAGTGTCTGCATTGAGGCAGGGAGTTGAGCACTTCTCGCTGGGAGGGATTTTCAGCTCATTTCACAGATAAAATCAATCAGAGCTAACCCGCACTCACTGTGGCCGTGAGAGGAAAATCCAAGCAGCGGGGGCCAAATGGGAGGCCTCGCTCTCCCCTCACTTCTGGTTCTTCCTGGCTTGGAAGGCGCCAGGGGCTGGCGGGAGCATCGTTCCCACCAGGCGGGTGCTATAGCAGAGAGGCTGCCCCGTCTTCTGAACAATCCGTGCGGTCCTGACTCAGGCAGCTCAGGTGGAGGAAGGCCAGGCTGCCGCCCAGGAAGCGGAGGGAACAGGCGGCACCCTGGCCGTTAGCCACTCCCAAAGGCATCCCTTTGTTTTCTGGGTGGTGTTGGCCAGGGCTGACGGGATCAGCAGGGTGCGGCAACACCAACCGCACTTTCACCTGTTCCTTTTGTTTGCCTCCATGATGATGAATGCAAGATGGATTGGATGGGTGCAATGGCAGGGCCTCCAGCAGCTCTGCTGGGCCGTCCAAGGCCTGAGGCAGTCCTGGTGTCATGGGCAGTCCTGGTGTCTTCTAAGTGTCTTCACTGAGGAAGACTTGGGGCACCAGTCCCACTCCTGCAGCCCAGGAATGGCAGAGCCGGGAGCTGGGTGGACACTTGGCCTGCACTCTGAGTGTGCCCACCCCAGGATCCTCCACTCCTGTAGTTCCGAAGCTCAGGGACAAGCTGCAGCTTGGACCAAGAGGAAGGGGAGGGAGCAGGTGGCCCATTTCCTCTTCGAGCTTGAGCCTGCCAGCCTTGCTCCCCACCCATTTGCTAGGCTGCTCACGGGGAGGAAGGGGACCCTGCTTCCCTACCAATGGCTGCCTTGACAGTTCCTTTGCAGACACGGAGGGATGAGTTTGAAAAGGCCGGCATCCCCTGCCAGCATCTCCCGCTCTCCTCCGAAGAAAGAACTGTGCATGGTCAGGGACCAGGGCTGGCGGCCTCAAGGGCACCAGGCCAGTGCCTGCAGGAAGTGACATCGAGCCGCCCACCCAGCATGCATGCCCTGTCTTCCATCATCACTGCCCCGGTTTACTCTGGGGAACCATACTCCTGCTGTCAGTTCAGGTGGGCCACCTGGTCCAGCCCAAGTGATGGTCATGCAACCTAAGTCAAGCCAATCAGAATGTGAATGTTGTCACTGGGGAACACGCGAAAGAGAGAAGCTGTCTCTCCTTCAATTTCTGGAAGGACTGGTTGTAAGCCTGGAGCTTCTGGCAGCTCTTTTGGCACCATGAGGCAAAGGCTTGCGTAAGAATGGAACCGACGCATAGAGAAACTGAAGAAGAGATGAAGAGACACAGAGTTACCTGACACAGTTTAGGACTGAGGGTCCAGCAGGGCCTGATGCCAGACCCAGTGCTGGGGTCATGTTATGTGAGTTTACAAATTCACCTTTCTTTACTTCAAGCTGTTTCACTTTAAGTGTTCTTGCTATTTGCTGCTAACATGCAGACAAAAAACCAGGGCTCCAAAGAAGCCCGTCGCATGCTGATGCACCCACTTCAGTGAAGCCCTGTCCATTCCAGTTCATCCACCAGGCATTTATTCAGCCCCATTCCAGCCTTGTTCTAGATGCTAGAGAAAAAAAATAAGATTTTTATCTTTCAGGAGCTGAAAGATAGTCACGTCTGGGAAACAGACGTACTAGGAATTACCTCCAATCTAAGGAAGCAGATACCCAGAATGTGTTGTGGAAGGAGTGCATACAAATGTACACATTAATTAATGCATGCTAATTAGGAGTTGAATGCAATATGGTGTGGGAACACAGAGAGGCAAGAGATTAATTCCGACTGTAGAAACCTAAGAAGGCTCAGAGGAGGAGGCAGTATTTAATCTTGGCTTTGAAGAATGGGGAGGACTCTGACAGGAGGAGAGAGAATAAATAAATGAATTAGAAACAGGATGCAACACAAGTTCATATGATCTGTAGGTGCAGGGGCACCGTGTTAGACTCTGCTAATGAACGATGGAGTTGTGTGCAGGTCAAACCTGCCCCAGACTTCCAGTCCAGCTCAGGAGTTCGTTGCAACTTCTAACCGGTGAAAGAATAGCTTGTGGGGACATGGTTTGCAGTGAGGGGGTTATGGAGAGTGACGAAGCACCCGTCCTGCAGAGATAAAGGGAGTCGTGAGAACAGAGGAACAGTCTCCCAGTTGGAGAAATGAGGGAACGAGGGGCACCGCTTGAGCCAGCAGGAGCTGACCGTAGAGAAGGCGAGTCACGGGTTGAACAGGTCTTGGAGAAGCTAAGGATTCAGGATGGAAGGCGACAGGCAACGCAAGGCCTCTGGTGACGGTGACCTTGAGCATGACACCAGAGTCAGCCGCTGCGAGTGTTGACCTAGTTAGACGGAGGAGGGGGGTTTTCGAGTATGAGTAAGGGAAACCCAAACCAGACTTGGCACTCCGTCGAGGAGGAAGAGGGAGCCGTGTTGCTGGATGCCGCAGCCTAGGGAGCTGCCATCCTCGCTGCTGCCTTGCCCTTACCGGGGGCCCTCGGCTTCTCCGCACAGCAAGGGCGGCGCGTGCCTTCCGGGCTTTGCAGTCCCGCATCCTTGTTCTCGGACAGGCGAGAAGAGAATTCTTCCCCCACCCCAGTCTGAAATCATTCCGGAGAAGGACAGCGCTGGGGCTCTCTCGCTGGGGCTCCCTCGGCTCTTGTGCCTACTTGGCTCACCGGGATGGAGAACTGGAGATCAGCCCAGCTTGGGTCACCTGTGTCTTGAGCCAGGTAACCGTGAGTAAAGTGACACACAGCCCAGGCGTGGCTCCTGGTCAGAGTCCTGTGAGTGCTGAGTCCCTGGTGATTCGTGTCTGTCTCATGGAGCTGGGTGTGGGAGGCAGCGGCAAAAGGGTTGGATGGTGAGCAGCTAGCTCTCGCTGCCTCGCCCCCAGTCCGCACGGGGCACGCAGAATCTGCAGTGTGCACCTGTGCCCGCAGTGTGTGTCTGCAGCCTCTCCCGGGTGCCACACTCTCTGCCTTCTGCCCATGAGGACTCCGAGCGGCCTCTATGATGTTCGGATGGGAACGGTACACGCTGGTCTGTCTGTCCGCTTATTTCATGATCTGGGCTGGATCTGACATATCGCAAGAAGGAAGGGTGTGGGGAACCACGCGACACTGTGGGCCAGCTCTCCGTCCTGTGCAGGCCAGTGGCTATGGAGAAAAGCGGGAGCCTCCAGCTGGGGCTCGAGGCTAAAGTCTTTACAACTGGCACGGTGCCCTCCGTGTGAGGTAACAGCAATTAGGTCTGCACCCCCAGGGCCGGCCCGGGCAGCCCGGCTGACAGCCACGTCAGATTAATACATCACCAGGTATGAACGTGCAGTCAGAATTTGACTGAGGTACTTCCAGCCTGAGAAAGGGAACGATTTATCAATGCAAACTTAATAACATCTATTTGAATCTAACTAAAAATCAATATTTCATTACCAAATTGTTAGTGAGAATGAAGAAAAATTGCGGAAGTCGAGCAGTTTGGTGCTAGGGAAGCGTCAGGAGTTCAATGTGGAGACGGAATGATTCATGAGGCCGCCCTGGAGTTCGGGTGAAGGAGGACGCGCGGTGAGAACTTGGGGGGGCCCCCCGCGCGCATGACCTTGGCCGAGCAGGAGGGGGGGTGGACAGCAGAAAATGAGAGTGACTGTCAGCTCCCTTCAGGGATGGAGCTGTCCATAAATCACAGGGAGCCAGCCCAGGCAGGGGAGAGGAACCAGGCTGCTGGAGGTGGAGGTGAGACCCCGGGGTGTGTGTGGCGGGGGGGACTCTTTAACCCTTTGCGCCCTGACTTCTGAGTTGTGATGGCCGAGATGGGCAAAGCCGGCCGCTGCTGCCGTGGCCTTGCGGGGAGTGTATGCAGAAGGCGAGTGGAGAAGTGGGTTGGTGCTGAAGGGCTGTCAGTCACGCGATTCTCTGAGAGTCCACACCAGCGCACGGTCCGTTCCCGTCAACAAGCTGGAGATGACAGCCTGCGCCTCGCCTGACACATAAATCAGTTGGTGGGAAGGTCTGCGCCGGGTGAAGCTTGGATGGCGGTTTCCACCCGAGCATCCAGATCTGAAACCGCCCTTCGGTGTCATCCCGCCAGGCAGACTTGACCGGGGAAGGGGAATGAAGTCCGGGCCTTGGTTACCCAAACTGAGACAGAAAGGAAAGCCGAGGCTGTCTGGGCTCCTGTGCTTCAACCCACTCCGCCCCATGTCCAGCTGGGATTTGCTGGCAGGACGTTTGAGGGACACACATCTGTCCTTTAACAGGGAATCCGCGTGGGGAGCCAGCTGCCCCTCGGGGGAGGCCACGGTGCCAGCGATGTTTGGAGAGCCTGGGCGGGGGGGCAGGGGGGTGCGTTCCTGCCTGCTGGCTGCAGTCTCAGCCTCTCATTCAGTGTCCTTCCCTTTGGAAGGAGAGGGTGGGACTTTTAGTCCCAAAAGGAAACATGATCGATTTTGACAAAGATGAGAACACACTTTTTTTTTTTAATTCAAAAATTTTTCTAGGACAAATCAAGTCTGCATGGAAATCAAGGATTTAAAGGTGGGGGTGGGGCCTGGAAATATGTTTATTCTGGTGCTGAAAATTTTGAAATCCACGCAGCGTTTTCTCATGGTAGGCATTGCTTATGAACTTTTTGAAGACCCCTGCTATGCGTGGCTTTCTGAATTATTTTGTGTCAGTATAAACCTATCTTAAAAAGTTTTCAGATTCAGGTAAGGCTCCCTCCTTCCTTCTCCTTTTCTTTGTCTTTTTTTTTTTATTTTTTAAATTTATTTGACAGGTATAGTTATAGACAGTGAGAAAGAGAGACAGAGAGAAAGGTCTTCCTTCTGTTGGTTCACTCCCAAAATGGCCGCTACGGCCGGCGCTGCACTGATCCGAAGCCAGGAGTCAAGGGCTTCTTCCCGGTCTCCCATGGGGTGCAGGGCCCAAGCACTTGGGCCATCCTCCACTGCACTCCCTGGCCACAGCAGAGAGCTGGCCTGGAAGAGGAGCAACAGGGACAGAATCCGGCGTCCATATGGGATGCCAGCGCCGCAGGTGGAGGATTAACCAAGTAAGCCACGGTGCCGGCTCCAATTTTTTTTTTTTTTTAGTTTTTGAGATACCATATTCTAAATTTACATTACAGTAAAAAGGCCTAATACATCACCAAATAAGATGTTTAACAAGTGAAAAGCGAAACCCTAGTTTAGTGGGAATATAGACAACGGCTACTAACAATAAACGTTTTGAAGCATACTCATCATATAGGCAAGGACAGGAAAGTCTTCCATATCAGCTCTTTATGGGAATACAGAGTTCTGGTCCATCCAGGTGTCATAGGCACACACCCTACAGCAGCTACTGCTCACGTCGGGGCACGCTGCTGTCGGTATGTGGGGAGCACTGACCTCTGTGCACTCTCCACGAATCTCTCATGAACTTCCTCATTTGGAACCCTGTGTGGTGGACACTGTTCCCAGGACCCCTAGGGTCCAGAAAGAGCTAGGACTTGGAGAGATCAGGTGTCCTTTCCCAGCCCAGAGGCTGAGCACCTTGGCTTCCTGCTGAGATCCAGGCCGGGCGGTTTGGGCCGTGACAATGTCCTGGTTGCATCTGAGCTCTTCCAGAAGACATAGTCTGGTCCTGAGGCAGCGTGACGTTGCTACAGGAAGCAGCAGCCCACATGACGCTGTGCACTGGGGCCACTGGCAAGTGTTCACGCCTCACCGTGGAGCCGGCCCACGGATGCCATGGAAAGCTCCCAGGTCTCTGCTTGTGTTCCTGCTCCCATTAAATAATTTGGTGACAAGGAGAGGAGTTCAAACAGAGTTGAATCACTGTAGGCTCAGCAAACCCATTCTTGGAATAGGCTGACAGCTGAACGGTCACCTGTTTTGTCTGTAAAAACTTCAGGGTCCTGGTGTGGCTAACAGGATGGCAGCAATAAACAAGGGAGGCTCTGTAGAGATCCCTGCTCCATGGGTCTGGTTTTGGGGGAGCCTCCTGGGAAGGATGTCAAAGTGTCCCTGACCCCAAAGTGCAGCCTTCAACGGCTTCCCAGTCACGTGCATTGCTAAAAAACTCATTGTGGATCCCCTGCTTGCATTGGAACCATGGCTCGCTGGCTTGCAACAGAAAGGAGAAAACAGCAGACGGCACATTACGCCTCTGAACAAACAACTGCATCTCAAATCGGCTCCTTGCACAGCGGGCCTCACTCACAGGCAGGAACTCTTAGCAGAGAGGGTGCTTGGGAGGTTGATACCACGCACTGCTGGGACGGACCAGGCTCAGCGGCTGCAACCCATCAGCTCCAGGCGGGGCATGCTGAGGGAAGGGTCTTTAGGAAACTTGACCTTGTCCCAGCTTATCAGCACCTGTTTGTCAGTGATACTCTCTTGCACTCATCACTCACCAAGGGCCATTTGGAGTTAAGTGCCTTCAGTTGGGAATTTTTATGGTCCCTGGATTTTTCCAAGTCTTCCCAGAGAATTTCGAGAGGGGTCTTAAATTCCAACGAAATCCTGGCTTAAAATTCACCAGATAAATGTGCAGAAATGCTTGGGAAAGTTTGGGTGCATGGGATAGCCCTGAAGCAAGGAACGTGGGACTCGCAGGGTTGTGTTTATAGGCTGATAGGTCCATGTGGGATAAAGCAGGTTTCTCACGGCTCATTCATGCATTGTGAAAAGTTGCAGGAACACAAATAAAATGATTTAGGAGATGGAAAGTGCTAGCTCCAGTTTCTGGCATGGGAGTGATTGATATGTATCAGCAATAATAATTGCTGTGTTGTTTCTATCACTACTACCTCTGCTCTTGCTGATGTTTGTCCTATAACTGTTGCTTTGATGCAAGTCCAGGCTTACTTCAATTATTCTTATCTAGATTCATGGAAGCCTCACATTACCAATAAGACGGTGCCTTCAATGCTACACTTCAGGGTTTGTAATATTTCACCCTTGATGGTTCTCTTGTCATTTCAGAATGAGGGGGATACCAAGACAGAGTATCTTGTGGCTAGGAAGGAGTGTGGGGTCTCTCTATCAACCCCTGTGAAGTCACCTCCACCATGGGCAGCTTTGTGAACAAAGAAAGAGAGGGAAAAATGTGAATGGGCTACTATTATTTATTTAGTATAACTCATGGTATGCTATTATTTATTTGTATTTGGACTGTATAGTAAGTAAGTGAAGTCATCCAACATAGGTATAATTTTAAGGGGAGAAAAGAAAAGCCGTGGAGAAGGGTGAGAGAGAAGCTCTCACTGCATATAACTTGTTTGAAAAATTGATTTTGGAACCAGATACGGATGGGGGCACCTGAAAAAGTTTATGGAAAAATAGGATTCAAGGTAAAAACATTTTGGTGCAAAAAAGCTCAAAATCTAGGCATACTTTTTATTTTTCAAAATACACATGTTCCCTGAAATCTCTGAGTATCTTCTCTATATATGGATTCACATTTTTATTTGCAAACTTTTAATTTTGCTTTCTATGAGCTTTCTGAAGTACCCTTTTATTTTACGTAATTATCTAGCATAAGTCAAAATTAAAAATCAGTTCCCCCAAAACCATCACCGAACATAAATATGTGTTTACATCAGTTTCACAGAACAGAGCCCAGAAATTAATCCATGTACATACAGCCAATTGATTTTTGATAAGAGGGCTCAGACCACACATTTGAGTAAGGATAATCTCTTCAATAAATGGTGGTGGCAGAACAGGATGTATATATGTAGAAGAGTTAAATTAGATCCATATCTTTCATCATATACAAAAATCAAGTCAAGATGGATCAAAGATCTAAATTAAGAGCTGAGACTATGAAGTTGTTGGAAGAAAATACAGGAGAAACACTCCAAGGCATTGGTGTTTCAGACGACTTCGTGGACAAGACCCCCAAAGCATAGGCAACAAAGGCAAAACTAAATAAAATGGAATTATATCAAACTCAGAACTTCTGCAGAACAAGGACAATGACCAGTAGTGTGAAGAGACTTCCAAGAGAATGGGAAAAGACATCTGCAAGCTACCTATCTGACAAAAGATTGATATCCAGAATTTATCAACAACTAAAAAAACTCATCAATGGAAAAACAACCAATCCAGTTAAGAAATGGGCAAAGGACTTCAATAGACAGTTCTTAAAAAGAAGAGATACAAACAGCCAACAAATATAGGAAAAAATGCTCAACATCACTAGCCATCAGGGAAACACAAATCAAAGCCACAGTGAGATGACAGCACACTCCGTCAGAATGGCTAAAATCCAAAACACAGAGAGTAACGACTGCTGGTGAGGATGTGGGAAAGGGGAGCACTTGAACACTGTTGGTGGGCGTGTTGATGGTGTAGCCATTGTGGAAAACAGTGTGCAGTGTGCAGATTTCTTTTAAAAAGCAAAGCAAAACCAACCAACCAACCAAACAAACAAAAAACTAGAAATAGACTTGCCATATGATCCAGCAATTCAATGCCTGGGTATATATCAAAAAACATGCACACAGTGTGTCAAAGAGATACCTGCATCACCATGTTTATAGCAGCACTATTCACAACAGCTGAAATGTCCATCATCAGCTGAACAGACAAAGAAAATGTGCTATATATACTCAATGGAATAGTATTTAGCTATAAAAGAGAATGAATGAAATTCTACCATTTGTATCAAAACGGATGCATTTGGAGGGCATCATGTTGAGTGAAAGAAACCCTACACAGAAACAACATGCTCTTCCTTACACATGGGAGCTAAAATTAAAAAAAAAGGAAAAAAAAACAAAAAGACAGAAAGATATGCCTGTGTGTATCAGTATTGCTGCAAATACAGTTTTGTAAAACTGTTTTCTACCTTTGTCAAACCAATGGTTAAGAATGTTATACTACTATAGTTTGAATGATCTGTGATTACAATGTACTGTGTATGAGTGAAATGGTCATTTTTCCATTCAATTATTGTTGATAGCCAACACCTATATTTCCACCAAACTAGGATCTTTTTGCTTTTAACTTGTTAAACTTCTTATTTGGTGAAGCATTAATCCTTTTGCTGTAATCTAAGTTTAAAATACACTCTCAATGACTAAAAAAAGAAAGATAGGAAGAAAGGAAGGGAGGGGGGAGGAAGGGAGAGAGAGGAAAGGAGGGGGTGAGGAAGAGAGAGGGTGGGGTGGAATATAATATTCTTAGAATTATATCTATAAATTATATTGAATCTGTTAAAACTAATTAAAATTTAAAAAAAAACATGAAAAGACCTAAATGTGTATTGAGTTGGTTATGCAGCCCCCAGAGAGAATTTCCTTTAGGTTAATTTTAAAAAAGATCCCTTAGTGGGATCTTTCCTAAGGGCAAAAACGAACTGCAAACATAGCTTTCAGTATTTTAGTAATAATTTGGTATTTTTATTCTGGAACTCACTCTCTTTCTTGCACACATGTATGTAGCAGGAAGAAGCAATGAAGTAATTATGCTAATGACATTACAAGGTTATTAACATAATTACACAAATATAAAATCAAAATTTGAACCTCAAGTTGAAGTGAAAATGTCAGTTTGCATTTGTGATGTGCTTCCTCTTCGGGAAGAAAGTACACTGAAAAATGACTGGAAACCAGGATCAACCCGATAGCTCTAAGAATCCCTGGCTCCCAACTGTGGTCTCTATACACCATTTACCACCAGAAGGAACCACAGAGCCCTAGCGAAGTGCCTGACCATAGATCCAGGGCTAGAACCACAGTGTGTCTCATCATGTAAGGAAGCAAGGAAACTCTGCAGAATGGCATGATGTGGGAAGTGTGATGGAGACACCCCGAGGTGCATAGTGGCAAGAGTTGTGTCAAAAGCCAATGGCTGGAGAGTGTTGATGCGACTATCGGCTGCAACAGATTGAAACACAGAAAATCTGTGAAAATCCACCTGTTCATGACAACACATATGGGTCATCCTGCAAGGTCCCACAGTCCATTAATTGCTCTAAAAACTGCAAGTAAAAAGGAATACTTTGTTACTTTCATTTTCTTTGAGATTTTTCCTTCAAGGTAACAGAGTAGTTGGTAAGAGAAAAATGCCCTTTATGAAAATAGAGAAGCACCCTTTGTAGAAGTATTTCTGTTAATAAAGTAAGGCAAGAGAATTTTCAATCCCTGACAAAAATGGATTTAGGCAATGATTATTGATGGTTACTAACATCACAAGAAAAGAAAAAACTGGGTATCACATGCTTCTGAGTTAGAGTCCAATTCAGCTTCTAAATCTAAAAGTCAGCTTACAGAAAATACAAGGGATAGAAACACACGCAGGACACAATAGAGGTGCAATTGGCAGAATCTGGAATAAAGAGAAAATGACTTGGTTTCTTCAACAAATATGAACAGAAAGGGGAAAAGCAGGGAGAGGGAATTTAGAGATTAAAAGTTGAAAATACCAATTATGAACAAATAAGTACACAAAATCTGTCCTATTGTTTATTAAGTATTTTTAAATCAACTAGGTATTTGATATGAAGAAGTTATTTTCTTAGGTGCTAGAAAGTTGTTTTATCTTTCTTTTTTAGAAATACAAATTGAAAATTTTGATTGGTTGTTTGCTTTGAAAGGTAGAATTACAGAGGAGGGAACAGAGATCTTCCATCTGCTGGTTCTCTCCCCAAATGACTGCAAAGCCAGGAGCCAGGAGCTTCGTCTGAGTCTCCCACATGGGTGGTAGGTGCTTCTGCAGCTTTCCCAGGTGCATTAGTAGGGAGCTGGATTGGGAGTCAAACAGGTGCCTGTATGGGGGTATTGGTGTGACAAGTGGCAGCCTAACCTGCTGCAACATAACACCAGCCACACAAATTGAACTGTTCACCTATGAAAGGTTGTAGCAACTGGAATTTGCATGTCACAACACTTCACCTTGGTGGTGGTTGGGGTAGTGGGGTGTGGGGAGATTAGCAATAAAGGAAACAAGACAGGCCATAAAGATAATTATTGGAGCTGGGCATTGTATAATGGGGAGCTCATTGTCTTATTCTCCTTCTCGTGTTTGTTGAGATTTCCCATAATAAAGGTATAAAATGTAAATGTGTCATGGAGGATAGCAGCCTTGTCTCCCCATCTATTGGGCTGGTGTGTTCTGTCTGGCCATGTGCTAGGCTAGGGATCAAGAGTTTGATGGGACCAGGTCCTGTCCTCTAGAGACTTGCCCTAGGCCTGGGTCAAGGGAAGGATGGGGAGGGCAGGGAGGCGGAGGAGCCACTGTTGCTCTGCTCTGCTCTGCTGGAAACCAGCTTCCTGGGGTACTCGGCAGCCTCCTGGGCACCCAGTGGAAGGGCAGAATGAATTTCCTCTTAGAGGAGGCAGTGTGCAGCGGGGTAACAGCGGGGTAACAGGCCACCCCGCTGGGCAGTCCTGTCCGGCGGGTATATGCTGTTGAGTCTGTCCTAATGCCTCGCTGGAGCACCTGAGCTCCTTGGCGTCCTCTCAGGAATGCTTGAGCTTCACCTGAGGCTTCTGGGGAATCAGGTGAGGAGCGCAAAGCCTGCTGCTCTAACATAGTCCCAGCCTGGGCACTCGCAGTGACTCTAGCTATAAACTTCCATAGGAAGCGGCCCTGGGATGGGAGGGTGAGGAATCACCATACCCAGCAGGGAACTGGGCAGCTCTGTCAAGTACCCCAGAGGTTATGCCAGAGCCTCTTGCTAGCACTGATGTTTAGGACGAGCCCAAATCAGCTCCCGGAGTCTTACTTGCTTCCCACTTTGCCTCCATATGCAAGAAAAATCCCAACTTTCGAGGCTGGTACCATGGCTCAATAGGCTAATCCTCTGCCTGTGGCACCGGCACACCAGGTTCTAGTCCCAGTCGGGGCGCCGGATTCTGTCCCGGTTGCTCATCTTCCAGTCCAGCTCTCTGCTGTGGCCAGGGAGTGCAGTGGAGGATGGCCCAAGTCCTTGGGCCCTGCACCTGTGTGGGAGACCTGGATGAAGCTCCTGGCTCCTGGCTTCGGATAGGTGCAGCTCCTGCCATTGTGGCCATTTAGGGAGTGAATCAGTGGATGGAAGACCTCTCTCTCTGTCTCTCTTTCTCACTGTAACTCTCCCTCTCAAATAAATCAAGAAAATCTTTAAATATATACACACACACACACACACACACACACATATATATATATTGGCCAGTGCCGCGGCTCACTAGGCTAATCCTCCACCTTGCGGCACTGGCACACCAGGTTCTAGTCCCAGTCGGGGCGCCGGATTCTGTCCCGGTTGCCCCTCTTCCAGGCCAGCTCTCTGCTGTGGCCAGGGAGTGCAGTGGAGGATGACCCAAAGTGCTTGGGCCCTGCACCCCATGGGAGACCAGGATAAGTACCTGGCTCCTGCCATCGGATCAGCGCAGTGCGCCGGCCACAGTGCACCGGCCGCGGCGGCCATTGGAGGGCGAACCAACGGCAAAGGAAGACCTTTCTCTCTGTCTCTCACTGTCCACTTTGCCTGTCAAAAAAAAAAAAAAAAAAAAAAAAAAAAAAAAAACAAAAAACAAACAACTTCCATATAGGGTAAAATCACAGATTAGGTTAGGAAGGAGTGAGTGTGGGGCAGCACAGTCCAGGCTCCAGGTTGTGACGAGAACCATGAGCAAGAATCGCAGCAGGTGTTCGGAGTTAGGAACATGGTGATTTTGTGGGCGGTGATGTATCCTCTAGCCCCCTCCCCAAACCTTGGGCTCTGCCAAGGACATCAACAGTGGCTCAGGGTCCAGTGCTGTGGCGTAGTGGGTTAACGCCCTGGCCTGAAGCGCCGGCAACCAGCAGCCCCTATGGGTGCTGGCTCTAGTCCCAGCTTCTCTTCTTCCCATCCAGCTCTCTGCTGTGGCCTGGGATAGCAGTGGAGGATGGCCCAAGTCCGTGGTCCCCTGCACCCACGTGGGAGACCTGGAAGAAGCTCCTGGCTCCTGGCTTCAGATTGGTTCAGCTCCGGCCATTGCGGCCATCTAGGGAGTGAACCAGCAGATGGAAGACCTCTCTCTCTGTCTCCACCTCTCTCTGTAACTCTGTCTTTCAAATAAATAAAATAAATCTTTAAGTTTTTTCCACTTCCTCTCACTGCAATTCATGGCTAAAGAGGCCTCTGGTGATCGATAAAAAGCCATGAACTTATGGTTGCTCCTTGGCTCTCAGGACATTCCTCTTCTTTAAACTTCACCTGCTTGAAGAGGAGTGCCCCTTGGGGAGAGGGAAAGAGAGCATACTTACAGCAGGAGAGAGTCTGCAGAGGTCCCTGGTGTTGCCGGCTTATGGAGGATGGCACAGACTGTTGTCTCTACCTGGGTTCCCTGGGGGGTGCGGCAAAGTACCTGTGACCCTGCAATGCCAGGGTTGCTCCATCTGAAGTGCTTACCCCAGGCTCACCATGGGCTTTGTGCACAGAGCAGGTGTCCTAGTCCGTTGTCAGTTAACTCAAGGCTTTACAATGAAGAGCAGTTATCTTGGCTCAAGTTTCAAGAGAACATGACCCAGTGAGGATCTTGTGTTGCTTCCTCTCGTGACAGAAGGCAGAAGGCCAAGCAAGCACCTGTATGAGACAGGGGAAAGGGGCTAAATGCCTGGGCTCACTACCCGTTCCTGCCTGAAAGGTGTGGGCCCATGCATGAGGGCTCCACCTCCATGACCCAAAATCTTCCCCCGTGGTCCTCCTCCCAACACTGCAGCGCTGGAGGCCAAGACTCAATGTGTATTTTGGTGGAAACCAACCATATGCAAGGCACAGCCACAGGTGAGTGGTAATGGCAGCCATGGGGGAGCCAACTCTGCTTCCAGGCACAGCTCCAGCCTGGAGATGCAGGGTGCTGGACTGGTTCCACCAAGCGGGGCATGGGGTTGTAGAGCAGACTGGGGAGTGGCCATCTTTAAGGAGAGGAGAGGAGAGGAGAGGAGAGGAGAGGAGAGGAGAGGAGAGGAGAGGAGAGGAGAGGAGAGGAGAGGAGAGGAGAGGGTGGAAATTAGAGTTCCGCTCTCCTGCAGGAAGCAGCAGGAAATGTTGGTGGAGAATGGCTTCACCAGGCTATCCGTGTGTGGATGTTGGTCCTCGGGCTACACAGACCCAGGGCTGCCTCACTCTGTGTTGTAAACCCTCGGACACCCAGGCCTGAAGTGCCTCCTCCTGCTCTGCACATCGATTTTCCGGGTTCCCTTCTCGTGCTTCCTGCTTCAGCACAAAAGCAAGCCTTGACCGTGATGTTGTAGACCTGGGTCTTGTTGCACACAGTACATGCGCAGGCAAGAAAATCACTGAGGCGGCATCAGCAGCCAGGGACCTGGGAGATCCTGCGCTGTAGGTTTTGTGTTCTTTAGCGCCTTTCTCTTGGCTTTGGCCAAAGCAACACCGTGAAAGCAGAGGCCCTTCCCTGACCGCGAATGGGGAGAGTCTCGGGTGACTAGGGCGCCGATTGTTCCTCACACACAGGCTTTTCCGCAGACAAAGAGGCGATTTCTGGAGGATTTTGATTTTGCATGATCCGTTTGTTCCGGGTTTAAGCAAGTTGCGGTAAGTCTTCTGGCTTCTTTTTCCTGCTTACCGCCATGTTTGCTGCCAAAGGGGTCACGGGTCACCATGGAGCGTTTCAACATCCTGTAAGGACATGCACCTGTTTGCACGAATAGGCCCACAAAATAAGCAGTAGGTGAAGCAGTGTCTCTGTAGATGCTGGGTAAGAGACACCAGGGTATTTAGAACACAGGAAAATGCATGCCAGCACATGTGTGTGTGTGTGCAACACCAGGGTATTTAGAACACAGGAAAATGCATGCACGCACACGTGTGTGTGTGTGCAACACCAGGTTATTTAGAACACAGGAAAATGCATGCACGCACATGTTTATGTGTGCAACCCTGGGTTATTTGGATCACAGGAAAATGCAGGCACACACACGTGTGTGAGCAAAATGAACCCATTTTGTGCTCATTGAAGATCCTAAGACGTGAGGTTTTTATGTGAGATGTCAACACTCATGTCTTGCCTTAAAAGCTAAAGAGTTTGATCGTGTGTGTGTGTGTGTGTGTGTGTGATAATGCATACACCCAGAACCCTTTGACTAAAAGCTTCATCACATAGCTGTCTTAATTTGGTTTTAAAATACAGAGACATGGGAAGCTCTGTGATATCAAATTCCAGAACTATTTGCAAATTTCGGAATATACTTGAATTTTGCCTTCTTAAGTATATGCAGTTAGGAAACAATATGAAAAATCCACTTAATCATGATGAGATTAAAGGATTTTTAAAAGCTGGGTTGCAGCCACATTTACATTCCCCGATAATTTCTTAATTTTCTTTTAAATCACCTTTCATCTTCATAAAATGAACTGTAAAAATCCTTGCGAATTCCATAACGTGCCAAGAAAAATGGGGGAAAATTAAGGAGGCCCCTACCTTTTAATCATTCTGTTCATAAAGTGTTTTAACGGCACGCCAGGAAAAAAATGGAGGCTCTGGTGTATGGAGGTATTCTGCGCCATAGACTCCCGTAATAGAAACAGATGGTAAAGCTGCCTTGGAAGTGAAGAAACTGGTGTACACGCAGCTCACCCTAACATATGAAGAGATTCAGGGCTGACACATGAAGGCATGCGTCTGGCACGGCGCCAGTGGAGCACTCGCATTCAGCCGTGAGTGCTCAGGCTGGAGATGGGAGACCCACAATTTCAGGATCTGGAATGCCGGCAGCGCCAGGATTTAGAACTCCGCCGAAGGTTTGTGGGCGCTTTCCATCCCACCGTGCAGGACGGGTTCTCAGTATTTCAGGTGGCCGCGCGTCCCCGCAAAGAGCCATCCTGGCGTTTATAAATGGCTCATAAAAACAATAGTGGAGAATTGCCAGCTTTGCTGGAGCTGCCTTTAACTAAGTTAGGATTTGCTTTTTTTTTTTTTTTTTTTTTTCCACCTAGGGCTGCCACCAGTGGCTGCTGAAAGAAGGAAAAAACCTTCAGTACAAAGAGGTGCCGGTGACAATGATGTTCCGTGGGAGCGCAGGGACACCAGATGCCAGCCCTGCCAGTGACCCTGGCTGATAGGATGACACAATGCATGCAAGGCAAGCTCTCCTGGGTGCTGTGTTCTCCCCAGTAAAGCCCAACACCATTTCCAGGTCACATCCCAGTGGCATGAATACACATATTTTCTGACTTGCGCTATTAGTTACGGCGGGCTAAATGCTGCTACAAAAAGACCCCGGAATGTAATGGTGCAGTTTATTTGTTACTGATTAGGTAGTCTAGGGTGTCCAGGAGGTACAGAGTTCACCTCCAGGTATCCACGTGGGGGCCCAGATTCCACCAACCTTGGGACGCCACCATCCGGGGAGAGGGGGTCTTGCCATCCAGCTGGGGAGAGGGGAAAGAACACAGAGGAGACCCCCCAGCTAGGGTCCCAGAGGACACACATTCCCCTTTCGCCCTTATTCCTTTGACCTGAAGAACTTGGGTGCCACTGCACAGGACGTGGAGGAAGTGGCCAGCTGCAGCGTGGCACATGGACGTGAGAGCCGCAGCCTCCCCACGAGGGTCTTGGATGGACTCCGCATATATTCAGCTGCTCTCTCCAAGAAAGAATGATCTCCCACCTGGTCTTCCTCGGATCTTCCATCCCTACTGAGGCTTGTGGTCCTTGCAGAGATGCCAAATCCAGTCGTGCCCCAAAGTGCTGCACTTTTCCTAACCAGAGTCACCCGAATTCTGATCAGAAGTGAGCCAATAGCTTGTTTTACAGGGGCCTCAGCCCTGCTGCCAGTGGGGCTGGGGCGTGGGGACCAGACCTAGTGCAACCCCCAACATGTATCCTCTCTCAGCTCCCACCCCAAGCACTCAGTTCCCTATCTTTCTTTTACTGGTCTCTTGACCTCCATCAAAATCATGCAGTTAGAGACCCTTGTTGGGGAATGAGGGACGCCCCCAGCTCTACAAGCCAAATGCACGTTCTGCGTGGCCTGGTGTACCCCATGTGTCCCTGTGGGAATTCTCCTGCCCAGCGCCAGCAAATGCTCTCTATATCCAAAGGCAAGGCCTGTGCAAGGAGTAGAATGAGGTTTCCACTCAGGCCTGGACCTTCCCATAGGGACCACTCACCTGCTGCCACGAACACTCCTCCACTGGAGTGGAGGTGACTGGGCAATTCTGGGCTCTGCCAGTCTGATGCTAAGGTGCTTATGTGGGCTTTGGGGGAGGAAGGGGTGAGCTGCACCGTTCTGTGGCTCCGCTGAGTTGGCTTCAGTGCTGCCACCATGCTGTGCTGCCATCAGGGACACTGCAAGCCTGGGGAGGTGGTGCTGCAGGGAGTGGGAGCCCATCACCCGGCTTAGGCTGGCCAGAGGGTGGTTTGGGGGCAGATCCAGGTTTTGTGGGGGCCTGAAGAAAACTAATCCAAAATGATGAATGCAAAATTGCTGGGGTTCCTCCCAGGTCTGTGCCTAGGTGGGTAGGGTAGGGGGCTCCTAAAGAGACTTGAGCTTCATGGGAATTCTGTGGCATTTGCTTGCAGATGGGTGATGGGGAGAACAGGTTGGGTGTGTGTGTGTGTGTGTGTGGTGAGCACTATCCAGTTAGCACGGCTGATAACAGGAGATAGAAGATGATGTCTGGGCCGGCACTGTGGCTCAATAGGCTAATCCTCCGCCTGTGGCGCTGGCACCCTGAGTTCTAGTCCTAGTTGGTGTGCCAGATTCTGTCCTGGTTGCTCCTCTTCCAGTCCAACTCCCTGCTGTGGCTCAGGAAGGCAGTGGAGGGTGGCCCAAGTGCTTGGACCCTGCACCCGCATGGGAGACCAGGAGAAGCACCTGGCTCCTGGCTTTGGATCAGCGCAGCGCGCCGGCTGCAACATGCCATCCATAGTGGCCACTTGGGGGGTGAACCAACAGCAAAATGAAGACCTTTCTCTCTGTCTCTCTCTCTCACTAACTCTGCCTGTCAAAAAAAAAAAAAAAAAAAAAAAAAAGATGATGTCTGGGGCTGGGGGCCTTTTTGAGAGCAGCTGAAGGAGAAAAAGGAGCCCCCTCCAAAAGAGAGGCCCCCTCCTGCTCAGTGACAGGGCTGAAATGCTGACTGCATCAGTGCCCCACCCTGGCAGAGCTGACTCAGCACTCCTGGACCAGGTGAAGGCAGCTGGTGGCCGTTCTGCTCCTCCTAGGAGCTTTCTCTGACCATTCCCTCCCCTGGCGACCCCTAGAGGGAGGCTCAGCCCCTGCCTCCAGGCTGCTCCATGAGCTGAGCTCTTCCCCCGGGGAGTCTCACTCTGATCCACTGCAAGCCCTCTGGGAGTGGATGCGGCTTTTCCTCTTCTTTGTGCACCTGCAGTGTGTGGGAAAGGGCCAAGCGCTCAGCAGGCCGTGAGCAGGCCAAGCAGCCCCACCAACTGTGTGACGGGCATTGGCCAGGCAAAAAGAAAGGTGGCTGCCTTGGGAGCTTGGGGGCTGTTTGGTTGTCAGAGAAAGGGTCAGCCTTAGACGACTGTGATGGTGGCCGCCTCTTCTGTGGCAGCAGACAGGGGCAGCCACAGCCACCTCCCACTGCCCTTCCCATCTTTGTGTCCAGACGCACGCCCCTCCAAGAGCCTCACCGAGGTCCTTGACCTCAGCCAGACTCATGGGAAACTTTCCTGTTCCCACTGCAAAGGGTCGGGGCCAAGTCGGCGCCAAATGTTGGGGCTCTCCGACCACAAGGAGCTGCTCCCTCGCTCTGCTCCAGGCCCACAGACAGATGGGCTCCCCGAGGGCCTGCTCTGCATCTGGGGAGAAGGAAACACCCCAGCCCGGTTGAACGCCAGCGAGAACGTCGCCAGCGTTGATTTGTGGTTTGACAGTCAAAAATAATCCAAGCATTGCTTCGCATGTGATTTATGCAAGTGTCTTAATTGGCATCTTGATTATATGATTGCGTGAAGTGCTGTTTTCAGAAAGGTGTATCTCTAAATAGAAGAAAGAAGAGATATACAGCTGTGAGGTGTGGGAGCATCCCCCCTCCCCACCCTCTGTGCCGACCCTCTGTGCTTTTGCACCAACACCACGTTTTCCGGCTTCTGCCCTCACTCTGGCCCTTTGCTGGGAAACAGTCCCCCAAGTCACATCAATCTCTCCAGCAGCCATGGCACGGGGCCTGCAGTTTCTCTTTGGATCAGTTGCATTTTTCTCTGCTGCACAGACTCCAAGATGTGGTCTCTCCCAGGCTGATTAGAGCTAATTATTTTAGAAATACATTTTTAAAGGCAAGTTATCTTAACTTTATGGCTAACCCGATGGAAGAGATCTAAGGAAAACCTGAAAATCCTAAAACGTTCCAGAACATTCTATTTTATGCAGTCTAGAATGTGACACATGGGGTCTTTAATAATTCACTGCTTGTTAACATTAAACAACTGTTAACATGCTCAAATAATTAGTTATGCTTGCTTGACATGTTTGCATCTTTAATAATTGATGCATTTATCTTAATTACTAACAGTATTATGGTCGTAATATGCATCTTTTTTCTATCTTAAAATTTTAACAAAAACTGACTTTTTGCCAAAAATGATTATGCTCTAAGTTTTAATTACTCATTGTAATTAAATTGCAAGCTGCAGTATTTTACGAAAATATCCTTCACAAAAATATTTAATGGAAAGGAGGTGATTTGTTGTTTATGCAGCCAAGTTAGTAAATATTTCATAAGTTTGATATTACCCTTCCAGCGTGGCCATAAAATAACATTGCTTTCAAGATACGAGTCCATTTAAAAGTCTTCCAGAACTGAGATTTTTCCTACCTTTTCCACTCAAAATGTCATCCACCCAACCCACCACCGCTGTGGAAGGATTCATTCACTCCTGCTGTGACAAAGGCTGCTTTAGGCTTCCAGGTAAATCGGAACCCTGGTGGCTGTGGCAGGAGGAGGTGTTGATGTGAAATCAATGGGTGGGGGAGGTGACGTCCACACTTCTCCATCCCTTTTCCCCTGCCCCATCTGATCCTTCTGGTGATTCTTGAAGGTCCTCCAGCCCCATTTGGGTGTTAGAGTGAAGCTTGAAGAGGTGTTGGCGAGGGTGGCCTTTTCTGTTTTTTTTTTTTTTTTATTTTATTTTAATTCACACTTTTTGAACTTTAATAATTTTCCCATGTGTTGCTAGAAACTCTTTCCTAAATTGTAGGTTGCTGAATTTAAAAAAAAAATTTATTTGAACGTCAGAGTTATACACTCAAAGAGTGAGAGATCTTCCATCTGCTGGTTCACTCCCCAGATGACCACAAGCACCAGGGCTGGGCCAGGAGCCAGGAGTTCATCCAGGTCTTTCACAGGGGTGCAGGGGCCCAAGCACTTGAGGCATCTCCTGCTGCTTGCCCAGGCACATTAGCAGGCAGCTGGATTGGAAGTGGAGCAGCTGGGACATGAACCAGCGCCCCTATGGGACACTGGCACTGCAGGTGGGAGCTTTACCGGCTACACTACAGCACCGGAATGCCCACACATTACTGGCAGGTTCCTAACCAGCTCAGAAACTCCTAATGCTACAGAGCCTGTCAGCTCCAGGAAGGGCCTGGAAGATGCCCTGAAGCAAACACTTGGCTTGCCAACAAGGACACCGAGGCTTTCAGGTCTTCGGTCCAGGCTCACACAGGGAGACTGAGCTAGGAGAGAACTCAAGAGTTCAGATGGCACAGCCAGAGCTCCGCTTGGCACAGCCGGGGTCCTTCCCTTTAGCCTGTGGGGGTGTCCGTGAGGATTCATTAGGGCTTCCCTCCTGAACAAAACCCTGTCATCACCTCTGCCCAGTCTCATGGAGAGCAGGGCTGGGGGCCAAGAGCGTGGTCACTTCTTGCCTTTTCTAGTCCCTTGTTGGGCTCTTGTTCCTCTGGGCTGTTTCTGTGCCCTAGGGCTCACCTGGGCTGGAAACGTCAAGGAATACATGTGCATGGGGGCTTGGAGGCTCCCCAATGTCTTTCCCTCGTTGATTAGCCACTGCTGTAAGTCATTAGAGGTTTTCAAGATGCAAATCAAGCAGTGACGGGGCCCTTGGGAAATGACAAGCAGACCTCTAGCAAATCCATCCGAGCCCCAGCACAGAGAAGCCAGACCTCCTCCTACACCCCTGCATCCTGAATGCAGGAGGTCCTTGATCCTTTTCTTTGTCACTGAATATGCCTGGCTTCTGGGGAGTCCCCTGGAGTGTGAGGAGCTGTATCCCCCTCCTCCTCTGATCCCAAAGCACTCGGATCCGGTAAGATGTGTTGAGCTGCAAGAGGGCGGAAAACTTTGATCTAGGCTGACTTTAAATTGTGTAAATTAGCAGTTTCCAAAAACTGGGTATCCAGAGCTGCAGGGAAGGGTTGGCATGGAACCCCTCACCCCCAGCGCAATCCGGGACACTGGGTTTTTTCCACTCACGGTACAGTAAAGGACACTGGTCCTTTCTATCTCTCCTGGGTTACTGCCCCAGAATCTGCTTCATCACAAGCCTGGGTCCCTTTGGGTCACAAGATGGCCACAGCTGTTTGCCTATCACATTCAGATACAACATCCAAAGAAAGGTGGAGGTGGCTCGCTCTCTGTCTGTCACTTAAGAATGGAAATCTGTCCCAAAGACCTCTTCCATGGACACCTAGTAGCCTAGTTGTCCATCAGCCGCTGCCTCTTGAACCAACCATTGGCAAGTGCAGTACAATGACCAGGATTGGCTTAACCTTGACATCCGGAGTTGGCCTTGGCATTTAAGAGTCAACCCCTTGTATCTGATAGTCCCTCTCACGTCAATCTTTCCTTATCCAGCTGTCATCCTCTGAGCACATGCTTGGTAGAGTATAAGGCATTCATTCTGAGGTAGCTGAAATAAATAAGGCATAGAGTCTGTCATGAGAAAGTTTCCTATAATAGAGAAATGAGATGTGTTCATAGAGAAGATAACAAGTAAGTGGGAACCAACTGCGATTGTTTAGAAGAATAACTAACAAATGCTTGGCTCAGCACAACGCACCAGGAATTTTCTAAACATCTTCTATGTGCAGAGATGTAGTTAATGTGTTCTGCAGGAGACCAGAGAACATAAAACCGCATTCTTCCTGTTAAAGAGCTTAGTTACAGGGACCAGATACGCATACAAGGGACAGTCCTGTGTTTCTCTTGGTGCAGGCAGAGGTAGAGAGAGCCGTGGCTAGTTTAAAGGAGTATTTATGGGGAGTCATTTCAAAGCTTCTTCTGGGCCTTTGCATGGCTAAGAGAGTGGCCATTAAGACGTGCCTGTCAGTTGAGAAAGCTTTTCACTCTAAGTAATGGAGAACCGGATTAACTGTGTCTTAAACATCAAGAACGTTTACTGTTAAAGAAGTGTCCAGGTTGGCAGTCGGCTCAGCCGAGCCACTGAGAACTCACGAGCTTTGTATCTTCCCATTCTCTGCATTTTCACTTCATGGGTCTTGATGGCCATCAGAAATTCAGGTGTCAAGTTCATGTACACGGCCGGGAAGGACCTTGTGCTCTTCAGGCACACTTCGCACTGAACCCATGCCTATCATCAGGAAGTAAAACAGCTTCCTTGGGTGTCACTGGCAAACCGTCGCCTGCCTTACTGCTCAGCACTGAGCCCCCTGGGCACCCCTAAGTGCTGCAGTAGACACCTATAGCAATAGGTGGGAACCCAGAGGAGTTTGCTGCAGGCTTTTGGGTTTGCAGACAAGCAGTGCCTACAACAGCCATGTGGTTCAGTGATGTGTCCTTTTCTTATTGCTGGCAGAAAGACCAGAGCGGGCACAAAGTGAGAGCAGAAGATGGAGAAAGATTAACAGCGTCACTCAAGCTCTTACAAGTCATTAATTCACTGGAAGAGGATTTCATTGTTTCTTTTTCCCCATATATATATATATATATATATATATGTATGTGTATGTATGTATATATGTATATATATATATATATATATATATATATCGGATAGGCAGAGTTAGACAGTGAGAGAGAAAAGACAGAGAGGCAGAAAGAAAGGTCTTCCTTTTCCATTGGTTCACCCCCAAAATGGCTGCTATGGCTGGTGCGCTGCACCAATCCGAAGCCAGGAGCTACGTGCTTCCTCCTGGTCTCCCATGCGGGTGCAGGGCCCAAGCAATTGGGCCACCCTCCACTGCCTTCCCAGGCCACAGCAGAGAGCTGGACTGGAAGAGGAGCAACTGGGACAGAATCCGGCACCCCAACCAGGACTAGAACCCAGGGTGCCGGCACCGCAAGTGGAGGATTAGCCAAGTGAGCCATGGCACCAGCCTCCCCCTTATATTTTATGCTGTTTATTTATTTTAAAGGCAGAGTGATGGGGATTGGAGGGAGAGAGAGAGAGAGAGAGAGAGGGAGAGAGAGAGGGAGAGAGAGAGAAATCTTTCATCCATCAGTTTTCTCATCAAATGGCCACCTAAGCCAAGACTGGGCCAGGTTGAAACCAGGAATTAGGTCTGTCTGAGTCTCCCATGTGGGTGACAGGGGCCTAAGTCCTTGGGCCATCTTCTGATGCTTTTCCAGGTGCATTAGCAGGGCACTGGATCAGAAACAGAGCAGCCAGGGCTTGAACCACTGCTCTGATATGCAGTGCGGGTGTTGCAGGTGGTGGCTTAACTGGCCACAATGCGATGGGGGACACAATCCGGACATACACCTGACGATTTCGACAGTGCTGTAGGGAGAATGGCGGTTGGTTTGGGTTTGTTGTGTGTAATTGGAAGCATCAAATCAAAACAAAACACAGCGTAGTGGAAAGAACCCTCCATCTCCCGTTGAGTCTGTGAAATAAAGTGACAATCTGTGGATGAACAGGAGAGAAAAGAAGCGAATTCATGACACGCACAGAGGCATCACAGGAGAGTGAGAACCCAACAACCCTATGAAATTTGGAGCTTACACGCTGTCCTCATAGGAAAGAAGGCAGGGAGTGGGAAGGCAGGTGATTTTAGAGGAAGCATACATCATTTGGGGAGGAGGTGAACGGATCCAGAGAACACAGGACAGCTGGAACGAAGTTCGATCTGGACTGTGAGTGTGGCGTGAACGCTAGTCTCCTTTCCTGTGAGTCCCTCTGCTGGAGTATCTGGACTTCTAGACAGGCAGGGGAACCAGAGAGAGAACCCCTCCCTGCGCTTTGGAGGGGAGGAGAGGAGGACGATGGGGGCCAGCGGAGGGAGAAGGCTGGGCTCTCTTTTAGTTCAGAGCACCCTGCATGCCCTAGTGACCTAGGCTGGGGGCTGCTTTCTGAGCGCCAGTGCCAACAAACACTTCAATTCTCAGAGAGATCCCTGAGAGGGACAGCTCAGGCTTCCGTCTACTCCCAGCTCCCTGCTTGCTGCCGGCTGAGCACCTGCTACTGAGAAATAACTGAGGCCTGTATGGTGCAGGCGAGGGGAGGGACAGAGCCAGGGAGTGATGCTGCAGCTCAGAGCACCCCAGAGCCAAGTGCTCATCCTTGGAAAGGATCTCACAACCTTCTCCCTCTAGATAAAATTCAGATTTTTTTCACTTAGCACTGCAAGCCCTCCGAGATCTGCTTCTTTACCAACACCACCACATTCAGCACGCGGTGCCCCTCTCTTGCTGCCCTCAGCCCACGTGCCCTGCTGTTCTGCCTATCCCTGTCCAGGGCTCCCTTCTCTTCTCCAGCCCTGTGTGGAATTGGCTCCTCTCACTGAGCTGGACCTCCTGGAGCCTTTCACTCAACAGCCCTGGGGCAGTGACTCCCTTGCCCATGAACATGATCCGTCCAGGTTTGGCTGTAGGGCTCCATCTTTTTCCTGCACATCACCATGGTGAGCGTCTGAACTGTGGCCCAACAGACAGGGAGCATAGAAGGCATGGGACCATGGGTTCTGGCCCGAGCTGCTGGGGATCCACTCCCGCCTAGGCTGCTTCTCAGCTGTGTGAACCCGGGCAAGGTACTGAACTGCTCTGTGCCTACATCTTCTCATCCATAAAATGGGGATAAGAATAACACCTACTTAATTTTCTTTGAGGATGAAATGAATGAGTCTATGCAAGCATCTGGCAAATTGTGAGGCATTTGTGGGAATCAAGGGAACTTTCGCCACATCTTCTTCATCTTTCTAGAGAATTCCTTGAGTTCCCACATAAGCAGGATGTCCGATATGCCTTGCCCGAGGCTCTCTCATTCCATCACTTACCCAAGAATGGCAGAGACCAGGATGGTTTGCAAAGTCCCCTGCGCTCCTAGCGATGTCACATCCACCTGGCTCAGTTTTGCTTCTGGGGAGGGCACCTGCCAGCTGGCCTGGGTTTGCTTCCACTGTAGGGAGGGAAGGAGGAGAGGGAGAGGCCTTCCTTGAACGGTTCTCTGGGCAGTGCTCTGCTAGGTCTCCAGGCTTCTGCTACCCTGGTTCTCTGTCCCACTTGGTCACTACTCTCAGAAGCACAGCAGGAAGGCTGCCCATGGCGTCCATCCTCCTGCCTCAGAGTCCCGCTAGTCCAGAGTCAGGCCTCCTTGTTGAGTTAACTTCACACCTCCCACCTCCACCCCCACCACTGCCCCTGGGGACTGTGGTGTCCCCCTTATGTTGCACAGGCTGCACAGGTGCATCACAAGAAGATGCTGTGACAATCAGCTCTCAGGGTGAAGACAGTGGGAAGGGTCTCCCGTCTGTGAAATGAGCTGATTGCCCACGGCCAGGAGCTTTGAAACAGTCTTTCAATCCATGGAAACCTCAGGCAGTTCCCTAATGTAAGGATTTCTCTGGGTCGAAGCAGGGCAGGGATGGCCGGGCTGAGGTGAGGGAGGACATTTGCTTCCCCAGGCTCTCCTCTAACTGCCCACACAGAGGCCAGGGTCTGCGTGTGCGGCTTTCTGAAGGAAGTGCTTCCAGGGCGCTGGTAGGGAAGTGGGGTCAGGAAGAAGCGCAGGGAAGAGGAAGCCAAGCTAGGGAAGTAAATGAGTGAGCTTCCCCTTGCGGTACTGAAACGCCTGCTGCAGGCTGCTTATGCTGTGGCCCTCCGTTTTGGAAGGTCAAGTTCATGGGTCTGGCGTCTGGTGAGGGCAGAGTCTGTGGAACAGGCAACATGGGTGGAGGAAGGAGGCCGTGGTGAGCCGGAAGCTGAGAATGACTGAACCCAACTCAGCTTTTAGGACCAACCACAGCCTCAGTGGCCTGAGGCCCTCCCACTGGGCCCACCTCCTAAGCACCACAAATGGGGGTCAGGTTCTACCCTCTTGTGTCATGAACTTCTCTGACTCTGAGGGTTCCAAATCCTGCCTGTGTTTGGGAGCCAAATCATGTTCAAACCATAGCAGTGAGAAGTCAGGCAGAGTCTCACAGAGGATAGCCACAGCCTGTTCCCATAGGAGGACTCTAGGGTGTTTGCTGCACCCCAGAATCTTCCAATCCGCAGCAGGTACAGGGGCTGGAACTTTCACACCTGTGGGTCCCAGGTGGAGGATGACACCCCCACCCTCAACTTGCAGGGGAGATGAGAATGTTCCCAGGCATTTCCTACTCAAAGGAGACCAACTGCAAAGGGCTCCAGCCGTCCAAGGGCAGCACTCCTGGGATAGGAAGTTGGTGCTGGACTGGGGCAGGGGGACGCAGAAGATGATAACATAGGCTCCCTGTGGACCTGGACAAGGCAGTGCCCCTGTGCCTGTGTGGGGAATGGATCTGAAACTGGAGAGAGGGGGGACCCCCAACACAGAGAAGAGCACAGTGCTGAGGCCTCCCAGGAGCCCCTGCCCCCGACTCCAGCCTCCCTTCCCAAGGGCCTGATCCCAGGGGCTTGCAGAGAAGTGGAGGCAGCAGCCTGCGAGGGAGGGCAGAGGCGGAGTGAGAACAAGCGTGCCCCTGCAGAGCACTTTTCCACGGATGTGTTTTTCTTTCCGACTTTATAGTTAATTTATTTATCTGACCACTCGGGAAGGGAAGAAAAGTACCATTTTATGAGTCCTGGACAAAATCAAAAACAATAGCACATTTAGGTGCCTTAATTTTTCTGTTCCTAGAGATTTATTTCATTTTATTATATTTGACAGCAGTCAACAAACAACAAATAGGCGGCTGAATGTAGCTCTCTCAGCACATAATGGTTTGTATTCTCTGTGCACAAGGCAGGCATTTTCCGTGGCATACATCATTTGGAACTTGCTGCATTGATCCCAAAAAGTAACATACATAATTCTGTTCTCCTGGCACACACCAGCAAAAACATGTCCAGTGGATGGATGCGGGGTGCAGCCACATGTGGGGGTGTGGAGAGAGCTCAGTGTAGGATGCATGCGTGTGTGTTGGGGGGTGGGTCCCTAATGGGAGTTCCAAGGGCTTGGCTGGTGAGGTGAATGCATGCAGTGAGGTGAAAGTTCAGGTGTGTGGTGTGATGATGGTGTGTTTGTCGGTGGAATGGGTGCCACGAATTTCATGGTAGGCACATCAGATTGGGTGGCCTTGGGCTTCTGAGTGAGCCTGTGCGTGGGCACTGAGGTTGTGATTTGGGCAATGCCTGGGTTCGAGATTTCTCAGCTTGTGAGTCTAATGGAGGCCTGATACACATTCATATTTTATTTCCTTCTGCTCCGTGCCTGTGTCAGCTGACGCTGGGATTTCCAGTCCACACCTTAGAACTCCCTTGGTTATCTCAGTGGCGTCCCAGGGTGAGGGATTCCCCATGGGTTCCTGTGCCCCCCGGTCCTCACCACTGTGGTTTTCTGGATCCACAGGGTTGAGGTCCACTCTGCCCATTGGTTTTATGAAGCCCATAGACCACTCCCCTTTCCATAGGTAGCACTGTGCTGGTGGCCAGGCAGGAGTAGTGTATGGGCTCCCTCCCAAGCAGCTGAGGCCAGATGTGACTTCCAGCAAGACTGTCCCGAGGCTTGAAGACAGCATCAGGACATGAAGAGCCCTAGGATGGCTGGTAGTATAGTTGCTGTGCCCAGGCTATGCCAAAGCTTCGCTGGGTGTCTTAGGAGCTAGACAGCTCTGCAATTCCTTGTCACTGAGCCTCCATGTACCAGGGGCTGGCTTATCCCCAGCAATGGTAGGCTCAGACAGAGGACTCCACTTCCTGGGAGTCTAGGTTCAGCTGCAAAGACACCTGGGAAGCACTGCCATCCGTTGACTAAGGTCTGTCTTGCTGGGTTTCTATTTCTGTCTCCTGCGACTACAATGGTTGACTGTGACAATCCAGTTCTTGCAGGGGAAATCGTCCCACCTCTAACCTCCTTGAATTATGGCCACAAGAGATCAGGCACTTGGGAGAGGGAGAGCGTGCCCAGGAGGCGGTGCTGTTTGAACTGCCATTGCCCACGCCGAGGCACCGGTGACACAGAGCCGGCTAGTCCTTGCCCTGTCTGGTCGGAGGAGCTCCCTGGCTGCTTTGGCCATCTGCTCCCTGCAGCTGGAGAGCGCTCAGCTCTGAGCCATCAGCAACTGTTTCTCCTTAACCCTCAGCCACTTAGAGGTTCTCTCCTGTCTAAATCCAGAAATACGAAAGCTACATGACCCTCAGAGCAACAAAGCCTATTTGAGATCCAGTGCCAGATGGATTCCGAACACGGATTTACTCTCCTTGGAAAAAAAAAAAAAACAAACCCTCACCTTCTGTGTTGCTGAGAATCATAAATTCTGCGTTTCCTGAGAACATGCAAGAGTGAGCACCTCACCGTCACACCCGCCAAGGCCGTTGGGTGCATTCACCCAACAGGAGAGGGTCTTCCCAAGGCTAGTCCAGTTTTCCTCCCTCTTATTGAGGGAGAAGTTATCCCAATGTTTGTTCTTCCCCCCAGAGGTAAAACAAGCCTCATGGTGGGGGGACATCAAAAAGCTCATGGGAAATGGAATTAAAAGGAATGCTTGGCCAGCGCCGCAGCTCACTAGGCTAATCCTCTGCCTGCGGCACTGGTACCCCAGCCAGGTTCTAGTCCCGGTTGGGGCGCCAGTTCTGTCCCGGTTGCTCCTCTTCCAGTCCAGCCCTCTGTTGTGGCCCAGGAAGGCAGTGGAGGATGGACCAAGTGCTTGAGCCCTGCACCCGCATGGGAGACCGGGAGGAGGAACCTGGCTCCTGCCTTCGGATTGGCGCAGCTCGCCAGTCGTAGCAGCCATTTGGGGGGTGAACCAACAAAAGGAAGACCTTTCTCTCTGTCTCGCTCTCTCTCACTGTCTAACTCTGCCTTTCAAACAAAAAAAAAAAAAAAGGGAATGCTTACTCTGGTGTCTTAAAATGTTCATCGCCTTTTCATAATGCACTTTCCATAAACTTAATCAACACCCCACATGCATCACACCCCAGGCACCACGTTGACATTTGGGTTGATTTAGTCAGCAAGTCTGGTTTCCGATGTTAGGGAGCAGCCTTGGGGTGCCTGGGGCTTCAGAGACAAATAGTGTGGCCCCAGCCCCCATGGAGGAGCCTGTCCTCCAAGCCCACCCTGCCCCGCCCTCCATGGTGAGCTGCCATGATGAAGGCCAATGCCACAACCCCAACGGGTGGAAGCAGAGCTGATCTTGGCCAGGAGCTGGCTTCGTTTTCCAGTTGCTTTTACTCAGTGCTCTCTAAGAAAAAGTGGCAAAGCAAAACCAGCTGACCCACGAAGCTAAAGGGTCAGTGAGTACCTCTGGACCTGGTTGGGGGTGGGAAGGATTCTGACCACCAATACCACTTACTTTTCCATATTGGGGTGATCACGCGGAAGTGGCCAGAGCCTGGAAATGCTGGGCTCCTTCACACTCCGCCTCTGCAAGTCAGCCACCCTGCGATTCATCCAGGGTCCCAGGTTTTGTTTGTAACTTTCTATTTATTTATCAGGTATGCAGAGAGAATGAGAGAGACAGGCAGGCAGACGGAAAGAGCTCCCATATCCCAGTTAAGTCTTCAAACGCCTGCAATGACCAGGAGGAAGCCTGGATTCAGGAACCCCAACTAGGTCTCCCATGTGGGAGACAGGGACCTAACTCTTTGAATCATCGCTGCTGTCTCCCAGGTCTGCCCAGGCAGGAAGCTGGAGTCAGGAGCTGGAGCCAGGACTTGAACCCACCAGGCACTGCAGTGTGGGCTGCAGGTGTCTTAGACGGATGCCTTAACTGTCAGGCTCAAGGAGCACCCATGGAGGTTGAGAGGACACACAGGCCTCCTCCAGGGACCCCTGAGTCTCTGCACTCTGTTCTCTCCACGCCTGACGCCGTCTCAGAAGCTCCTGGATGATGACCCAGCATGTGCAGGGGGAGGAAGCACAAGGAAGGCTTCAACTGCAGAGCTCAGCCCTGGGCTGGGACAGCACAGCCAGCATCCAGATCAGTGAGAATGGCCTGGGGCCTCAGAAACTGCACAGTCCCATCTGCACAGCTGCCAGGAACGAGTGTCTCCACGTGTGGACTCGACTTCTCGCTGGGAAACACTGCGGGGAAATGTATTCATGCTCTCATCTTATTGAGTGTGGACACCTGTGTAAACAGAGCCCCTCGTCCCGGGCCCCCTCCCTGTATTTCAGCAGAGTGGACCCTGTGGAAAGTGCTCTGAGGGCTGGGCTGTGACTGCAGGGACGAGTCCAGCTGGGGTTCCTACTGGAAGTCAGGCACGAGTTGGCCAACGTCACCTCACAATCTCAGCCTGGCCCGCAGGGCTCCATGCAGAAGGAGAAAGAGCCGGGGGCTTGGTGATGTGGCACTAAGCAGTCAAGCCAAGGGCTAGGCCACAGAGCCCTAGATTCCCACACAGAGGCCAAAGAATGGGCAAGAATCATATTCCTAGGTCTCTCCTTCACAAACAGCTCAGGAAAAACGAGGAGCTAGGAAATTGCCACTTGTCCTGAGATTGTTCGAGTCCCTGGAGGGCTTTGGACAGGCCAGGACAGATGCTGGTGATGGGAGTATCTCATGACCTGGAGACAGGCGAGGTGATCTGCACCTCGTCACCTTGGGTCACCTGGGATATTCGCAGAAGTCACACACCAGGGCGAGTGATTCTGCTTGGGTCGAAGCCTCTGCCAGCACTCCTCTCTGAGAAGTAGACACTCCAGGGGAAAGCCCAACAGAGAAGAGAATGGGTGAACGGTCAAGGTCTCTTGGACACTTACTCAGAAGAGCATGTACTAATGGGCAGGACGTGGGCACTCCCAGCCTGTACCAGGGAGGGACTCTGAGAACTAAGGTCAGACTCTTCCATGCCACCCTCCGGGGTACCCTCTGGGTCCTCAGGACCAGGCGTTGGGTCTGGCATTTGTGAAGCCTGAAACTCTGCAGGATGTAACTTTAATGGTCTCCACTAATTCATGGTCCGCCTTCATGCACCTACAAAGAGAACCCCTCCTTCTCATGGCACCTCCATTTATTCAGAATTAGCATGTAAAACCTTAAATTAGGAAATCCGCACTTGGCTTTTGACAGAGCCATTACTTTTTATGCTGAGAGAGTTGAGTTAATTTTAAATTATTGGGGGCCCAGCACCTGAGTGGGGCAAGCGTCTCCAAATAGATCAGGCATCTGAGGGCTCCATTATTACAGAAACACAAACTGGATTCAAGTCCATTTCTCCTCTGCTGGATAGAGGCACATAGACATGCACAATGGACCCAGAGGGAGGGCTGGTACTCCTCCTGGTTTTTGTCAGACCAGGTTTGGGGTGCAAACAAGCTGGGCTCTGTCCCTCAGTAAGCACAGGGCTGCCGTACACAGGTGCCATCTGCTTGCCTGCCCCAACTACGGAGATGAAGGGCTTCCACTGTCCTGCGGCTGTTCTCTGCCTACCACGGCACCCAGCCCTGAGCCCGTGTTCCCAGGGACTCCCCAGAGGCACAGACACAGGAGTCAAATAAGAATCACATCATGGTTAAAAGGGAACGAAGAGCCAGAGCCCACTCATCCTGTTGTCAATGCACCTGACACCAGGCACGCATTACCCATCTGTCAACTTCAGTCAGTGGCTTCTGAGGTCTCCCCAGGCATCCTTAATGTTGTCCACGGGCAGGGTCCTTTCAAAGGTGGACACTGCCTGGTGCCTCCCACTCTCAAGTGCATCTACAGGCTCTCTGCTACCCTTGGTGGCCTTCAGTTCTCCTCATTGGTTGCTTTGAAGTAATGCTTTCTGCTATTGCAGAGAAATTGTCAACAGCATTAATTAAGTGAAGCAGGGTCGATTCCTCCCCACGTGCTTAGGCTGCCCGCAGGAAAGACAGACCCCGCGTCGCCAGCCGGCCCTCTCAGAGCTGCCTCTCTCCAGTGTGGGTCACATTCCCGGAAGACCTGCAACCTGCTGGGGCAGCTATGTGCCCAGGGGAGCTGCTCTCCTCTCCAGCAAACCAAGGTTCCATAGGAAACTTCTGTTCTTCCGGGCCCTTCCCTTCCCCACCACACACCGTCGGGGCAGCCCCAGTGCCACCTAAGGTGGCCTGTGTGGCTGCTCTGACCAGGTGCTGAAGAGCTGGAACTTGCAAATAATCACAGCGTTGCCACTGATTACTGATTTTACCATCTGCAAAAATTTGAGCTACTCTTTTAACCAAATCTAACATGTTGGTGACAGCAATTGGGGCTGCAAAGCATCAGTGACAGTTTGATTTCAAGCCATTTTAGCATCTTCTGTAGGTTCCATGTTCTTTTTTTTTCCTTTTTTTGACAGGCAGAGTGGACAGTGAGAGAGAGAGAGACAGAGAGAAAGGTCTTCCTTCGCCGTTGGTTCACCCTCCAATGGCCGCCACAGCTGGCGCACTGCAGCCAGTGCACCACGCTGATCCGATGTCAGGAGCCAGGTACTTACCCTGGTCTCCCATGGGGTGCAAGGCCCAAGCACCTGGGCCATCCTCCACTGCACTCCCGGGCCACAGCAGAGAGCTGGCCTGGAAGAGGAGCAACCGGGACAGAATCCGGCGCCCTGACCGGGACTAGAACCGGGTGTGCCGGCGCCACAAGGTGGAGGATTAGTCTATTGAGCCACGGCACAGGCCTAGGTTCCATGTTCTTTTCGCCAGAGTATCTCTGGCCAGAGCAGGGTGATCAGAGCTTGGGGACTTAGGCCGCAACAGATAGGAAAAACTGTTGGCCTCCGAGACCTGGGGACGCCTGGGTGAAGGGGCTGTGATTGCTGCCTGCCCTGGAGACTCAGAGTCCAACTTGGGGTCTGTGCGATGGCAAAGTCGTGTGCTAGGATCAGCATGCAGCAGACCGCCTGGAGCTGTGTGGAGCCTCCTAGGAGCCTAACCTGATCAACTTTCAGCCTGAGCTTGAACTAAATCCAATAGAGATTGGCTTGGAGCAAGAGACAGCTGGCTGCCTGGACCCTGTAGACTGCAGCCCCGTGGGAATGGCAAGCCAGGAACCTCAAAAGCAAAGCCCTGCCTCACCCTGGTGTGAAATGCAAATCTAAAGACTCCCCGGTGGGCCTCTGCTCCTGACCTCGATCCAGGAAGGATCCAAGCTTCCCTCTGAGCCTTCTCCCTGGACAACCGCAGCCCAGCTCAGCCCAGATTCCCCAGGCCGCGTGGCTGCCCCGTACTGCTGCACACTCACATCCATCTGCCGGGAAGCAGGCGGCATGGCACCGAGGAGTGTCGTGTTCAGTTTTAAAATGCCACAAATAACAGATTTATAGATTTTTCTAAATACATTATTTTAGCTTGACAGCATTAATCATTCATGCTTCCTTCTTTCATTTTTCTACCTGCAATGGATTATTGAAACAGAAAATAACAACGAGAAAGGCTAGCAGCAGTATCAAAATGTCAAGTTTGTACTTACAGTTGTATGGGCCCAGACAGGGTCAAGAGCCTCAATTATTTGTGTATGTACACAGTGGTACGACACGAAAGGTTATGTCACCTGCAGCTATTTTCCTGCAGATTTAAATAGGACTGATATTCAGCTGTACAGTGAGCTGCTGACATGGAACAGAGAGCCGTAAAATACTGAAAACTCTCGTGTCAGAACCCAAAATATGAATGGGGTGATTGCCAGGTACCGCTGTGGGCAGCGCCAACATCACCGTGTGAATTCGCTCAATTACGTTGGGTTATTCCTCGGCCTGCTCTTTTTCATTTAAACATAAGGCAGGAGTGAAATCACAGTGCCCAGCTCGGGGTGAAATGTCAGACCTGCCTGTTTTCCATGATGGCTTTCCAGAGACCGAGAGGATGAGCACTGGTCAGGACCCAGGACCAAGAAAGGATGGAGAAATGTGTATGTGACTCTACGAGGGGGTCGGAGGGAGCGGCCCCTTGGCTGTGAAGTTACATGCATGGGATAAGAAGGATCTGCTGTTAAATTCCTGGTCCCTTTCAGCATATAGTCACCATGTGGCATCATTTGTAGGAATCATGTGCCATTTGATCAATAAAAACAAAGCTGAAGTTTGTTTTTCTTCTGGGAGAGTATTAGAGAAAGAGAGAGAGAAAAACAGAGAGATCGCCCATCTGTTGGTTCACTCTCCAAATGACCAGTCAGGAGCCAGAAGCTCCATCTGCGTCTCCCACGTAGGTGGCAGGGACCCAAGGACTTGGACCACCACCTCCTGTGTTTCCCAGGCTTCTTAGCAGGGTTGGGTGGGACGTGGGACGAAGAGCAGTTGGGACTTGAGGCGGTGCTCTTATCAGGGATGCCAGCATTGCAGGTGACCGCTTGGCTCGCTATGCCACATGCTGGCCCCACACCCCTCCATCTTGCTCACGTCCACTTCCATGTGCATCTGTGGCCAGTAGGTGGATGGCACTGTGTTTGGGGAAAGTAGAATAGATTCCGCGGCATTCTTTCACAGACAACTCAGCCTCTTGTTTGATATCCCCCACCAACACGAGATACGTTCCACCCACAGCAAACCAATGAACAAATAGGATGAGGCTCAGGGATATGAACTGACCACTAAAGGCCACTCAGCTATCCACAAGCAGAGAGGGCTCAACCTGGGCACTGAGACTGCTGTACCCCATGTGCTGTGGGTAACTTGTGGAGGTGCCGTTTCTGACCTCACTTCCAAGGACAGGCAGTGGTCCTGGGTAGGTGAACTGGTAGCAGTGGTGGTAGAACTTATGCCCTTGGTTACCCCACCATCTGGGGCACTGGGAAGCACTCATGGGATTAGGTCAAGGTTTTATGGTCAGTGGAAAGGACAGCTCAGGGGATGGTCATTCTGAAGGCCAGTGTATGTTGTAGTGACACAGAAATGCCACCTATTGGTAGTTAGAGACAGAGCTGAGTTTTCTTTTGAACCTCGGCATGTCTAGAAAGTCCTTCTCTGATCACTGTCCCATCTCTGTGCTCAAGCCTCCCATGCTTCAGCCCCTCTATCGTCCGCTGCACAAGGACGCGTGCTCCGTCTCTGCTGGTTCTGTCTCTACAGGAGCTTTCCTCTCCAAACATTTGCCTTCTTTTCTAACCCTAAGCAAGGCCCCATTCCCTCAGGGATCCTTCTCAGGCAGTTCCTCCTGTAGTTATATAAGTTAGGACTCGTAGGAGAAACCAAGGATGGTGGTTGTGACCCTAAGCCAAAAGGTGGAGTCCTATTGGGATGAGCAGGATGAATGAGCCTGTCCAGGAAATCAGAAGGAAGAATGTTCTAGGGCCACCACCTCGATAGAATGAAGGGATAATCAAGTCTGCTGTATCCATACAGGGGGTGTGTGCTTCGATGAGGACGAACCTTGAAAACAGTGTGTGAAGTGAAAGAAGCCAGTCACAAGGAGAACATATGTTATTTTATCCATTTATAGGAAGTGACCGGAGTAGCTAAATGCATAGACACAGAGAGCAGAAGGGGGAGGGGTGAAGAGAAAGGGAGTGGATGTTTGTGAGTCAGGTTTTTCCTTTTGCAGCAATAGAAGCATATTGCAATTACTAGTGATTGCTGTGCAACTCTGTGAATGTGCTAAAATCCACTGACTTGTACAGTTCCAAAGGTGCATTTCATAGCCTGGGGACGATAGTCTGAAATGGGAGCAGAACCGGAAGCAGGATGTTTTCAGGAGTGCTCTGGTTCTCCCACCTGTCTCCTTCTCCATTCTGAGGGATCTCTTTGGCTCCTATGCTCCCCAATCCACATGGAAGGGAACGGCTCCTCCCAGTTCCCATGGTTCCATCGTTTGGTACAAGAAATCAATCAGAAGTAGACTGAGGTCTCTTGGTCCTGATTCCCAATTTCCAGGAAAGAAGCCAACTGTTCTTGTGCAGATGGGGTCAAGTTCTCATCCCTGGGCCACTCTACTATGATGGAGGGTGGTGGGGAGAGGGCTCAGTATGGTCATAGGGAAGGGGAGGAAGAGGAGTTTCTATAAAAGGGGATGGAGGAAGCACAGGCCACCCCATATAGGGGCCACGAAGCATATCCAGGACACCTATCTTGCAATACATAGACAAAACAAGAAACAAACACATAAATATTTTTCAAAACTCTGCTGTTACCATTTACACTTTTCTTTCCTGCGCCTTCTTAACTCTGTTTCTCTATTTTTTCTGTAAATCTTATTTTCTCAATTGTATTAAAATTTTATCAGGTGCAAAGATCACTGTCTATTTTTTTGGCTGGCATGTCTCCATAGCCTCAGATATAGCCCTGGAGGCTGACACTGGAGTTCAGTATGGAGAGTGGTGTTCCAACCTGGGATTGATCCAGATTTCCTGCAAGCGTTTACAATTTTGGAGGCTATCTTTAAGAATATATCATGTATGTAAAGTTAGGGCTGGAAGTAAATATCTACTTTGAATGATAAAAGAAATCATCAAAAATATACACGGGAAAAAATGGAAAATATCACAAATACTTTGGAAAAAGCATATTTTATTAATCAATTTTAAAAATTAACACTCTGACACATCTCTATAGTACGTTTTCTTCCTACCATTTTTTGGTCTGCATTCTCTTTGATCAACACTTTTATAATGTCATTTTCTATAGTGGGAATAGAAAGATCCTTCCCCAGCATGCATAAAACATGCAAATTCACACTCGGATGAATTTGCTGAGTGACGTACTGCTACAGATTTGTGCCTCACAAACATGAATTCTCATACATTCTGTTTTTCTTATTCCTCATCAAAAATGAGAACGAAGTGTGGTGTGTTTTTAATTGCATATTTTATATTCAATCTATCCCTTACAAGAGATTACATTTTCACTAGGCATCAATAATAACACATCCACATGAATAGTTTTATTAATAATATCTGATCATTGGAAGAATTTCCACAGATCAGCATCTGGCTTCACACACCTGAAATCTTTTTTTAATCCTTCATAATCCTGCATAGTGCATGCACATCTCAATAGAAACTCTAGCCTTGCACTTCCATGGTTTGCATGGGATAGACTGGGATAGGGGCAGACAGAATATTCTCTAAGTCAATTCTGCCAGCCACCAGTATGCTGAAGCTACAAATACACAATGTACACATAAGGAAATGGCCACACATGCATAAATATATCCCTTCAAAACCAAAATGAGTTTGTTCATCCCTGCCCAACCCTCCTTGATCCAAATCCTCAGAGTGCCTTGGGCCACTCCAATGCCAAACCAGACAAGAAAGTTAGTGGTAAAGGGGAAGTTGGATGGAAAGCAACAGTGATCTCAACCAATTGTGCTTAACACCTTTATGGTCTTCACAAACAGGTGAGACAGGATCACACGCCCAAGTCCAATTTGAAGGCATTGGAAGGAGCTACTGGAATTGAGGGTTGCCAAAAATCAAGCCGCATCAAGTTCAAGGTAAAATCAACTCTGCGCCAAGTGCTTTGGGATATTATAGAAGGAAAGCATGGTACACTTGTTGGATTTTGATGGAATAAACCTTATTTCCTCCTCAAATGAAGGTGAGCTGAGGTTTGGGATCTCATGGTCTTTGATCTTAACCCAATTTTTTGAGGCACAGAATCCCAAATGATGGAAGAGGCCATCCATGTCTCTTGGGTTTCATTACAACTTAGTGTCTCACTCAGGCCTCAGACCTACCACACAGTAGGCACTCAGCAAATCATGAACTGATGGGTGGGTTAATGGATGAGGCCACAGCTAGTGCTGTCAGAGTCAAACAAGGCTATAGATAGAGATGTGCATTGTAAATAGAAAGTTATCATACCAAAACATCTCTAACAAAGGCGTTGAGTTTGCTTGCAATGCTCTCTATCCCATTGGCTGAGGGTCACCATGCATGGTTTTGGAAGACGTTCCCTCCTCCCCACCCAATCGGTCAGGAAGAGCTCATCATTTTCAAGGAAGTCCAGAAGGCCTTGCTGAGTCACGCTTTCCTCTGCCATCAGAAGTTTGTGTAGAAGGAAATCCTCAAACCATAGCCCAGGTTTATGTGCTAGCACCATGGACTGAAGATGTATTCTGGATATTTCACAAAAAGCAGACATAAGCACATAGATGCTTCATTTTGAAGTGAGACCAGGGCCCAAGTGCTTGGGCCTCTGCACCCAAGTCAAGACTCGGAAGAAGCTCTTGGCTCCTGGCTTAGGCCTGGCCCAGCCCTTGTGTTGCAGCCATTTGGGGAGTGAACCAGAGGATGGAAGATCTCTCTCTGTCTCTTCCTCTCTCTGTGTAACCCTGACTTCCAAAGAAATAAAATAAAAAAATAAATAAAACAATAAAGTGAGGCCAGGCTTCTTCCCTTCCCCAGTACCAACTTCTACTATCACCAGGCTCTGATTCTGGCTTGGATTTTTCTTCGCGTAAGGGTGGCTTAGTACAATAACTATGTGGAAGTAATGGGCCACCCAGATTCTCAGACACTCAGAATGTGAGCAAAGGCCCTTCACAGAGAGATTTAACATGCAAAAACTCCAGTTAGCTGGTTTCAGGCACAGCTGGATTTAGGGAAATAAATGACAGGGAGCCAGTCTCTCTCTCACCCCAGCCCTGCTCCTGGGCTGGGCAAGTGGTATGGACAAATGCCCCGTGCATCTGTCTTTTTGGTTTTGAATGCTTTGGAAAACAAAAGAACTTTGTTCTCAAAAGCCACAACCACATTATTGTGATATATAATAACTTTCACACTCTCATAAAGTCCTGAGCCCAGCCTTAAAGCAATTGCTATGGCCAGCAAAGTGTGATGACCCAATTGGTTGGGACTGAAACATGACCCCACCCAGGTGGGAGGAGGCCTGCCAGCCCTTCTCTGAAAACACCAGTTGAGAGTGGGAGAAGGGTGGTTCTCCAGTCTGCGGATGCTGGGTAGAGACTGATCCATCAGTCAGCTACCAACCAGTGAAATGACTGTCCCTTCCAACTTCACTTTGAAAAGGTTGTTCTATGACCTACAGCCAGAAGGACCAGGCTCCAGCATCTGTAATAAAGAAGTCTGAATTGTCCCCCAGGGTTATCAGCCCGTGAGAGAAAGAACCACTCCAAGGCAGCTTTGTCTTAAACGATCTACCTAAGCAAAGGTGACAGCCCCGTACCCTCGACTCCATGGTGTGTGTGTAGAGACGTGGAGTGTGGTTATTCATAGACAGCTGTTAATTGTGATTCTTCGCAAAGGTGGTATAAACAGATCACTGCCAATTGAAAGTTTTAATTAGATTTATTAATTCCAGAATGCAGTTGAAATGTGGTGAATATTGATTGTAATGGCCTCTGTTTTAAATATAATTAATTCATGATCTGCATAATTGCTCATTACCTGTACCTTAATTATGGGGCATAAAACATTGTTTATCACTAACATAGTGCTAATGGGGAGACAGGCTCTCTCTCTGATAACTTAGGATTCTTGGTGTTTTTGTTGAAGAGAGCAATGAGACATTTCATTTTCTTTAGAGGGAGCGAGTGAAAAAATTGGACGCTGTGTCTCCAATGACAACCAGTATGCCAAGACAACCTGATAAACACAGGGCATTTATGATTCTTTTATGACTACATTTTCTGACAAGATAAAGTAAATACTCTTTTGTGGGACTTTACAACTGCACAAGGCTAAAGCTACTGTCCAAGGAAACTGAAAAATTCGAGTATAAATACACTGTGTTTGGGACTGGCTCATAGTCAATGAGGATATCCTAGCAGCTTGACAATTTTCATATAATATCATGAAGAATTTCATGGTTTTTCTTCATCTTCCTGCTAGAACCAGCACAATACATCTTTCCTAAGGAAAAAAAAAACTATACAAATCTATGGTACTTTCTGTTTTTCCCCTGTACACCATAAATCCTAAAGATAGTTCACGTGCCTATTACTGTTAGCATTTTTCTTAAGACCAAGCAGCAGAACCTGGAATATTCTATACACACAAAAAATATCACATTGCCAGAAAAATCTGAGTGAGGTGAGATTTTAGTGACTTTTGATTCTGTAGGATTCTTTTTTCAGCGGGGGCAGATTTTGTTCACCAAGACCATAGTGAAAGACAAGTGAGAAGGAACCACGTACACCTGTCTGTGTCTACCCATGAGGCTGCAGTTCCTGCGAGAGGGTGGTACACCTGTTTAGATGAGCTTGGGAAGGTCGTCTGCAGGAACCGACTGCCTTTTGTCCTAAGAGCAAAACAAGATTGCGAGGGGCAGAGAGACAGCCACAAGGTCTGTTGCTTACTAATCCCTCTGTATCTGGGAGGGCTTAGCTTTGGAGAAGAACACTTAGGTCATATCTCTCTACTCCGTGGCTTTTATTCTATTCTTCCTCACAAGCACACACCATCGAGAATGCGTTCTTGTGCCTGTGTTAATGATGCATGCCTGCACGTCACACCATGCGCCTCTGTAGTCTCAATTCTATATCCGGCTGACAGGGAGAGCATTGTGGCACAGCGGGTTAAGCCACTGTCTGGGATTCTTCCGCCCCCCTCTCCCCGCCCCATCCCGTATTGGAGCACTGACTTGAGTCCTGGGTGCTGCACTTCCAATCCAGCTAATGCTCCCAGGAAGGCAGTAGACGTTGAACCAAGTGCCTGGACTCCTGCCACTCATGTGGGAGATCCAGATGGAATTCCAGGCTCCTGGCTTCAGCCTGGACCAGCTCCAACCATGGCAGCCATTTGTGGAGTAAACCAGCAGACACAAGATCTCTCTGACTCTCCCTCTGTGTCACTCTTCCTTTCAAATAAATACCTCTTTTAATAATTTTAAAAAACAAACAAAAATACCCTAACAGTTGGCTGCTAGTCAGCTAAGGTTAGTGATAGAGCCACTGAAATAAGCAACCAAATAATGCATAGTGGCTTTTGACTGAAGAACAGTTATTTATTTTATTCAAATGCACAAATACATATTAGGTCCCAAGGAACTCTGAAAACTGAAACAGACAAAAACTGAATAGAGAAAATGGAGAAAAGGGACTTTTTTTTTTTTTGCTGAGATAGAAGCCAGATAAAGAAATGATTGGGCATTTTTAACAAAGTGGCTTAATTTCAGCCATGCACCAGGCCTCTACATTCAGTTAGCTGTGAGTGGCTAATGGTATCCAGGAAACAAAGAGGAAAATTAGGAGTCAACTCTGGACTAACGAAAAGACTGTTATGAAGCAGGTGTTTCTTCCTCCATACTGATCCTGGAACACCTCCTTTTGTCTGCCCCCACTGAATACCTGTTGCCAAATACTAAGAGGCTTTCTGAGAGGCACCTGGGGGTCCAGGTTCTATGTCTGCTCCCTTCCCCCATCAAGAGCTCAGCACTTCTGGGAATATTTTACCTCCTCTGAAACTTACTCAGCCTTGCCAGACTCACGGGACAGTGCATTCCTATAACGAAACACCAGAGGCAGGCTCCCTATGAAGAAAAAGTCTACTTAGCCCTCAGGGCTGGAGGCTGGAAGCCCTCAGAGCATGGCCCAGGCCCTTCTGAGGACACGAGGCCAGAAGGCAGGAGAGGAGATCACACCATGGTACAGGTAGCCAGCGAGCTGGGGAGCCCAGGCCGAGGCTTCCATAGCCACAGCCATCTCAGGGGTTCCGTGAGAAATTCCCGAGCCCCCCGGAGGACCTGTCCTCAAACAACTTAGGACTTCTCACCTCTTCAAGATTCTGCATCACCACCCAATTCAACCAAGCTCCCAACACATGAATCTTTTGGGTCAGAGACAAACAGCATCCAACAACCTGCAGCAGCCAGCTAGAGCTGCCACATGGCATCGCACAGACTGGGCGGCTGGAGCAACAGAGTTTCTCACGGACGGGATGCTAGGAGCCCACCACCAGGGAGTCGGATGTCAGCTGGGTAGCTTTCCCCTGAGGCAGAGGTCACCTTCTTACCTTCTTCCCGGCTTCCCCTCCGGCACCTCTCTCAGACCTAATTGCTTCTTCTTCTAAGAGCATTCCTCACCCTAAAGACCTCATTGTAACTCATTTACCTTGCTAAAGGCCCAGCTGCAGTCACATGAGGATGCACTCGTGGGTTAGGACATCAGTGTATGAATTTTGCACGGGGGAGGAGGCACGGACCAGCCCATCACAAATCGTAAATGGCAGAATTTGAGCAGAAATACAGGAAGGTGCTTTGTAAATGATAAGCAATTGGCGAATAAACAGGGACTTCCTTTGGGTCTCCCAGTGCCCAGAGCAATGACTGTCAACATGAGCATGCATACGTGTGTGTGTGTGTGTGTGCATATGTGTGAGTGCGTGTGTGAGCGTGTGTATGTGTAAGGCAACCCCTGGGGACCTTTGGGAACTCCCGGAGATATTTTGGACATTTTTTGGCGGTCGGAGCCAGAGCAGGTGCTGCTGGCATCTAGTGGGTACCGGTCAGAAGAGCTGCTCTGAGCATCTCCCCCACCCTGACAGCACCGTCCTCAGCCCCCAGCGTCATCCACACACAGACGTCATCCAAGCCGGATCGGCACGGATCTGCCCGCTTGGCTGTGTTGAAGTCTCACTTGCCTACTGAGAAGAGGAAGGGAGTGTGGGGTGGGAAGAGCAAAGCAGCGAAGCCTTCTCGCTGCTGGTTTTCAGCTGCAGTGCCCGCTCGCTCTGTGTGCATCTGACCTGCAAACCATGTGGCCATGCCCAGGCCGCCTTAATGCTCTTCCAAGATTGTTTCTCTGCAGTTAGAGAAAGTTCCACTCCTCCCTCGAGTTATGATCGGTTTACTCTTCCTTTTTTTTAGAGAGCTTCTCATTGTGTCCAAAAAGCGAGCCAAACAATGGCTGAGTTCAAGCAGGGGCTGCTCCCAATGATTGTTTCAGACAGCCGGGAAGGGGTTCTGCTCCCCGTGTCCCACAGAACAAGCAGTAGCAATGCTTCTTTTTGTCCCCCTCCCCTTCCATTTCATCCCATGCTGTAACTAAATTTAGCCCTCTCCCCAGTGACCCTGGGAAAGAGCAAAGCGTTCTTCAAATTCTGGGATGTGGAGGAGGAGGAGGAGGAGGAGGAGGAGGAGAGAAGGCCCCAAGAGTAAATTAGACATTGAAACGGCAGCAAGGGAGGGGGCAGGTGCATGGGGCTCTCAGGGGATTGGCAGACCTGTGATATCTGGAGAACAGAAGACCCAAGGGGATGCACAAGGTCTTGCTCCTCCAAGTCCTGGCTCCTTGGAGGCATCAGGGAACCCATGCCTCCTCCCAGCAGGCAAGGCACAGTTCAGCCCAGTCATAGCCCCTTCTCCCTCCTTGTCACTCCCCATCAGTTACCTGCTCAGCAGGACCTCTGGGTACCCCTTCCAGTCCAGTCTTGGGGGTGAGGAGTGCATACCCAGAACAGCAGAGAGAAGCAGAGCTTCTGTGTCAGGCTGGGTTCCCTGGGCTCCGGGGTTGAGGTGCAGGTAGAAGGGTTATCAGGAGAGGCCCCCGTGAGTCAGCAAGAGAGCCGGAGTGCACGCAGGGAGAGAGTCTGACCTCCGTCTCCCACCACCAATGCTCAGCTGCTTCCCCGTGGTGCTCCAGGACTGGGAGAGACCGCCATAAGGGTGCCACAAGCAAAACCAAACAAGGCTGGGCCTTGGTAATGCCAGGCGATCTCAGGGAGAGGCAAGCCGTGTGCATAGCTTGAACAAGGGCTCCTGGTGAGGGCGCCTGGGCAGAGCACCCCAGCTTGACTCCAGCCCCTTGAGCAAGCACAGCAGAGAGTTAGCCACTCGGCCCACTGGGGACAATGGTCCCTCCCATGAGCACCTCCCTAGATGATAACCAGGAAGTGGGCCCTTGGGCTTTTCACTGAGAAGTGCTCTCAGTCATCACAGCACTCTGGAGAAGCAAAAGTCACAGGAGGGTGGGGGATTTTTTTTTTTTATTGAGCTAGAAAGGCAGTTGCTGGAGGCTGGAGGCCCTGAGTGCCCTTCCCAGGCCTCGTGCAGGAGAGGGGCCCCTGGACATGTAGTGCAGCTTTTGGAAGGTGGGAGGTTGTAGCAGAAGAGCAAGAAAGCCGTGGTCACAGGACCACCTGAAGGGACATCAGGAAAGTCAAGGTTTCCCCAGCTCTTTGCTAAGAATGGGGGTGCGATGGACTCTGGTAGTAGTGTTAACCTCTCGGTACCTTAACTTCTCCGCACACAGGATGGGGTCAAGGGGAGCCAGGTGGCAGCGAGGCAGGGGCTGTCAGTGGCTGAAGCTGAGCCCCCTGCTGCCCTCCCTCGGCCAGGGGCAAGATCAACGTAAGCAGTGTTGCAAATGGCCCAGGGATGCTTTGAGTGTGTTCTCAGGCGTGTGCCTGGCATTCCGGAAGCAGCAAGCAGAGCAGAGACAGGTGATTTTGACAAGGCAGCCAGACACGGTCCTCCCATTTTGTAAACCAGGAAACAGGACTATGGTGGCGGAGAGGCCAGACACCAGGAATCTGTGTTGGCCCACGCTGAGCCTGCCCTTCACGGGGGCTCTTAGAGATCTTTGAAAGAATGGTGACAGCGAAGGCTTCTATTGCTATAAAACTACGAGCGATCTCCAAAGGATTCATGGAAAATGCACCTAATGAAAACGTTATTTTGGATTTCCAAAATTTTTGCACCAATATACACTTATCTTTCAATGTCATCCCCACCTTGCATTCACATTGTAGAATTCCAAGGTGGGAAGGAGCATTTGAGAACCATGTGTCCCTCCTCCCTCCTGGGGCAGGGACCCTCAGTGCAGAGAGGGAAAGTCACTCGCTGGAGTCTACACGGCTGACCACGGACAGATCTCAGATCAGATCCCCGGCTCTTCCTCCTTGTAACTGTTTTGGAAGGCACGCTGTTTTGGAAGGTGGGGGATTAGGAAGAGATTGCTTGATTATCAGTGAAACTGATCAGCAGAGTCACCATTTAATTAAAAAATATATCAAAACCTTTCTTGATAACGACTGACCTGTTACACTGAAGCAATTAAAGCAGTGATTTTATTTACGGAGTCACTGCCAAGTCCTGTGATTTTTGTTTTTTGTAATACCCTTGTGAGAACTCAGTTGGGGTATGTGGTAAGACGCAGTCACATAATGCCTTTTTTTGAGATCGCGCGTGACACAGCCAACCAGAGACTTTGTACGACGGGTCCCTCGCACAGCTGAGGTCCCCTGTGTCCCATTCTGCCCCTAGTGGCTCCAGAGGGACCCGTCAGGCATCTTTGCCAGGGCCCATATCTGATCTGGTGAAACGCACACAGTCATTGAACGGCTTTGAGCCTGCTCTGCGTTCGTGCTAATTAGAGATGGGTCTGTTTGAAGATTTAAAGATGAACTTGGACAAATTAGAATTTTGCATTTAAGATGTCACAAAGCATGAAGCACAACTGCTTTGGGCTGGATGCTTCTGGCCCCTCGGCTGCGCATCTGGCCAACGACGTCCTGAGAGTGTTGGCTTTGATGAGGTAGAGCCTTCGGGGGTGAGCAGGCCATGAAGGTGAGTGGGATCCGCGCCCTCGTCAGAGGCCCCAGGGTGCTCCCTCACCCCTGCACCGGGCGAGGATGCAGCAAGAAGGCGCCGCCTCTGAGCCGGGAAGTGTGCTCCCCCCTACCAAGAATCTGCCAGCACCTCCATCCTGGACTCAACAGCCTTCAAAAGCGTGAGCAGTCAGTGATGCTGACAAGCTGCCAGGGCTATGGTGTTCTGTTACAGGCCCCTTGGTAGCCTGGCATCCCCAATCCCTCCACTCACTTCTAGGAGCAGGTGGGGATGGGCAGAGCCAGACCTCACCAAGCAGGCAAGTGCAGGTGCTTCGTGAAGGCTGTGGAGGCTGGGCTTTGTCGAAGCAAATCCTGAGTCCTCATTCATGCAAAACTGAATCGAGCCACATTTTCCAAGTCACGCGCCCCAGCGTGTTAATGTCGCAAGATATTTTGTTAGGGCGTGGACTAGAAGGAATTCTGTGATCAGTTAAATTTGGGAAATGCTACTTACAATTCTGCCCTTGTGCATTAACAGACTATGAGCTCTGAGATGTTCTGAGTCGATATGCCAGCTTACTTTTTGGTTTATCATGATCCCAATTTATCTGACCACAGAATGCTGCCCTCCTGTCACACCTATGAAAAAGTTAAAGAATCTAGTTTGAATAACTCCTAATCGGGTAGAGTTACAATGAAACTCGTTATTAATCAAAGGAGGTCTGAGCAATTGAGTGAACCAGGGGACCTGGCTTCTGATCTGGACCCTTCAGTTAATTAGCTCAGTGGCTTTGGGGACATCATGTCTCCATGGGCCTTAGTTTGCTTGCTGGGAAACAAGGGGCTGGAGTGAGTACACCCCAGGCCCCTTCTGAGTCGGATTTGCAGAGGTTTTCTTTTTTTTTTTCCTTTTTTTTTTTTAAAGATTTATTTATTGATTTGAAAGAGTTACACAGAGAGAGAAGGAGAGGCAGAGAGAGAAAGAGAGATCTTCCATCCACTAGTTCACTCTCCAATTGGCCACAACCACCAGAGCTGTGCCGAACCGAAACCAGGAGCCAGGAGATTCTTCTGGGTCTCCAACATGTATGCAGAGGCCCAAGGACTTGGTCCATCTTCCACTGCTTTCCCAGGCCATAGCAGAGAGCTGGATTAGAAGTGGAGCAGCTGGGACTTGAACCGGCGTCCATATGGGATGTGGGCACTGCAGGAGGCAGCTTTACCCGCTACACCACAGCACTGGCCCCTGCAATGATTTTCCTGATTTGCTAAGACTCACTTACTAGTGGGCGGGCTGCCTGCTCTCATCACCTGTCACAGTCCATGGTGGCAGCTCCAGGGTCTGCAGTGTGTCCTGTGACCTCCCCAGGACAGCGGAATTGGGTCGTGGAACTCTGAGGGCACGTGGTCAGGGTTTCTACCAGTGTAGTCCTGATCCATGCAGGATGGTGGCTGCATCAGTCTCTCTCTCTCTCTCTCTCTCTCTCTCGACTCTACCCATTTGTGCAGATCTCTGTGCTCATGCATGTTATCACAGAAGTATCATGGAAGGGTGAAGGACACCTGGCCCCTCTGCCCATGGGAGGTCCATGCGTGGACACAAGCGACCACATGTGGCAGTGGATGTTGATGGTGAACATGCTTAGCAAGATTCTTGGGGGGGGGGTAGCTTAAGGCCTGGGTAATCATGGAGACCCTCAAGCAAGGTCTGAAAGGTTGCGGACTTCAGATTCTGAGCACAGCGGTGGGACAGCAGTGCACAAGGTCAGGGGGTTGGCCAGCGCCTGCACTGGCATACATGGGAGACGGTATATGAGGAGGATTTCATGCAACCAGAGTCTACAGCCAATGGGAGCCTTTGAGTGCTGGCGAGGGCCCAGTGAACTATGTTCAGGAAAATGATATTTTAGTAAGCAAACCTTGGGCCATAACCAGAGCTGGATGGTGGAACAGACACCCAGGGCCCCAGACCTGGAGCCTTGTGTGAGTTTTGACTCCTGATTGCTGGTGCAATCTTCCCCAACCAAGGGCAAAGCATTTGGAACCAGAGACACCAGGGCCCTCAAATAGCAGTGAGCTGGAGAAGGAAACTCAGGTGTGAAGCCCGGAAGCAGAGCCCTGGAGGCAAGAAAACCCCAGGATCAGAAGAACCAGAAGGGTAAGGAGGGGCCATGCAACTTCCTTGGAAGAAGGAGGCCTTATCAGCTGGTTGCAGATGATTAACCAGGCACGTGATGTTGGACAACAATGACAGCAAGAGAAAGACAAGGTAATGCTTGAGGTACAGGTAGTAGAAATATGAGGGCGAGGCTTACCTAAGGAAGGGTACCTCTGCCCCAAGAAAGCTCACAGGAGGAAGCTGAGCACCCCTTTGGAGCACTTCAGTTTCATTCTCATGAAATGGAAAACAGAGTAGTTGTTGTTTGAATGATTCAAAGATTGCATTTTTGACATCCTGGCTTGGAAGTGGTGCTGTTGCATGTAGGAATCCTGGAACCAGACTGCCTAGAACTGCACGTAGGAGCTCTCTGGATCCTTTTCCTGACTCTGCACCTGGGAATCTAGACAGCGCCGCACATGCTGCATGGAGAGGCTGGTCTACAGCTCACTGGGGTAAGGAAAGACTTTGGTTCTTTCTCCGTCTTTACTGTGTGTTTGCTTCAGGACTTAAACCTCTTACTTTTTCAGCTGTGCCCTGGGTTGCTGAAGGCCCTTGTGCATGTCTGGGAGTGGATGCTGGTCCACTCACCAGGTGATGACTGGAGATACTTGGCCCTGGTCTCTGGACACAGATCCCAAACACTGACTTAGGGGCCCTGCTAGAATGCTGGGTGAGGGGGCTGGCACTGTGGGGTAGCGGGTGAAGCCACCATCTGCAGTGCCAGCATCCCATTAGTCTCTGGTTTGAATCCAGTTCGAGTCCCAGATGTTCCACTTCCATTCCAGCTCTCTGCTGTGGCTGAGAAAGCAGTGGAAGATGGTTCAAGTGCTTGGGCCCCTGCGCCTGTGAGGGAGACCTGGAAGAAGCTGCTGGCTCCCGGCTTCAGATATGACCAGCTCTGACCTTCACAGCTATCTGGGGAGTGAACCAGTGGATGGAAGACCTCTCTCTCTCTTTCTCTCTTTCTGCCTCTCCTCTCTGTCTCTCTCTCTCTGCCTCTGCCTCTAACTCTACCTTTATGAAGAAATAAATAAATTTAAAATAAAAAGAATTCTGGATTCATTGACTCCCCCCTGTGCCCACTGTGTGTGTGTGTGTGTGAGAGAGAGAGAGAGAGAGAGAGTGCAACAATGCCTGTGGACAAGTGATAAGACCACTAGCTCAAACTGTTGAGAACTACAAGAGACTGATGGTTGAGGTGACTGGGCAGAGCAGAGGTAAGGAGGGCTTGCAGGACCTGGTGTTGCTTTCCTTTGGGATTCTCCATTCTGCTTCTCATGGCCTCAGCCTCATCCCAGCACTTCCGCTCCCTGTGAGAGAAAGATGGCGGCCAACATTCCCCAGGATAATGTATCTTCTTCCCCAAACTCCGAGGGAGGAAGACAGAGACAGACAGAGAGAGGGAGAGGGAGAGCAGTGGGCTTCAGTCCTGGAAGTGGGAGCTCTTTTTCTATCTTGCTGCTCCAAAGTGGAACCCAAGGGCCAGTGCCGTGGCTCACTTGGTTAATCCTCTGCCTGTGGCACCAGCATCCCATATGGGCGCTGGGTTCTAGTCCCGGTTGCTCCTCTTCCAGTCCAGCTCTCTGCTGTGGCCTGGGAGGGCAGTGGAGGATGGCCCAAGTGCTTAGGCTCCTGCACCCGGATGGGAGACCAGGAGGAAGCACCTGGCTCCTGGCTTCAGATCAGCGTAGCTCCGGCCATGGTGACCATTTGGGGAGTGAACCAATGGCAAAAAGAAGACCTTTCTCTCTCTCTCTCTCTCTCTCTCTCTCTCTCTCTCTCTCTCTCTAACGCTATCTGTAAAAAAAAAGAAAAAGTGGAACTCAAATCCATTCTGGGACCAAGCACTGGGTGTGCCGCTTGTCTTGGCTACTATCTGTATCTATCATCTCTGACGCGGTGCTTGGGATTGGTCAGTTCCCAGGCCACATGTGACCTGGAGGGAGGGAGAGGGGTTCTGCAGGGAACAGACAGGAGATGTCAGTAAAAGGAGGTCAGATTGGGTGCTGGGGTGTCACGCAGGGGCTGTTCATCGCCAGGAGTCTGACCCCCACATGGAACACTGTCCAATCAGCCCTCCTGTCTGAAGTACGAGGCCGCTTCAAAAAATATGTAGAAAATGGAATTAAGAAAAGTTAGTTTTGGTGCAACACATTTTTGAAATCCATGCATAGTGTTTGTAATGCACGTTTTCTATGAACTTTTTGAAGACTCCTTGTCCAACACCAGCCTGGGTTCCTGGTCTGGGTCCCTGGATCAACCAGGATGCTTCTGGCTGAAGTCATACAAATTCCTGCCTCCCTTTGTCTGAAATGACAAGGGGACATCCAGGTGGGGAGCATCCCCTGGAGATGACATGATGAACTGCACCCTAGCTACTGGCAGCTCGGGTGGCTCCCGTCTCTCTTCTCTTCTGTCCTCAGCATCCGCTTCACCCTCGGTCTCCTCCCCTCATTTCAGTTGCAAAGAAGCAAGCAGAAGTCCTCTCTTGTGGTTCTCTCCTGCAGAGGGGACGTTTTCCCCCAAGCACCATCTGGGCCCCAATCCCAGCTCCACCATTCAGGAGCAAGTACCTCGGCAGGCTTCCTTCGTCTCCGCAGGTCTCAGTGACAGTTCTCACGTCACAGTAGCTTGTGGGTATCCGTGGAGTCCACCCTGCAGCCCTTGGCACCAGCCCTGGCACACTGTAGTCCTCAAGGCCCAGCCTGAGTCTCCTGGCTGGCCCCACAAGTCGACAGGGGCTGCACACTCTGGCGTGAATTATCTCTGCACATCCAGGGCTCAGTGCAAATCTTCCAGGGGTTTATGGTCAAAGTGAAGGTCAGAAACTGAAGATTTCGGGCTGTTGTCTCTAGTTGAGTCCTTTGATCAAGCTCAGCCCCGACAACTCTTGTACTTAGGAACGCTGGCCTGATCGCTTTGCCCTGAGGGTTCTCTTTGCCGAAAGCCCCCGACATTCATTCCCGTGCCTACGAAGAAAGGTTGCAAGCATTATGTGTCAGGACCTAGGTTTAGTGCTTTAGAAGTCAGATCTTCCCTCCTTGCCTTCCCCGTCCCCCAGGACTTCCAGATTTACTGTTTAAATATTTATAAACTGCTACAATTATTTATTAGAGGTTTACGTTGTTATTAGATTTAGTGTGGAATATGCATTTCTTCCTCCAAAAATAACAGGCCTTTCCATTAAATGACACGCACTAATGAGGCAGTAAATTGTCTCTTAAAGCAGTGGAGAAGGCTCCGCTCTCCTCTGACAGCCCTAAGTACCCTTTATTTAAAAGTGGGCTCCTACCTCCCTGGAAAGCACATTCTTCCTGATGTTCCCAATGCTCTTCCACTCCGATTTAGGAAATTTTGGGTGGGTGCGGACACGGGGAGATCTCACCATCAGAAATCAAAAGCAGGAGGCACCTCCTCCTCCTCTCCATGACTGCTGTTACGCGGATGTGCGTGTGTGCAGCCTTGTGTGTGTGCTTAAACCTGTTGCTCCTAAGCCACCTCCATATGTATGCAATTTTAAATTCAGTGAATAAAAAGGGCCTGCTCCAAACTAACTCTCTATCATACACACACACATACACACACACACACACACACACAGAGAGAGAGAGAGAGAGAAAGAGAGAGAGAGAGGAGAGAGACAGAGAGGAGAGAGACAGAGAGAGATGGAGTGAGAAAGAGGCCGATGGTTTAATATCACTTGGTAATAGGTGGAATTAGAGGTAGTATCTTTTTATTTTTTACTTTTTTAAATATTTATTTTACTTGAAAGTAAGAGTTACACAGAGGAAAGGCAGAGAGAGAGAGAGAGAGTCTTCCATCCACTGGTTCACTCCCTAATTGGCTGCAATGGCCAGAGCTGCGCTGATTCGAAGCCAGGAGCCAGGCACTTCCTCCAGGTCTCCCACATGGGTGCAGGGGCACAGGCACTTAGGCCATCTTCTGCTTATTTCCCAGGCCACAGCAGAGAGCTGGATTGGAAATGGAGCAGCTGAGACTCGAACCGGTGCCCCTATGGGATGCTGGCACTGTAGACCGTGGCTTTACCTGCTACGCCACAGTGCTGGCCCCTGAGGGAGTGTCTTTTTAAATTTTACTGCAATTCTTTTGTATTTTCCAAGTTCTCAGAAATAAACATTAACAGAAAAAAAGTTTGTAGTTTTTCATTTGTAAACGTGTGTGTGTGTGTGTGTGCGTTGTGTATGTGAAACAAAAAGAGAAAACTTCAATCAGCAGTTCCCTCCCCAAATGCCCTCAACAGCCAGGGAGAAGCCAGGAGCCTGGAACGCAGCCTGGGTCTCGCATGTGAGAAGCAGGGCCACCACCCGCTGACTTGCAAGGTGTGTACCTAGCAGGAAGCAGAAACAGAACCAGAACCAGGCACTGACTGGGACGCTGTGGGTGGCATGTAGGTTCAGTCTTCACCAGCGCCGTGGCTGCTCGGTGATTTCCAGTGTGGGTTACTTTATAAAGCAGGCACGTGAGTAGCAGAGGGGAGAGACCGGGATGCCAGTCTTGGCTCATCCACCAGTGGATGTGCAGACCTCGGGCAACTGGTGTCCCTTCTATGCCACCTGAGGACCCCATAACCTCTGCCCTGCTGTCCTTGGGTGGTGGGGGGGATGGCTTCTGAGAAGCAGATGGAACACTGCACTTGGAAATGAAAAACTAAAGAAAGAAAATGTTGCCAGCTTCTCCTTCTCACAGGAAGAACCAGGCAAAGGCGTATGGTCGTGGATCTAAGCTGGCTGTCCCCTTGATTTCCAGCTGGTGTCCGGGCACCCCGGAGCGGCTGTGGGACACTGCGCGTTGCAGATGGAGGGAGAGAGGTGCCCCAAGGCGATGTGAGGCTGCAAGTAGCCCCGACCGCCTGTTTTTCTTTGTGTCTGGAGACCATCCTTTTGGCTGCAGCCTGTGCCCGCAGCAGCTGAGAGTTGCTAGTGTTTGCAAGGGGCACTCTTTAACGTTCCATCTATGCCCCCAGACAGGGCTCCCCAAGCCATGGCTGCGAATCTCAGTCCTACCCCGTGATGGCTCCCTCTGCCTGTGTCGCTCAGGCCCCTCCGGCAGCTGCCCTGGGCACAGTCATCTGTGCTCCCTGGAGGCCGCTGCTTCTCGTCTTCCTGTCGCTAGGAAGCCAACTTAGACCAACAACCTCCGCTTTGCTCCCGGCATGTGTGCCACAGGCGGGCATGCACCTGCTTGCCTACAGGGAGATCGCCTGAGGCCCTGGGTATCTCCAGACATTTCTGAGGTTTGGCTTAGACGATGAGGGAGGGAGTGTCCTGGAAGTGTGGCGTCTGGGAGAATCAGGGGGCTGCTGCCCGGCCACCCCCTCCCTCCTCCACTGCACAGAGAGTTGGGACTCCAACTAAATAATTGAAGTATCAGTAACAGTTTCTTTCTCCTTCTGCAGGCACTCCCAGGGGCCTGCCGTTTGCTTTACGGGAACAGTTGGCATTCAATACGCTGGGTGTCAGTGCAGCAGTGAGGTGGTTAATTTTGACTGAATATTATGCTATATAACCACTTGGCATTTAACTTGAAAAATGGGTTTCTGCTTCACCTGTCAGCATACCCAGTTCTCATCAAATAAGTGAGTGAGAAAAATTTTTAAATTTCAATTTCCTGATGCTATTAGACACTACTTCTTCCATACTTAAACAGTTTAGCAGTGCATGTACCGGTTTTTGGTATTCAGACTGCGCCTGGGACTACATGCTATTACAATAGCTTTTTTGTTTAAAGGGTAAAGAGATGCATGGATCTTTATCTTGAGGTTAGGAAAATGTATTGCAGGAACACGACCAATCAGGTGCCGCATAACTTTGAGACATGGCACCGTCACCCCCAGTGTAGTGCCAGGAATTCCAGCGCCGACCGCGGCGGAGTGGGGGCCATCAGCGGCAGCTTTGGAAATGCAGTGAATGTGTGAAGGAATCCTGCATGGTACTTCAGGGAGAAATTGATCACTCATGTTAGCATTAATCTATTTTTACTGTTTCTTTTGTCAATTATAATTTGGTAAACCGTGCCAGAGACTTGCATTCATGAACTCTCTATGTTTAAGATTAAAACCCCAGGCTCATCCACTTAGGTGAATTAGAGATCTCCCATTATTCGTAGTTCAAACAGCTTGATTAACGTCACCTTATTTTGTCTCTACATCCCTAACATGAAAAGCCAATGGAGGGAAGATGACAGGATTGGGCTTCCATGTCTTAGAAACGCTTCCTTTTTTGAATTTTTTTAAAGATTTTATTTATTTATTTGAGAGGCAGAGTTACAGAGAAAGAGGGAGAGATGGAGAGAAAGGTCTTCCATCCGCTGGTTCACTCCCCAAATGGCCACAACGGCTGGAGCTAGCCTAAGCCAGGAGCCAGAAGCTTCTTCCAGGTCTCCCACGCGGGTGCAGGGGCCCAAGGACTTGGGCCATGTCCCATTGCTTTCCCAGGCCATAGTACAGAGCTAGATTGGAAGAGGAGCAGCCGGGGCTAGAATTGGCGCCCATATGGGATGCCGGCACTTCAGGCCAGGGCTTTAATCTGCTGTGCCACAGCGCCGGCACAACCACTGTCTAATATTACCTCGTTTGTGTGGTAGATGGGCCCTGCACTTGACAGGAAATGCCCCTTGCTGGCTTAGCCCTGCACCACGTCCAGTCTGCCAGCAGGCTGGGTCTGGTTATGGAAAGACCGCATTCACGGGGCCCAGTCATGCGTATCCGTCAGCCTGCCGTCCATGATAGTCCAGGATGAGGCTGGTCCAGAATGTTCATGGGGAAAAAAGGAATTAAAACAAAAAATTTTATTTTGGTGCAAAACAGTGTGGAACTCTGCACATACATTCCCCACAGTAAGTGTTTTCCGTGAACGGTTTGGAGCTCTCCTCCTAGGCATTGATTTCAAACAAACTTGTCCTTTAATTCCGTTTTCCCCAACCTTTCTGAAGTTCCCTCGCTGTCACCCCACACACCCTGTGTCTCACAAAACCTGAAACGTTTACAACCTGGAGTTTGACAAGGTTTGCCCCCCTGCGATTTAATCTCACGCTTCCCTCTGCTTCCGTCTGTGTTCCCTAGCCCAGTTTTTCCAGGCCCTTAGTAGAGATGTTTCTGGAAAGAACGCATGGTTTGAGAAGTTACGCACTTGTGACCAAATTATTGTTCTTCTTCTTCTTATTTTACTTATGCCAAATGGGGTGGTGTGAAATTGGCTCCAATTTGCAGGGGCGGGGAGAGGGGCAGAGTGACCTGTGGGAGCCTCACAGCTGACAACAAAAGTGCTACCTCCATTGGCACAGGAGCTGTGGGTATTCAATGAGCTAGGAAATGCGAGCTGAAAAAAAAAAAAAAAACCTTCCCAGCACAGGGCAAATCCTCAATCCTTGTTAAATATGAATATTCGCCCTATGTCTGTTATTCCAGGACCCTCACCGGGGGAGCCCCAGGCAGTCAGGGAGGTGGCACGTCTGCTGCCGTGGGCCTGGACCAGTGACACAGGGGCTCAGGCCATCAGCCCGCGCGAAGCCATTTGTCTGCATCAGAAACATGAACCAGATTTGCCTGTAATGGGCTCCATATTTTGGCCGGGCAGCCTCAGATGTCTGGCCAATAGGAAATCCGTGTCCTTCCTGCACAATTTCAGCCCTAAGAATCTGTGACTCTCTTCTCCCTGGAGGCCCCTGGAACAAGAGGAGGGAGGGCTGGAAATCAATAAATGGATCGCACACCTCCAGGGCTGCGCCATTTGTCATCTCTGACCTGCACAGGCGCTCTGCCGGTCACACCAACCTGTGCGACGTGTGCTTCACGGCCTCTCCGGTCCTCCACTTTGACCTCTCAAAACATTGCTTCAAGCTTCAGGAGGCTGGGTAGTGAGGAGAGGGCAAGATTGAGAGAGAGAGAGAGAGAGAGAGAGAGAGAGAGGAAGCTTGCAGAACGTATGCAAAGACATGATGTTTAAAGTGCTGGTGCCAATGGCCGGCGCTGTGGCTCACTAGGCTAATCCTCCGCCAATCCTCCGCCTTGCGGCGCCGGCACACCGGGTTCTAGTCCCGGTCGGGGTGCCGGATTCTGTCCCGGTTGCCCCTCTTCCAGGCCAGCTCTCTGCTGTGGCCAGGGAGTGCAGTGGAGGATGGCCCAAGTCCTTGGGCCCTGCACCCCATGGGAGACCAGGAAAAGCACCTGGCTCCTGGCTCCTGCTTCGGATCAGTGCGATGTGCCGGCCATTGGAGGGTGAACCAAGGGCAAAAGGAAGACCTTTCTCTCTGTCTCTCTCTCTCACTGTCCACTCTGCCTGTCAGAGTGTTTAGCTGCTGGGGCTCAGGGACTCGACACTTTAGGTAAGTAGGTTGCTGCTCACCTTCTCAGAAGGCCTCCAAGGTGGAAGGCACGGGGAATGAACCATGATGGTCTATACACAGCCTCAGGGTGAAGTGCAAGCTCATCGATGTGTCCTCGAAGGCCACTCATTCATCTGTGATGATACCTGGTGTGCCTGGGAGGAGACGGGGACAGAAGCCGAGGGCACCGGCTTGGTGTCATCAGTGCAAACGCTGGCCCAACGCCATTAGGAAACCCGTCATAACGGTGTTAGAATAAGGCAGGGGTGGGTCTGCAAGAGAACCCTGACATGGCCAGTGGCAGGAGGCTGTCAGGACCTGTAGCAGGACCTGTAGGGTTGGAGCGGTGATGGGAAGAGGTGGCATTTCAGGCCTCCACGGTCTGGGGCTGCTCCTGCAAACTCGGTCCATGGAAGAAGGGGCTGACTGGGGGCTATGCAGCCATGGGGACTGTGCGGCCACTGGTGGATAAGCCACAAGCCCGGGAGCCACGGAGCTCACTCTCTAAAGAGCTGCGCACCTACAGGCAAGCTGAGGAGCCTCAGGGCAGTGGGATGAGGTAGGTCTGAGAGTGGAAGAAAGTTCTAGCAGGGCAAGTCCCCAGCTGGCCTACCTGGAGACTCTCGGGAAGATGAGTGGTTTCCCAAGACTAAGAGGCTAGGGGCCAGGAGGGTGGGCTTTCTTCTAGGGATGCTGCTAACCCACATGGGTGGGTCCCCCTGCCAAGCTGAGTCTCAGCTCCCTCACCTGCAACCTGGGACCATTGGATTGACTGCCAGGGGTTATCCTTAGATGACTATTCTAAAGCTCACCACCTAGAGGACGGAGCATTAGAGAGGAGACACGGCCCAAGGCAGCTCAGAGACTTGTTGGGCAGTGAGGGCTAAGTCTGGGATATGAAGTGGGGGTGTGTGTGTGTGAATGGAGCATTAACGACGTCAAAAAGTTGGTGGAAAATGGACTTACAAGGGAGGTTTCTTTGGTGCAAACATTTTGAAATCCACGGAGAGGTGCGTTTTCTCTGGGCGTTTTGAAGACCCCTTGCACGTGCCTGGCAGTCAGCAAACGCCGCCTGCTTCCTGCACAAAGCACAAGGAACACTCCAGAAACAGCGGCGGCATGTGTGGTGGGGCCCTGGAGCACCGGGGCTTACCAGCCCTGAAGTTGCCATTGCCGAATGCCATGGCGCGCCTGCCGGTTAAGCGTCTGGAGCCGCGAGCTGATTTGTGACCGGACCTCAAGGTCCGCTTGTGTCACGGTCGCCCGTGATTTATCGCTCGTGCCACACCTCACCCTCTCTGTTGTGAACTAATGTCCTGTCCTTCATATCTTCCTTTAATCACGAGAGAGTAATTGCAGATATTTAAACACTCGAGTTTCCTGCAGGAATTTCTATACCGGGTTTTATAGGCCTTTTATAACAGAACAAATCACAGTTTGGATGAAATTCTGGGAATTCTCTCGCAGGATAATCACACTCAGATTGCCTCCCTACTGCTAGCTTAATGTGGCTGTCCAAGTTTGGGATTTACTGGGGAGCCAATTTGTTTTAAGAAATTAACAAAACCAATACCTAAGTACCCCACTGAACATAAAGTTTTTATTCATTTTGGTGAAAAGGAAAAAAAAAAAAGCCCCAACATGCGACTCCTCACAAAACAGCTCTTGAAAATCATTTTTATGAAATTGAATCTCTCTCCCCAAATGATTCCCTCATGCTAAGCGGGACGGGGCATGGCCTTGCAATAATCGCTCCCTTGTATTTGTCTCGTAAGCGGCTCGCGCTCTGCGGGCTGGGCGCGACACAGAGGCCTCATTGCCCACTTTTTTCTTTTCTTTATTTATGTGGTTGCAGAGATGCAGGGAGCCACACTGATGAGAGAGGATATTCCCCAACAGGGAGAGTCAGACGACAACTAGGAGATATAGATACGAGAAAGGAGTCCGGATCCCTCACACGCCCCCCCGCCCCCACCCCAGATTGGATTTTATTTTTTCCCAAAATGTGCGCTGGAAATGAGAAAAAGGAAGGAAGAAGGATGTGCTTCCACAGAGCTGGGTGCAGGCAAGCCTCTCTGAAAGGCAGCGGTATTTCCTCCTGGGTGGGGATGGGCGGGGGTGGGGCGCTGTGTCCCTGGCTCTTGCCTGGTGCCCTGATTCCGCCCTGGGCTGGACGCACGGGCTGGCTGCACCCTCCTGCACCCTCACAGCCACTTTGGGAATGAATCTCCTATAAAGCATCGCCTCTTTGTCTGCCTGCAGCTGCAAAGCAGGGAGAGAGACCCCTGGTCAGTTCCCTCTGGTATGCAAGTCCTGCTGGGGCATGATCCTCCAGCCCAGGGGAGGGACTGAGCTTCCTACTGGGGCTGCCTGTTGGATGTGAGCTGAGATTAGGCTCATGGCTGGTGGGCGTGGCTTGAAGAGCCTGGGGATCCCCTGCTGCCACAGGGCTTGGTGACTTTGAGGCATTTTCTTAGTCTCAGTGCTGAGGTTAGGAGCGGTTGTGGGAGGGCAGAGATTCAGAGGGGCTCCCAGGAGAATCCTTGTTGGGGCTCAATGCCTTTGCCAGCTGCCCCGGGACACACCCCCAGGATGGCCATGAGGTTGTGAGGGGCTCCCCTGGCTGGCTGGATATGGTTGGGGTGGGGGAAGGGTACAGAAAGCAAAGGCTCATTGTATTCAGCGAGCAGTGTTCCCTGCCTCCCCTGTGTAGCACAGTGTTGGGCTCCCAGGGGGAGACGGCTTAGCAAGACACTGCTGCCCGCTGCCTGCACCTGCGGGCTGCCTCTCACCACCCCAGGACCTGCATGGGGGTGACTGGCTCCTCCAGGCAAGGTCACCCCTGACATGGACATCATGGCCCAGCCCACCCTCCTGCATGTGTAAGACTGAGAGCATCAGGGAACAATGCTGCCCTACTTCTCGGACGACCCAGCACCTGGGCAGTGCAGGCTCCCATGGCCCTCTTTGGTGCTTATCTCCGCCTTGCTCTCTGGAGTCCTGTCGTTGCACACGTGCCCCACTGCCCCTTCTGCCATCCTGGCTCCTTGTGCTGCTCCCCAGCCTGCCCAACCCCTGCTCGCTCTAGGGCTCCTGGTGGAAGCTATGCTGCGGGTCTTGATGCTCTCGGAGCCAGCGTGGCGCCCTTTCAACCTGAGGCCTGGGCTGGAGCTCCCCTGCGCGGCTCCAGCTGTGACACAGCTGACTCTGAGCTTGGGCACACCTGCCACTTCTCGGCTGGAAACCTACTTATTGCCTGGTCGCCGTCTCTGCACTTCCAGCCTAGATCCTAGAATCCTGCAGGGGCTGAGCTGCTCAGATCAAAGGCATGGACGGCGACCTGCTCCTTTTGGGCACAAGTCCGCCTCCAGCCAAGCCTCAGTGTGGCTGTCTCTCCCTCACACCTGCCTCCTGGGTGCCCCCTGCTGGCCAGTTGGCACAGTTCGCATGGCTTTGAGTTACCTGGACCCCACCTAAGAAGCCTGTGGGTTTCTGAGCCAAGCAGGAGGCTGCCCTCTTAGGGGGAAACACCTGGAGTGGTGCTTGCGATGTCTTCCCAGTTGCTCCACTAGAATGAATGGAGCTCCTAGCGTGGTGTACCCCCACCCAGCTAAGAGCTGGGAATACCACTGAGACCAGCCCACGAATCTGCTTCGTGGCAGGGGATGGCTCCGTGGGGTGACCCCTGGCGAGAAGGGCCGCTGGTGATGGATCTGATGCAGCCGTGTGGGTGTCAAGGTTGGATGTCCCACCGAGGAGGATCTCCGGTGGGTGGTGGGAGGCTTACAATGTGGCCACTGAGTGATGGCGAGAGGTGGCACCTGGGATGTTTGGGAGGGCAGAGGAGATGGAAATAGTGAGGGGAAGGCCGGGAGGTGGGACTGAGCGAGGCTGGTGTGGTGGGACGGAGGGGCTGGGCAGGGTTCTGAGAGCTGGGCAGGGGCCATGTCCTGACCGCCATGGGGAGCTTGGACTGCTCCACACTACGGGGCAGTGTGGGAGGGCCTCGCAGTCCCAGTGCCACGTGGCCTGCTGGAGGAAGCCCATCCCGAGCAGAACACACAGGTTTGGCTCCGGCTTGTGCCAGCGAGGACTGGGGCGACACTTTTCTCCAAAGAATCCGTTTTAATTAACAGGTTTTATTTACCGCCGCCGAGCTCTCTCTTGCTCACAGCCCGTTTAAGAGCATTTTAAATTATCAGCTTTTATTTCTCACAAGGACGTCACCCTGGAAGTGGAACTTGCCTGTTCACACTGCTGCCCGGTTGGCCTGAGGCAGCGGGGAGGAGGGAAACCCTGCGCTGAGCCCCAGCTGCTACCTAATGCTCACCTGGCCCCGGGTTTCCCCAGGAACCCGCTGCTACCTTTGCTGGTGTGGTCAGCCAGAGCAGTGTCTGGTTCAGACCCCTCCACTTCTGGTCTACCGCGCTGCCTCTGGTGCTGGGAAACACAGCAGGCTCCTGCGCCTTGGTTAATTCCACCTGCTGTGGCTTCCCATGCCGCTCTACTGAAATCCCCATCAGAAGCCCTTTGAGGAGAGCCCGTCTTATCCACTGTGGATGGAACCACTCCTCTAGCGAAGCCCCAGCCTCCACCTGGCCAGCAAAGGCAGCATCCAAGCCCAGGAGCCGGACAGCCACCTGCAGAGGCACAAAGGAGCCCCCTCCCCCTCCTCCCCTTGGCATATGTGCCTATTAAAAAATTTATTGAGCCTATTTTAATATCATTTGACTAACGGGAGAGTTTTAAGACCTTTCTAAGTATGAGGGGAGTAAATCCTAGTTCCTGTTTCACCCAGAAATACAAAATAAATATGGCCATGTTGTGGGGGGGACCTCTCCCCGCTGGCCCAAACCTTCAGCTTTGGCAGCTCGGCTGCCAGCTGCATGCACAGCCAAGAAGCCGCGTGGTAGCAATCAGTACCCTAATGAGCCTCTAACTGGGTTCTACCTTATCCCAAAGGTACGGCGAATAGCACTGCTTCTTTTAAAATATCAAGAAAACATCATTTGCTCGAACATGTCCCTAAAAGCAGGTCTAAATTGCCAATAAAGGCGAGGTAATTGTATCAGCATGGATCACAGAGCATAGCTCGGGCCCAGGAAGGAGTTTGCAAGGCTGCAGAACTGCACAGCCGCTGAGGGCCTGTGGCCCCCGGGAGGGGTCCCAGCACAAGGCAGCCGCCCTGCGCCGCTCCCCTGTAGCGTGCTCCAATCCGACCCGCTTCAGGGCAGCTGTGTAGTTGTCTGCAGAACTCAGGTTCCATTGGCGCAACTTTCGGGCTGTTTTTCCGAACCGGCAAGCTTTCTCCGTGCCCCCTCCTTCAGCTCCTGGGCCTGAATTACTTCCTTATTGTCTCCTTGGCCAGGTTAATGATGGGAGGGCTGAGAACATGCAGCATGCGTGGGAGGTGTGTCCGCTTAACCACCCGGCCAGCCGCGCCCTCCACCTTCCAGCTCCGTAATCACTTGACTCGCAAACACATATACAGTATAAATATTTAAGAAAAAGTAAATTCCATTAAGCTGCTGTGTGATAGATGCAGTGGTAGGTACTTATCTTTGAAATATTAAACTCTAGACATTTATATCCATACAAAAAAGAGTTTCCTGCCATTTGATGAGAATTATGTGCCTGGCACTAATAAAATATTAAACTCCAATTTAAAAGATAAGTATCTTATCCATTTTTTTCATAATAAAACATTTTACAGTGCCCAGGAAAGCCCAGGCAGCAAAATTTCCATACAATACTGTATTTACAAACTTTCACGAAAGTTTCGTGTCTCCATTTACCAGGGGTTGCTTTCACTCAGGCATCCTGATTATTCGCCCTAATGACAGGGCTCATTTCAATAATGCATGACACAAGGTGTACAAACAGGGTTTGTTTGTGCGCATGGCGATTCCGCCGTTTTGGTGAGCAGCTCTCCCTGCCAGTTAATTAAATGGCGGTGGTCAGCAAGGTTGCATTATCCTTTTCGGTCCCCATTATATAAATTAATGTCAAACTGATGCAGCGTTTCATGTTTAAAATAACAGATACAAGTGTTAGAAATTATAGCCTGCAGTTTGCCGATTTGACAATGCATTATTTTCAGTGGCAAATGTCACTGTCTAACCCTTGCCAAGGATATTGTGAAGAGGGCAATGAGTCATCAGTATGAGTTATCAAATTGAGTGGCTCCTGACAAGCGCCTGGTGGTGCTGCGGTGGGGGTGGGGAAGCGGTCAGTGCCTACTGTGAATCCATGAGAGCGCCCCTCCTGGTGGGACAGAGGAATCACCAGTCAGGACAGCCTGCTGGTCCCAGCTGAGGCCTGGTGGGGCCGGCCTTGGGGGTTGTCCCGAGAGTCTCCTGAGCTAGGGATAGTTCAAAAGTCAGATCAGCTGAAATCCGGGTGAGTTTCCTGAAGGCTCAATTATTTCCAACTGGCCTCCCTTAATTGGACATGGAGTGTGGGAGCCCCAATGTCCTCACAACGTCTATGGCTGTCAATCTGTACCCTCACCTTTGGCTTGGGTGTTGCTGAGCTGGGCTTTGGCCATGGATGGAATGTTCTGGACATCTCCAGATCATTCCAGTCTCTGCCAGGGGGAGTCACCTGGGAAAACTCCCTTGTCCCAGTGGAGATGAACCTTTTTTTAATATATATATATATATATAATATTTATTTAATTATTTATTTGAGAGGCAGAGTTACCAACAGAGAGAGAGGTCTTCATCTGCTGGTTCACTCCCCAAATGGCTGCAAAGGCCAGAGTTGGGCTGATTCAAAGCCAAGAGCCAGGAGCTTCTTCTAGGTCTCCACATGGGTGGCAGGGGCCCAAGCACTTGGGCCATCTTCTACTGCTTTCCCAGGCGCATTAGCAGGGAGCTGGATTGGAAGTGGAGCAGCCAGGACTCAAACTGGTGCCCATATGAGATGCTGGTGCATAAGGTAGAGGCTTATCCCGTTACGCCACAGTGCAGGCCCCTGGAGGTGGGCTCTGACAATAGAATTTCTATTAACAGCTTTCTCCTTCTGCCTGTTGCTCTGGATAGATGTCCACAGACACCTAAGCCTTCAGAAATGCAATTGTTCAAGAGGACGACCAGAGAGCAAAAACTCAGAGAGGTAAACTGGACGAGGTTTTAAACCGAGCAAGAGTCACTGTGCGAGCAAATCTCCCAGGCCTTTGCCCTCAGGTTTGGGATTGAGAATTTCAATGTACAGCCCAAGGAGGCGTCATTCGACTTACGAGCAAGCGAAACACGTAGCTGGCGGGATAGGCGTAGAGGGGCAGGAACGAAATGGCTCTAGCATTCAGAGCCACCGTGCTTTCCCAGAGAGATAGCGGGTGCTGTGATGCAGCATGGAGCAGGAAGAGACCCTGACTGGCACTGAACTTGGGCAGCATCGCGTGTCAGAGGACGGGGACATGCCTGTCCTCGCTGCAGATGGACAGATGCTGGGCGAGGGGTCCCAGCTTGTCTGGCAAGCATCACCAATTCAACATGTCACAGTCAAGCATTCTAGCAGAGAGAGAGAGAGAGAGAGAGAGAGAGAGAGAGAGAGAGAGAGAAACAGGTGGAGAGTACCGAGATTTTAAAATCCTAACAAACACCGCACTGCCCCGAAGACAGCGGCTTTGCAAGAGCTCTTTCCGTGGGCTGTGGTTCAGACGAAGCCGATGAAAGCACGTGAGATTTTATCCTGAGCCCGTTAGTGCCAGGGGGCTTCTGCAGGTGTGAGGGACCGTTCCCGAGAGGGACAGGGATTGCTGGATGTGTGGCTGGGCCACAGACGCCAGCTAATTCCTGAAGAGGAGCTCCGTGCTTCCCCAGTGCCAGCCAGGCAGCAGTGGGGACCGGTGGTTCTGTAAATTACTGTGGAAACAAGGGGCTGCAATTATCATCACATTTGAAAAGCATCCGCTAATTACACTCAGGATACACTGCACTTAATACCTCTGATATCTGTTATGAGCAAATCAGGCACGCCGTGATCCCTTGATCTCCCAATATTTGGGAGAAATAATTGCTCTGTGAGGGGTTCTTTAAAAGCCCGGGGTCCTCTTTAGCAGGGGTTTCAGGGCTGTGGTCTCGGTGGGGAAGGCTCAGGTGGGGCTCCTCTATTCTGCAGGGGTTGGGGGGGTATGGGACAGCAATGCAGCAGGGTCTGCCTCAGACACTCACCAGCTGTGTGACCTCAGGGGAGTGCCTTAACCTCTCTGAGACACTGTTTCCTTCTCTATGGAATGAGGAAGGAAACAAGACTCTGGGGGAAACATGATGAGGCTGGTGAGTGTGCAGACATTGAAAGCGCAGATATGGTCACGACAGTGTGTGACCTGGAGGTCCCAGGAGGCAGGGCCTGTCATAGGAAGCCAGGCTGTCCCGCCAGGGTGGGGTGGGGTGGGGGAGGGGGAGACCGGCCCGCTCAGGGGCTTCTGTGGCACCCCCTGGAAGATGTGGCAGGTTTTGGGTTCGGGTGCCTGAGTCTGCCGTGGGCATCTTTGCGCATGCAGGCTATGACGCTGGGTTCTGAAACCTGCTCTCCTGACCTTGAACATAGCAGTCACAGCAAAAGGGAGCTCAGGAGGAGAAACAACAGTAACACAGTGTGGTGCCAGCACGGCCGCTGGATTTCCTGTATTCTGTTGGGTGTTGCCCCTTCTGCTCCTCTCCCTGTAGCCTCTGTGTGTGCTGAGGCCCTGGCCCGGGATCCAGTCTCACCTTTCACCTGCACACGGTACAAACCTCCCAGTGTCACCGACCATGTGGCACCTGTGTGAACCCTGAGTTGATCCCTTAGTACCCTAGGCTCAAGTTCAAGCTCATTGGCCTCGCCCTCCAGCCCCTGACCACCCCTCCAGTCTTACACGAGTTAACTTAGCCATTCTCCCAGCCAGCGGGGGCTTTTGGAAGTCCCTGGAACAGGCACATTGCCCCGTTCCTATCTTGGCAGAGTGTTGAGTAGGAACAGGCTGGGCCTTTAGAGCTGGACTCTGCAGTTTCAAACCCTGCCCGACACTGGGAGCTGTGTGCCCTTGGCCAAGCGACTTCCCTCTCTGAGTCTTAATCTCTCCACCAATAATAGATGTCATTAGTTGACTATGGAAAGTGACAGGGGACTTGGGTGACTTTGTTATTTGAAAGGCAGAGTGACAGAGATAGAGGCAGACACGTGGAGAGAAACAGACCTTTCATCTGCTGGCTCACTCCCCAAATGACCCCAACAGCCCAACGCTGGGCCAGGCCGAAGCCAGGAGCCTGGAACTGAGTCCAGGACTCCCGTTTGGGCGGCAGGGGCCCATGCACTTGAGTAATCATCTGTTGCTTTGCCAGGTGCATTAGCAGGGAGCTGGATCAGAAGCAGAGCAGCCAGGCCTGGAACCAGCATTCTCATATGGCATACTGGTGTTGCAGGTGGCAGCTCAACCCACTGCACCCCACGCTGGGCCCGTGACCTTGTTCTTGTGTGACAGGTTTGAAGAACATGCTTGAAAGAACAGTCTCCTGAGCTAGGAAAGGCCCTTGTCTCTTTTCCCCCTTGTGGATGCCAGAAAAGGTGAGTTTCAAACACCCACTTTCCCAGGAGACCCCTTTAGTTCTCAGCTCTACTCCCCCATCCTTTTCCCAAACACCTCTCCCACCCTCCTGCTTTTCATCTCTGCACTGTTCACTGCTTGGTCTTGACCTCTAGTTCTTGTTCCAGTCTTGTCTCAGCCAGCTTGCCAGATTCTGGAAGAAAGGAGACTTGCACCAGTTCCTCCCTTGGACGGGGGCTGGGCAGGCAGTGAGCACTCGGCCAGGAACAGATGGACACAGCGAGCACCTGCCACCGCAGGGGCATGACGATGGTCACCTCTGCAGGACACTTGCAAGGGACTCACGTCTGCCAGCCTACTGCCAAGCATCTCCAATCCCAAACCAGCCAGAGAGTCACCTGACAGGGCTGGAAGGAGGCGAGACTGGAGATGGCTGGGGTCTGCCCTGAGCTCTCCATGTGAGCATGTCTCCCTTGCTGGACCACTGGTTGCATCTTAGGGAGGCAGGGAAGCCAAATGCCAGGCTGGCGCTGATAACACCACACCTGGTCTTCGAAATCGCTACTGCCTCGTTGGTGTTTTTGCTTAGGGGACCTGTGTGTGGCTATCGGGGTGCCTCGGCCACAACCTGGTCTTGCTACCTGGTTCCTTTTGTCTGAAGCAGAGAGAACGGCAGCACTGTTGATTGAGAGAGGTTTTCTAGAAGTAAAAAGAAATGAAGCTGAAAGAAGACAAGGAGGAGGCGAAGATGGAGGCAAGGGATGAGGAGGGGTAGGAAGAGGAAGAACAATTTAGGAAGGGAAGGAGGGAGGGAGGAGGGAGGGAAGGAAGGGATGGAGGGAGGGAGGAGGGAGGGATGGAGGGAGGAAGGAGGGAAGGAGGGAGGAGGGAGGGATGGAGGGAGGAAGGAGGGATGGAGGGAGGAGGGAGGGAGGAGGGAGGGATGGAGGGAGGAGGGAGGAGGGAGGAGGGAGGAGGGAGAGAGCACGTCTACAGACACCTGGGACCCCAGAGCAGCCAGGAGGACAGAGCAGTCAGCTGCTTTTTCTTTAACTTGCGGCAGACCTCATGGAAAGCAGAGTGTTGCAGTCTGAACTCTCGGCTCTGCGTGACAGGGACAGGGTGGGTGGCTTCAGCCTGCAATTGAAGGTAAAATTAACGCACATGCTTCTCCAGTCTTTTCACAGAGGAAGACTTGCAGCCAAATGCGAGTGTTTCCACACACTCCCTCTTGGGAAGACAGATTTGCATATGCATTAAGGCCATTTTATCAGAAGGCACAGCAGAGGAATGACACATCTCAGTGACAGCGCCCGGTGACGGATAACTCCACACAAAACATACATTTGAGAGCAAAATAGGAGGAGGAATAGAATTAAGGGCCGACGTGCGAGCAGCACAGATTGGAGTGTTTGACTCACTTCCCGGCTCTGCATGAGTCAGGTGGCGACAGGTGTTCCTGCGCTACCTGCACTCCCCGTGGGGCTGCTGGCCACCGGAGTCTCTAAGTTGCATTACCTCATCGCTCAGGTGCTCAGTGAGACCATGTCCTGCCCGGGGCCTGGACCTTGACCATTTTCCCACCTCCCTTCCCCGCCTGTCTCCTGCTCAGGTGCATTGGTCACACAGGCAGGGCCTCTGATCGCTCGGATCCTGCTCTTCCTGCAAAGTGTAACTCGGGGTGGAGGAGCCAGAGGAGAATTCTCTGGGAAACTCATGACCCTGAGGCTTGGGGGGCAGCTTGCTTGCTGGGCGCAGTGAGTGCCGGGAAGGGGAGAGGCTTCAGATTGGAGGCGAGGGGGCAGGTGTGCAGCCAGGAAACTTTCTTATGTTGGGGTGGATTTCAAGTAAGCACCTCAAGATCTCTCAGAAGTGCTCATGTCTCCAGTATACTGTGATGGTTCTTCCTCTGGGAATGTCTTCCCCAGAGAGGCTTCCCCACCTGGAAAGCCTCAGGGCTCACACGCCATCACCCTGCCTTCCACAGGCTCCTTTCTCTTCCTTCTTTTCTCAACATCATCATGTCAGAGAGGGCTTTGGTCCACTCACTCCCAGCCCCCAGTCACTCTACGTTTTACCCTGGTCTGTAGCCTTTAACTACCCTCAAAAACCATCCATTCATTCGTTCATTCTTGTTTTGCTCATTGGTCCATTCCACATGCAGGCCGTCCTGAACACGGGGGTGATGTCCGCTCCTTCAGCGTCAGCCCCCTGCATCCAGCGACTAAGCAGAGCCTGTGGCAGATGCGTGGCAAGCGGTGGCTTAGTGGCTGGATGGCTGCCCAGCCTGTCCATAGCTCTCTCTGCCCTCTGGAGGGGCTGGCTCTGGGACGAAGGGCTTCCTTATGAAACACGGGGGCTTTGCTAGGGGTACCGAATTGTTCCAGTCACGTCTTTCACAGCTTGGGAAGTGTGTGAGGTCCAGACGCCAACACAGAACAAGACAGGCAGGGGCCCTGTCTTTATGGAAGGTACAGTTTTGCAGAAAACCCTAATGTTTAGAAGAAATCCACAGCATGACCTAATGAGGGCCACTCGCAGGCTCTCGCAAGACACATCATCCATCGTTCCGCCAAGGGACAGTTGGATAACCCAAAGCCCTGGTGGCATCTCACATGCACTCGTGGGAATGCAGATCACCAGCCTGCAAGCAGCGGGCTTGTGCCTTTGCGCCTGAAGTATGGGCACGCTCAGAGGGGCACCACATCCTTGGCCTTGCTGGGGCTCCCCTCTGGCATGGGGAGAGAGCTGCTGCTGGTGAAACAAGAGGTCCCACCTCCCAGCCACATACACATCTTTGAATCCAAGGTCCCTGGAGCCCTCCTCTGTGCTACGATGAGGCCCTGTGTTCCTGCATTGGCCTGCGGAGTGGTTGCCTCTGGTGATTGTGAGAGGAGGGGGTGCACAGCCTCGTGGGTGGCCGACTGCACCAGGAAGAGATGTGGAGGCACCTTTCTGGGTAGAAACCCTGGTGCTAACTCAGGTGGAGTCTGGAAAAATGCAAGTTGAAAGCTTAAGCCCTGGCAAAACCCACAAGTTTCCTCTTTTTATTAAATGTTCATGTAATAATTGTAAGTAACAAATGCATACATGGTTATGAGTCTGTGGACCTGACCTTGGGAGAATCTCACGTGCAGATTCATAGAGTGTCAGCTTAGGTACCCGGGCTGGTCCGTGTGCTGATGCAGGCAAAGAACCTCTGAGCCACGCTCGGATGGTTGCTGCAGTGCTGGGCAGACCAGCACCAGCCAGATGCGTGCAGGTCCCGTCCCCATGTCACCCACTGCGGAAGCAAACAAAGCAATTTGCATGGGGGAGGGGCTCAGCGAGTTATAAGCAATTAACCAAGTTAGTTCTACAAGTAATCATATTAGCCTGCATTACCTGGTCCTGTGAGCCCACAGTTGCCAGCTCTTTTCAGCTATTAATCACAATGGCCATGCAGCGAGGGGCAGATGCGTATACCCAGGTATATATGATGGTCTTAAATTCTGTCCTCAGCCCGTGCAGCAAGGCGGCAACCAGCCAGGGCCTGGGGCTAAAGGTGGGAGGGCAGGAGCCAGCACAGATTACCAAGGATCACTGGGGAGAGAGCAAAGCAGCTGATCGCATTAACCTCCCGTCCGTGGTTAAAACCCTTGAAACGACAGGTGTCTCCGAAGCCCAGGTATTAGAACTGCTTGTTGCTAACTTCCCAACCTAGAGCTCTAATATTTTGCAAATAAATCCCCATAAACACGCATTTCTTGTTTCTATCAAGTGTCTGCCTGGGTGCTAAGTCTACCCTTGTTGCCATAGATTCATTTTCTTTGTTGGAGACACGACTATGGGGTGCCATCTCCACTCTCCCTAACCCAGGAGCTCCCCTGGGCCTTCGGGAGGGGATTGGTACCCGTTGGACTATCCTTGGCCTTCCTTCCTTTGGAATGTATGCGGTAATTTCAGCAGAACCGAGACCTGGTGCAGCAGTTTTCATTTTTTTTTCAAGGCTGCCTCTCTCTTGAGATGCTGGAGGGTTTCCAATGGTTCCTTCTGGTCCCTTTGGATGGGAATTGTAACAGATCAGCTGAGAGTCGCGGTTCAACATTGTTAAGCTTATCAATATAAATATAATGCTAAACCCCTTTTAGATAATTGGAGCTATGTGTGAAAATGTGACCAATTTGTGCATAAATTGGTCCTACACTTCTTCCTGGCAAAGGGAGACAGAGAGGGAAAGAGAGACCAACCATATGTGAGGCTGGATCGTGTCTTCTCGGGGACTTTTTCCGCACCTTGCATTCTGGATCCAGGCTCGTGGCTGCTGACAGGGGACGCACACCCACAAGTCCCCTTGCCCTTTGGGACCAAACTGCTCTGTCCTGGTGGCTGTAGCAGGAGTAGCAATCGGGCACTCAGCACCGCACTGAGGGGGAGACGCAGACTGCCTCTCCTTGGACAGTTACCAAATTCAAACAACCAACTGGAGAGACTGACGCCCATAGAGAGGAGAGGAGAGGGCGCCGAGGGAAATCCTGGAACCAGCTCATCCCGCCTGGAAACCTTGCTGTCGCTTCGGGATCCTGGAAACGCTCGCGTTCTCCTCCTGGCTGCTCCTGGCTGTGTGAGCGTTTGTGTGGGAGGGGTGGGATGGCGGCCGGGAACTGGTCCAGTTTCCCCAAGGCTCACTCCTCTGGGGCAAGTCAGGGGGCCAAAGATGATTATTATAAAACCACCCACAGCCCTGTGTGCGTTATTCATGCATTAATTTATCTACTGTTACACACACACACACACACACACACAGGTAGAGAGGGTACTCTCGTCTGCTGGTTCACTCCACACATGCCCACAATGGCCAGGGCCTGGTCAAACCAAAGCCAGGAGCCAAGAACTCTATCTGGGTATCTCACATGAGTGGCAGGACCCAACTACCTGAACCATCACCACTTTCACCCAGGGTCTACATTAGCAGGGAGCTAGAATTTGGAGCAAAGCTGGGTGAGACAGGATACCTTTTTTTTTTTAAGAAAAATGTTTATTTGTTTTTACTTCTTTTTCTAAAGGTAGAGTGAGAGAGAGGAAGACAGAAAGGTACCTTCCGTCCACTAGTTCACTCTTCAAATGCCCTCTCAAGTCAGAGCCGGGCCAGGCCAAAGCCAGAAGCCTGGAACTCCATCCAGGTTTCCCACGTGGGTGGCAGAGACTCAAGTCCTTGAGCCACCATCTGCTGCCTCCCAGGGTGTGCACTAGTAGGAAGCTGGAGCAGAAGCCAAGTAGCCAGGATGCAAACCAGGCACTCGAATATGGGATGCAGGTGTCCCACGCAGAGGCTTAACCCACTGCACTACCGTGCCCGCTCAAGACCAGTGTATCTTAACCACCAGGCCTGCTGACAGCATTTTACTGCCAAAGAAGAGTGCTTCACAGAGCTCAGTCCTCCCAACGAAGAGAGAGCTAAGGGCTATCATCCATACTCTATAAATTAAGCTCAGGCTCTCAGAAGATTAAGACTAAAACCAAAGCAAAACCAAACAGCTGTTGGAGGACCCTGGGAAGGACTTCCTCAAGTCCGCTCTGTGCTTTGCAACTTTGTAAGGAGTTTCTTTGTTATCCCGCAAGAAGGTTGAGATGAGAGTATAAGGAAGAGAGAACTATTGGCTGGCGCCATGGCTCAATAGGCTAATCCTCCACCTTGTGGCACCAGCACTCCGTGTTCTAGCCCTGGTCGGGGCGCCGGATTCTGTCCCGGTTGCCCCTCTTCCAGGCCAGCTCTCTGCTGTGGCCTGGGAGTGCAGTGGAGGATGGCCTAAGTGCTTGGGCCCTGCACCCCATGGGAGACCAGGAGAAGCACCTGGCTCCTGCCTTCGGATCAGCGTGATGCGCCGGCCGCAGCCTGCCGGCCACTGCGGCCATTGGAGGTGAACCAACGGCAAAAGGAAGACCTTTCTCTCTGTGTCTCTCTCTCACTGTCCACTCTGCCTGTCAAAAATAAAAAAAAAAATTAAAAAAAAAAGAGAGAGAACTATTTAAGGCTCTTGCTGTCCGTGGCATCATTGGGCATTTCTGGTGGGTGGGTTTCTGGTGGGTGGCACCTGTCTCCATGGATAGCCTGGCCAAAGTGTCCTTGTCCTCCCTCCCCCGCTGGGGTCCTGAGGAGCACCTGCCTCCCTTTGAGGACAAGAACCACAGCCCCAGGCTTACAGCACAGAGGTCTGGGGACCGTGCACGTGGGGATCCTCCACAAGTGACCTCTCCCGTACTGCAGAGGCCCTCGCTGCCGCTGACTGCTGAGCAGAGCTGAGCTTTGTAAGAAAACGGCTCACTCGGAAAACAAGCAGCTCCCTGTAAGCCTCCAGGTTTCACCCCTGACTTTGGGGGTGCTCAGGGTGGGAGGACCTGTAGCAGCCTCCAGGACACAAAAAAGCACCAGCGCAAAGGCCTTTTGCTGCAGAAAGATGGGTGTTTCCTGGGAATACCGAAGATGGCTATTCAAACTCCGGGTTATGTTTCCAAATGGACCCCAGGATTTCTGGATCTCCAGTCCTGCCTCAACTCCCCCTCACCCTCACTCTAACCTGGGGAGGAGAACGCATATAAAGAGGTTTCTTGGACATCAAATGCTCTGTTAAAGCAACAAGATGAGTTAAGCAGACGTGAATCAGAAAACATATGGATCCAATTTTGGTTTAAAAATTAATGGGAAAACACATTCTCATCAAACTCAAAACAATGAAAAATATTTTTTAAGCAGGCAAAAAATCCAAAATACAGCTGGGTTTGCCCAACTCCACGCAGACTCCTTAACGCCCATGGCCTCCTTCCTTGGTTTTCAAAAATAGCAGATTGAGCTGAAGGATGCGTGGAATAAATTAGGGCGGCTCCAGTCAGGTGCAGGCTTCCAGCACGATGGACCACCCAGGGCAGGGTCCTTAAAAGGTGCTCTTGGTGGCCAATGCTTTGCCATGTGAGCTGATGGGCACAACCCCGGGACTGTCGCAGAGTGAAGAGGGCACAGCACCGTCTATGGAGGGGAAGCTAAGATCGTTCATGAAATGCAAAGGGAAAGCAAAGCCAAGTTCAACTTCGGTCTCTGGTGGCTGGGATCTTGCCCTAGGGGAGAATGCTTTATCCATCAGCCACATTTCCAAGGCTGTCCCTTCCCCAGGTAAAACCCTCCCTCCTTCCCACAACCCTGCAGCCACACATCTTCAAAATCCCGGCTGCTTGGAGCTGCCTCTGGGGGATGGCTCCTGGGAACCAAGGCTGTTTCCTGTTGCCCTGGCCGGTCCCGCTCAAGGATCGCGGAGGAGGCAATCCGTTGACAGAAGTGATGGGTGATGGGCGGGGAGGGATGTTGAAATGGCGCCCTTGCTGGGTATCCAGCCAGCCAGACTGGAGCCACTAAATTGCTCCAACTCTTGAGTTTTCTTGGTTGGTAACCACTCCTGGATTCCATCTTCTCCAAGCTCCCGAGCCTGCTCCTCACCTTGCCCTTCCATTTCAGCAGATGAACTTGCTTCGTGCGTTACAGACAAAGCAAAAGCTGCCCCGTGAACTTACTGTCGCCACACCTACCATTTTCCTTGCATCAAAGCACATCCTTTTGCCCCCTGTCCCATGTCACAGGGAGCAGGAGAGCCTCTCGCTGCCCACAGCACATCCCTCTGCCTTGTGCCTCCTCTGCAACCCGGTGACCTGCTTTCTCTGTCCATCTTTGCTCACCAATCAGCACAGTCTTTACACAGCCCACCTTGGAGCCAGCCTGCCTGGCCTTGGGGCCTCAGCACGGTCTCCCTGCAATTCGTATTCCCATCTCAGAAGTGCAGAGAGCACCAGTTCCCGCTCACGGGGCTTGTTTGGAGAAGGCAAAGAGTTAACACACAGAAAACACAGAGAAAAGTAGCTAGTACATCATAAGCATAAAATAAATGTAGGTTATCTGCTAATTCCTGCTTCCTGCCTGCCACCATGGAAATGCTCTCAGGTCTCTCTTATTCCACAAAGGATGTCTCTCAATCGCCAGCCTACTCGCAGGTGCTGTCAGAGGAGCTGGTGCTGGCTCTGTCTCCGTCGCTATCCATGCCTGTGAATCCAGCCTTGCTAGCACGTGCTCTGGGTGCGAGAGCTTATGAATACGTGTTTATTTCCTAAACTGTGCCTCTTAAATCCACCGCAGGCCACGCCATGAACTTCCTGCCACTGAGCCCGACAGACAGGCTGCCCAGGCGTCACCTCCTCCATGTGCCCTAGGACCTGGTTGGTCCTGGTGCTTTCTCCCCGGCGCATGGCTCCCGCTCTCACAGCCCCGGCAGGCTGCCCTTGGCTCTTCTGCCTTTGCTGGACATGGAAGTGAATGTCCCTTAGCGCTGGGCATCGCTCCTTCCCTGGCTGCTGCCCAGCCCGCACTCCCGGGTCCTCTTGACAGTGGGTTCAGATGCCTCTGAGGCTTCCAGATGATCCTCTCCCGTCCATCCCTCAACTTGTTCCTCTCCATGGGTCCCTGTACCCACGGAGGATGCCACGGTGCACCCAGTAGTGTACAGCAATGTCCAGGGGTCATTGCTTTTTACAATTTTTTGTTTTATTTAAGAAGGAGAGAGATAGATTCCACTCACTGATTCACACTCAAATGCCCACAATGGCCAGGGCTGAGACTGTGGTGGAGCCAAGAGCTGGAAACTCGATCCAGTTCTCCCATGTCGGTCATAGGGACTCAACTACTTAAACCATCACCCACTGCTCCCCAGGGTCTACACTGACAGGAACCTGGCATTGGGAATCAGAGCTGGAAATCAAAGCCAGGTACTCCTGGGTGGGGCACAGGTGTCTTATCCAATAAGCTTAAGAGCTGCTTTCATGAGAGTCCGTCTTACACCTGCCCCCCCCCACCTCCCCATTGATGCTATTTCCTAAAGGCCTCTCAGGTGGCTTGGGCTCTCTCTCTAGCTCCATCGCCATGGCTGTATCTCCTCCGGATGACTGTGCTTGCCCTGCAGGCGCCCTCTGTCCCCCAGCCATTCTCCCCTCCAATCCACGCCCCCATCCTTTCTGCCGTGAGTTCTCAACCAGAGTTCCTTTAACCTCCGGTGCCCTCAGGCCTCACCCCTACCCTCACTGAAGCCCAAGGACAGTTCCCCGTTGTCCAGACTCCCTCACCTGCTCCTCAAGGACCCGGATTTGCTGGCCTCTGCTAAAATGGCCAAGTGAGTTTCCGTTCCTTCTTTCATCTTCCATGTTCCAGGTACTTAGGATTGAATGGATTTCTCAGGTGTTGGTTGCCCAGCATCTGAAAATTTCGTTTTGACTTAGGGAAGTTACCTGATGTGAATCTACATCTACATGGACGTAGATGCACCTACTCCCCACTTGTTAGCTCTCGCAGGAGATCTTGGCCAGTCTGGTGTCCAGCAGAAGTGGCACCAATGAGAAGGTCCTAGTACGTCTTTCCCGAGCGTAACCCTGGTGGCGTCCCCGGCAGCCTGCATCCTGGGCTCCTGCTCGAATCCCCAGCCTTCCTGACTTCTCTAATATTCTTCTAGAATTATTTTTCTACTGCAGTTTGCCAGTGAGCATCCAGTGTTTATATTCAAGAACTCTGATACCTCTGTGCAGTTGCTAGCAGGGTCTCCAACACACAGGCATGTGTGGTGCTCTGTGGACGAGCCTTCCTCTGCTGGCTCTTACTCATTCCTCAGGGCTGGATTTAAAGGGCCCTTCTCCAACCAGGGCCTCACTCAACCGTCCTCACAAAGACCAAGTCGGCTGCCCTTTGTGTTCTGTTTTCTCCATCACCCAGCTTGGCATGCTGGGTCATCTTCACCACCTGAGGCAGTGTTCAGGGACCTCCTGTGTCCTGCTTCCCCAGGACTTGGAGCCCAGGTGGCCATCTCTATCCCACAGTAGCTCTCACCAAAGCTTTGCTGAATGAGTAAGGGCCTGGTAGCCTCAAGTGCCTGAAGCTGCCTGGGAATTCTCCTTTAAATTCATAAGTCCTTAGAGACCCAGAGCCTCCAACACCCAAGTGTGAGTTCCTTGCCCAGTTCATCTCCAAGCACCGTCTCACAGACCTCTCTACCCACCCTGCTCTCTGGGAGCTCACTGCAAGGGGCAGGCCCTGAGACCTGGATTCTGTCCCAGGAGGAGCAGCTCCGAGATGTGCCACTTTGTGCTACTTGCGCACGAGCTGCCACAGAGGCGCCTGCCTGGGAAGGAGCTGGAAGAGGCACTGGAAGGAGCAGTGCTGTGCAGGGACGCAGGAGTGAGAAAGCTGAAAAGGCACACAGATGAGAAGGTGCGGCTTCCCCGCGAGAGCGTCAGCTCATGGGACCTGGGGATTTTTTATTTATTTTTTTTATAATTGCTATATCCCCAGGCCTAGAACAGTGGGAACAGCTCAGCTTGTAGGTGGGAATTTCAAAAAGTGTGTGGAAAATGGAATTACAAGTTACGTTTTTAAATTTAATTTTATGCATTTGATAGGCTGAGAGCATATAGGGGTGTGAGAGAGAGAGAGAAAGAGAGAGAGAGAGAGAGAGAAATTTCACATCCACTGGTTCACTCCTCCAATGCCCCAGGGCCAGGCTGAAGCCAGGAGACAAGATCTCAATCCGGTCTCCCCTGTGGGCGGCAGGGACTCCAGGACCTGAGATATCACCTGTTGCCTCCCACAGTGGACATGTGCAGGAAGCTGGAGTCCAGAACAGAGCTCGAACTTGAACCCAAGCATTCTGATACAGAATGTGGACATCTCAAGTAGCATCCTAACTGCTGTTGCAAACACCCTCCTGGTAAGTTTATTTTGGTGCAAAAAAGAAATGTACAATGCAGGTAGCATTTCTCACAATACACATATTCCCAGGAACTTTTTGAAGATTTCTTGTATGCATGGATTTGAAAACGCCATTGCAACAGGCTAGATTTGTCTTTGGATTCCATTCTCCACACACTTTCTGAAGCACTCCAGTGTTTATTGGTTGTTTGAATGTGTGCACATTACGTACAGTAGAGAAAGCAATGCAAACAAGAGTCCACACAAGGGAATTCCAACAGTCACCGTCACTGATTCATGGTGGGCAAGTGTGACTGCCATGGCGCCATTTAGGTAGCTCCACAACGCTCAGTATGAGGATTTTCATGATGCTACTTGGGTGGCTGCCCTTAGAAGTCCCTTTCCTCCCTAGATCTTAACTCTTTGCTCTTGAGTTCCCCTGGTTTGGGGCTCAGGACTCAGAAGGATGTTCCCAGGGGCAGGAAGCAGTCCCGTCCTCCACATTCGGCCCCTGACTCCTCTGCACCTATGCACCTTCTGCGATTCCCTCCCATTCTTCTTGTACTGTCTTTTTTTTTTTTTTTTGACAGGCAGAGTGGATAGTGAGAGAGAGAGAGAGACAGAGAAAGGTTTTCCTTTGCTGTTGGTTCACCCTCCAATGGCCGCCACGGCTGGCACACCGCGCTAATCCGAAGGCAGGAGCCAGGTGCTTCTCCCGGTATCCCATGGGGTGCAGGGCCCAAGCACTTGGGCCATCCTCCCCTGCACTCCCGGGCCATAGCAGAGAGCTGGCCTGGAAGAGGGGCAACCGAGACAGAATCCGGCGCCCTGACCAGGACTAGAACCCAGTGTGCCAGCGCCACAGGTGGAGGATTAGCCTATTGAGCCGAGGCGCTGGCCTTCTTGTACTGTGTTTCCTAAGGCTCTGCCCACCTCCTACTGCAAGGCCTTCCTCAAGTCTCACCGCCTACGAGTAATCTCTCTCTCCATCACTGCTCCTGCCTTCCTCTGAGTGCTCCCAGGACTCGACTCCATCTTGACTGCTACGGCTCTGTGATTGGACCATCAGCGAGTTATGTATGTCAAGGACAAGACTGGGTCCCAGACAAAACACGCATCCTGCTTCTTCATAGACATGTACAAGGCAACCCATCTGCTGTGACTCTCAGGGGCAAGGGTGTAAGGGTTAGGAAGGAGAGGATGCTTTATAGAATGCAAAGAAGAAACAAAGAGACCGTGTCCTAAAGGGAGATGTTCCGCTAGAGTGGGATTGTGGAAGCTGGGGAGACTTTCTAATTGCTTTTCAAGAACCATGAGCCATCCCTGGTGGACTACAGCAAAGGGGACACTTCTAGAAGGAGGGAGGGGGAATTTTCTGTGGCTGGTCACTTTCTGGAACTCACTGGGGCAGGAGGCTGGCTGCTGCGGCCGGCAGTCTCTCCAGTGTGATGGTGCAGCTCCCAGCCCGTCACAATCAGAAATCACGTCTCACACATTCCTGGTATGTGCTTCTCCACTTGGATCACAGCCAGTATTCAGTCCTACTTCCAGTTTTAACGTGAGGAGTTGTTAGAGCAGCTTTCAGGGTGCAAAGTACGGATGCACATTCACCTAGTCTGTGTGTGTGCATGGGTGTGCATATGCATGCATGGGTGTGTGTCTGTGTGCACATAACTTCCTGTCTCTGGAGAACGTGGATGATGCTACGAGGAGGGGACACACACTGTTGCATACTACACAGTCTGTTCCCAGTGTCCCCGTGTGGCCCAAGGGTCTGGCTAGCTTTGTGGTGACTGGAAAAGCACCGAGGCACCGTGGGGCTGCAATCAGGAGATGCACAGTATCCCACAGAAGACCAGCCTGGAAGCACCATTCCTCAAGATACAACAGAGTTCCTTTGGCCTCGTTTGAATGAGCCTGTGAATTCAGAATAGGAGTGCTGTGGCAGAGGCAGGAATTCTCTGGAAACCCTGGATGCCCAGAGATAATGCCCCAAAAGGAAACCTTTTCACAGCACTGACAAAGTAGATGAAAATGAAGACTTCATTTTTTGAAAAGATTTATTTATTTATTTGAAAGTCAGAGTTACACACACACACACACAGAGAGAGAGAGAGAGAGAGAGAAAGAGAGAGAGGTCTTCCATTCTGCTGGTTCACTCCCCAGTTAGCCACAATGGCTGGAGCTGTGCTGATCTGAAGCCAGGAGCCAGAAGCCAGGAGCTTCTTCCAGGTTTCCCACGTGGGTGCAGGGGCCCAAGGACTTAGGCCATCTTCTACTGCTTTCCCAGGCCATAGCAGAGAGCTAAGTTGGAAGTGGAGCAGCCGGGTCTCGAACCGGTGCCCATATGGGATGCCGGCACCACAGGTGGAGGCTTTACCAGTGACACCGTAGTGCCAGCCACCTCATTTTTTAAAAAGGTTTTATTTATTTATTTGAGAGGTGGAGTTACAGTGAGAGGGAGAGACAGAGAGAGGTCTTCTATCTGCTGGTTCTCTCCCCAGTTGATGGCAATGGCTGGAGCTGAGCCAATCTGAAGCCAGGAGTTTCTTCTCTGTCCCAAGCACTTGGGCCATCTTTTACTACTTTCCCAGGCCACAGCAGAGAGCTAGATAGAAAGAGGAGCAGCCGGGACTTGAACCAATGCCCATATGGAATGCCAGCACCAGAGGCAGAGGATTAACCTACTGTGCCATAGCCCTGGCCCCAGAGACTTCATATTGAGATTGCAAAGCCCCAAGTGCTACTGCTCCATTGGAGACACCTGCATGACAAGCAGAAGTCAGTGGGGACGGGCCCCACAGAGTACAGCAGGAGCTCAGGGGTCACCTGTGGACTCGGGGAGGCTCCTAACCATGAGCCCCCAGCACCGCCCCTCCCAGCAGCTCCATGTCCACCGCTGCCTGTGCCATTACACATTTGATCACTCTGGGTGCGGGGGTGATGGTGGCACAGAGGTGACCGAGGGCAGCATCAGCTGAGGAGGTTCCTTCCTGGATGTAAGTGGCATGGCGCAGCCTGGGGAGACTGCCGAGCCGGAGAGAAAAAGCAACATCGCACTCAGCTACACTTTGCTGCTGCCCTTAAGGGTCAGGCATTTGGAGATGGGAGAAGAGAGAGAGCACTCTCGGGGTGGATGGCATTGAACTTGGCTGCCTCTGCAAACAGAAACCACTTCCAGCACGAGGTCGCTCCAGTTGTATCTCTCTGTTCAGCTTTTTTCTCCTCAAAATTAAATGACAGAGTCCTCGTGCTTGGAGTTTCCATGGTGTAAGTGCAATGGGCAGTTTTCTGATAAATAGACTTTGAAATGCTCTACATATGCCTACGACAAGCTTTTATCCATTTGGGTAATTTTATTCTTTGGAAGCCATGGGAGACAGGAGAAAATGGCCCTGTGATTAGATCTAGCTCAGAGACTGGGGGGCGAGAAGAGGGATCTGCATTGCCCTGCAACTCATGAACAAAGCATCTTTTGTACAAAAGGTGGACTCGGGGCATCAGGGAACCTCAAGGCTGGGCAGGGCCCTTGAGGCCCCCAGACCTGCTGCTTTCCCTGCTAACCCTCTACTCCAGGGCTCAGGATCTCTCTGGAAGGTCCTGCAGCGTGCATATGACTGTCAGGCCAAGCTTATCAGAATCCTAGTCAAGCAGCCTGGGCGTCTAGATTTTTTTTTTAAATTCCCCCTGGGTAAGTGGGAGGTAAAAAAATAATACAAGGGGCCAGCGCTGTGGTGCAGAGGGTTAAAGCCCAGGCCTGCAGTACCAGCATCGTGCATGGGCGCTGGTTCGAGTCCCGACTGCTGCACTTCCAATCCAGCTCCCTGCTAATGAGCTTGGGAAAGCAGCAGAGGGTGGCCCAAGTCCTTGGGCCCCTGCACCTCTGTGAAAGACCAGGAGGAATCTCCTGGCTCCTGGTTTCAGATTGGCGCGGCTCCAGCCATTGTGGCCATTTGGGGTGTGAACCAACTGATGGAAGACCTGTGTGTGTGTGTGTGTGTGTGTGTAACTCTCTCTGAGACTCTTTCAAATAAATAAGATAAATCTTAAAAAAGAAAAAACAAGTTCTAGCACCATGTTCCAATCCAGGCTATATCACTGCTCTGTACCTGTTTGCTTGTCTTACATAGGAGGGGAAATTGTATACAGCAGTCTCCCTTTATCACCAGTGAATATGGTCCAGGCCCCTCAGTGGATGTCAAACAGCAGATTGACCCTACTACTTGTTTTTTTTTTTTTCCTGTATGTGTACCTAAGATGAAGCTTAACTTCTAATGTATGCATGACCAGAGATTAATGACAGCCACTAATGTTAAAATAGAACAATTATAGCAATATACTATTATTATAAAAGTGATGTCAACAAGGTATCTCCCTTTTTCTCTCAAAATGTCCTGTTTGGGGCTGTGGGATAACAGGTAAAGCCACCTCCTGCAGAGCCAGCATCCCATATGAGTGCCGGTTTGAATCCTGCCGGTTCTGATCCAGCTCTGTGTTGTGACCTGGGAAAGCAGTGGAAGATGGCCCAAGTCCTTGGGCCCCTGCACCCACGTGGGAGACCCATAAGAAGCTCCTGGCTCCTGGCTTTGGATCAGTGCAGCTCCGGCCGTTGCGGCCATCTGGGGAGTGAACCAGCAGATGGAAGACCTCTTTCTCTCTCTGCCTCTCCTTCTCTCTCTGTATACCTCTGCCTTTCAAATAAAATAAATAATTTTTTTAAAATGTCCTATTTGACTTTCACTTTTTGTTGAGGAATCACATTGTGGTTTCTGTATTCTTGGCTGCTTGTTACTACCAATGTTTGAAGACACTTATTGATAAAGATTCAAAGGCTGACTCTAGCTCCAGGTTTTGGAGGTTCAAGTTCCAGATCAGGCAGGGTTCAAGTGTCAGAGCATGCAGGGGTCAAGTTCAAGCCAGGCAAGGGTCAAGTTCAAGAGCAGGCAGTCCCATTGGTTTGGCCCCAGTGATGGGAGAGTGGCAGATAGGAATGACGGAGCTGGTGTGCAGCAGGGATCGGGAATCTTCAAGCAGAGAATTGGGACCAAGTTGCACTCACAGCAACCTTCTCATGAGCGTGACCTCTGAGGGCACGCCCACCATGACAAAGAACCACCTGCTAGGCCCACCTCTGATCATAGCCATGGCTGGACTAAGTTCCCACCCTGTTGGTCCCACTAATTTATGACAATGGGGTCTGAAGTTCTGTATGGGCTCAGGAACAAGACTGTTCAAATTACAGCAGTGTCTTTAGCACACCCAGATTGCCAACATCCGTGCTCTTGTCTTTCAGAACCATTGATAAGTCTAGTAGGATTGCAAGCACCGTGATAGCACACTAGTCAGTGTGCTGGCCACTCAGTGACTCCTGCATGGGTGGGGTATTCAGGGTGCCACACGGAGGACAACAGGAAGGGGCCTAGCCCAAGCAGGACACAGCGTGGTGACATGGGGTTTCATCACTCTATGCAGCCTGCAGCTGAACCCTTGGGAAGTGTCTCCTTTTGGGATTTTCCAGTTAGTATTTTCAAAGCATGGTTGTTCATCGGTAACTGAAACCGTGGAAGGCAAAATCGTGGTCATGGGGAGACAATGGCGTATGAGGTACAGTTGCTGGGAGCTGCACAGGTGATCAGGGTTTTCAGAGCAGGGGTGGGTGGTGGATGGCAGTGATGATGAAGCCAGGATGAAGAGGAAGGGCTAGGCCATCACCAAGCCTCTCATCCAACCCAGGTCCAGGACTGTCTCCCTCAGTGTCCTACAGAGTCATCACTCCATCTGTGCTGTGGACAGCAGGCTGTTGAGTGTGTCCTGCTCTGACCTCGGCTAGCTCAGTCTCTGGAGACCACTGCCAGAGCCCACTCTGTCCTTGCTCTCATGCCTGGTGATGCACAGGTCCTGGGCTGTGCTGGGCTTGGCTCTGGATCCCACAGGCTCGCTATCCCCAGGAGAGCTCTGGGCCACAGGGGAGGGCAGTTTGTTTATAGCAAGTATCAGCTCAGCACAGAGCAGCTGCTGGGTCTCTGGTATTAACCCAGAAGGGCTCCTCCCCCTCCTGGTATCCTCAGCTTCCTTACCAGCTCCGGCACCCTTCAAGTCAGCATGTCCCATGAGCTGCTGTGAATGAACTCACACTGTGGGATGGTAGCAAACACCTATCATATGGCGGTCCTGGACCGGCAGGTGCACACATTTGCTGGGGAGCTGCCACAGGACAGCAAATGCACTCATGTTCTTCGATAACCGCATTCCAGACCTTACCAAAATATTTAATTTCTCAGGCCAATCAACCAACAGGTATCTTGCGTCCCCTGAGTGCAAGACACAGCCAGGGACTAAAGAGGGAGAAGGTGACCCGGTGGCCAGGAGAGGGGACAGCAGGGAGCCCAGGGTGACCATGCTGGGGACAGGGTGGAAAGTGAAGTGCCAGCATGGACTATGCGTACCTTGGTGAGATGTTATGAGCTCCAGCTCCATGCACGGCCATCTCCCTGGCCCGTCTGCTCCCTAGGACGCCTCACCTGACTCATTATCTTGCTGTCATCAACTTAAATTCTTAATCTCTGAACAAAGTTCTGCATTTTCACTTTGCAGTGGGACCCACAGATTAGCTGGCCCGGGTTTAACTGTTAGTGTACAGAGCTTATTGACGCAGACAGTAGCCTTCTCCTTTTCTTCCTTCTTCCAATGGCACAAAACCGCGGGCTTTCCCTGGCTCCAGGCATGAGTTAACAAGGATACCCGACTGCGTCCTTAACTCCGGGTCCCTCTACACCTTCCCTAAAATTTCACAGGGCTAGCCTTGTATCCCAGGTGTGCTCATACACATGTGTGCACCTGTACACACACACACACACACACACAGGTCCCACGCTCCTGTCTATTTCTTGGCCAGGAAGCTGTTTTTGCTGTGCCTCTGTTGCCCTGGGAAGCCCAGGAAGCTTTATTCTGTTGTCTCGGAGAAGAACCAGCATGAGTCAGCTGTTTTCCTCCAGCTGCTGACCCAAAGCCCCATCCAGGAGGCCACTGACCCACAGCAGCAGGGAGCAAGTTCATGATTCTTTTCGAGATTTATTTATTTGAAAGGGTGAGTGACAGAGTGGAGAGAGAGGAGGTGGGGGACCAGCAAGAGCAGTGATTCACCACGTAAGTGGCTGCAACATTTATGTGTGAGCCAGGCTGCAGTCAGGAGCCTGGAACTCCATCCAGGTCTCCCACGTGGGTGCAGGGAGCCAAGCACTCGGGCCGTCATCCACTGTTTTCCCAGGCGCATTAGCAGGGAGCTGGAACCTCAAACAAACCAGTACTCTGTTATGGAATGTGAGCCTCCCGGCATCCCTTGCTGCACCACAACGCTGGCCCCAAGATCACGACTTTGACCACTGTCCATCACGGAGACTTCTCTTTGCTCTCAGGTGGCAGACATTCGAGGAAGGATGCTGAGGCTCTGAGAACAGGTGCCTGTTTGCACTTCCCAATGCTTCGCTTGGCTGCAGTTGGAAGGGTGGAGCTCCAGGCTCACACATCCACCCAGGGCAAGGGGTGGTGGCAGGGCAGGGAGATGGGAAAGCTTGGGAGGACCCAGCTCCTTGCTGGAAGTCTCTGCTGGGGCAGGGCTCCCGCCAACTCTGCAAAGAGAAACCGATTCTCAAACTATGGTTAGGCCTGGCTGGCTGAGTTCATCCAGCTTGCTGGGAGCAATGAATGCACTCCAGGAGGTCCTCAGGTCACTCACAGAGAAAACCAGTCACCTCCAGGCATCAGAAGAGATGCATGGAGACGCAGAAGCCTACGGCTGCAGGGCTTGAAGGGGACACAGACAGGCAGGCTGCAGTCTCTCCAGAAGGAGCCGCGGGTTTCCACTCCATCGTAGGCCCTTTGGGGATGCCCACCCCAAATGGCCTTGTTCCTGAGGGCTGTGCTGGAGGATGGAAGCCTGGCTCCTGCCCCCGTCTGCTGTGGTCGGGTCCAGGGGCGTGCACCTCCTCCTGGAAGGCCTACCACGTGTTCCTGCTGAGCACAGCCGATGTGACTGCAGGCTCAGGCTGGCCAGCAGTGGCCCTGGAGCTCTGAGACTCTGGAAAGTGTGGGTGGACCCTTGCCTACCACATGCTAGTCGAAGGAGATGAAAGCCGTTAGCAGAGGGAGCAGCTGGCAGCGGAAAGGTAAAGAACTGGTCCGTGAGAGAGGCAGCAGAATGCTCTCTTCCTCACAGTGGCTTCTGACGCAGAGGGCACCCCCACCCCAGGTGATTTCAGCTTCAGACCACCCTACAGGGAGCCTGTGTGCACCACCTGACTCTCCTGCAGTGCTTCAGCACAGGGGACAAGCACGCACCTCACGCCACTCCAAGGGCAAAACATCCCAGCCTAAGGACACGTGGCCACTCAGAAATACCCCACGCCCCCACCACCATCTCCTCGCCCAGCTGTCATCCCTGCTCCCCAAGGATCTGATGAGACAAGAGCAATGGCTGAGCAACTGTCCACGCAGTCTGTTTGCTCAGCACCTGCTCCCCAGTCCTGCCGTCCACACTGAGTTTTGTGGAGAAGCTTGCAGTCCATTGGCAGTGGCCCTTCCTTGGGGAAGGCTCAGACCAGCTTCGCCATGGCTCTTTGCTCCGAGGCTGTCAGGCTTGGATTGTGCCCTCAAGGCTTCTGTGAGGAGACCCCAAGAAGCCCAATGCTCTCTCATGATAGACCTAGTGCCTGGCATCCAGTAGGTTAACGTATTACTCTTAGAGTGCACAACTGGGGCCAGAGTGCAATGTAGTGGGCTAAGCCACAAGCTGTGACACCAGCTGGTTCTTGAAGTCCTGTTTTGTTTTTTAAATATTTATTTTATTTGAAAAGTAGAGTTACAGGGTGATGGGGGAGAGGGAGAGAGAGAGAGAGTGAGAGAGAGAGAGAGAGAGAGAGATCTTCCATCCCTGGTTCACTCCCCAGATGGCCACAATAGCCAGGGTTGGGTCAAACTGAAGCCAGGACTCAGGAGCTTCCTCTGGTTCTCCCACAGGGTGCAGAAGCCCAAGCATTTGGGCCATCTTCTGCTGCCCTCCCAGGTGCATTAGCAGGGAGTTGGATTGGAGGTGGAGCAGCCAGGACTCAAATCGGTGCCTGTGTAGGATGCTGGTGCCACAGGCAGCAGCTTTACCTGCCATGCCATGGCACCGGCCCTTAATTTGGTTTCTGAACAGCTGGCGACGTGAGACCCTTCTTCATCTTCTTATTTACCTTTCTTTCTTTCTTTCTTTTTTGACAGGCAGAGTGGACAGTGAGAGAGAGAGAGACAGAGAGAAAGGTTTTCCTTTTCCGTTGGTTCACCCTCCAATGGCCGCCGCGGCCGGCGCACCGCGCTGATCCGAAGGCAGGAGCCAGGTACTTATCCTGGTCTCCCATGGGGTGCAGGGCCCAAGCACTTGGGCCATCCTCCACTGCACTCCCGGGCCACAGCAGAGAGCTGGCCTGGAAGAGGGGCAACGGGACAGAATCCGGTGCCCCGACCGGGACTAGAACCGGTGTGTCAGTACTGCAGGCGGAGAATTAGCCTAGTGAGCCGCAACACCGGCCCTTATTTACCTTTCTTAAATTATCTTGGTGGCAGTGAATGGTAAAATCTTCTGCTCATCTTTTAGTAGGTGTTTTTATGAATGAATTGTAAGAATTATATATGCCTGCATTTTAATTTTCTTGAATTTTCAATGAGAAAATGGCTTTAATTTTGATGGATTTCAGTTTGTTATGTTTTTTCTTTTGTGGTTGAGACCTTCTAGGAACAGTCTACGCAACCTTTGCTGAGTCTAAGATCATAAATGTTTTCTCCTAGTCTTCCCTAGAAGCTTTATGGTTTTAATGCTAACATGTTGGTCTATGATCCATTTTGAATTGCTTTTTGTGTACAGTATGAAGAATCGGTCAATGCTCATTTTTTTTCCCCAGTCGCTATCCTGTAATCCCAGCACCATTTACTGAAAAGACTGCCATGGCTCCCGCTGAATTTACCTTGACTTCTCTGTCCTGGTGCCTAACTCTTAGCTGACGGCTGGTTGAGGCCATCACAAAAGAGCATCCTGCCTGTTGGTAGAAGTGCAGCTAGAATGGAGCAGTGGTTTTTCCCCTGAAGAGGGGTGGGGTGTCCGAGACTTGAACCCCAGGTCACCAACGGTCAGGAGCGCTGCTTTCCACAGCCTGGTGTCATCTTCTCTTGTGGTACAGACGCTCTCCTCCCTCCTGCTTCTCTTCCATCTTTTGTCATTCTGGAGGGCCTTATCGTCCTGATTAAAGCTCAATCCATAGGAAGGGCCAGTGTTGTGGCACAGTGGATTAAGCCACCTCTTGTGATGCTGACATCGATTTCCCGCCCTGGGCTACTCCACTTCCGATCCAGCTCCCTGCTAACGCATCTGGGAAGGCAGCAGCAGATGGCCCAAGTCCTTGGCCCCCTGCACCCATGTGTGAGACCTGGATGGAGCTGCACTTCCGAGCTGTCTCCCAGTTAATGCATCTGAGAAAGCAGCAGACGCTGGCCCTCTTGGGAGACAGGGAAGGAGTTCCTGCCTCCTGGCTTCTGCAGGCATTTGGACCTGGCTGTTGCAGGCATTTGGAAAATGAACAAGAAAATGAGATCTCTCTCTCTCTCTCTTTCAAATAAATAAATGAAGTAAATCTTTAAAAAAAATAATTTGTAGGAGACCAGGTAGGAGAACTTAGACTCTTCAGATGTCAATGCTGGGAGTAACCATAACACAATAAAGTGAAACTCTTAATTTGTTCAACTAGGAAAGAGAGGCCCAGAAAAGTTAAATGTCTCACCCAGCAAAGAAATGCAGAGATGGGAGCAGGCCCCAGGTCCCGTGGCGGCCCACGGGTGTTGGGTGTTACTCCTGAGCCACATCACTGTCTCTCTCCCAGCGATTTCTCTGGGGGCCACTGGCTTTCCAGGCACTGGAACATCACAAAACAGTCTGGATGAGGGGTGGCTCAGAGTGCAGGTGGATACAGACCTAGCTGCGAAAACACAAAGGCCTGAGGCTTTAGTTAGTGGCACCAGCTATTCCCTGCTGAGGTCATCTGACACTGCTTAGGGGCCTTCTAATTGTTCCCAAACTGTCCCATGCTGCAGGCCTGGGAGGCTGCCTCACCACCCACATTTCCACCAGCCCTGGCCCCCTGCTCGTTTGTACATGGCTAGCACATGGCTACCGTTAGGTGCACAGTGTGTGGCAGGCATTGGGTGGATGCACCATCATGCAGCCATCCGGGTGGATGCTGTCCCCGCCGCGTGTCCTCCGCCTCTGTAGGGCAAGCACAAGGCTGGGCTTGAGGATCCCCCCACTCCCAGATCTGTAGCCGTGTAGGAGGGGAGTGCACAGTCCATGATCACGTGACTTGCAGCATCAGGCCTGGCCGTGACAGCACACACTGCCGTGTCCAGCTCCCTCCGTCTCAGACAGGGAAACTGAATCCTACAGAGGAGGTGACTTGTCCCCAGTTCCACACAGCAAAGCCGCCCAGCACGCATGTTAACATACAGAACGTCAACTCTGCACATGCTTAATGCTTTCCTTCTGTGGGGTGAGACTTCCACTAAGAATTGTGTGTGTCATCTTTGTAACATATTTCCCAATCACACGTGCTTTTCACATGTAGATAACTGCATAGCGTTATCTACCCAAATGCACCTAGTGTGTGTCACGGAGGATTTTAAGTACATGCAACCAAAATAACCATCGAAATGGGATTTTTGTCTTACCTGGTGTCTTGGGATCCTGCCCTCTGGGAAGGATGTGACCTTAACGTATAGCTGTCTAATTGGGCGATCCGGATTCCTGCTCAACCACTCTCCCCAGCACCAACTTGCCTTCCTCTCTCAGCACCACATCCAAGTTGCATCTTGGTGGACCCCTCCCCAGGATAAAAAGTGCTGCAGGGGGGCACAGGATGGCGTTTTTGCCAGGAGGTTTGCAGGTAAGGGAAAACCTGAGCAGTGAGGCCCATGAAATCTTGATTCTAAGGGAATGTGCAAGCCCCCCCATCCCCCCACCCCCGCCACCCACTTCTAGCCCGCCACAGGGCAGCTCGGCTTCCTGGGGCTGAGAGCAGCCTGCACCGCACCGTGTCCCTTTCATGCCCGGGCCTCCTGTGAGTCCTTCGTCTCTCCGGGAAGTGGCTGTGTACAGGGAGAAGGTAATTGGCAGCCTGTGACACTCCTGTCTGCAAGTGTCTCTCTCCGCGGAGTGCACTGCAGCCTTTATCTGGTGATGGCTGCTACCTGAGAAAGGCCCTGGGCCATCTCAAAGGGCTTGTAGCAGCTAATTGTGCCTGTTAGGACCCGCAATTAGCCGGGGATCTCTGGACTTCCAAGCTCCAACACCCACCAGCTTTCAGCTGGTTTCTCTCCCTTTCACTTAACTAGCCGAGCCTAATAGAGGCAGCGAAGGACAGGCAGGTGAGGTGCCGCCGAGCAGGGAGGCGGGGGCCAGCCGGGGCCTCGTCCAACGCCCCCTCTGACTCCCACACTCCGCCCCCGCCCCAGAGCAGCTGCTGACTTGGTGCCATAAATACGCTCTGTTTATGGCAGGGCCGGGGCCGGGAGCTTATTAATCGGCATGGGGAGTCATCCTGCCCCTGTTTGGACAGTTTCAGCGTGAGTTGGAAGATGACAATAAAAAGCTAATTAGATGCAGGTCGTAAAGGAGATCACACATGCATGGTGTCTGCTGGTTACTATGGGCACACGATGCTTTCGCTGGAAACACGGGGCGGAACATCTGAAAATGAAGACAATAAATCAGCTCCATTGAAGAAAAGCCATGGATTTACCCATTAATTAAGGATAATGGTGTGCTATAAGCTTCTGTATACCATAGGTCATTTGTTACCGTTTGCTATTATAGCATACATTGAAGATTACTCTGGGTAACGGATACTCAAGAGGACCTGCCTGATCTTTCCGGCGGCCATCTTTGTCTTTTGGTTGGCACCTCCACCACGTATGTGTTAATGTACCTACGTTGCATTGAGCTGTACATCTGCCATCTGACTAGCTAGTGTTGGGTGGATCCTACCCCTCCATGCCCCTTATCTTATCTCCGGGTTGGTTATTTCATGAATTCTCCCAGTGCTTCCTGCTTGGGCAGTATGTACTTGTTTACTGTCCCTCCCTGGTGTACCTCTTACACTGGTTCTCGGCTGGGAGGATGCCAGGGGATATTTGGCAATGTGTGGAGATGACTCTGGCTGTCACAGTGGCGGTGGCAGGTGCAGGGCAGGGACACTAGTGGTGAGTGAGTAGAGGCCAGAAAGGCTGCTACGCGTCCTACAGTACATTGAAAAGTTCCCCACAGCAAACATTACCTGGGTTCTTCACATTCTGGCTGTTCCACTGCTGATACAGCTCCCTTCTCAAGTGCCTGGAAAGGCAGTGGAAGATGGCCCATGTCTTTGGGCCCCTGTATCCACGTGGGAGACCCAGATAGAGTTCCAGGCTCCTAGCTTTGGCCTGGCCCAATCCTGTCTGTTGTAGCCATTTGGGGGGTGAACCAGCAGATGGAAGACCAATTTCTGTGTGTGTTTGTGTGTGCCCTTCTCTCTCTCTGTAACTCTGCCTTTCAAATAAATGAATACATCTTTACTTAATAAAAAAAAAGAATACTTGGCTTCAAATATCACTACTGTTGTCTCTGTCCATTTTGTGCTGCAATAACAGGACACGGCTATTTATAAAGAGCAGAGATTCATTTCTTAGAGTTCTGAAGACTAGGTCGGGGGCTGGATCCGGTGAGGGTCTTCTGGTTCCGTCATGGCATAGCGATGGAGGAAGGGCACAAGAGGAAGGGGGTGGGACTCACCGCAGGATCAGGAACGCTTTTCCTGCTTGAGCTCACTTTCTCCCACCACCACTGCATCAACCCACGTGCAAGAGCGGTGCGTTTGTGCCCACATCACCTGTGAGTGACCCGCCTTGCCACACCGCCGCGCTGGTCGTGGAGCTTCCAGCACGTGGAACACACTGAAGCCACACCCAGTGCTGACGCTGAGAAACTCTGCCACAGAGATGACAATGTCGCCCGGGCTCGCCAAGTCGAAGGTCACTTGGGTAACTTCACAAGGTTTGCGGAGGGCAGGACCGGCCACTCTGACTCCTCTGCCCGGTTTCAGTCCCCTGCTCTCTGCTATGTGTTCTCCACGCATCTTAAGCCCCTCCAGAGAACGCTGTGATTTCTGAGAGAGTTCTTCAGCCAGATTTTCCCAGAGTGCTTCATTCCTTCCTGCCTCTTTGATCTTCCATCTGGATTCTTTCCCTTCTGCCTAAAGAAGCCCTGGACTATTTCCTGTCGTACGTGCCTGCTGCTAAGACAGTTGCTGTTTGTCTGAAAAACGTCTTCATCGCACTTTGGTTTTGCCTCCTGATAACTAGCATGTTTATCAATGCCGACGTGCAGAAAACACCGCTGCCGTGAGAACGAATGCAGCCCTCTGCACAGCCACGTACCGGTATTCCACCTAACAGGACGTTGACTTAATGACATCTGAAACAGAGTTAATATCTAAATCCTCATAGTTGTGCCCTGCGTGCCTTCAGAGTTGGATCCTCATAGAGATTTTCCTGGCTGTCCTGTCTCCCGTCTTTTGTGGTCTCCAATGCCCTCTATTTGTTTTTGAAATGATGATGAATACTTTGTGTGTTTTGAAGAAACAGCCTGGTTGTCTGGTAGAACGTATTGCATGCTGGGCTTTCCTGGTTATTTCTTCATGATCTGATTTGGGGCCACCACTTTGGGCAAGAATATTGCATGGGGGCTGAAGGTGTATCTTGTCGCTTCATATCAGGAGGCACTTAGTGTCCGGTGGTGGGTGGTCGTGACTGCCAGGTCTTTGCAGTATGAATGTTTTACTCTAGTATTTAGTATGCCAGTAAGCAGACAGAGGTCCCTTCTATAATCACGAGGAGGCTGTGACATTTCATCACTTCCGGCGATCTTTGATGCAAGGTTTTCAGCTTTCAGTTGACTGTTCTTGCCGGAGTCAGTGATGGTACAGGGGATAGGACAATGATGTTTTGCTCATTTTGTAACTCCTTTTGTATTAGGTAGTGAGTGGCATCTATGGAAAGAAGAGTATTAAGCACTCTCTTGCTGCCTGGCAAAACCACCACAAATCCTCAGCTTAATCTGCATTCTTTTCTACTCCGGATCCCTATTCAGTCACGGTTTTAAGGAGCCCTGGTTGTCTTTCATGGGGAATGGTATGTAGAAGCCAAGATCTGAGGTTTAGGTGTGCTCCTCACCAATGGGCTGATAGCGCTTCTCACCCCTTTTAGGGGAAGGAATTACAAAATGGGTTTTTCAGCCGGGGCATTTGGTATGGTGTTTAAGATACTGTTTCAAACACCAACATTTCACATCAGAGTGCTTGGGCTGCAGTCTGACTCTACTCCCAATGCCACCTTCCTTCAATGTGCACTATGGGAGGCAGCAAGAGATGGCTCAAGGATATGGGTCCTTGTCACCAGGTGGGATATCCCAATGATGTTCTAGGCTCCTGGCTCCAGCCTGGCATGGCCCTGGCTGTTGTGGTCATTAGGAGAGTGAAGTAGCAAGTGGAAGATTTTTCTCTTTCTCTCAAAGAAATTTTTAAAAATGAAAGGAAACACATTTTTGCCATAAAGTCTCGTGTCCCTGCTGATAATCTCCAATTCAGAAGGAAATTAATTTCACATCTGCATCTCCCTTCTGCCACACTGAGAATGGCATCACCTTTATGCATGTTTCCCTATTCTGTAATGCAGAAAACAGTTTCAGAATCATACACTCAGACCACGATCATCAAGACACCCAATAATTGTCAGGATTTCTTTCCAACATGTTTTCAAAACTTTTTTAACTATAGAACATATCCCTGTAGACAGGCATGATTAGAGCACCATGTTCAAGTTACTCAAACAAACTCCTTTCTGTCTGTGGTTATCAATTTGAAGTGCAATCTGATTGATTTGCTTCTGTGTATAGAGTCTCACATGAACTTATTATCCTTTTGATATTATTTCATTTCTGCACACATATAACACTTGCATGGTTCAAAATTCAAAATTATATACAAAGACATATTCAAGGAAGTCTCACTCACCTATCCCATCCCATCCTATTGCTACCCGTCACCAGAAGGAAAATCTCTCATATTTTCTGGTACAACCTTGCTGTGATTCTTTCTGCACAAGTAAGTATGTATGTACGGATTTTGATATCCACATGCACATATACATGTGCATAGATGCTATCTTTTATGAGGCTGTAGAAAACTCTATCTTCCTTTTGTAGCTGATAAAACATTTAGGCAATCACTCTAATGGTTTATGAAGACGTTCTTCACTCATTTTTAGAGATAAATATTATTCTATTGCAGGGGTGTGCCAAAGTTTATTCAAACAATCTTCTATGGATGAACACTTGAATTGATATTCCTTGTGTTACTTCAGGGTAAATTCATTAGTAGGCTTGCATTTGTTCTGATTTGTAAAGAATCTGCAAGTTTATTTTTTTCCAATGTTTTCCTGTTTATTTTTTCATATGAATGCTAAAATTCTTGTCCAGATCCAGGAAAGAATATTGATAATTTTATTGTGATCTTATCATCTTATATTTTAACTTGGCTAGAGGAAATTTTTTAAAGATTATTTATTTGAAAGGCAGAGTTACAGAGATGCACAGGCAGAGAGAGAGAGAGAGAGAGAGATATTTTCCATCCTTTGATTCATTCCCCAAATAGCCACTATGGCCAGGGCTAGGCCAGGCCAAAGCCAGGAGCCAGGAGCTTCTTCTGAGTCTCCCACGTGGGTGCAGGGGCCCAAGTACTTGAACCATCCTCCTCTACTTTTCTAGCTTTATTAGTAGGGAGCTGGATCAGAAGTGGAGCAGCCAGGACTTGAACCGGTGCCCATATGGGATGCCAGCACTTCAGGTTACAGTTTTACCCACTAAGACCCAGCACTGGCCCCCAGATGACATCTTTATGATGCTAATTTTTCTATCCAAAAACATGGGAAGTGTCTCCATTTCTTCAGTTACACCTTTGAGTACTTTGAATGCGTTTTGAAGTTTTCCTTATGGATGTTTTACACATTTCTTGTTACATTTATTTGTAAGAATTTACCCTTTTGTTCTTATTTTAAATGGGATTATTCTTTTTCATTACATCTCTATATCATTATTGCTTGTATATTTAAAAGCTATTATTTTAAGCTAATTTGGTATCTCTTACTGAACTCTGTTTGCCTCCCTGTGTGTGAGAATTGGTTTAGCATTGACTTATTGGATTTCTCATCTGCATGGTCATGGGTGAATGGAGAAAGTTTTACTTCTTTCTGAATTCTTATGCCTCGTCACCACTCTGGAAGAGAATGAGTACCTAGTAGCAGCAGAAGCACAGGTGATGGTGGTTTTTGCCTCTTCTGAAAAGTGGTAGGAATAGTTCCATTAAATATATTCTATTAAATATCTATTAAAGACAATGTTACCTTCTACACTGAAGAATAAATATTTTTTTAAAAAATATTTGAAACTCAGAGTTACAGAGAGAAAGGGGGAGAGAGAGAGATCTTTCATGTGCTGGTTCACTCCCCAGATAGCTGCAATGACCAGGGCTGGGCCAGGCAGAACCCGGGAGCCAGGAGCTTCTTCTGGGTCTCCCACATGGCTGGCAGGGGCCCAAGCCTTTCCCAGGCCATTAGCAGGGAGCTGGATCCGAAGTAGAGAAGCTGGGACAGAAACCAATGCCCACATGGAATTCTGGTGTCTCCGGTGGCAGCTTTACCCACTGCTCCACAATGCTGGTCTCTGAAGAATAAATATTTTATCGCAAATGAATAAACAAATAAAATGAATGTTGACTTGCTGTTGATGTAGTCTACAGCTTCTATGTGAAGGATCGTAGTAATGAATTTGCTAACATTGACCGCCCTTGAATTTCTCAGAAAAATCCCACTCTATGTGGTGTATTAGTTTTCAATTTTCTTTCTGAATTATTGGTGATAGTTCCAATTTTCTGTATAATTTTAGAAATAGTACAATGGAGTTTCTTTACTCTGATTTGTCAATTGTTAACAGTTTGCAATACTTGTTAGTATGTATTTGATAAAGAAAGGGCACTTTCTGACATAACCATGGTATACTTAAAATCAGGACATTACACATTGCTATAAAATCATTTAATCTACGGTCATAATTTCAATTTTTACCATTTTCCCCTATAAAGTCTGCTGTAGGAATTCTTTGTCAGCTCAGTAACCAATGCAATACCACGACCTAGATTACCTGAATTTCTATTTAGTTTATTTTAATCTGAAACATTTCCTCATTCTTTCATAGTCTATATTTTTTATTATTATTATTTTGAAGCTTTTATTTAATGAATGCAATTTTCATAGGTACAACTTGAGGAATATAGTGGCTTTCCCCCCATACCACCCTGTCATTCATGGTCTTTCTAACATCAATCCTTTTGAAGACTAACAGGAAGTTTATTTTGTAAAATGTCCCTTAACTTGGTGGATGTTTCCTACTGCTTAGATTTGGATGATGTACTTGGGGATGGAACACTACAGAAGTGACACAATTATTTGAAAAACAGAGTTACTGAGAGGCAGAGGCAGAGGCAGAGAGAGAGAGAGAAAGAGAGAGAGAGTGAGAGAGCAAGAGAGCGAGAGAGAGAGAGAGAGAGAGAAGTCTTCCATCTGCTGGTTCACTCCTCAAATGACTGCAATGGCTGGAGCTGGGGCAATCTGAAGCCAGAAGCTTCCTCTGGGTCTCCCACGTAGGTGCAGGGGCCCAAACACTTGGAATCTTTTACTTCTTTCCCAGGCACATTAGCAGGGAGCTGGAAGAGGAGCAGCTGGGACTTGAATCGGAGCCCATATGGGATGCTGGCACTATAAGCAGCAACTTTGCCCGCTATACCACAGTGCTGGCCCTCAACCTTCTTTTCAGTGTGTTGCTTTAGAAGGCAAACGGCATCTGTTTGCTGCATGCTTGTCCATGTGAACTGTGTTCACCAGGTTTCTCCATTGTGCAGTTAGCATTTTTCCTTTTGTAATTATTGTATTTTTTCCTGGGATGAATTTTTCATAATATTTTGAACTAGTGAATATTCTATTCCAGTTAAATCTTTTGCCCGTGGTTTTGTATCCATTGATTATCCTTATCTAAATGAATTTATTCTTTGAAAATAGACTTTCCTAATTCTATCATCTGTTCAATGTTTAATAGCTGGCATTCTTATGTATAGAAAACTGTTAGCATGGATTTTTAAATTTCTTCTTACTTATATTATAATCCATTGCCATAATTATTGTTGGTGCTAAATCTGCCCCTTGTTAGAATAAGGTGAACTTCTGTAAGCTGCTTTTCATGTTGTTTTCACAAATATCCTCCATTGCATATTCTTTTTTAACATTTTGTATGCAATATAATTTCTATTCTTTTATTTCCTATGTATCTGTGCCTGTAAATTTAAAATGCATTTGTTACTGAAAAGAACACCATTTGATGTTTTAAGATCTTTTCTGACAATTTTTGCCTTTTAATTGGCTTGTTAATTTCCTTATACAATATAATTAAGTTCATTCAGAAAAATGAGAAAATTTAGATCTTATACTTTACTATTTTTTTTGGTTTTCACTTTTTATTAAATTCTTCTTTTCCTGCCCTCTTTTGGTTTAATGTATATATTTTGTGATTTTTATTTCAATTCATGTATTTTTTTATATGGTGAAAAAACATATATTTAGAATTAGCCAGCTGGACTCCGCTCAGATGATCCCAATTTTGTTGGCAACGTCCAGAGCATCATAGTCAGGAGCCAGCCGCACATACGCCTTCTTCTCTCCGTCAGGTCTGATCAGGGTGTTGACTTTGGCCACATCAATGTCATAGAGTTTCTTCACAGCTTGTTTGATCTGGTGCTTGTTGGCCTTGACATCCACAATGAACACCAGTGTGTTGTTGTCTTCTATCTTCTTCATGGCCGACTCCGTGGTCAGGGGGAACTTGATGATGGCATAGTGGTCAAGTTTGTTTCTCCTGGGGGCACTCTTCTGAGGGTATTTGGGCTGCCGTCGGAGGCGTAGTGTCTTGGGCCACCGGAAGGTGGGGGACGTGCGGATCTTCTTCTTGTTGTGCCTGTGGACGCCTTTCAGCGCTGCCTTCTTGGCCTTCAAGGCCTTCGCTTTGGCTTCGACTTTAGGAGGGGCAGGAGCTTCCTTCTTCGCCTTCGGCGCCATCTTGGTGAAAAGGCCAATTCATGTATTTTTGAAAGCTATAACTGATTTTTTTCCCAGTTGCTCTTAGAATTAAGATACACAGCTCTTATTTCCTGCAGTCCATGCAGAGCCCTTGTCTCCATCTTCCCCCACTGTGTACTTTATGCTACAGTTATTGTATATATTACAGTTATGTCCTTTATAAATCCCACAGTAGAGGCTGGCATTGGGCACAGTAGATTATGCCATCTCATATTTGAATGCCAGTTAGAATCCCCACTGCTCTGCTTCTGATCCAGCTTCCTGGTAATGCACCTGGAAAGACAGAAGACGCTGGCAGACCAGGAAGGACTTCCTGGCTCCTGGCTCCTGGCTCCTGGCTCTAGCCCTACCCAACACAGGCTGCTGTGACCATTTGGAGAGTGAACCAGCAGATTCATAATCTTTCTCCCTGTCTCTCATTCACTCTCTGTCACTCTGCCTTTCAAATAAATAAATCTTTAAAAAAGTAAGTCCCACAAAGAAATGTTGTATATTTGCTTAGTCTAGCCTTTTTTAAGGAAAGTGCTTTGCGTTTCCTACATATTTACCAGTTTTAGGACTCTACTCCTCTCTATGAACCTAGATTTCCATCTGGTGAGATTGCCTTCAATCTGAAGAACTTCTTTTAGCACTCATTGTACCTTTTGCCTACTAACACCAAACTCTTTATCTTTAATATACCTGTACATGTCTTTATTTAATCTTCATGCTTGAAGAATCTTTTAATCGAATAAAGAATTCTCTATTGATAGGTTTTTTTCCAGCATTTTAGAAATGCCATTCCACTGTCCTGTGACTTCCAGTGATTCTGATGAGAAGTCAGCAGCAATCAACACTGTTGTTTTCATCTAACTTTGAGAGAGATGTGTCCAGGAGGAGTTTCATTGTATGGATTCTATTTGGGGTTTGCTGAGCTTCTGGAATCTGAAAATCCATTTCTTTCACCAAATTTGAAAAATTGGGGTCATTATTTCTTCAAATACATTTTCTGTCTCTTCTCATTTCAGAATTCTGATTATATATATGTTAGTCTCTTTTCTATTGCCTCCTAGATTGTTGAGACTCTCTTGCTGTTTTCTTGTAATTTTAAATTTATTTTCCTATTACTTGAATGGGGAGGGAAGATAGAGAGGGAGAGAGGGAGAGAGATTGCATCTGCTGGCTCACTCCTGAAATGCCTGCAACATGCAGGGTTGGGTCAGGCTGAAGCCAGGAGCCTAAAACTCCAACCAGCTCTCCTTCATGGGTGACAGGAAACCAAACACTTGAGTCATCTTTGGCTGACTCCTCCTGTGGTGCACATTAGCAGGAAGCTGGATCTGGGTTTCAGGCATCTCAAGTAGCAACTAAAGCCACTGCATGAAACACCTACCCCTCAATTGTTATTTTTGATCCTTTTGTTCCTGTTTTGATCCTGTTATCCTGAGATAATTATCATTGTTCTGTCTTCCAGTTCAGTGAATTCTTTATCTGTCATCACTAACACATCTTATAATTTTTTGTGTTCTGCAGAATATTTGTTATTTATGACAAAATTCATGCAATAGAAATTGTTCCACTATTACCAGAAGAAGAATTTTTCTGTAGAACACTAATGCATTATTTTTAATGCATTCCACAATTTTATTCTAGAAGGTTATTATAAGGGGAACAGAATTCTTGTCTGGCATGATTTCAGTACACATAAAGCATATTATTTATTTAATTATTTTCTACTCAGAAGTCAGCTGTCAATCTTGTTGGAGCTCTCTTCTGAAGATATTCTTATTTTGCCTGGATTTTAAAGGCTTTTTAAAATTTTTGCTTATTATATGTATAAATAGGAATCTATTTTTTAAGTTCATTCTTTTCCATATTTTGTGAGCTTTTTGTAACAGTACATGATGTCCTTCAACATTGCTAGAAAATTCTCAGTTACTATCTTCAAATGCCTTGTCCATTTCTCTCTCTTCTTGTATAACTCTAATTAAATATGTACTAGAATTGACACTGTACTATCTATACCTCTGTCCTATTTTATAGTTTCTTATCATTTTTATCTACATTCTGTATTTTTATTTTATATGTGCTACTTTTTACTAATTCTGTCTTTAGCTTTATACAATTTGTTGCAAAACCCATTCACTCAACTCTTAATTTCATTTTTATTTATTGTTCTAGAATGTCCTTTTAAAAAAGATGTATTTATTTATTCAATAAGGCAGAGTTACAGAGAGGAAGAAACAGAGGCAGAGGGAGAGAGAGAGAGAGAGAGAGAGAGAGAGAGAGAGAGAGGTCTTCCAACCACTGGTTCACTCCCCAATGGCTGCAATGGCAGGAGATGGACTGATCCAAAGCCAGGAGCCAGGAGCTTCCTCTGGGTCTCCCATGTGGATGCAGGGGCCCAAGAACTTGGGCCATCTTTTGGTGCCTTCCCAAGCTATAGCAGAGAGCTGGATGGGAAGTGGAGCAGCTGGAATCAAGCTGGTGCTCATATGGGATGCCAGCACCGCAGGTGGTAGTTTTACCCACTACACCACATCGCCAGTTCCTAGAATGTCCCTTTAAAATCTCCTATGCTATTTTTTAGAAATTCTCCTCTTTGTTAAAAAAAATTGCTTTATCAAAGACAAATCTTTGAATCTACATTCAAAGAAAAATTTATGAACACAGAAAGTGTAATTAGTGAGTCTAATTAATTTGAAATCCGTGTCTGATGGTTTCATTATTTGGAACCCCTGTGTTTCTGTTTCTACTGCCTGGTTTCTGCTACTTTCCTTTCATCTTGTTCTGTCAAACAATAAAACACAGTTCCTTCTCTTTTCTGTATGGAGGGTGCCCCTCTGAGCCGTGCTCAGGGTAGCACGTTCCTTCCATTAGCTGTGTCATCATATTCATTTTTCAGATGAGCAAGCCGATGCTCAAGACGTTATGTAACGTCTCAAAGCCACACACACCTAAACAGTTGCCCTGGAACTCGGAACTGTGTCTATTTTCCTTTAAGGCTAAAAGATGAGATTTTAACCCTTTGACACTTTAGAGAAGGTGAACTGATAGGAGCTCACTGTCCTGAGTGACAGAGCTGAAAGCAAACCATTGGTAAGGAGAGATATCGAGTCCCGTGCTCATGCCTCCTCCTTTTTCAGTTCCCTTTGCTGGCTGATTCTTCAGAAGCCTGTTGACTGCGAGCTGGTTTGGGTCTGTGGCCTGGAGCTGGACAATTGGCTCCCTGAGTGTGAAGTGAAGGAAGCAATAATTATCGATCACTTCAGGGAGGATCCCTTGAGGTTGAAAATTGGGCAGTGATGAGGAGCCCAAGCCCTCCAGCCAGGAAGATGGGCATAATAGACCCCAAAGCTTGCTTCACTGCTACTCGGTCCAAATATTCTCCTTATAGTCCCAACCAAAGGTTAACTGCAATGCATATTGTTTGCTGCATACTAGCTGTGTGCTCACCGCTATCCTAGAAGTGCACATTTGTTGATGCATTGAGTCCTCATAACAACGCTATGCAGTAGACAACATTCATAGCTGCATTTCATGGAGCAAGAAGCAAAGGCATAGGGAGGTGGTGCGCCTCGCCCAGAGTCTTCTCAGTGGCCAAGCTATTACAGCCTGGCACAGGATCACAGGCAGGTCCAACCCTGGAGCCCACACTCTTTGCCAGGGATTAACTACATTGCTGGTTATGTTCTCACCAGTAGAAACTGGTGGCCCTGTGGTATGTAGAAAGGTGTGTATGCGGCTTAACAGGAAGACAGGATACGAATGGGGTTCTGGCAGAGGTCAATGCCTAGGCCAGTTGAGAGGAGCTCAGGAAGGATGGGGGGTGGGTGCTGATCCATGGAGCTGAATGTGCAGACACAAGGGAGTGCTCCTCCGTAGTAAGAGCTCTGCCAGCAGCAAAGGTGGTGGGAATGTGGGGCAGTGTGGCAGCCAGCACCACCACAGAGGGCTCTCCACTTCCATTCCAGCTCCCTGCTATAGCACCTAGGAAACCAGCAGAGGTTGGTCCAAGTGCCTGGGCCCCTGTACCCACATGGAAGGACCAGGTGAACCTTCTGGCCCCTGGCTTTGGCTTTGTCCAGCCCTGGCTTTTGTGGCCATTTGGGGAGTGAACCAGCAGATGGAAGACCTCTCTCTCTCTCTCTCTCTGCCTCTCCTCTCTCTCTCTCTGCCTCTCCTCTCTCTATAGCTCTACCACATAAATAAATAAATACAGTTTTCAAAAACAAAAAAGCTGCTTTCACTCAGTCTTATGTAACGATTCTTCCATATGTAGATAAATGTGTTGGCACAGATTCAGATGTTTCACTTGTCAAGAATCTCCGGATCTGTGTAAGAGATACTGTTGCATTGCTTGTTCGTGTTGGGTTTTTTTTCTCAATTTCCCATTTGCTTCCCTTTTTTGTCTGTTTGGGTATGGGGCTGATCTGTAACTCTGGGTTCCTTTCAGCTGATGCTTCTCACTGAAGTTTTAATTGCATTGGGCGGTGGTGGTGCTGGGAACAAGGGCGGAGCTGGACTCCTTGAGACAGCCCAGAGTGTTCCTTGGGTGGGCTGTGGAGGTTCCCCTCCTGAGCTGGGCCTTTCTGCAGAGGAATTCAGGCTGTGCCCAACAGCCCAGGGCCTTGAAGACCTGAAGGAAGAGGGTGAGGACCCCTCATTCAGCACACGGGGTGCTAGAGTGTTTCAGGTTTTTTTTTTTCTGGATTTTGGAATATTTGCACATACATAATGATATTTCTTGCAGATGGGACCCAAGTCTAAACACAAAACTCATTATGCTTCATAGATATCTTATCTGCATAACCTGAAAGTAATTGTTAATACTTTTGTGCATGGAACAAAATGCCAGGATGTGGAATGCCCAATGCGTGCTGTCATATCGGTTCTCAAAATAGTGTTTGGTGTTTGCAGCATTTGAGATTTGTGAGTTTTGGGTTAGGGATGCTCTACCTGCAGTGTGTTTACCCAGATCCAGCAGACAGCTGAATGTCTCAGAAGGCGCCCCTGCACTCGGGGCCACCTGGCCTTGGCTCAGTCATGGAGAAGCCCTGTGGGACTTCAGTCCAGCTGATGGGGCACCGGGCTAATTACAGGTTTCCCAGGCTCAGGTGTCCCTGCCTCCACCAGTTATAGAAGATAAAGGGTAATGTGGAAGATAAGCTCGGTTCTTGTCCCAACTCCCAGGTGTCTCACTCTGCCGGATCCACTACCGGTGCTGTGGGAGGATGTGTCGGGAAATTGAGGCTTGCTGGGGACCGCCTGCCTGGCTCTCCATGAAGCTCTCTCTGTATGGGTGAGATGTGGGAGTAGAGGAAGCAGTGAGGTTCAGGAGATGGATAGGAGCCCCATGGCCTGCCTTGCCCTGAACTAACTTCAGAACTCAATGGCCGGTGCTGCGGCTCAGGAGGCTAATCCTCCGCCTTGTGGCGCCGGCACACCGGGTTCTAGTCCCAGTCAGGGCGCCGGATTCTGTCCCGGTTGCCCCTCTTCCAGGCCAGCTCTCTGCTGTGGCCCAAGAGTGCAGTGGAGGATGGCCCAAGTGCTTGGGCCCTGCACCCCATGGGAGACCAAGAGAAGCACCTGGCTCCCGCCTTCGGATCAGCGTGGTGCGCCCGCAGCAAAAGGAAGACCTTTCTCTCTGTCTCTCTCTCTCTCTCACTGTCCACTCTGCCTGTCAAAAAAAATAAAAAAAAAAGAACTCAAGCACGGAGCTACTGGGGTCCAGGGGTGTCTCCGAATCTTGACCACGAGAACGCAGCAAGATCAAGAAAAAGGGCACACACTGCAGGGTCCACTCATGACTCACTGTGACGTTGGCCAGGTCATTTCAGTGTCCTCCTATGTAGTGCCTGCCCCATTCCCAGGCTGGCCAACCAAAGGCCCCTGGGACAACACGCCTCTGAGTACCAAGCATGATCTGGATGTAGATGTGGACTTGCATGAGTCGTCATGATGCGATGCCTCAAAGAACACCTCGGTCACACCTCGCTTTCCTGGAGGGCAGGCCTGGCCTTGGATGTCCAGGTGAGAGACCTCACAGCTTGGCAGGCTCTAAGTCGTCCTGTTGGGACAAGGAGGACTATTTCCAAACCCCATTTCCAGCACACAATAGGGTCTCCGTGCGTGTCTGTGGAGTGGAAGAAGGAGCACGCGGACCCCAAGTAGCCTGTCTTTCACCGTCTCAATTATCCACTCCCCATCTTCCTGCCTTTGAGGCTGGGAGCCGTGCAAGCCTCAGTCTTTGTTCTGCAGCCCCCTCTGGGGGGACTTGTCCCCTCTCTGACCTCCTGGGACTCCTCAGGCACAGGTGTAAATACGGCTACTTCCTTCCCTCACTCCTTGGCAGGTGAGGAGTGATGCCTTTTACCATTTATGAAAAAAAAATGTAAATGGCGACAAAAGCTATTTTTATAATGTTTTTATCTATTCCGTGACTGACATCAATAACACATAACAGTTTCATTGACATTGTATCACATCCAATGGGCCCAGTGACCTGATTCAATGTCAGTGGAAAAGCCTCGTCCATCATCTCCGTGGCGGAATTGCAACAGATCCATTATCGATGCTTCCACCCCAGAACCGGAGCCAAGTCCTTCCTGGTCTTCCTTCTGCATAACCGCCTTGGCGTTCTGACCATGCACTCGGTCGCCCTTGGCGCACACTCTCAGATATCTCCATCTGTGGACTTATCGTTGGATTTGATTCCTGAGGGCCAGGTCTGTGCACCTAGTGGTTAGTGTGTCACACAGTAGGAGCTTGGTTTAGGAAATGGATGAGAGAAGTCGGGAGGGTGGCAGGAGGAAGGGCTGGGAGCCCGTGCCTGGACCTCTCCTCCAGTGCACAGTAAGGGCTCCTGCACCTGACTCTCGATCCCTCTCTGCACTCTGTGTGGGTGGGCTCATCAGAGCAAGTCTACCCAAAGATTTTTTGGAAGAGCCAAGTTCTTTTTTTTTTTTTTTTAACAGGCAGAGTGGACAGTGAGAGAGAGAGAGACAGAGAGAAAGGTCTTCCTTTGCCATTGGTTCACCCTCCAATGGCCGCCGCGGCCGGCGCGCTGCGGCTGGCACACCGTGCTGATCCGAAGCCAGGAGCCACGTACTTATCCTGGTCTCCCATGGGGTGCAGAGCCCAAATACTTGGGCCATCCTCCACTGCACTCTTGGGCCACAGCAGAGAGCTGGCCTGGAAGAGGGGCAACCGGGACAGAATCCGGCGCCCCGACCGGGACTAGAACCCGGAGTGCCGGCACCGCAAAGCAGAGGATTAGCCTAGTGAGCCGCGGTGCCGGCCTAGGAGCCAAGTTCTATTGAGAGCGGAACAGGGCAGAAAAGAGCCAATGCTTCAGAACGCTTGCAAAACAGAAACCTAGTGTGAGAAAACCTCCTGCCCCAGACTTCAGCTCCAGGACCTGCAAGCTGGCCAGTCCATGGGGCAAGGAGGAAGCTGCCCCACCCAGCCCCTGTGCTGGACTGACAGCAAGAAGCCTCAGCAGCCAGGCCCACCGTGATCCTCCTCATCTTCTCATCTGTGCCAAATAGGAATGAATGTCAACTCCACAGTCTTCCAAGGGCTTAAGGGAGTCCTTGCTAATATTGCAATATATTTGTCATTTGTCTCACTGGTAAGGCTGTTTAGAAGTCGAAACTGTAGAAAATTGAATATACACTTACTGTATAAAAATGATATGCTCGGTTAGTGATAGTTTAAAAGAAATAAGTACATCTATCATAGAAGAGCAGGCTGTCAGCTCTTTATATGTAAGAAAAATATTGAACACAAATGTGATAAATGTTGGGCACTGTTTACAAAAGTTGTCTGACAAAGTTGGTTTACAATAAGTTCTTCCAAGCAAAGAGAAAGTTGAAATGAAGAGAGAGAGAAGAACACAGTAAGAGTAAAGGTAGTGTGTGGGAGAGAGAAAGAGAGAGAGAGAAGGAGGGAGGGAGAGAGCAGACATAGAAACAGTTCTGCAATGATCAAGGAGCAGGTAGATGCTTGGCCCGCAGTTCCAGAGTCCCTGGGCTTGAGCCTTAGCTCCTGACTCCAGTTTCCCACCATTGCAAATCCTGGAGGCAGCAGTGGTGGCTCACATAATTGGGTTCCTGCTACCCACACAGAGACCTGGATTGGGTTTCCAGCTCCTGGCTCTGGCTCTCGCTCTCTCTCTCTCTCTCTCTCTCTCTCTCTCTTTCCTTCCCTCCTTCTGTGTGTGTGTGTGTGTGTGTGTGTTTCCATTTCTACCTCCAAAACAAATAAATAATAAAAGGGATCAGATAAGAGACCCCCGATGGCACTTTTGCTCTAACGTGGCAGTGGCCCCTGCCCGTTTAGATCTCTTGCTTGAGGAAGCTTCATGCCCCCAACAGGAGCTCAGACAGAGAAGGGCGGGTCCCCTGCAGAAGATGCTGCATCTCAGGAAGCAGCTGCACCCTGGGTGGGTCTGTCCCCAGGCCACCAGCCAAGGCAGCTGAGCAGGCTCTCACTGTGGCCCAGCGGGAAGAGTTAGGCAGATCAAGAGGGCAACTTGAACTATGAATGACAGGTCAACCACAGGACTTGAGGAGTAGAGTCAGAAATAAGAGGGGCCGGGTGGGAAGCTGGGACCCTCAGGGGAGCACTATAGAGGGGTCTGAGGCAGGGCCCTGGCACAGAGGCAGGATCATTCAGGTCATCCAGCAGGTGGATGGAGGAGGCGGGTTCCTTTCCACTTTCCTTTGCACTCCAGGTCAGAGGGGTATTGCAGTGGTTTCTCAAGAAGGTGTCACTGGAGGAACCTGAGGGGGCAGTGAGCTGAGGCCACTGTAGAGGACATGAAGCTCAAGGTCAAGTGGCTTCACTGTCTTTCCAACATTTCCAGTGTGTTAACTCACCACAGAAATGGACGGCGGAGTGTCAGGTGCATTGGGAAGCAGGCTGGATGCACTTGGAGCGTAGCGTCTGGGCCAGGCACAGTAACATTTGGCTTTGCCTTAAGGCGTCCTGAGCAGATTTGGATTGCAAAGCCATTTTTAGTGCATTGCTATGCAGCCAGGTCGCAGTCTGTCTAGGGCTTGGCTTGGAATGGCAAACACGCCCCAGGGTTGGGCTTTGCAGAGTTCCTGTAAAGGACTGAGGAAGGATCTGGCCCTGCGTGGCACCAGATTCAACACTGGAGGCCTAGGCTCTGCCCCCACTCAGATCCACACCACCTGTTCCTATGGGCAGGGGGTACTTGCAGTGTCAGAGGTGGGAAATCCCTCAAGTCACAGAGTGGGACCTCTGGGTTTCCAGCTGGGGAGACGAAGCATGAGCCAGGTAACAGCTCTGTGACAGCAGTGGTTTCCCGGTGTCAGTGCACAGTCAGCATTTGGTCCACACTTCCCCTCCCCCTTGGTGGGCTTCCAGCATCCCTACAGCCCAGGCCCAGGCTGTCCCCATCTCCAGAGCTGGGGTGAGGGGGGTGGAAGACAGGTGACTGGGTCACCACAGTCCCTGAGCACACCCCAAGGCCAGTGGCCACTGCAGCATCTTCAGCTCAAGACGACGGAGGACACAGGTGGTTCAGAGCAGAGACCATCCCTGGGTGTGCACCTTTCTGTGAGGCCCCTGAGGGAGGTTGCAAGGGATGTCGTCTTCACTTTGTGTTTCAGCACAGAAGTTGTCCCCCGAGCCCCCGTGAGCAGTGCTCAGCTCACCCTGGACAACCGAGCAGCAGCAAACCTGACCCTGGCCCACCAGTGACTTTCCCATGGATCTTCCCCCTAACCCCTGCCACCCACAGACAGCACACTCTGGCCTGCAACCGACCTGCTTGCCCAGTGCTGAGTCCTGGGGAACCTCTTTCAACCTGGAGCGGCTTGGATCATTGCTGGCCCTCATTCGTTAAAGATAGACACCAGCCCTGCCCACCATCCAGCCTTGCTGCCTGGACCCCTCCTCTGCTCCCTGGGGCCCACACTGTTCCAGTTGCTGTGACCTGAGCTCCCTTCTCTTCCCCAAGTGTCTGCTTGGCCACAGCCCTCCCCACGTGTCCATCCTGACCAGGGCCCTCCAATATTCTCACTTCCACTCTCCACCCCATCCCCTACCACCACCATGACCACCACAACCTTCCCCAGACTGGCCTCATTCTCCTCTTGGCTTGTCTTTTTAGATTTACACGGTCATGTTTTTCCAAGATAAAAATCTTCTATCAGGCACATGCCTATTGCTACACACTCCACTATTTTCATTCTGCCCATATTATTTGTGGCTCAGAATTTAACATTTTTGTTTCATTTATTCACTCCACAAACATCTACTGAGTACCTGCTGGTGTCAAAGGATCAGCCTTTTCTATCTGTTTTTTTCCTTCCTACGCTGACCCTATATCCTGATTTTATAGCGCATTTTCTCTTTGGAGCCTGTAATGACTACAGTTATTTTTCAAATACTGTGAGATGGAGATGTAATATATATTTTTAAGTGCACACTACATTTCATAGCCTCTCCTCTCTCGGATTCTCAGTGTACACAGATCTATTTCTCAGTTCACTTTCCTGTACTACTACTTTTCTGTAGTGCCTGGTGCCAATGCCTTCCCTTTTTATCAAAATGAGATTATAGCATTTTTTGGACAAACCCTCCCCTCCTCTTTTTTTTTTACATTTACAAATTTTACATTCTCTCCATTCTTCTTACATATAGACTCTTCTGTGTAAATATTAGAATTAGCTTTTCAGTTTCCAGGAAGTATTTTGTTGGTCTTTTGAGACTTGCTAGGTTGAAGCCACAAATCGGTGGAGTTTCCAGGCTGAGTCCTCCCATTCCTGCACACAGTCTGAGTCTCTAGGATGTGAGTCTTGAGCCCACCTCCTCAGAGCTGCCAAGGCAGGACTCCTTTCCAGGGATGGCTCTATGTCTCGGTATCCAATGGACTATTGGCTTATCTCCAGGTAGTGTATTCTGGAGTCATGGGGAAGATACACACATAGACTCAGACAGGGTCCCAGACGGACGTCCCAGAGATGGCCAGATCAGAAAAACAGGAGGGGAGGTGGAGCCAGCTCTCGGGGGCCTCAGGATGTCAGATGGGCACTGAGAGTGGGGAAGGGTGGCAGGTAGGGGAGGGGAGGTTTGGAGAGGTGGGAACTGGCCCTGGGATGAATGGGGTGCGAGGTTAGGGCATGGGAGCCACATTGGCGAGGAAGCCTGTGACTGGGTTGAGACAGGAAGGAAGGCTGAAGGGCGGGTGGCGATCCCTGAAGGACATCAGCCAGCGGTCAGGGAGGTTGGGACAAGGTGGCCCAGGCCTGTGTTCCCTGGAGGGAAACTGATCCAGCAAGAAGCTCCAGGGGGTCCTCTGGGGACACACCTGATAGATGGTGAGCAGGGCAGTGACTACATGGCCTCAGACAAGGAGGACAAAAGCGCCTACGAGTACTCAAAGCTGACCTTGGCCTCAAATCAACTCACGTGAACCAATGCTGCAGGGCAGCCACAAAAAGTGATGGCAGCAAACTGAAAACAATGAAAGGGATTGTTTTGTGTGACGTGTGGATTCCTTTCCACACATAGACCTAGGATGCACCACACTGCGCATGTGTGCTGGGGTAAGGGCTACAGTAGGATGCTGTGGACAACACTGGGACTCCAGGACAGGGGAGGGCAGAGGAGGCAGGATGCCTGCTGCTGGCCATCTGACCAGGGTTGCAAGAGGGGGTGGGGTGGAGAGTGTGCAAGAAGGAGGGAGGTGGGGCCCCCAGGGAAAGACTCTCTTGGGAGCGAGAAAGGGCTCCACTTAGGCAAAGGCCTGGCACCAGGAATGGAAGGAAGGGGAAAAAGAGTAGAAGGGAGCAGATGAGAAGGATGCGACTCGAGCGGCAGAGAAGGACCAGGTGAGGGCCAGACACTTTGAGGCCATGGCAGGAGAGTGTGGTACAAGTGGGTGAAGTGAAGGAAAGGGGAGAATCCACCAAGACTTGGAGCCCTGGCTATGTCAGCTGACTGGATGGTAGAGCCCATACCAGAGATGCTAAGATTGGAACAGGGGAAGGTTTGAGACAAGGCAAAATCTCAGTAACACTATCTCAAAATTGTTAAGTTGGTGGTGCATTTTTTTTTAAGAAAGTCCAAGAGGAGGGATGGACATTGTGTACAGTGGTTAAAACACTATGTGGGGTGCCCACATCTCATATGACAGTGCTTGGATTCCAGTCCTAGATCTCAATTGTTGCTTCCTGCTAATGTGCACTTTGCAGGTAGCAGATGGTGGCTCAAATAATTGAGTCCCTGATACCCACAGGGGAGACCTGGATTGAGTTCTGGGCTCCTGGCTTCAGACTCTTGTCTCTGACCCTTGTGGGTCTTTGGTGAGTGAACCAGTAGATGGGAAATATTTCTCTCTCTCTCTCTCCCTCCCTCTCTCCCTCCCTCCATCTCTAACTCTGCCTTTCAAACAAATAAATAAACCTTCATAAAAAGAAAAAAGCCAAATGAACCCTTGACAGGATAAATCAAGTGAAATCCATGCCAGGATTGTAATCAAGTTTCTGAAAACTAAACACAAAGGACAAATTGTGAAAGAGACTAGGTAAAAACTGCTCCACTCAGCACCAACAGAATACACATTTTTTTCAAACACCCATGAACATATGAAAAGTAAAACCATGCCCTGGACCATAAAATACACTCAACAAATTTAAAAGCATTGAAACTCTATAGAGTGTTCTAACTAAAATAGAGTTATTTGAAACAGCAAAATAAAAAAAAAATCTATACACTTAGGAATTAAACAATAATTAAATAAATTAAATAATCAATAAGTCAAAAAGAAGCCTCAAGACAAACCTAAAAAGAAAAAAAATGAAGCTAGTAGAAATAAAAATTTAACATTTCAAAACTTGTGAATGTAGAGAGGGAAATTCCATAACTTTGTATCATATTATTGCTCCAAAAAAATGAAATGACAGAGCTATTTGTTGAAAATCATAACATTATAATTAAAGAAAATAAAATGATCTAGCTAAATGGAGAGACATACCATGTTCATAGACTGGAAGATTAAACATAGTAACACATCAGTTTCCTAAAATTGATCTATAGAGTTGATGCAATTCTTATGAAATTCCCAGTAAGGTTTTTTGAAGATAAAGATAAGCTTATTATAAATACATATATGGAAAGGTTAAATGTCTCAAATCAATAACTGAAGTTTTTACTTTTATAAACTAGGAGAAGAGCAAATAAACCCAAAGCAAGAAGAATAGGAAAAATTAAGATAATAACATAAATCAATGAAACAGAAACAATAAATCAACATAGAAATTCAATGAAAAAAGTTGGTTTTTTTAAAAATGCTATATCAAAGATATATCAGGGATCGGCACTGTGGTGCAGCAGGCTAACTCCCTGGCCTGAAGCGCCAGCATTCCATATGAGCATGGATTTGAGACCTGGCTGCTCTCAGCTATGGCCTGGGAAAGCAGTAGAAGATGGCCCAAGTCCTTGGGCTCCTGACCTGTGTGGGAGACCCGGAAGAAACTCCTGGCTCCTGGCTTTGGATTGGCGCAGCTCTGGCCATTGTGATCATTTGGGGAGTGAACCAGTGGATGAAGACCTCTCTCTCTCTGCCTCTCCTCTCTCTCTGTGTAACTCTGACTTTCAAATAAATAAATCTTAAAAAAAAGATATATCAGTGCCCCCCAGTTCATGTCAACATTATCCATCAAGTCAAGGTATGTAAGCAACCAAAAGCCCTTTAATGGACAAATTTACACAATATAGTGGAACACACAATACAAGAGAACAATATGGATGGCAATTCTCCAGTTGATCTCCAGATTTAATTGAAGTCCTATCAAAGTCCCAGAAAGCTTTTTTTGTAGACAGAGATAAGCTCCTTCTAAAATTTATGCAGGAAGACAAAGGATCTACAATAGTTACAACAGCTTTGAAAAAAGTGGGAGAAAAACTTTCTATCCAATGTTAAGTCTTACTACATAGCAATAGTAATCAAAACAGTCTAGTTCTGTTAGGAGGATAGGCACATAGATTAGTGGAATAAAGGCTAAAACCTAGAAATGAACAAAAGTGTGCCAAATCATTTGCAACAAAAGTATATAAAAAAAAAGGGCATGACAAGATAGTCAACATCACTAGCCAGAGTAATTCACATCAAAACCATAATGATATCTCACTACACATCCATCAGAATAGCAAAATTAAATATTGTGATGCCTAAATATGCTGGTGAGGATAGTAAGAACTGGATCACTCATTCGTTGCTGGTGGGAATATAAAAAGCTATGACCTCCCTGGAAAATTGTTCGGCAGTGTCTTACAACACCAAGCATGCACTTACCATACAAACCAACAATGTATTGGGTGTTCATTCCAGAGAAATGAAAAGCTATGTTTACATAAATGTCTGCATGTGAATGTTGACAGCAGCTTTATTCATAGGAGGCAGAAACTAGAAACAATCTAAATGTCCTTCAGTAATGAATAGACAAATTGTGGTCCATCCATACCATGGGATATTGCACAGAACTAAAATGAATGAACTGTTGACAAAACAACCTGCATGGAGCGCAATGGAATTATGCCAAGTGAAAAAACATTATTTCGCAAGGTCGCGTAACACCCCATATATACATACACACATATATATGTATATATGCATATATAATACATGTGGCGAAGGGTACAGTTATAGAAGTAGCAGTGCAAGGTTGGGATTGTTCTTGTTTGTATTTAAGGGCAGAACTGATAGAGGATAGATAAGCTAGACTGACAGACTGAGGGATTGATGAATGTGTGCATGTAGCTATAAAGGAATAATACAAGGAAGTTTGTGGTGACAGAACAGTTCTTTATGGTGGTGGGTACAGGAATCTACATGTGGTAAGATTCCATAGAGTCATAGTCTCTTCCTCTCTCTCTCTCCCTCTCTTCCTCTCTCTCTCTCTCTCCCTCTCTTCTTCTCTCTCTCCCTCTCTTTCTCTCTCCCTCCCTCTCTTTCTCTCTCTCTCTTTCACACACACACACACACACACTCACACATACAGCAAACATATATAAAGCACATGTCAAAGTGGCAAAATTGAAATACCTTCTGTGGATTGCACCAATGAAAATTTCTTGTTTTTTTTTTAAGTTGTTTTATTTATTTATTTATTTGAAACGCAAAGTGACAAGAGAGAAAAAGGGATCATCCATCTGCTGGTTCAATTGACAAATGGCTGCAAGATGGAGCCAATGCTGTGGTGTAGCATGTAAAGCTGCCACCAGCAGTGCCAACATCCCATTTGGGCACTGGTTCAAGTCCCAGCTGCTCTACTTCTGATCCAGCTCTCTGCTATGGCTTGAGAAAGTGGTAGAAGATGGCCCAAGTCCTTGGGCCCCTGCACCCACATGGGAGACCTGTAAGAAGCTTCTGGCTCCTGGCTTTGGATCAGCTCAGCTCCAGCAATTGTGGCCATCTGGGGAGTGAACCAGCGGATGGAAGACCTCTCTCTCTGCCTCTCCTTCTCTCTCTGTATAACTCCACCTTTCAAATAAGTAAATTCATCTTTTAAGAAAATGGCTGCAAGATCTGGGCTGGGTCAGGTTGAAACCGAGAGTCAGAAGCTCTATCCAGGTCTCCCACATGGGTTGCAGGTCTTACACAACTGGGTCATTTTCTGCTGCCTTCACAGGCACATTAGCAGGGAGCTGGATCAGAAACAGAGCAGCCAGGATTCCCACTGGCACTCCTATATGGGATGTCAGTGTTACAGACAGTGGCTTAACTGCTGTGATACACCAGGGTGCACCCAAGGTGAAAGCTACCTGGGATTTTCCTGTATTTTTTCAATTTTCTGTGAATCCATAATGAATTTAAAAAAGAAGTTTTTCGAAACCCAAGAGAGGATGGAGAGCAGACGTCTGTATCGATAAGAAGGATCCAAGAGTTGCAGATTGGAGAATCATCAGCATATGCTTGCATTTTAAGCCAGGACCTGGATAATAAGACCATGCCAAGTCTATGAAGAAGGCTTGCACCTTGACATTGAACTATCTGACAGGGGCAGGCTCTGGCAGAGAAAACTGAGTATAGAGGGACATATGAAGAAACCCTGCACAAGACAGGTATGCATGAGGAAAAGTCTATCAGGAGGAAAGGAGTGTGGACCATGCAGGTGCAATAGGTGTTAGGAAACTGGCACAGTTTTATCTATGGCATGATCTATACCCTGATTTACATGTCAAGCTCTAGCCCCCGCCGCCATTGCTGGAAGCCAAGTGGCCACATGGCCCAACCTCTGTGGTCAAGCTCCACCCCCATCCTAATGGGATTCGCTGCTTCTGCTTCCCTGCCCACCCTCAGGCAAAGTTTTAAAAGGGCCTGTTCCTGAACATGTGCTCTCTTGGTTCTTCTCTCTTGGCCTCTGTCTTCTCTCCTGCTTGCTCTCTCTTCTCTCTGCTCTCTCTTCTCTCCTCGCTAGCTCCTCCCCTCTCTGTCTCTCTCTCTCTTGTACTGTCCTCCTCTCTCTTTTCCTTCTTCACCCCTTCCCTCCAGCCTGCTGGGTTTCTCCAATTAACCCTCTCTCTTACTCCAGTGTTCGGTGTGTTTTGTGATGGCTAACAATTGGGAATACAGCAAGTTGGACAGAAAGGCTGTGACGTTTAGCAAGATGAAGCTGTTGGTCTTGATGAGCTGCATCCGTGAGCAGAAAAAAAGAATAATGGAAGTCCAGCTGGGGTCGGGGAGGAGAGATTGGGAGTGGTGGGTGCAGGACATGGAAACAATCTTCAAGTTTCTCTTGAAATTTGCACCTCAGGCCGGCACCTCGGCTCACTAGGCTAATCCTCCGCCTGCGGCGCTGGCACACCAGATTCTAGTCCCGGTCAGGGCGCTGGATTCTGTCCTGGTTGCTCCCCTTCCAGTCCAGCTCTCTGTTGTGGCCCGGGAGTGCAGTGGAGGATGGCCCAAGTGCTTGGGCCCTGCACTCACATGGGAGATCAGGAGGAAGCACCTGGCTCCTGGCTTCAGATCAGCTCAGCGTGCAGCACCGTAGCGGCCATTTGCGGGGTGAACCAACGACAAAGGAAGACCTTTTTCTCTGTCTCTGTCTCTCACAGTCTAAATCTGCCTGTCAAAAGAAAAAAGAAATTTGTACCTCAACAGCCATCCAGAGATAGGCCTGGGCTGAGTGAGTGATATTCTAAGTTTGGGGACCTGAGGGATCCTGGGGAAGGAGTTCCCAGACTTGATTGATTTATTGCTTCGCACTGGAGCTGAAAGAATGGGAAGTGTAATCCCAGGCCTCCTCCAGCCACTCTCTTGCTCTGTGATCTTGATCAAGGCACCAAAGAGGGTGGTGGCTGCTTTGAAAACTCTTTTCAGCACCTGTTCCCCACCCCTAACCATGCAGTGCAGCCCCTACCCACAGCCTCAGGCTTGCTTGGGACTTCTACAGCTATTCCCTGTGAGGCAAGGGCATGAAGCTAGATAAAGTTATATAAAGCCCTTCTGCTTCCCTGGACCACACAGGTCAAGTGGGCCCCCTGCCACATGGCCCTGAGCCCAGCTGCAGCCCTGCACTGACCTCTTCCCCGGATCCAACCTCCCACATGCAGACCACACACTCTGGACTAGAGCTGTAGCCCAGGCAGTGCGGACATAGCTTGGCCGTGAAGCCTTGGTGTCCACACATGTGCGCAGGAGGCCCTCTGTGATGCTGGGGACTGCAGAGGGGGAAATGGAGTGGTCAGAAAGTTGGGGGGTGGGAGGGGGTGGATACATTCTGCATGTGTGGTCCATGGAGGTCCAGGGTGCCTGGAAATTTGAAACTCAAGCCCAACCTGCCAAGCTATTATGAAGCTGTGTTTGTCAATGTGGGAGGACATGCCATGTCTTATTTCATAGCTTATAACTTGATTTATGGCACTTAGAAACATGTGTGCTCTTAGAATAAGCATTGCAATTGTCAGGATGGGGATCTTGGAGGGCTGTCCTCTCCCTGACCCTGTGCATTGTGGGAGACACAGGGAACCCAGATCCACCACCCTCTTCCAGAAGCAACACAAGACCCCTGAGCCCATGTCCACAAGCATCTTCCTCCTCTGTCTGTTTTGGGGCTTGAGCTCAAGCCATCATACTCTTTGTTCCTGGGCTGCCCTCTTGAGAGGAAGGAGTCTGCTCTGAGGTCCATTCCTGCAGGAGTGGCTCCTGGGGACTGGGCCGCTCTGCTTGGGTTTCTCCACACAGCCCCACATTCCAGGCTTCCTACCCCATTGGTTCTAGAAACTTCTCCTTACCTTTCTCTTTCACCCCTAATTCTGCCAGTTGGTTTATTGCTGACTATTAGAGAACCCCAGGGCTGTTTTTCAGTCCTTAGAGTTCCGTTTTGTCAATGATCTCAAAGGGTCCTTCTAGCTCAGTTTAGTCATTCTTTTATTTAATCTAAACCAACTTCATTGCCTACATATTACTCATCTGGGTTAATTATGTGACCACTGCAGTTGTCCTGAAATTTAACAACGCTAATAAATAGTATAACTTCATGAAACTTTTGCTTATTGCTTAAATAATCAGGAGTTCATGTTGCACAAGTTTCGGAAGCTATGTGTCTTTCTCCAAAGCACTGATTCACCTGTGGGGAGCAACTGGGACTAAACTAAGTTACTGGAATTAAGACTTATTCTATGCATCTGCTCTCCCACAATATGGCGCTGAGAAAGGACCAAACAACTTCTACGCAGCTGCCTCTCACCAACTTGACTGATGAGCTGCAGGAGCTGATCCTGGTCCTGATTGGAGGAGAGCAGCATACTCGGCGTGTGGGTAGCAGAGTTGGGATTGGTGGAAGAGGACTATAAAGGAGGAGAGAGACAACATGCATGGGGAACATCCGGATAACATCTGAGCAGCCCCCGAGAGAGCCGGCCGGTGGTGTGCCACTCCTCTGCGGAAGTGGGGAAAGTGGCAGGGGGAGCCGCCCCTCCATGGAGGTGGAGGGGTCGGCAGCCAACCCGGGAAGGACCAGCAGCAAACCCGGGAAGGGCCAAGCAGACGAAAGAACAGCTCAGGGTCCTGTGTCGTTCCTCTGCAAATGGGGAAGTGACATTCACCCTTCTAGTCAGCATGAGTTGAGGGGGGCTGGTGGACAGGAGAATGAATGGAACATGCATTGGACCTGGGGGAAGCAGGTGCATCCAGGTTTTACAGTGGATGTTGTTAAGGGATGTCTGGATCTGTTAATCATCAAATAATACAGGTCAGCCGAACCTAGTAAGCACAGACTAGTGACAGTTGAATGCCCTTGAAGGTCACTAATTCTTCAAGGTGGGCAGCTGCCCTTGAGCTCATGGGCCATCTGCTACTTTGACCCACCTTCCCAAAGCACCTCTCTTTCTTCTTGCTCTTATCCCCAGGAGCAGGAGAGCATTTGCAGCACCCCGCAGAGTCTAAGATTTACAATGTTCCTATTTTAAGAGCTCCCCCAAAATGACATCTGATTTTTCGGATATCATACAATCAAAAGAACTCTACCTTCCTACCATCCTCAACCCCTCCCTCACCTCCTCCAATCACAAATCGGAGAGAGGGCAATTCAATGTAATTCCACTGGGTCGAGGCTGGAGCTGTGTCTAAAACCCTGCTCTAAATTGATGGTAGACAGAATCTTCTCACTATCCAGACGTGAAGCCAAGTGCTGGTGGTTGTTGTCCTCTGAGTTCTGCACTCAGGGAGGTTCTGGCAGGGGGTAGGGGGCTCCACCAGCTCCTTCTCTCTCACACAGCTCACTGCGTTCCGAGCCCCCTTTGCAGATGACAGGAGGTGCTAGACGGTGGAAAGGAAGATGTGTGGTACTGCAGGCAGAAACTCGATAGGGTGTAATTACCGAACATGAAAATAGATGCGATTTGGAGAGAAAAGTGGAGCAGACCACGTCTCCCGTGCAGCTGAGAAGAGACACATCACCCCACTGCGCGTGCGCATGTGTCTGAAAGAGCCGTGGCATCCCGGAAATGGCACACGGAGCAGCAAGTCCAAATAAACACCTCCTTCCTGGGAAGGGGACGAGGTTTTCAGCCAGGCGGGTGAGAGAAGGCATGAATCAGAAACCACAAGTCTATGAATCAACCCTTGCTTCAAACTTGTAGTTGACTATGAGAAGTTGCAATCCCCTTTGCAGAACCAAACTAAAGCCATGCCAATTCTTTTTTGAGGGAGTGGAGAGAAGTAAAGGAATCCCCCAAGGCTTGACTGAACCATAGATGCCTGGCCAGATCATAGGGCAGCAGGAGGAAGATGTGGCATGGTCTGTGGAGCTTACTATTTTATGGCACCGTTGAAAAACCATGCAGGTAATTTTTTTAAATTATCATACTGTAATTGAGTATTATCATGCACAGTTCAAGTGAGGATGTCCAAAAAGAAGAAGAAGAAGAAGAAGAAGAAGAAGAAGAAGAAGAAGAAGAAGAAAGGCTTATGAAGGAGGTGCAAAAGTGGAGAGGTGGAGAGGAGTGCACCCAAGTAGACACAAGGGAGGAGTATTCGCTCTCTGGCTAGGGATGAATGGGGGATAACGCAGAATGGGGGAACACGGAGCTGGCATGAGTGCAAAGGAGGTCAAGGGCTGCCAGGGCGTCTGATTCGAATTGGAGATCCCTTCCTGCCCCGTCGCCATGAGGCTCTGCTCTCCAAACACTGGTCAAGCTGCAGATGGTGGGAAAGAACTGTGCAAAGCAGTGCAGGGGACAGTGTATTGGGGGAGAGTCTGTCTGTCACAGCCATCCCGACCATCAGGTTTTTGTCTGGGTTTTGCATTTAACTTGTGTTAGTCTGTTGGCTGCAACGCCTCGGCCAATGGAAAGAAGGAAGAAAGTAGCCTCAGTTTCTGCACACGGTGTGGATTCTTTGAAAAGACGCCCCCTGCAGATCCGGCCCAGCAGACAGCTGACTTCCTCTGGGTCTGGCACTGAATTCCCTGACCTCTTTCCCAAGTGGCAGGGCACACACACAGCTGCCAGCACTGAGCTGCATCTGTTAGGAGGGTTTTTTGAAACTGCTCTTGAAATATATTTGAATAAAGAAAGACACTCCTGGAAGTAAGGCCATTTTGAATGCAAAACGCTCATCACACCTGTTGCAATCCTGTATTCCCACTTCTTTCCTAGACCAAGAGGAATAGGGACCAACCAGTTGGGAGGGAACGGAAGCTATGGCTTGGGCTGCTGATGCCAGCATTGGTGCGGATGGGTCCTGTGTCCACACTTGGGCTGCATGTCCCAGGAGAAACCTTGCTTTTCCTTGCTCCATCTCATTGAGGTCTGCTGTGTCTGAATGGGGGAAAGGGATTGATGGAGAGTAAGACAACCTACAGAAGATGTCTTGGTGAGCTTCTGGTTCAAAATGCTGTCTGTGGGCTGGCCTTTGGCACAGCAGTTATGATGCTGCCTGGAACCTCCGCATCCCGTATTGGAGCGCCAGGATTTCAGCCCTGCTCCAGTTTTGACTCTGGCTTCCTGCTAATGTACAACCTGGCAAGCAGCAGGTGATGGCTCAAGGAGCTGGGTCCTTGCCTCCTATATGGAAGACCTGACAGAACTCCTGGCTCCTAGCTCTGGCCTGGCCCAGTCCTAGCTGTTGCAGGCATCTGGGGAGTAAATAAAATAATGCATCCTATCTAGGTGAGCTGGATTCATCGTCACATCCTCATTCTCTCTCCTCCTCTCCCTCTCTTATCCCCCTCCCCCAACACACACCTGCTCAAGTACCAATGAAGACAGTTGGGAAAGAAAAGAAAGTCGCACTACTATCTACAACAGGGGCCAATAGACATTAATGCCAGCAGGTGGAAAGATTTTACCGTAGTAACAACGTCTTTAGATGGGATAAAGAAAAATGGTGCACACAAGGACAGTGACGTCTCTCAAATTGTTTTTATTTCTTTGACAGACTGAATAGAGAAAAAAATAGAAAATGTGAATAACCTTTTACCTTATACAGAAAATACCTATTTCCTAACACCCACATATTATTGATTACAAGTTGATCTTACGTTAAGAGAAGAGGTGCAGAATAGAGAGGAAGCAGTGTATGAATTTACAGGTAGATTGAATTTATTCAGAGAAAATAAATTCGTAGGGGTGGGTGACCAGCTGCTGTCATGCACACTAATGGAATTCATGGCAGAAGGCCCCACCTGTAGGGGCAGAGCCTTTCTATATCTTAGGAGGCTGAGGATGTGGTTGGGGGCAGAGGGCAGAAGTTGGAGGGGAATTTCTGGAACTGGACTTTCAGGTGTTCCTAGCAACTGGTCTTTCAGGTGGCTGTGGGGTGGGGTACGAAGGCAATAGGGTGTGAGACCCAATTGAGATTCAAGGGCAAGGAATACATTCCAATGTTTATCTATCTTTTGGGCAATGAGAGAGAATGGCTGAGGTTTATGTCTTTGTTCCATCGTATTAGTCAATAAAAACATGAATAAGCTTCAAAAAATCTGAAATATTTGTATCAAACCTAACCAAAACGTAAGCAAAGTAGTAATTAATGACACAGATTTTAAAACAATAGCGGTCATCAGGAAATTAAGCACTACTCTTTTTTTTTAAAGGTTTATTTATTTATTTTAAAGAGTTACACAGAGAGGAGAGACAGAGAGAGACATCTGCTGGTTCACTCCCCAATTGGCTGCAACAGCCAGAGTTGCACCGATCTGAAACTGGAGCCAGGAGAGTCTTCTGGGTCTCCCACGTAAACACTACTCTTTTAATCACCTGTTTATCAGATAAAAATTCAAATTTTGACTACATATTTATATTAAATTTGTAGGAAAAAATGAAAAAACTGTATTAAATCTCAAAATATGTTCAGATTTTCATACAAATTTTAAACCATTGCATAATTTTTTATTTATGAAAAATTTAATGAGTTGATACTTATAATGTCTACATTTGAAGTAAATGTGGCAGGAAGTCTTTTTCAAGTGGTAAAATTGGAAAAGAAAGAAAAATAATTAAAAATCATATTATAGGGGCTGGCACTGTGGTGTAGCAGGTAAAGCCACCTCCTGCGGTGCCAGCTTCCCATATGGGCCCTGGTTGGAGTCCAGGCTGCTCCACTTCCAATGCAGCTCTCTGCTATGGCCTGAGAAAGCAGTGGAAGATGACCCAAGTCCTCGGGCCCCTGCACCCATGTGGGAGACCTGGAAGAAGCTCCTGGTTCCTGGCTTCAGATCAATGTAACTACGGGTGTTGTGGCCATTGTGGAGTGAACCAGTGGATGGAAGACCTCTCTCTCTCTCTCTCTCTCTCTCTCTCTCTCTTTCTCTCTGCATCTGTAAAAATCTCTGTAACTCAGCCTTTCAGATAGATACATATATCTTAAGAAAAAATCACAAAAATATAGAAACAAAGAGATAAGATCAGAATTTAAATGAGTGGGAAAAAGTAAAGAAAAGAATATATTGGGTATATGAAACTCTTGTGTGAGTGTGGGTGTTTGTACATGTATACTTTAAAATGTATAAAAATTTAAACACTTTTTTTTCTGGAATTTCCAGACATTGGAAATTAGCAAAAATACATAAGAAAAATACATCTTGGGGGAAGAGCACAAAATTATGGTTTATAGTTAGTTTAATTATCTTCCCCTAAATCCAAAGGTAGCTGAATAATCATTGAAAGTAATCTGAAATATGATAATAAATTAAAGGATTCTTTCAGGAATTCAACAAAATGATTTTAACATATATGGAAGAATCAATAGGTAAATTACTCAAGAAAAATTGTACAATCAGTGAAGAATTCTTGCCTATACACATGATAAAGTTGTAATAACAAACCCAGTATGGTTTGCCTTTCTGTCATAAGTCAGTGGAGTAGAAGAGAAAAATCCTGAAACGTGCCTGGATTTATGTAATAGGAAATTTTAAATCTGTGGACAAAGGCTATGAGACCCATTCAACATGTTGGGATAATGACCCATCGTTTGCAAAAAGGAGTTTAATGAATAATCCATTAATTAAAAACCATATAACAAAGCAAGCTCTGTGTGAGTAAAATCTTTAAATGTAAATTATGAAATCAAAGAAGCACTAGAAGCAAATGTGAAGAGATATATATATATATGTATATATCATTAACAGACGAGAAGGTAAAGGTGGAAGTTGAGAAAAAATGTTAATTCTAAAATATACCTATAACACTTTGCCCAGCTGACTACTTCTACTTTAATTATAATAAAGTTTTACCTAATATAATGGAAGCATTTCATTTTTATTTTATCATAGCTAAACGTTAATTTTTGCACAGCATCTGCCAGTGTTGTCTTACTCGGAAACACGAGTGTGTGTGTGTTTATGTGTGTGTTTCCATTCCAAAACAAACATCCTTTGAAGATCAGACCAGCACAGCATCTGAGAGTGTGAATTCTGCCAGTGTGGCAAACGTAGCGTCCTAGGCTGTGTGACCTCAGGAAGTTTAACTGATCTCCTTTTGACCAATTTCCTTGTCTATAAAATTAAAGTAAGATTATCTAGTTTCCAGGTGGTCTGATGATTAAATTAATCAGAGCATTTAAAGCCCTTAGAACATGAGGCTGGCGCTGAGGCACAGTGGGCTAAGCCTCCGCCGGTGGCACTGGTATCCCAGAGGGTGCTGGTTTCTGTCCCAGCTGTTCCACTTCAGATCCAGCTCTCTGCTAATGGCCTGGGAAAGCAGTGGAGGATGGCCCAACTCTTGGACCCTGCACCCATGGAATAGACCTAGAAGAAGCTCCTGACTCCTGGCTTTGGATTGGGTCAGCTTTCTCTGTAACTCTGCCTCTCAAATAAATAAATAGTCTTTTAAACCCTTAGGACACGTCAGTAAGTTAAAGAATTTTATACATTACTATGATCATTAAAATAATATGAAAAGTTTATATCTAAAAATGTGTGACCAAAAACACATTAAAATTAATAAAATTATTTTACATTTATTTTTTCAAAGAAATAGAATTTAATAATTAGGAGATTCATGTTTCCCCTATAAAATGGCAGAAATGAAAATATATTTTCAGTCAGCAAATTTGCAGAGAAATAAGTATTCTTTATTGGCATCAAACTTAGTGGATTGATTTGACAACACCTAATAAAATATTAAAATATATTTACTTTTAAAATTATTTTTTGAAGGACAGAGACACATACACATACAAACCCAAACACACACAGAGAAAGAGTAAGAGAGAGAGAGAGAAATAGAGAGAGGGAGAGAGAGGGGGGCTTCATTTATTGGTTCATTCTCCAAATGCTTATAATGGTTGGAGGATGAGGGTGAATTCAGGAGTCAGGAACTCAATCCAAGTCTCCATGTGGGTGGCAAGAACCCAATCACTTGAGCCATTAGTAATTAGCAGGAAGCTGGAATCAGGAGCCAGAGTTAGGTGATGAGCTAGGGAATAAGAGCGTCCTAAACAGGGTATCATCTCTTTCTAGAATGTTCCATAGAACACCCCAGTAAAACCACCTAAGCCTTTGCTGAAAGGTTATTAATTATGGATGCAACTTCTTTAATTAATATAGGAACCTTCAGTTTGTCTGTTTCTTAGAGTGTGAGTTTTGGCAAGTGATGTGTTTCAAACTGACCCATTTTAACAACTTTTATCAAATCTGTAAGCTTAGAGTTGTTCATAATATTCTTTTATTATTTTTTAATTTCTATTGGGTTAGTGATGACTCTTCTTTCATTTCTGATATCAATAATTTAGTTTCTCTCTTTTTTTTCTTTTTCTTGGTTGGCCTGGTTATACCATTAGCCATTTATTTGATATTTTCCAGGGAAACTTTTTTTTTTTTTTTTAATTTTTTTTTTTTTTTTTGACAGGCAGAGTGGACAGTGAGAGAGAGAGACAGAGAGAGAAAGGTCTTCCTTTGCCGTTGGTTCACCCTCCAATGGCCGCCGCTGCAGCCGGCGCACCGCGCTGATCCGATGGCAGGAGCCAGGAGCCAGGTGCTTTTCCTGGTCTCCCATGGGGTGCAGGGCCCAAGCACCTGGGCCATCCTCCACTGCACTCCCTGGCCACAGCAGAGAGCTGGCCTGGAAGAGGGGCTACCGGGACAGAATCCGGTGCCCCGACCGGGACTAGAACCCGGTGTGCCGGCGCCGCAAGGTGGAGGATTAGCCTATTGAGCCACGGCGCCGGCTCACAGGGAAACTTTTTGATTCTGTTGATTTTTTTCTGTTGATTTCTTGTTATCAATTTCATTTCTACCATCTTTTTTTTTTTTTACTATTCCTTTTCTCCTGCTTATTTTGAGCTTAATTTTCTCTTCTTTTTCTAGTTCCCCAAGATGGAAGCTTAGACAATTGATTTTAAATCTTTCTTCTTTTCTAATACATGCGTTCGGCTCTAAAACACTCCCTCTAGCCATGGCTTCTGCTGAATCTCACAAATGTTGATAAGTTACATTTTCCGTCTTGCACAACATATTTTTATATTACTTTCTGATTCCTGTGCTGTTTATGATTACATCATCTAACGTCCTGATATTTGGGGATTTTTCACCTTACTTCTGAGACCGACTTCTAGCCTAACTTCGTTATGTTCTGAGAGCAAGCCTTGCATAATTCCTATCCCTTTGAGTTTGAGGAGGTGGGCTTTATGGCCCAGGATGTGGTATCTCTTGGTGAATGTCCCAAGGGCATTTGAGAAGAGTCTGCAGTCTGCTGTTGTTGGATGAAGTATTCCATAAACATCAATCAGAGTCCGTTGATTGACGGTTCTGTTCAGTTGGACTATGTCCTGGCTGGTTTTTGCCTGATGGATCTGTCAGTCACTGCCAGAGGGTGTTAAAGATGCCAACGATAATAGTGGATTCGTCTGCCAGTTTTTGCCCTTTTTATTTTGACCTCTGCTGTTAGGCTCACACACATTAAGTATTGTTATGTCTGCTCAGAAAATATACTCCCTCTGCATTAAATGTTGTCCCTCCTTATCCTTGATAATTTTCCTTGTTGAAGTCTATTTTGTTTGAAATGAATATGATGGTTGATTTTGATTAATGTTAGCATGATATGTCTTTTTCCATCCCTTCTGTGAGTCTTCATACTGATAGTGGTGTTTATAAAAAAGAGTTATTTATTTATTTGAAAGGCAGAGTTACAAGGAGACAGATGGAGAGAGACAGCGAGAGGACTTCCTTCCACTAGTTCACTCTCCAAATGGCCCCAACAGCCTGAGCTGGGCCTGTCCAAAGCCAGCAACCAGGAGCTTCTTCTGGGTCTCTCACACAGGTGCAGGGGCCCAAACACTTGTACCATCCTCTGCCGCTTTCCCAGACACATTAACAGGGAGCTAGATTGGAAGTGGAATAGCTGGGACTTGAACCAGTGCCCATGTGGAATGCTGGCACTGCAGGTGGCAGCTTCACCCACTGGCTCAAGAATGGATTTCTTTTAGACAACATGGAGTTAGGTTTTCTTTAGAAATTCACCCTGATGATCTCTGTCATTTAATTGGTGTATATGAACTATTCACATTTAAAAGGACTGATATAGTTAATAGCTGCCATATTGTCACTGTTTTTAATTTTTGCCTTTGTTGTTTGCTTCTGCTTTTTCTTCCACTCTTTTTCTGTTTTCTCTGGTTTTAATTGAGTATTTTACAGAATTCTGTTTTCCCTTCTCTCTTGGCACATCAATTACGCTTCTTTAAAATTTTTTTTGGTGTGTGAATGCAATAGAATTTGCAATGTGCATTGACAACTAATTTAATTCTAATTGGAACACTAAACCTCTCCAGGTTTGCACACATGTCAGCTAACAGAGGATTTCTGGTTTCTTGCTCTTATCTCTTATAGTTGTGTTGTCATTCATCTCCTTTTTCTACCAGTGATAATCAATGAATAAATTATTATTATTATTTCTAACAAGTAGTAAATAGTCCATTAGGTCAACTGACAAAAAGGAAATATTCCATTTTCATTTCTTCCTTCCCTAGCACTTATCCTTGTTCTTTACACAGATCCAGGTTCCTGAGATGTATTATTTTCCTTCTCACTAATCTGGTGTTACCATCATGGAAGCGGATGAATGTTCAAAGCTAGGATGAGGTTGTGGTGAATCATACCATGGACAGCTGTGAAGCTGTTGACAGCAATGGTGGGCATCCATCTTTCTCTTCTCTTCCACCTTCTCATGGGGACAGGGGTTGGCAAGAGTTGAAGGAAGGTCAGTGGAATGGATTCCAAGTTGCCTGTGAGCGTGTGGCTCACCAACCATGCCCAGTCCTCTGGTGTTCAGAGGGCGAGGAGGAAGGGGGAAGATGTGCACAGAGGGAGGAGCCGGGAGGAGGATGTGGATCCGTGGGGCTGTCTGGGAACGGCTCGTCAGTGAGGGGTGCCTGGAGAGCTCTCAAAACAGAGTTGGATGGTAGGGGGATTCCCCTGGGTTGGAGGGGTCGTAATCGGACTGATGTTCCCACCAAACACGACTTCAGTCTACCCCTCATCCAGTTTGCTTGTTTTCAGTTTCAGGGAAAGAAGGAGAATTAAGACAGGAGAGGAGTGAAAGGTATCTCTCTGTCTCTTTAGAATTTCCACAGTTCAGGCCCCTGGAGGACCTGCAGGATCCAGAGACGCTTTAGAAGAAACCATCATGACCAAGATGGAGAAGAGCTTCAGGCTGCAGAGAGAGAAGTCAACCATCCCTGAGCATGGCCTGAACCATGGGCTGAACCCACAGCCCAGGAAGACAACCCGGGAAACTTTGCAGGAACCCTGAAGTAGCTGGGCCGTGCAGTTTCCTGGGAAGAGGGCAGGAGAGGAAAGCAATTCAGTGAAGGCAGATAAGGCTTTGGGCAAGCTGTAGACTTTCCAGGTGGCAGAGGTGCAGGAGAAGCAAGCGCCCCCAGGTGCTCAAGGGCTCAGGGTTCCCAGGCCACGGATTGGGCTAATGGCCGACCCCAGACATGGGGGCACTCATATGGACGGATCTCAGCACAGGCAGCCATACACTGAGAGTCAGATCAAGTTGGCCTCCCCGCTAGGAACCCATGTGCTCTGTAGACCCTAGAACCAGGGGCAACCTGGGGAGGGGCTGGAGGAGTCCCCACTTCTCCTGAGCTTACGTTTGTGTGAACTTGGTGACATGAGTGCTGAGAACGCTACCTGAGTTATACAAAAATGAAGTTGTATTTATTAAGCCCTTGTGTTTCTGTACCAAAATTCCTGTTTCACATTTTCATGGTAATTTCAGCCCCACGCTTTCCTGAGACAGGAAAGGAGACAGGACAGCAAAGACAACTATTGCCAAACTGTTGGGTCTAAAATCTGCCATCCCACTAAGGGTTAAGGCAGGCCATTTCTTACTCAAACTGAGGAAGCTAGCAGCCCTGATTGTAAATAAGGAATTAATGAGTGCATCAAAGACAATGTTGAGATTGCATAAAAAATTAACAGTTCACACCTTTTTTCAAAGTTAACTTTTTTCAGATTCAAAACCTGATAAATGATTTCAATTAACAGTTACAGAAAAGGAAAATTATATTGCAAATTCATGCAAAATCTTCCTTCAAAATCACTTGCCTAATTACACAAATCAATTCTTCAGACTGAGAATCCAACTCCAAAATAGAAAGTACGGATGTTTCAGAAGCAGTTGCACAGGTAAGGAGGACATCTCTGGGTTGTCAAAGTGGGGGCCAGCGCTGTGGCGTAGTAGGCTAAGCCTTCGTCTGCCGCACCAGCATCCATAGGGGCGCCGGTTCAAGCCCCAGCTGCTCCTCTTTCCATCCAGATCTTTGCTATGGCATGGGAAAGCAGATGGCTCAAGTCCTTAGGATCCTGCACCTGCATGAAAGACCTGGAAGAAGCTCCTGGCTCCTGGCTTCAGTTCTGCCCAGCTCCGGCCATTGTGGCCAATTGGGGAGTGAACCAACGGATGGAAGACCTTTCTCTCCATCTCTCGCTCTTTCTGTCTGTAACTCTACCTCTCAAATAATTAAATAAAATCTTTTTTTTTTTAATAAGGACAAAGTGAGTTAAAGGGAGCAAGTGTTCAGCTGGTGGTTAAGGCACCTGTTAAGATGCTAGCATCTCGCATCAGAGTGCCTTGGGTTTAATGCCTGGCTCCAGCCACAGATTCAGCGTTCTGTTAATGCAGATCCTTGGAGGCAGGATGATGGCTTAAGGGACTGTGTTCCTGCCAAGCATGTGAGGTTGAGATCCTGGCACCTAGCTTTGAACTTGGCCCAGTCTTGGCTGTTTCAGCCTTCGGAGATAGAACCAGAGGATGGGAGTGCCCTCTCTCCCTCTCTCTTCCTCTGTCTGTTAATTAACTGTAGATGTAGTGTAGTATGTTTAACCATTCAAGCATGGGAAGACGATGGGGATGCTTCCACTTTGGGAAAATTATGTAGAGGTTATCTAACATTAGGGCAATTTTTATTAAAGAATTTATTTATTTATTTACTCATTTATTTGAAAGGCAGAACAACAGAGAGGAACACGCGAGCGCGCACACACACACACACATCTTCCATATGCTTGTTCACTTGCCCAAATGGCCACAACAGCCAGCTCTGGGCCAGGCTGAAGCCAAGAGCCAGGAACTCCCTCCTGGTCTGTCATATAGGTGAGAGGGGCCCAAGCATTTGGGTTATCACCTGTTGCCTTCCTGGGGGGGCATTAGCAAGAAACTGGATTGGAAGTGGAGCAACAGAAGTGGAACCAGCGCTCCAATCTGGGATGCTGGCATGACAGGAGCACCTGTTTCATCCACCTTGGCACATCTCTGGCCCTATGCACAGGTTTTAGCGGGGACACAAGTACTTGACTTTTTTTAGGGTCAATACTGATGAATGAGGCTGTTAGGTTAGTGTCTGTTTATTTTTAGAAACTGAATGACATTTGCCTAATGGGTGTATCATTTTAAGTCAGGGGATGAGAGTTCAAGTTACTCTTCTTCCTCACAAGCAACTGACATTGTTATTTTGAAAATTTCCAACAGTATATGACCAGTGTGCTGTGCTATTAATCTTGACTCTAGCTTACATTTCCCTAATGGAATACGATGGACATATTTCCATTGATTTATTTGCCATCTGTATGTCATCTTCACTGAGACGTCTGTGTCTTTTGCATTTTCACTGGGTTGTTTATTCTCTGTTAAGTTTTGAGAGATTTTCCATATACTACACATGAATCCTTTGTCACATATGTTGTTTGCAAATATTTTCCCTGTCTGTAGCTCTTTTCTCATTCTCCTAACAAGATCTCTCACAAAGCAAAACATTTCACATTTTGATGAGATCCAATTTATTGATTTTTTTTCTTTGATGGTTCATCTATAGGTGTCATGTTAAGAACTGTTCACGAAGCTCTTGGTTCTAAAGATTTCTATACATGTATTCTTTTAAAGTTGCATAATTTCATCATTAAAATGAGTTAATTTCATACAAGGTCTAAAGTTTAGATAATGATTAATTGATTTGAATATCTAATTTCTGGCACCATTTATCTGTTTAATTGCTTGTGTACCTTTTTCGAAAGTCAGTTGACTGAATATATGAGTGGCTCTTTGTGGATTCTCTATTCTGTGTCCGTGAGCTATCTGTGAGCCCCACCCCCCACCAATGGCACACAGTGTTAATTACAGTAACTATGTAGGAAGTCTTGCAATAGAGCACTTCCTGCCATTTCTTTTCAGAAATATTTTCACAACTTTAGTTCTTTTGCCTTTGAAATATATTTTAGAATAACTTTGTCTGTATCTAGAAAAAAGTCTTGCTGGAGGTTTAATAGGAATTATGTTAAACTAGTTTATCACTTTGAGAAGAATTAGCATCTTTAGTGTTGAGTCTTCTGGTCCATGAACATGGAATATCTTTCCATTAATTTAGATTGCCTTTGATTCCTTTTATTAGTATTTTCATTTTTGGCATGCGTATTTTGTTAGATTTATGCACAAGTTTTCCATTGTTAAGAAATCATAAATGATAGTGTGTTTTTAATTTATTTCTACATACTTAAAATACAATTCATTTAAGTATATTTATTGTGAATCCTATGAATTTTGCTGAACTTTTTGTGATATCTAAGATAATTTTTATAAATTCTTATTTTCTTAATCAAAATAATTTAATAGCTGAAATAATACAAACTCATTTATTTCAGTTATCATGTGTAATGGTAGAAATGTCAAACACAATGTAGATAGTCACGTTTTAAGAGGAAAATATGACCTCACAGTTCAGGTATTCTAGAGTTAATAACCACTACAAAATGCTTAATATATAAGGGTAGAAAATGGTACAATTTTCCCCAGATTCTTTTTTTTATTTTTTTTATTTTTTTTTATTTTTTTATTTTTGACAGGCAGAGTGGACAGTGAGAGAGAGACAGAGAGAGAGGTCTTCCTTTGCCGTTGGTTCACCCTCCAATGGCCGCTGCTGCAGCCGGCGCACCGCGCTGATCCGATGACAGGAGCCAGGATCCAGGTGCTTTTCCTGGTCTCCCATGGGGTGCAGGGCCCAAGCACCTGGGCCATCCTCCACTGCACTCCTTGGCCATAGCAGAGAGCTGGCCTGGAAGAGGGGCAACCGGGACAGAATCCGGCGCCCCGACCGGGACTAGAACCCGGTGTGCCGGCGCCGCAAGGTGGAGGATTAGCCTATTGAGCCACGGCGCCGGCCCCAGATTCTTCTTTGTTATTTTCTATACAGGCAATCATGTCATCTACAGGTAGACATTATTTTATTTCTTCATTCTTCTCTGTGCATCTATTCTTTTCTATTGCTCTACAGAGATCCTGCAGTACTATGTTGGACATTAATGATGAAAATGGGCTTTCTTAAAGAGAATTGAAAATGAATCTTGATGTGAATGGAAGGGGGAGGGAGAGGGAAAAGGGAGGGTTGTGGGTGGGAGGGAAGTTATGGAGGGGGGGGAAGCCATTGTAATCCATAAGCTGTACTTTGGAAATTTATATTCATTAAATAAAAGTTTAAAAAAAATGGACTTTCTTGCCTGATTTCTGATCTTGTGTGGGAAACATTCAGTACCTCAATATGAAGTGTGAATGTTCATAGAAAGTGTTTTCTAAAGTTTATTTGTTTATTCATTTATTTTAAAGGCAGATTGACTCATGCACACATGTGCAGGGTACATAAACTCAGTATATATCTTCCACATAGATGACAGGAACCCAAGTGCTTGGACCATCATCTATTGCCTCCTAGGATGGATTGGAGGCTGAAGTAGAACTTGACCCCAGGCTTTCTGCTAGGGGATGTGGGTATGCCAAGTGACAACCTAACCTGCTGGCCGTAACACCTGCCCCAGGAAGCAGTTTTTTACAGATGCTCTTTTTAACTTGAGGAAGTGCCACATTATTCCTAGTTGGTTATGATGATGAATGAGCACTGAATTTTTGTGAAATTATTTTTGTGCCAGTTGATGCGATCCTGCAATTTTTTTCTTTAACATGTGAATATGGTGGATTACTTTGGTTTCTTTTCAAATATTGAGTCAACTGTGTCCTTTTCTCCTATGTATGTCCACTCCTCTTCTCTTGTATAATGTTGTTGTTGCAACTTACATCTTTATGTACTTCTACACCAATATAAATGAATAGTTATTGCTTTAGGAAGCTGTCTTTCAATCAAATAGGGGAAAAAAGAATCACTAACAAAAATATTTAAACTATAGTTAGTATTTATCAGTGTAGTAATCCGTACCAGACTTCTTTAATTCTTCAAGTATGTTCAACAGACTGCCCAATTCCTTTCATTTCAGCCTGAAAGACTGCTTGTAGTATTTCATGTAGGTTCAATCTACGAAAAACGAATTATCTCACTTTTTGCTTATCTTGGAATATCTTAACTCCTCCTTCATTTTTGAAGGTTTTTTTTTTTTTTTTTGTATACAGAATTTCAGCTGGTAATTTGCTCCCTTTTAGTGCTTTGAATATGCCGTTTCATTACCTTCTGGCCTCCCGGTCTCTGATAAGAAAGTTAATCTTGTTGAGGATCTCTTGTACATAATGAGTTGCTTCTCTCTTGATGATTTCAAGATTCTTTTTGTCTTTGACCTTTAACAGTGTGTTAATGAAATGATACGTGAAATGTAGGCATATTGACTTTCTCCTGCTTGGAGACTGTGGCACTTCTTACATCATGTGTGGGAGTCCCCTTGTCCCGCCTCCTATTCTGAACTTCCGTTGCATGTATACTGGTGCACGTGGCGCTGCCTCACAGATCTCTGCTGTTTTGTGCATTTCTCTTCATTCTCTTTCTTTCTGTTCCCCAGGATGGGTACTCTCAGTTGACTTAATCTCCAATTTTGCTGAATCTTTCTTCGGTTTGCTCAAATATGTTGAGGACTGCTAGTATTTTTGTTTCTTTTCAGTTACTGTACTTATAATCTTCAGGAATTCTATTTGTTTTTAAAATAATTTCTATCCTTTTATTGATATTCTATACCTTCTGTGACATCTCATATTTTAGTTCTTTAGATTTGGTTCCCTTTAGCTAATTAAAAAATAGAAAATCATGGGCTTAAAGTCTTTGTTAGTAAATTCGGCACCTGAGATTCTTCAAGGACAAGTCCAATCTATTGCAATTTTTTCTTGTGAATGGGCCAGGCATATACTTTTCCATAGACCTTACATTTATTATCGAAAACAGACACTTTATTTTTAATTTGACAACTTTGGTTGGAAATCATGTTCTTTCCGCTTCCTGGCTTTTGTTATTTTTGATACTTGTTATTGTTGTTTTGGTGTTTTTTCTACTTAAAACCATAAAGTAGTTTTACTTATTGTGCATGGCCATTTAATGTTCTTTTTTTAAAAACTTTTATTTAATGAATATAAATTTCCAAAGTACAGCTTATGGATTACAATGGCTCCCCCCCCCATAACTTCCCTCCCACCCACAACCCTCCCTTTTCCCTCTCCCTCCCCCCTTCCATTCACATCAAGATTCATTTTCAATTCTCTTTATATACAGAAGATCAGTTTAGCATATATTAAGTACAGATTTCAACAGTTTGCACCCACACAGAAACATAAAGTGAAAAATACTGTTTGAGTACTAGTTATAGCATTAAATCACAATGTACAGCACATTAAGGACAGAGATCCTACATGAGGAGTAAGTGCACAGTGACTCCTGTTGTTGACTTAACAAATTGACACTCTTGTTTATGGCATCAGTAATCACCCTAGGCTCTTGTCATGAGTTGCCAAGGCTATGGAAGCCTTTTGAGTTCACCAACTCTGATCATATTTAGACAAGGTCATAGTCAAAGTGGAAGTTCTCTCCTCCCTTCAGAGAAAGGTACCTCCTTCTTTGATGACCTGTTCTTTTCACTGGGATCTCACTCGCTGAGATCTTTCATTTAGGTTTTTTTTTTGTTTGTTTGGTTGGTTGGTTTTTTTTTGTTTTGTTTTGTTTTGTTTTGTTTTGTTTTTGTTTGTTCTTTTTGCCAGAGTGTTTTGGCTTTCCATGCCTGTAATGCTCTCATGGGCTTTTCAGCCAGATCCGCATGCCTTAAGGGCTGATTCTGAGGCCAGAGTGCTTTTTAGGACATCTGCCATTCTATAGGTCTGCTGTGTATCTCACTTCCCATGTTGGATCGTTTTTATCCTATCAGCTAGTATTAGCAGGCACTAGTCTTGTTTATGTGCTCCCTTTGGCTCTTAGTCCTATCATTATGATCAATTGTGAACAGCAATTGATCAGCGGGACTAGTGAGATGGCATTGGTACATGCCACCTTGATGGGATTGAATTGGAATCCCCTGGTATGTTTCTAACTCTACCATTTGAGGTAAGTCAGCTTGAGCATGTCCCGAATTGCACATCTCTTCCCTCTCTTATTCCTGCTCTTATATTTAACAGCGATCACTTTTCAGTTAAGTTTCAACACTTGAGAATAACTGTGTATTGATTACAGTATTCAGCCAAAAGTATTAAGTAGAACAAACAAAAAAAATACTAAGAGGGATAACGTATTAAGCTGTTCATCAACAGTCAGGGCAAGGGCTGACCAAGTCACCGTTTCTCATAGTGTTCATTTCACTTTAACAGGTTTCCTTTTTGGTGCTCAGTTAGTTGTCACCGATCAGGGAGAACAAGTGGTATTTGTCCTTTGGGACTGGCTTATTTCACTCAGCATAATGCTTTCCAAATTCCTAGCAGGGATCACATTTCAGTTAAAATTTGAACACCTAAGAATAATTGTGTGTTAATTACAGAGTTCAACCAATAGTACTAGAACAAAAAAAATACTAAAATGGATAAAGTATTACATTGTACATCAACAATTAGGACAAGAGCTGATCAAGTCACTGTTTCTCATAGTGTCCATTTCACTTCAACAAGTTTCCCCTTTGGTGCTCAGTTAGTTGTCGCCGATCAGGGGGAACATATGATATTTGTCCCTTTGGGACTGGCTTAATTCACTCAGCATGATGTTTTCCAAATTCCTCCATCTTGTTGCAAATGACTGGGTTTCATTGTTTTTGACTGCTGTATAGTATTCTATAGAGCACATGTACCATAATTTCTTTATCCAGTCTACTGTTGATGGGCATTTGGGTTGGTTCCAGGTCTTAGTGATTGTGAATTGAGCTGCAATAAACATTAAGGTGCAGACAGCTTTATTGTTTGCCAATTTAATTTCCTTTGGGTAAATTCCAAGGAGTGGGATGACTGGGTTGAATGGTAGGGTTATATTCAGGTCTCTGAGGAATCTCCAGACTGACTTCCATAGTGGCTTAACCAGTTTGCATTCCCACCAACAGTGGGTTAGTGTCCCTTTTTCCCCACATCCTCTCCAACATCTATTGTTGGTAGATTTCTGAATGTGAGCCATTCTAACCGGGGTGAGGTAAAACCTCATTGTGGTTTTGATTTGCATTTCCCTGATTGTTAGTGATCTTGAAAATTTTTTCATGTGTCTGTTGGCCATTTGCATTTCCTCTTTTGAAAAATGTCTATTGAGGTCCTTGGCCCATCTCTTAAGTGGGTTGTTGGTTTTGATGTTGTGGAGTTTCTTGATTTCTTTGTAGATTCTGGTTATTAACCCTTTATCTGTTGCATAGTTTGCAAATATTTTTCCCATTCCGTTGGTTGCCTCTTCACTTTACTGACTGTTTCCTTTGAAGTACAGAAACTTCTCAATTTGATGCAATCCCAAATGTTAATTTTGGCTTTGACTGCCTGTGCTTCTGGGGTATTTTCCAAGAAGTCTTTGCCGGTACCTATATCTTGCAGGGTTTTTCCAATGCTCTCTAGTAATTTGATGGTGTCAGGTCGTAGATTTAAGTCTTTAATCCATGTTGAGTGAATTTTTGTGTAAGGTGAAAGGTAGGGGTCTTGCTTCATGATTCTGCACATGGAAATCCAGTTTTCCCAGCACCATTTATTGAATAGACTGTCCTTACTCCAGGGATTGGTTTTGTATCCTTGATCAAATATGAGTTGGCTGTAGATGTTTGGATTGATTTCTGGTGTTTCTATTCTGTTCCATTGGTCTATCCATCTGTTTCTCTCCCAGTACCATGCTGTTTTGATTACAACTGCCCTGTAGTATGTCCTGAAATCTGGTATTGTGATGCCTCCGGTTTTGTTTTTGTTGTACAGATTGCTTTAGCTATTCGAGGTCTCCTGTGTCTCCATATGAATTTCAGCATCATTTTTTCCAGATCTGAGAAGAAGGTCTTCGGTATCTTGATTGGTATCGCATTGAATCTGTAAATTGCTTTTGGGAGAATGGACATTTTGATGATATTGATTCTTCCAATCCATGAGCATGGAAGATTTTTCCATTTTTTGGTATCCTCTTCTATTTCTTTCTTTAAGGTTTTGTAATTTTCATCGTAGAGATCTTTAACGTCCTTGGTTAAGTTTATTCCAAGGTATTTGATTGTTTTTGTAACTATTGTGAATGGGATTGATCTTAGAAGTTCTTCCTCAGCCGTGGCATTGCCTGTGTATACAAAGGCTGTTGATTTTTGTGCATTGATTTTATATCCTGCTACTTTGCCAAACTCCTCTATGAGTTCCAATAGTCTCTTAGTAGAGTACTTTGGGTCCCCTAAGTAAAGAATCATATCATCTGCAAAGAGGGATAGTTTGAGTTCTTCCTTCCCAATTTGTATCCCTTTAATTTCTTTTTCTTGCCTAATAGCTCTGGTGAAAACTTCCAGAACTATATTGAATAGCAGTGGTGAGAGTGGGCATCCCTGCCTGGTGCCAGATCTCAGTGGAAATGCTTCAAACTTTTCCCCATTCAATATGATGTTGGCTGTGGGTTTTTCATAAATTGCTTTGATTGTATTGAGGAATGTTCCTTCCATACCCAGTTTGCTTAGAGTTTTCATCATGAAAGGGTGTTGTATTTTATCAAATGCTTTCTCGGCGTCTATTGTGATAATCATATGGTTTTTCTTCTGCAGTCTGTTAATGTGGTGTATCACGTTGATTGTTTTGTGCACATTGAACCATCCCTGCATGCCAGGGATAAATCCCACTTGGTCTGGATGGATGATCTTTCTGATGTGTTGTTGTACTCTATTGGCCAGGATTTTATTGAGGATTTTTGTATCTATGTTCATCAGGGATATTAGTCTGTAATTCTCTTTCAATGCTGCATCTTTTTCAGGCTTAGGAATTAAGGTGATGTTGGCTTCATAGAAAGAATTTGGGAGGATTCCCTCTTTTTCGATTGTTCTGAATAGTTTGAGAAGAATTGGAGTTAGTTCTTCTTTAAATGTCTGGTAGAATTCAGCAGTGAATCCATCTGGTCCTGGGCTTTTCTTTGTTGGGAGGGCCTTTATTACTGTTTCAATGTCTGTCTCAGTTATGGGTCTGTTTAGGTTTTCTATGTCTTCCTGGTTCAATTTAGGTAGGTTGCATGTGTCCAGGAATCTATCCATTTCTGATAGGTTTCCCTGTTTGCTGGCATACAGGTCCTTGTAGTAATTTCTGATGATTCTTTTTATTTCTGTGGTGTCTGTTGTTACATTTCCTTTTTCATCTCTGATTTTATTGATTTGGGTCTTTTCTTTTCTTAGTTAGTTGGGCCAATGGGGTGTCAATTTTGTTTATTTTTTCAAAAAACCAGCTCCTCGTTTGGCTGATTTTTTGTTTTTTTTTTTTTTTTTTTTTGGATTCAATCCTGTTGATTTCTTCTCTGATTTTAATTATTTCTCTTCTCCTGCTAGATTTGGGTCTGGTTTGCTGCAGATTTTCTAGATCCTTGAGATGCAGTGAAAGCTCATCTATTTGGTGCCTTTCCAATTTCTTGATGTAGGCACCTATTGATATAAACTTTCCTCTTAACACTGCTTTTGCTGTATCCCATAAGTTTTGGTATGTTGTGCTGTTATCCTCATTTACTTCCAGAAAATTTTTGATTTCTCTTTTAATTTCTTCTATGACCCATTGTTCATTCAGGAGCATGTTGTTCAATCTCCATGCGTTTGCATATGCTTTAGGGATTCCTGAGTTGCTAATTTCCAACTTCATTCCTTTATGGTCTAAGAAGCTGCATGGTATGATTCTAATTGTTTTGAATTTGTTGAGACTTGCTTTATGGCCTAGTATGTGGTCAATCCTAGAGAAGGTTTCATGTACTGCTGAGAAGAATGTAAATGCTTTCTGTGTAGGATGAAAAGTTCTGTAGATATCTATTAGATCCATTTGGGCTATAGTGTCGTTTAAATCTACTCTCTCCTTGTTGATCTTCTGTCCTGTTGATCTGTCTATTTCTGAGAGTGGGGTATTGAAGTCCCCCAGTACTATTGTATTGGGGTCTAAGTCTCCCTTTAAGTCCCTTAACAAATCTTTTAGATAAACCGGTGCCCTGTAATTAGGTGCATATACATTGATAATCATTATATCTTCCTGTTGAATTGATCCCTTAATCATTATATAGTGCCCCTCTTTGTCTCTCCTAACAGTTTTTGTGGTAAAGTTTCTGTTGTCCGATATTAAGATGGCTACGCCCGCTCTTTTTTCATTTCTGTTGGCATGGTATATCTTTTTCCAGCCTTTCACTTTCAGTCTGTATGGATCTTTATTGGAAAGATGTGTTTCTTGTAAGCAGCAAATAGATGGGTTTTGTTCCTTTACCCAGTCAGCCAATCGGTGTCTTTTAACTGGACAGTTCAGGCCATTAACATTCAATGTGACTATTGATAAGTAGTAGCTTTGCCCTGCCATTTGCCGAAGATATTTTCTGATATATGTTTTGAACTTCCTGTGATCTTTTGGTGTGAGATTTCCTTCATTTACCTTCTTTCATATTGATGACCGTGTTTCTGTGTTTCTCTGTGTAACACATCTTTAAGCATCTTTTGCAGGGCTGGACGAGTGGAGACAAATTCTTTCAATTTCTGTTTGTTGTGAGAGGTCTTTATTTCACCTTCATTCACAAATGAGAGCTTAGCAGGATATAATATTCTGGGCTGGCAGTTTTTCTCTCTTAGTACCTGGGCTATATCTCGCCATTCCCTCCTAGCTTGTAGGGTTTCTGATGAGAAGCAAGCTGCGAGTCTGGTTGGAGATCCTCTGAGAGTAATCTGACGTTTCTCTCTTGCACATTTTAGGATCTTTTATTTATGTTTCACTATGGTGAGTTTAATTACAACGTGTCATGGTGAGGATCTCTTTTGTTCATGTTTATTAGGGGTTCTATGAGCTTCCTGTACTAGGATGTCTCTGTCCTTCTCCAAACCTGGGAAATTTTCTGCTAATATCTCACCAAAAAGGCCTTCTAATCCTTTCTCCCTCTCCATGCCTTCAGGAACTCCTAGAACCTGAATGTTGGGTTTTTTAACAGTATCCTGAAGATTCCTGACAATATTTTTTAGATTTCTAATTTCTTCTTCTTTTCTTTGGTTTGATTGTATATTTTCCTGTGCTCTGTCTTCTAAGTCTGATATTCTCTCTTCTGCTTCAGAGAAGCAGTTTTTAAGGCTCTCTAATGTGTTTGTCATTTGATCTATTGAATTCTTCATTTCACTATGATTTCTCATCACTATCACAGTTTCATTTTCTACTGGCTGTTTCACTTCATTTTGATTCCTCCTTAATATTTCATTTTCATGAGAGAGATTTTCTATCTTGTCCATTAAGGATTTCTGTAGTTCGAGAATTTGTTTTTGAGAACTTCTTAATGTTCTTATCAATTTTTTGAGATCTGCTTCTTGCATTTCTTCTATCTCATCATCTTCATAATCTTGAATTGGGGTGTCTATTTCATTTGGGGGCATCATAGTGTCTTCCTTGTTCTTGTTACCTCGGCTTTTGAATTTGTTTGGTATATTGGAGATATTCTTTGTTTTTTTTCTCGTTATACTGTGACTCTAGATTAAGAGGACTGTCTGCTTTTGATGGATCCTTAGAGGCTGTGATGGGTGTGCCCAGAGAGCTTTGGTTCTACAGGGTTAAGGGTGTGCCAAAGGTGATTCACCCTGATTGTTCTCTTGCTCACTCTAGCTCTCTCTCTCTCTCTCTCTCTCTCTCTCTCTCTTTTTTTTTTTTCCACTCAGTTGGGAAGTAATTCCACACAGCTGAGTGGAATTGAGAGTAGTTGATGTATGAAATCTGGCCCCTGTGGGTATTCGTTTGCTTACCAGAGTCAGGTTTTTCTGCTTGGCTAATGAGGGGCACCTGCTTTACATATGCAAAATGGCGCACACTGCTTTACTTACGTAAAATGGCGCCTGCCCTTTGTCTTGCTCGGCTTTGTAAGGTGAGTGGAGAGAGAGGCTAAATGTCCATGCTGGTTCCCCTTATTTATTCGATTTTTTTTCTCTCCTCCAGCCAGCCTGGTGAACTTTCCCCAATGGGGTTTCAGGCCTCATTCTCTGCAGGCTCTTTCTGCCTTTCCCCTCCAATGTCTCGGGTTACCGAGAAGTTTTTTTCTCACCTCCCCTTCCAGCGCTGGCGTGCAGACTCTGCAGCTCTGGCGGGTCAGGAGGCTCCGGCGCCTTGGCTTCCACGCGGTGGGTGACCTTGCTCTCCCCATAGGTCCTCCAAGTCACAGCCACATTTCGCTGGTCATTCACAAGGGCGGCTGCTCACCATTTCAGTTAGTGTGGTGATGAACTGGACAGAAATTTCCATAAACAACTTCATCCAGTAACTCTCACATTCTTTGTTTAGGGGTGCTGCATGAATATTGAGGCATATTTTCAGCATTCAACCCACAGTGGAGAATTCTGTTGTAACTTTCATGTCCTATTTATGCAGAAGCTCAGGGTCAGCCAGAGGTAAGAGCTTAGGGCTTCTTGTGTCTCTCGTAAGCATGTGCACAGTCTTATGCATGTGTAGCTTTTTGCATTTCCAGGAATCTGTCACAGTTGCTTCAAAGCTCCTATGAATAACTGATTCTTCAGATTTTTCTTTTAATTTAATCTATTGTTTGTCCCAACTGCTATCCACCGCCTCAGGCAGCCACGGTGCTTGCCTATAGATGTTTTTTAAGCATCCCCCTGAGATGAGAATTTTATCACTGATGAGCTCCAAGTCAGGTCAAATAAAAACAACAACTTTTAAGGAGGATATCACAGGAAAGCATCCAACAAGTCAAATGACAATTATTGTTTGGTTATTTGCTTCCTTCACTAACAGAAATGTGGGCAATTGTTTTTTTTTTTAAGTTTTTCTTATTTTATCTTAAAAATATTTTAACAGACACAAAAATTGTGCTTATCTATGGGCTGCTGTGTGATGTTTCATACCTGTATACATTGTGTGCTATCTAGTCCATGTAAATGTAACTATACTTTCAAGCTGATTGGTGATCTGGAGCATTTTGTCATGTACCTGTTGGTTATTTGTATGTCTTCCTTTGAGAACGTCTGTTTAGATCTCCTGTCCATTTTTTAATGAGATTATTTGTGGGTTCTTTTAGTAGTGAGCTGTTTGAGTTCCTTACATGTTCTGCCTATCAGCCCCTTGTCAGACGTATAGCTTGCAAATAGTTTCTCCCATTCTGTGGATTGTATGTTTGTTGACTGTTTCACGTACTGAGAAAAAGTTCTTTAGTTTGATGAAGTCTCTTTGGTCTGTTTTTCCCTTTATTTCCTGTGCTTTGGAGTGTTCTCCAGAATACCTTTGCCCATTCCAGTGCCCTGAAGTGGTTCCCTAATTTTCTTCTAATAACTTCAGAGTTTCTGATCTCACATTTTGGTCTTTAAAGCTTTTGGAGCTGATTTTTATACATGGTGAGAAAGATGGGTATCTAGTTCCATTCTCTTGCTTGTGGATATTCAATCTGTCATTTTTCCAGTGCATGTTCTTAGCATCTCTGTCAAAGATCAAGTGTCTTTAGACATATGGGTTTACTTTGAGGGTCTCTATTACATTGGTCTGTTTTCATATCAATGATATGTTACTTTAATTACTGTACCTTTGTCATATAGTTAAGTCAGGTAGTAAAATGCTTCAGCTTTGTTCTTTTGTTCTAGATCACCTTGGCTATTTGGGGTCTTTTGTAGTTCCATAGAAATTTTATACATTTTTTATTAGTTCTGTGAAAAATCTTGTCTTGGGGATTTTGATAAGGATTACATTGTGTTTGTGGATTGCTTCATGTAGTTGACCATTTTAATGATTCTGATTCTTCTAACCTGTGCACATACTATACCTTTTCATTTTTTGAGTCCTCATCTGTTTCTTCAGTCAATTACTTAACAGTTTTCACCAAACAGCTCCTTTCACCTCTTTGTTTAAATTTATTCCTAGATATTTTACTGTTATTTGTTGTTGTTGTTGTTGTTATTGGAAATGGGGTTGCTTTCTTGATTTATTTTTCAGATGATTCATTATTGGTGCTACTGATTTTTTGTACACTGACTTTGTATCCTGAAACTTTGCTGAATTTATTTATTATTTCTAACAGAGTTTTGATTGGATATTTTGGGCTTTCTACATATAAGATCCTATCATCTGAAAACAGTGACAATTTGACTTCCTTTCTTCCAATTTGATGCTCCGTGATTTTTTTCTTTTGCTTCATTTCTCTTGCCAGGACTTCCAGTGCTATGTTGAATACAAGTGCTAAAAGTGGGCATTCTTTTCTGGGTCCAGATCTTAGAGAGAAAGACTTCAGCTTTTCCCCCACACAATAGGATGTTGGTTTGTTACATGATCTTCATTATATTACATATATAACATACATATATACATATAAATATATACATATATAACATACATCTTCATATATGTTACATATTGTTACATGATCTTCATTATATTGAGGTATGTTCCATTTATATATATATTTGTCAGAGTTTTTTTTTTTAACCATAAAGGGATGCTGAATTTTATCAAGTGTCTTTTCTGCATATATTGAAATGATCATGTTTTCGTTTGTTATTCTATTATGTGATGCATAGCATTTATTAATTTGCATATGTTGAACCATCCTTGCATCTATGGGATGAATCCAACTTCATATTGTGAATGATCTTTTTAATATGTTGTTTGACTCAATGTGCTTGTATTTTGTTGAGGATTTTTGCCTAAAAGTTCATCAAAGATATTGGCCTGTGGCTTTCTTTTTTTGTTGGGTTCTTGTCTGCTGTTTGGAATCAAGGTAATGTTGGCATTTGGAAGAAATCCCTCTTTCTTTGGAAGTTTGGTAAAATTCAGCAGTACATTCAGAGAAATCTCTATCAAGCCTTTGATTTTCTATGGTGCCAGTTGTAATGTCTCCATTTTTATTTCTGATTCTGTGTATTTGAATCCTCTCCTCTTGGTTAGTCTAGCTAAGGGTTTATCAATTTTGTTTATCTTTTCCAAGAATTGGCTCTTTGCTTCATTGATATTTTTGTTTTTCTTTTTGGTCTCTTAATCATATATTTGTGCTCTGATTTTTTTTTTAATTTTTTTCCTACTATCAATTTTGGATTTAATTTGTCCTTGTATTCTAGCTCCTAAAGGTGTAGTGCTAAGTTGTTTATTTGCGATGTTTTTGTCTTTTTACGTCAGCATTGATCACTATACACTCCCTCTCAGTGCTCCTTTCATAGTGTCTCATAGGTTTTGGTTTGTTATGTTTCCATTTTCATTCATTTGAAGAAATGTTCAAATTTCCTCCTTGATTTCTTTCCTGATCCATGGACTGTTCAAGAATAAGTCATTGCATTTTCTTGTATTTGTGTCATTTCTAAACTTTGCCTTGCTATTTTTTAGATTTATTTATTTATTTGAAATCCAGAGATACAGAGAGAGAGAGAGAGAGAGATCTTTCATCTGCTGGCTCATTCCCCAGATGGCCACAATGGCTGAAGCTGCACCCATCCAAAGCCAGGAGCCAGGAGCTTCCTCCAGATCTCCCTTGTGAGTGCAGAGGCCCAAACTTGGGCCACCCTCTACTGCTTTCCCAGGCCACAGCAGAGAGCTGGATCAGAAGTTAAGCAGCTGGGACTCAAACAGGAGCCCATGTGGGATGCCGGCACTGCAGGTGGAGGCTTAGTCCACTACGCCACAGCACCAGCCCCCTTTTCCTTGTTATTGATATTTAGTTCTATTGCATTATGGTCAAAATGGTCAAAAAATACTTAATGTGATTTCTATTGTTTTAAATTTGTTGAGACTTGTTTTGTGACCTATGAGATGATCTAGCCTGGAAAATGTTCCATGTGGTATTGAAAAGAATGTGTATTCTGCAACTGTTGGATGGAAAGTTCTACAAATGCCTGTTAGGTTCAGTTGATTTTGGGTGCAATTTAACTCTGCTGTTTTGTTGTTTATTTTCTGTCTAGGTGGTCTATTTCTGAAAATGGAGTGTTAAATTCCACTACTATTATTGTATTGGGATCTATCTCTCCCTTTAGATCTATTAATATTTGCTTTATATTTTTGGGTGCTCCAATATTGGGCACATAAATATTTATAAGTATTATTTCTTCTTGCTGGATTAAGCTCTTTATCATTATGTAATGACCTTCTTCGTCTGTTTTTACTGCTTGTTATTTAAAATCTATTTTACCTGATAGGAGTGCAGCTACTTATGCTTTCTTTTGGGTTTCATTTGCAAGGAATATCTTTCTCCATTTCTTCACTTTCAGCCTACATGTGTCCTTACAGGCGAGAGGAATTCCTTGTAAGCAACAAGGTGGAATCCTGGTTTTGAACCCATTAGGTCACTCTGATGTTTTAATTGGAGAACTTAGTTAATTGACTTAATTGTAACTGTTGATAAGTAAAATATTATAACTGCCATTTTGATATTTGTTTTGTCTTTTCATTGTCATTCCTTTCTTCTCTTCTCCCTCCCTTACAATCCTCATTTGTGTATGAGTGATTTTCTCTAACTGTGTACTTTGAGTCTTATTATTTTTGTGAAGTTTGTTAGTTTCTTGCATTGTGGTCACCATGAGGCTTACTAAGAATTTATTTTGTAGGCTACAACAAGCTATCTTGAAACGATGACAACTTAACATTGGTTATAAAGACAGTGAAGAAGTCAAACAATAAACAAAATGTAAGAAATACTAACAAGGGGCCAGCACTGTGGCATAGAGGGTAAGCATCACATAAGGGCACTGGTTCGAGACCCCACTGCTCCACTTCCAGCTTCCTGCTAATGCACCTGGGAAAGCAGCAGAAGATGGCCCAAGTGCTTGGACCCTGGCACACATGTGGGAAACCCAGAAGAAGCTCCTGGCTCCTCCTTTGTATGGGCGCTCTCTGTCCATTGAGGCCATTTGGGGAGTGAAACAACAAATGGAATATCTTTCTCTCTGTCTCTCCTTCTCTCTCTGTCTCTCTTTCTGTAACTCTTCCTTTCAAGCAATTTAGTCCTTAAAAAATAAGAAAAGTAGTCAAATTAGATACAATTTGGAAAAAAAGAAATTTTAACAAACAACTGTATTTGTGCTATGTTCCTCCCCCACAATTTGAAATTTGATGTTACTCTTTCAATATTGCTTGTCTGTTATTTTTCAAAGAAAAGGGTGGCTTATGTATTTGAAAAGCAGAGTTACAGGGAGAGAGGAAAAGAGAGAGAGAGACATACATCTGCTCTTTTACTCCTCAAATGGCCTCAATGGCCGGGGTTGGGCCATGCCACTGCCAGGAGCCTGGAACTCCATCTGGGTTTCCCATGTGGGTGGAAGGGGCCCAAGCACTAGGGCCATCTTCCACTGCTTTCCTGAGCACATTAGCAGGGACATGGATTGGAAGTGGAGCGGCCAGGACTTGAACCGTTGTTCATATGGGATGCTAGTTGGCCGGCGCCATGGCTCAATAGGCTAATCCTCCGCCTGCAGCGCCTGCACACCGGGTTCTAGTCCTGGTTGGGGTGCCGGATTCTGTCCCGGTTGTTCCTCTTCCAGTCCAGCTCTCTGCTGTGGTGCGGGAAGGCAGTGGAGGATGGCCCAAGTCCCTGGGCCCTGCACCCCATGGGAGACCAGGGGGAGGCACCTGACTCCTGGCTTCAGATCGGCGCAGAGCGCTGGCCGTAGCGGCCACTTGGGGGGTAAGCCAAAGGAAAAGGAAGACCTTTCTCTCTGTCTCTCTCTTTCACTGTCTAACTCTGCCTGTTTTTTTTTTTTTAAAAAAAAAAAAAAATATGAACTTCAGCTCAATAAAAGGAGCCACTATGCTTGTGGAAATCCAAACACATATGGGATGCTAGTGTCACAGGCAGCAGCCTAAGGCACTGTACTGCAATCCTCTCTCCTTGCCTGCCTCTTAACATTTTGATGTCGTGATCATCATGTTCTTAGTCTTCACAGCAAGTTGTAAAATGGCTTACATAAAATACGTATTACTTTTGGAGCATTCTGAATTTGTGCAGTTACTCTTGCCAATGAGGGTTGTTTTTTTTTCTTTTTTTTTCAACCTTCTAATATTTTCTTTTTACTTGTTAGCATTTATTTGTTTCAGTTAAAAAAATTATCTCTAGCATTTATTTTTTATTTTATTTTTAAAGATTTTATTTATTTATTTTAGATGTAGAGCTATAGACAGTGAGAGGAAGAGACAGAGAAAGGTCTTCCTTCCATTGGTTCACTCCCCAAATGGCTGCAGTGGCCGGAGCTGCACCTTTCTGAAGCCAGGAGCCAGGTGCTTCTTCCTGTTCTCCCACACGGGAAGTGGAGCAGCCGGGTCTCGAACCAGCGCCCATATGAAATGCCAGCACCATAGGTGGAGGATTAATGTACTGCGCCATGGCGCAGGCCCCTCTCTAACATTTCTTGTAACACAGGTCTGCTGGTGAATTCCCCCACCTTTTGTCTGCAATTGAATGTCTGTCTTCCACTTGTATCTGAAGGATAGGTTTCCTGCGTGCAGTTTTATTGGCTGGCAGTTTTTGCCTTCAGTACTATAAAAGCCGAATTCCACTCCCTGTGGTGTGGTAAGGTTTCTGCTGCTAGGTCTGCAGTGAGGCCAGCTGGAGCACCTTTATGTGTTTTTTGCCACTTTTCTTTGAGAATTATCTTTTGGCCTTTTCCTTTGGAGAGCATTGCTATACAATTAAGTCTTGGGCTAGACTTGATTGGGTTGATTCAGAGTGGGGGCCATTGCCCTTCCTCTACCTGGATCATGTCTTTCTCTAGGTTTGAGGTGTTTCTGTCATTGACTCTTTGGATAGACTTTCTACCCCTTTGGCATTCTTATTTTGAATACCAAAAACTTAGATATTTGCTCTTTTTGTGCTATCCTGTGTTTCCTGTAAGCTTTCTTTATTCCTCTTGATTTTTTATTTTCTGTTCCAAATGTGTATTTTCAAATATCCTGTCTGAGCTCACTGATTCTTACTTCTGCTTAAGTAATCTGTTTTAGGCCTTCTATTGCATTTTTAATTTCTTCTCTGTACTTTTCAGTTGAAGAATTTCTGCTTGGCTTTGTTTAGCTATTGGTATCTCTATAAAATCTCTCTATCAGGATATTGAATAACTTCACTGCATTCTTTAGAATTTCGTGCAGTTGTCTTAAAACTGCTCTTTTTAATCTTAATCCAAGCAGGTGGAATTTTCAGTCCCTAGATGATTGGGTGTTTGTACCTTATTTTGTTCTTTAAGTGAGGTCTTGGCTCCACAGAACTCTTGACGCTTATTGCTGTAAAACATCCCCTGCGAATTGAAGGATTATCTATAGCAACCTGACTCCATTTGTAGCTTTCCTTTTAGCAATTCTGAGAGGTCTCAGATTTTTTCTGAAGCTAAAGATATCAGCACTAGGTAACAATCCAAGTTGCAATTTGCTCCAGGTCTCTTGTTGATACGTTTTTACTAATTCAGTCTTAGGATACACCCCAAACTCAAATTTGTCCCAAATCTGCAAGTGATTTGTTGTTCACTGGAACTGGAGAAATGCCGAAACATGGGTAGTCAGTCCATTCCCACAAGCCCCTTCCTGCACCTGTGGTGGGCTCAGACTCCCAGCCCTGAGTCCGCAAATGCCAGGCTGCCAAACCACATCCCAAGCCCCCAGCCCTCCAAGATGAGTGCAGCTGCGGGCAGGACCAGAGCTCACCCTGCTATGCTGTGACTGCTGCTGAGATGGGCTCACTGTCCCAAGCCACATCCACCAGTGATTTTGCATGGGGCATGAGACTGCTGCACTGGGACCATGGAATTCTGCTAGGCACTGAAGCACTTTTGTTCTTCCTATAATGATGTCATAATCGTTTCTGCATCATCACTAAGAAGTTCCTCACTGTTTTTCATCCCCTACACTCCATCCAGTCCTAAATCCACTGCTACATATTACAGGTTGTTGTTTTATAATAGCAGCATCTCGCTCTTAGATATCAATTTCTGTGCCCATCATAGCTTGAAGCATAGCATTCCAAAATTGAATGACTTGGGGCAGGCGCCGTGGCTCACTTGGTTAATCCTCCACCTGTGGCGCCAGCATCCCATATGGGCGCTGGGTTCTAGTCCCAGTTGCTCCTCTTCCAGTCTAGCTCTCTGCTACAGCCAGGGAAGGCAATGGAGGATGGTCCAAGTGTTTGGGCCCCTGCACCTGCATGGGAGACTAGGAGGAAGCACCTGGCTCCTGGCTCTGGATCAGCGCAGAGTTAGCCGTAGCAGCCATTTAGGGGGTGAGACAATGGAAGGAAGACCTTTCTCTCTGTCTCTCTCACTATCTATAACTCTATCTGTCAAATAAAAAAAATTGAAAGACTTAAAGTCACAAGCATTTATGATTTCTCTTGAGTCCGGGAGTGAGGGTGGTCTTCTCAGTGGATCTCAGCTGGATCTGTTAAGGTGTCTGTGCTCAGAGAAGGCTGATCAGCCTGGGATAAGGCAGCTTTGGCCAAAACAATGTGAATGAATAGCCACTTTCATGTGGTCTCTCATTCTCCATCAGGATAGCCTGTCCTTTTTGGTGGTGGTAGAGTCCCAAGAAATACTGGAAGATCACAGATTTTTTTTTTTTTTTTGGACAGGCAGAGTGGACAGTGAGAGAGAGAGAGACAGACAGAAAGGTCTTCCTTTGCCGTTGGTTCACCCTCCAATGGCCGCCGCGGCCGGCGTGCTGCGGCCGGCGCACCACGCTGATCCGATGGCAGGAGCCAGGAGCCAGGTGCTTTTCCTGGTCTCCCATGGGGTGCAGGGCCCAAGCACCTGGGCCATCCTCCACTGCACTCCCTGGCCACAGCAGAGATCTGGCCTGGAAGAGGGGCAACCGGGACAGAATCCGGTGCCCCGACCGGGACTAGAACCCGGTGTGCCGGCACCGCTAGGCGGAGGATTAGCCTAGTGAGCCGCGGCGCCAGCCTAGATTTCTTAAGACCTAGTCTTGGAACTCCAGCACTGTCCCATCTTCAGATACTCTAGCTGCCGAATCAGTCACAAAGCCAGCCCACATGTAAACGGTCATTATCTTCAATGGGAGAAGCTCCAATGTCACATTTCACAGGTGCAGGTTTTGTTTTTTTTTTTTTTTTTTTTTTTTTTTTTAAATTTTTGACAGGCAGAGTGGACAGTGAGAGAGAGAGAGAGAGAGAGAAAGGTCTTCCTTTTGCCGTTGGTTCACCCTCCAATGGCCGCCGCTGCAGCCGGCGCACCGTGCTGATCCGATGGCAGGAGCCAGGATCCAGGTGCTTTTCCTGGTCTCCCATGGGGTGCAGGGCCCAAGCACCTGGGCCATCCTCCACTGCACTCCCTGGCCATAGCAGAGAGCTGGCCTGGAAGAGGGGCAACCGGGACAGAATCCGGCGCCCCAACCGGGACTAGAACCCGGTGTGCCGGCGCCGCAAGGTGGAGGATTAGCCTATTGAGCCACGGCGCCGGCCCACAGGTGCAGGTTTAAGGAGGGAAAAATCGCAGCAGTTTTTGCAATCCATCTCCATTATCAATAATAGTTTGGAAAATTAAAGCCTAAAGATCTTCCTTCTGTGATTGTGTTGTGAGAATGTGGGTAGCCAGAGGAGAGAAGCTAAGGTCTGACAGCTCCATCCCGACTGCTGTTGACAGTTTCTGGCTGACCCACTGTGTCGGTGATTGACAGACAGCTCCAGGAGAGCTGTGGCAGGTCCCTATGGCAGCCTGGCCCAGCCCACATGACAAGCCCCCTTTTGTGAATCGTGCAAATTCCCTTCCCTTTCTGTGCACAGCCCACGCCTCCCATCCCAGGCACTGGCAAGCCCCTGCCCCTTTCTGAGTAGTGCAAACTTGCCAGCACCCTAGCTGGAAATAGGCAACATGGCTGCAGGCTGTGTCCCCTAGATAACTTCAGGTCATTATAATGTCCTTGTAATAAAATTACCATAGGGGGGACACTCATTCTCACCAGCACACACCTGACACCACGACACTTCTGATATTTCCTAAAACCAGAACAGAAATAGGCAGCACTTGAGCCACGCCCCAAGCTCCACCCAATTTTGAATATTCATTTGAGCTCCACCCTGGACACACCTTCTGTGCCTCTGTAGGGTACAAAAGGAAGGGCTAACCTTGTCTGGAGGGCTTTTTTGTGGTTGTGATGTTTCTTTGTTGAAGGCTTTCTCATTATTGGATGTCTTTCCTTAGAGTTTTTTCTTTGGGGACTTTCTGTATTTTTGGCTGTTTGCTGATGCACTGCTTGGTTCTTGAACTTGCACTTCTGTTTTGCTTTGAATAAGTCCCGCTCTTATGCCTCCACTTTGGAATTCCTTCATGCATGGAGGAAAGAGCCTGCAGTCACCCTTGCTGGAAGTCTCACAGCCCACAGCAGTTGGCTCCTAAGGAGAGCCAGGAGCTCAATGCTGAGATCATGGTCTAGAAAGCAAAGTCCATGGTGTTTCAAGAAAGCCTTAGAAGACCGTAGCATATACCCAAGTTCTAGTTTTGAGGATGCACCTGATTTAGGTTAGCTACTTGCAAGTGTATTGAAATTCCAGGTTTAAATCTTCTTTATTATTATTATTATTATTTATTTATTTGACAGATACAGTTAGACAGTGAGACAGAGAGAAAGATCTTCCTTCCGTTGGTTCACCCCCAAATTGCCGCCATGGCCGGCGCTACACCTATCCAAAGCCAGGAGCCAGGTACTTCCTGGTCTCCCACGCAGGTGCAGGGGCCCAAGCACTTGGGCCATCCTCCGCTGCCTTCCTGGGCCACAGCAAAGAGCTGGACTGGAAGAGGAGCAACTGGGACAGAATCCGGTGCCCATATGGGATGCTGGCGCCGCATACGGAAGATTAGCCAAGTGAGCCACGGCGCCGGCCCCCAGGTTTAAATCTTCTAGTGTCATTTGGAAATGTTTACAGTCCTGACTCTCTCCAGCTTCAAGAAGTCCATACAGAAAGAGAAGGAAGAGAAACATTAATTAACAGCCAGAATAAGTGAAAAGCAAGGGAGGGAGCCACGGTAGAGAGGCACTAATCTCATGCATCCTCATGAAATACACGGCTGCCGTGGCCTCGCTGAGAACTTCGTCTCCGAGACCATGTGGGGTTAGGGGAATCTGGAGTGATCCTGGTAACACTCTCTGAAAAGAGGCTGCACTGCCTTCTGCTGGGAGCCTGGAACTGTCAGGCCCTCACGAGGTTCCACAGGAATTGGGAATCTTAACAAGTTTCCCTCACTGATGATGGGGCTGGAAAAAGCATAAACTCACCCCAAGACAAGAGCCCAGAGGTGACTTAAAGAAGCTATCAATGTTTTTCTTTTTTTATTTTTCTTTTTAAAGATTTTAAGAGCTACACAGAGAGAGGAGGGGGGAGAGAGAGAGAGAGAGAGATTGAGATTTCCATCTGCTGGTTCACTCCCCAGTTGGCCACAACGGCTGGACCTGTGCCCATTTGAAGCCAGGAGCCAGGAGCTTCTTCCGGGTCTCCCACATGGGTGCAGGGGCCCAAGGACTTGGGCCATCTTCTACTGCTTTCCCAGGCCATAGCAGAGAGCTGGATCGGAAGTGGAGCAGCTGGGACTAGAACTGGTGCCCATATGGGATGCAGGCGCCGTAGGCAGCAGCTTTACCCGTTACGCCACAGCACTGGCCCCCAGTGTTTTTCTAGATCAATCAAGACCCTGCGTTGGAGGACCCACAGGAGGAACATGGATGTTATTCCATGGTTCTGCAACCATGGAATCAAGTAATCATGTCCCAAAATCTTAACGATCTTACTCACCATGGGAATCCTTCCCAGATCCTTCTGCACCTCTGTGGCAACAAGGTAGTCACTGAGACAGGCTAATCCATTTCAGGGTGGCTGTTAGAATGCACTTACTTAGTTTTCTGTGTCCCCTGATGGATCCTGGGGGACCATCTAGAGGCCCCATGAAATGGAACATGGCAACTAGAACACTCTTATCCTAGTGAGCGTCTCCGCTTCTGTCCTGCTGGCTTGAGTTATGCATCTTTATGTAATGGCCTAGACACCATGGGGTTGGCTGGTCCTTGCGTAGCGATCCCAAGACACTGGAAACACGAGAAAGGGCAGCGAATGGAGCTGGGTGTCACAAAGCACTCGGGCCCGGAGCAGGGAAGCCATCCCCCATTTAGCAGGCTTCGCAAACTGTCGTCCTACACATGGAGCGCGTTGTCATTCTTCTTCCGGCTTTAATTTGCCTTTAAAAAAAGCAAGATTGGGTCATCGCCTCTGTACTGCTTTCTCAAGAACTGACATATCCAGTGCGAATGAAGCTAATGACGAGAGACAATATTTTAATGTTAATTAGATAGCCCATGTGTCTTAGTTCATCAGAAAACTATGCTCTTTTATGTATCAGATGAAAGGGGAGCTCTTGCTTGGAGGAAAACAGAGTACACAGTCAGAAAAGAAAGTATTTTCCGTCTGCTAATTATTCAAGTGATTGTTGCTTTTTATAAAAGCAAGATTTTGAGAGGGCAGACGGGTACTTAGCAATAGCACGCTGCGTGGCAGGACGCCTCTGCGGCGCCTCTGAGACCCTCCTCTCTCTCTTTCGGCAAACATTGCTAAAAGCTGTAATCTCCAATTAGGGAACAACCTCTCAGAGAGTTGCTCAGTGGCCTCGTTACACAAACAAGAGGTGGGAGCACCACGCCTCCTTCGGAAAGGGCCTCGCCGGGAGGGAAGCAGGCAGGGGCAGAGAGAGCCTCGCCGGGTCCTGTGTCCCCTGTCGTGTGCCAACACCCAGGTTGGAAGAAAAGCACTGGGCACGCGTGGCAGGAGTAAATGTCATCTGTATCTCTTCAGAAATACGGATTGGAAAAGGGCTGCAGGCAGCTTCGCGTCTCTGTGAACTCAGTTATATGGAATGAACGTGGCGGACTTGTTCTGGGCTTCTGCTGGGACCACCTCATTCCTGTCCTGCAGGGTATGTGGCCGAGCCACAGGGTCAGGGTGGGGTTGCTGTACAGACTGCGTGTGTCCAAGGGAGCCCCGCTCCGTGATGGCACCCTGAGGATACTGCCAAATGTCCGTGGAAAATGGAGTAAAGAGATGAGTGTATTTTGATGCAAAAACATTTTGAAAGCCATGAATCATTTTTTTTTTCAGATAATATACACTTTCCATGAACTCTTAAAAAGAAACAACCCTGTATATTGTATACTTTTGTCAGGTGAAAGCAGAAAAAATGGAAAACCAGTGAAATGGGCTATTTAATTGCCAACTGTGTAATTCCTTAATTTGGGAATCTGTTATTCCTATTCGATAGGTGAGTTAATGAATGGCTAAATGACTGATATTTATGAATAAAACATTTATTTGTTTTTGACGTTCGACATTTACGAAAAATTTTTGGAATAGTTTTAGACTTACAGAAACATTGCAAAAATAATTTTCATAGGCCTTTCCCTCAGTTATTTTTAATGTTTATGTCTTATGTGACTACAGTACATTTGTCAAGAACATTTCTTCATTTTTATCAACTAACTGCAAACTGTATTGGAATGCACTGAGCTCCCTTTTGTGTGCCATTTCTACGCCGTGTATGGGTATTTCTGAGTCAATGCGTGATTCATGGCTCCCACTTTCCAAAAGGTGCAGGAGACTTCGTGGATCTTTGTTCGCAGGCCTTCACAACGTAGTGTGCAAGGCTTGAGGATGTGCAGTCAGGGGGTTGGTCAGCGGACTGTCCACACTGCTGTAATCAGTTAGCCACCAGCTGAGCCCCACCTGCCAACTGGCTAAGGGGGTGGTGAGCAAGCAGGGTTCTTTTGTTAAGATGCTCTGACCACACCCTGCCAGTGTATTGGATCAGTGGGTGAAGTGAATTGCTGAAAAAGAGAGTCAAACAGGTTCCCTTTCATCACGTGTCCAGTGTTTCATTTTCCTTCCAGTTCTTGGACATCAGGCAGACTCAACTTGAGGTATGCAGATAATTGTTTACAATCAGATGGGATAATCCAAGGAAAAGTGGCAAAGCTCTTTTCAAATGGGTGACATCTGCATGCCAGGTGGTGCTTCATGGAGCTGCTGGTGGGAAAATCAACCAAGGCATCCCTCAAGGGTATGAGGGACCGGAAGTGCAGGTCATCAAAATGTGGAGACGATACTGGCCATGGTGTCGTTGCTAACCGCAGCCAATAAGAAGCAACATGTGTGATTGCTCAAGGTTTAGACAGATTACATGTGCAAATTATATGTATAAAATCAATATCCACCTTTAAGAGACAACACTGACAACAACATTTAACGATAGTTTTGCTTCATGGAAAAACATCACAGCTACGTACTGTGGGATCACTTTGCATATATGTTTATACATATATATGCAAATAGGTTTGAGATACCTTAAAGTCACTTTTACTAGATGTATTAGCAGCAGTTATCTCTGGGAGGTGAGAACTTCTGTAACAGCTTCATTGAGATATAATTCACCTACCATAGAATTCCTCCATTGACCTTATTGGCCTAGTCCAGATAAACGTAATGTGTCATAAATGTAATGTGTCATCTTTCACTTTGCACAACGGCTTCAAGGTCTATCCACATCACAGCATGTATCAGTACTTTGCTCCCTTTTTATTGCTGAATTAAACTATTTCATTGTGTGGCTATACCGTGTTTTGTTTATCCATTCATTGTTCAATGAGTAGTTGGGTTGTTCCCACTTTGTGGCTATGATGACTTGTGGTGCTAGAAGCACTTGTGTAGACAGTTTTCATTCTTGAGCTTATATCTGTATTTTTTTTTTTATTTGACAAGTAGAGTTATAGACAGTGAGAGAGACAGAGAGAAAGGTCTTCCTTCTGTTGGTTCACGCCCCAAATGGCCGCTATGGCCTGCGCTTCACCAATACGAAGCCAGGAGCCAGGAGCTTCTTCCTGGTCTCCTATGTGGGTGCAGGGGCCCAAGCATTTGGGCCATCCTCCACTGCCTTCCGGGACCACAGCAGAGAGCTGGACTGGAAGAAGAGCATCCTGGACTAGAACCGGCGCCCATATGGGATGCTGGTGCCACAGGTGGAGGATTAACCAAGTGAGCCACGGTGCCGGCCCAAGCTTGTATCTTATAGAGAGTGGGATTACAGGGTCCTATGGTAATTCTACACCCGACTTTTTGAGAAACTACCAAACTGTGACCCACATGGCTGCAGAATTTCACACTCTCACCAGAAATGTACGCGAGTTCCAATTTCTTCCTGTTTTCATCAACATTTGCTGTGATCTGTCTCTTTGAATAGAGTCATCGGTGTCTGTATTGTGGAACGTTATTGTGGATTTCGTTGGCATCTCCTTGTTGACTAATGATGTTGTGCATCTTTCCATGGGCTCAGTGACCATTTGTGAATCTTCTCTCGAGAACTGTCTGTCCAGATCCTTTTCCAATTTTAATTGGGTTATTCATCTTTTTATTATTACAGTGTATGAATTCTGTTTATATTCTGGATATAAATTCCAGCTGAGATGTCTGATTTTCAAGTATTTTCCCTTTTTTCACTTTCTTGCACAAAAGAATTTTTAGTTTAATCAGAGTCCAATTTATCTTTTTCTTCTTTAATCCTTTGTGCTTTTGGTGTTACATCTAAGACACTATTTTCTCTTATGGATTACAAAGATTTACTCCTATACTTCCTTCTATGAATTTTGTAGTTTGAGCTCTAACATTGAGTTTTTGTTATCCATTTTGAGTTAATTGCTATGTGTAGTGTGAATTACTGTCCAGTTTTCTTATTCCATGTGTAGATATCCAAAGATATCCAGTTGTCACAGTTTCCTTCATTGAAAAGAGTGTTCTTTCTCCATTGAATGGTCTTGACACTCTTGTCAAAAGTCAATTGACTATGAATGCAGGGCTTGTTTTCTCAACTCTCAATTCTGTTTTGATCACAATCCCCCGCAGCCATGGTTGCTATAGCTTGGCAGTGCATTATGGCATCGGGAAGTGCAAGTCCTCCCCTCTGCTTTTGTTTTCCAGAGCTATTTTGTCTACTCTAGAACCCTTGTCTGTCCACATAAATTTTGCAGTTTCTCCAGAAAGATAGCCGGACTTTGCAGCTGTCATGGACCCGACTATGTAAGCCATCACCTGCAGCTGCTCAGGGTGTGTGCTAGCAGAAAGCTGGAATCAGAAGCAAAGTTGGGATTCAAACACAGGCCTTCCAATAGGGGAAGCAGGCATCCCAAAGAGCCTCTTAACTACTGGGCCAAACATGTGCCTGCATTTGATTCTTTTACATCAGAGTTCTTCCTTAGCAGAAGAAACAGGGGCGTATTGGTCTGCCTGCCTGCCTTCTCGTAGGGACAAGGTCATCAAGGTCCAGCCTTTGTTTTTCTCTGTTTCTTCTGTGATGGCTTCCTCTTCAGGCACTAATTCCTCTGTGGGGCCCTCTGGTGAGTCTAGAATTACATCAACCCCAACCCAAAGTGCATTTTTCTCCTGAATCCAGCCAAAACACCATGTTGAGTTATCCTGGCTGGGCTGGTCATGTGCTCTTCCTATATGGCCCATTACTACCTGGAGGTCCGTGGTCTGATTGCAGAGGAAGAGAGACTACATGTCCACTTGTTGGGGGAAGAGATGATGTCAGGTCCACTGAAACTGAATGGACTGAGAGTAGGAGAAGAGACCTCACTGGAGTGTGGTGCATCTGTGAGATGCAGGTGTGACACTGAGCACACAAAAACGACCAAGGTCTTTGTCGCCATCATCCTCTCTCCCTGTGGACACAAATTTCTAGCCTTGAGAGTCTTTTAATTCATTTCTTTCTCATTTATTCATGTTGTACACACACACACACACACACACACACTCAAACCTACTGTGTTCCAGGTGTCTGTGGAGCAAGCCAGACCAGCACCAGCAGATAACCACAAGGCCAGGCGTATGCTGAAATACAAACAACTTGTAGAGACCACTGCCTATCAGTGGCCCAGCTGATACCAGGCTCTACTTACCTTCAACCTCCAGTGGGTCAAATGCCCCCAAGCTCATCCACGACCTGACAGCTGGCATACCTGAGGGTGTTTTTAAAATGGAATTCATGAGGAGGTACCTCTCTCTGAAGGGAGGAGAGAACTTCCACTTTGCTTATGGCCCTGTCTAAATAATATCTAAGTTTGTGGACTCAAAAGCTTCAACAGCCTTGGCAGCTCATGATAAGCGCTTCGGGTGATTACTGACATCATAAATAAGAGTGTCAATTGTTAAATCAACAACAGGAATCACTGTGCACTTGATCCCCATGTAGGACCTCTGTCCTTAATGAGTTGTACTATGAGAATTAACAGTAAATCTATCTAGTCTTCAAACAGTACTTTATACTTTGGGTGTCTGTGTGAATGCAAACTGTTGAAATCTTTACTTAGTATAGAGTTGGTCTTCTGTATATAAAGATGATTAAACAATGAATCTTAATGAAGAATGGGATGGGAGAGGGAGTAGGAGGTGGAATGGTTTGGGGGTGGAAGGGCGGTATCGGGGGAAGAACTGCTATAATCCAAAAGTTGTACCTATGAACTTATATTTATTAAATAAAAGCTTTCTGTAAAAATGGAATTCATGGTGATTGGCACTGTGGCATAGTAGGCTAAGCCTCCTCATGTGACGCCGGCATCCCATATGGGTGCCAGTTCGTGTCCCAGCTTCTCCTCTTCTGATCCAGCTCCCTGCTTATGGCCTGGGAAAGCAATGGAAGATGGCTAAGTGCTTGGGCCCCTGCACCTGTATGGGAGACCTGGAAGAAGTTCCAGGCTCCTGGCTTCAGCTTGGCTCAGCTCCGGCCGTTGCAGCCATTTGGGGCAGGAACCAGCGGATGGAAGACATTTCTCTCTCTGTCTCTCCCTTTCTCTGTCTATAACTCTACCTCTCAAATACATAAACAAAATCTTTACAAAGATGGAATTCATGGAAATGGGCATCATCTTTTAATGCTACTTTCCATCAACTTTTGAAGTACACTCATACTAGCACCTGTTGTAAATGAATAAAATAAAATGTAAAATATTATTTGTAGGATATCAGCATATTTACTGCAGCTCTGAATAACTGCAAAGAAAACAATTAGGCTTACAGACTATTCCAACATAGTTGATGAATTTCTTTCTAGTAGACAAAGACAGAAAACACTTAACCAGAAATTATGGAAAATGTATTAACGTTTTGTGTATTTGAAACACCAATCAAAATGACCACATTCCAGTCTAAGAAAGTTGTCTGTAAAGATATTGAAGTCTTTACTATCATATCACAATGCTCAACAATTCTTTTGCTTGGCAGTAATTTTAAAAATCAACATCAAAAATAATTCTTAAATTTAAAATTTTTCTTCTATAACCTTAGAAGAAATGTGAAAAAATTTTCAATTGAACAAATGAAAATGCTTCATATCAAAGAAGTTCTAACAGCAAAACATATATTCTTGAATACTTGTGTTAAAGAAAAAAGTCTGAGAAATTATGAGCTAACCAGCAACTTGAGAAATACAAGAAGTGAACAGCAGAGGAAACCAAAGACTATAGAAAGATGAAACTAGGGTCTGGTGCTGTGGTGTAGCCAGGTAAAGCTGCCACCTGCGGTGCTGACATCCCATGTGGGCACCAGTTCTGGCCCTGGCTGCTCCTCTTCCAATCCAGTTCTCTGCTGTGGCCTGGGAAAGTAGTGGAAGATGGCCCAAGTGCTTTGGCCCCTGCACCCACGTGGGAGACCCAGAAGAACTCCTGGCTCCTGGTTTCAGATCAGCACAGCTCCAGCCATTGCAGCCATTTGGGGAATGAACCAGCAAGTGGAAGATTTCTCGCTCTCTCTCTTCCTCTCTCTCTCTGTCTCTCTCTTTCTGTAACTCTGCCTCTCAAATTAAAAAAAAAAAGCTTAAACTAATAGAAGGGAGAGAAAAGACTAATGAGACAGAAAGCAAGTAAAGAATCCAAATATTATCTTTTTTGTTGTTGAATGGGAAAATCTGTAAGAACAGACATCCCTTCAACAGGACTGAGCACGGCAGAGATCAGACACAAAAAAATTCAGGACTGAAGAAGGAGATCGATTTCTCAGGGATGTAAACAATACAGAATTCTTGGAAACACTACAGTTTTAAATGTGAAAACTTGGACAAAAGGTTATATTTTCTAGAAAAAAGTGACCTCTGAGGAAGGACTTAAAATATTTCGTCTTCACAAAGCATGTATCTTTCAAAAGACTGGTATTTAGAATACACAAAGGACTCTTCCACTGTCATGAACAATATCGCTAATATTCTTGATTACAAATAGCACGTTTAAAGATATAATATTATTACCATTAATCTTATTAAATAAGAAACCAGCCTAATTTTTAAAAATGGGCAGAAACTTTGAACAGAGAAGACATACTTAACCAACAATCACAAGAAAGAGTACCCAGCATTAGTAATCATTGTTGAAATACAGGTCAATTCAACAATTAAACACTGCTTTGTATCCAGCAGAATGGCTCAAATCAAAATTCCAAAAACAGCTGATGTTGGTGAGATTGTAGAACAACAGGTCTCTTATAAGTTACTGGTGGGATATAAAATGATAAAGCACTTTAGAAAACTCTTTGGCATTTTGCTTTAAAACTGATTGTGTGCATATCCTTGGAATGAGCAATTCCACTCCAAGATATTTACTCAAAGAGTTGCACACCAACGTTTACAACAGATGTAGGCTATAAATTGGGACACAACCTAAGGATCCATCAAGGAGGGAATGATTAAGCAAATTGGATATATTCATAGGATGCATCACTACCTAGCAATAAAAAAGGATAAACTACTGATACATCAGTGTTATGGATAAATCTCAAAAAAATTACTTTGAGTGAAAGAAGTCAGACAGGAAATAATGCATATGCAGTTGAAACAATGTTCTGGGAATGGAGTGAGGAAAGGTTATCTGGAAGGGTGAATAAAGAATTGTTCTAGATTGCTGGAAATATTCTAAATCTTCAAGCCGATGCTTGTATTTGACAAAATTTCTCAAATGATATACTTAACAACTACACATTTAACAACAGAAATAATGTCTCAGTAAATTAGCCTAAAAACTTGCCAAGTATAATATAAGCAAAATGAATTGTTGGTTGAATAGCCCCACACAACTAGCCACACAGGTGCCTACAACTAGCAAACAGATCTAAATGGTTTCACAGAGCTCTAGTGGGCATTCAAGAGAAGGGTCACCCAGTGTTGATGCTACAAGATGGAGAGAACTTCCTCTGTACCAGTGTCAGGAGCTGGTCTGCAGCTCAAGCCTTGGGACAGCTGCGGATAAAACCTCCTAGGCCACAGCAAGAGTGGGAAGAGTGGAAGACGATGAGCCCCGGGCAGGGCGAGGGCCACACCCAGCAGGCTCCTGGAGGCGAGAGATGCAGACATTGCTGGCTGACTACCAAAGAGTCACATTAACCTGCTGCTCTTCTTTCTTGGGAATGAAATCCAAATATTGCTCAGGTAGGAAGCGACCTTGAGACTGAGAGTGAGTCAGCTCCCCCTCCCCAATCCCTGGAGATGAATCAACAGCCTACCCGTGGAACTGCCACTGTTCTGGCCATGGCAGTGGAGTCTGGTGGGAAGGGCCCACAGCAGACAGCAAGTCTTTTTTTAATTGATCGATTGATTGATTTTATGTAAGGTGAACACATTTCATGTTTTCATATATATGGATTTAGAAGCATAGAGATATTCCCCCCACATTCCCTCCTGCCCCCTCCCATCCCCCCTCCTCCTTCCTTTCTTATTTTTTCTTTTAGTTTTCACAATGACAATACTTTCAGCTTATTTTATAATCGTAAGACTAAACCTCCATTAAGTAAAGAATTCAACAAATAGTAAGAAGAAAAAAACACTGTTTTTCAACAGGAGAGACAAGGACTGTAAACAAAAACAATTCTCAAATTGTCAATTTCTCTCTATACATTACATTATTTTGTACTGTTAGCTACCACGGATCAAGGAAACAGATAACATTTGTCTTTTTAGGACTGGTTTATTTCACTAAGTACAATGATTTCCAGTTGCATCCATTTTGTTGTGAAAGAGAATTTCATTCTTTTTTGTGGCTGAATAGGATTCCATAGTGTGTGTGTATATATATATATATATATATATGTATATATATACATATATAATATGTACATATATATACATATATATACATACATATACATATATATACACATAGTATATATATAATATAATATATATATATTTATATATATAATATTTATATTATATACTACATATAATATTTATATTATATATTTATAATATATCTAATATATATTATATATAATATTTAAATTCTTTAAATCTGGTATTGTGATGCCTCAGGCTTTGTCCCTGTTGTTTAAAATTTCTTTAGCTATTTGGGTTCTCTTATGCTTCCATATGAATTTTAGCATCATTTTTTTCTCTATCTGAGAAGAACAGCATTGGTGTTTTGATTGGGATCACGTTGAATCTGTAAATTGCTTTCAGTAGTATGGACATTTTGATGAGATTGATTCTTCTAATCCACAAACATAGAAGTTTTTCTTTCCATTTCTTGTGTGTCTTCTTATATTTATTTCTTTAATATTTTGTAATTTTCATCATAAAGATCTTTCACCTCCTTGGTTAAATTTATTCCAAGGTTTTCTTTTGTTGTTGTTGCTATTGTGAATGGGACTTATCTTACAAGTTCTTTCTGACACGTGGCATTATTTGTGTATACAAAGGCTGTTGATTTTTGTTTGTTGATTTTATATCCTGCCACTTTACCAAACTCTCTTATGAGTTCCAATAGTCTCTTAGTGGAGTCTTTTGGTTTCTTTATATATAGAATCATGTCATCTGCAAATAGATAATTTGACTTCCTCATTTCCAATTTGTATCCCTTTGATTTCTTTTCTTGTCTAATGACTCTGGATAAAACTTCCAGAACTATATTGAATAGCAATTGTGGGAGTGGACCACCTTGTTTGGTTGTAGATCTTACTGGAAGTACTTCTGATTTTTTCCCATTCAGTATGATCCTGACCATATTGCTTTGATTGTGTTGTGGAATGTCCCCTCCATACCCAATTTACTTAAGGTTTTTATCATACTTTATCAAATTCTTTCTCTGCTTTTATTGAGATAACCATATGGCCTTTATTCTTCAATTTGTTAATGTGATGTATAACATTTATTGATTTGCAAATGTTGAACCAACCCTGCATGCCAGGGATAAATCCCACTAAGTCCAGGTAAATGATCTTCCGGATGTGTTGTTGGATTTGATTAACTAGTATTTTGTTGAGCATTTTTTCATCTATGTTCATTGATGATATTGGTCTATAGTTCTCATCCATTGTTGAATTTTGGAATTACTTTGGAATTAAGGTTATGTTGGCCTCATAGAAGGAGTTTGGGAGGATACTCTCCCTTTCTATTGCTTTGAATACTTTGAGAAGAATTGGCATTAGTTCTATAAACTCTGGTAGAATTCAGCAGTAAAGACATCTGGTTCTGGGCTTTTGCTTGTTGGGAGAATCTTTATTACTGATTTAATCTTCCGTCTTGGTTATTGGTCTGTTTATGTTTCCTGTGTCTTCATGATTCAATTTTGGTAGATTATTTGTGTCTAGAAATTTATCTATTTCTTCTGGATTTTCCAATTTGTGACATACAGCTCTTTGTAGTAATTTCTGATGATTCCTTTTACTTCTGTGGTATCCTTTGCTACACCTCCTTTTTCATATCTGATTTTATTTTATTTATTTTTTTATTTAACAGATAGAGTTAGACAGTGAGATGGCCGCTATGACAGGAGCTATGCCGACCGGAAGCCAGGAGCCAGGTGCTTCTTCCCGATTTCCCATGCAGGTGCAAGGGCCCAAGCACTTGGGCCATCCTCCCCTGCCTTCTCGGGCCACAGCAAAGAGCTGGACTGGAAGAGGAGGAATTGGGACTAGAACACGGCCATGGGATGCCAGGGCAGCAGGCGGAGGATTAACCAAGTGAGCCACGATGCCAGCCCTACATCTGATTTTATTGATTTTGGTCTTTTCCCTCTTTTTTTAGTTAGTTGGGCAAATAGCGTGTCAATTTTGTTTAATTATTCAAAAAAAAGCTCTTCATTTCGTTGATCTTTTGTATTTTTTGTTTCAATTTTGTTAATTTCTTCCTTAATTCTAAATATTTCTTTCCTTCCACTAATTTTGGATTTGCCTTGTTGTTGTTATTCTAGGTCCTTGAGATATATTGATAGTTCATTTATTTGATGCCTTTCCAATTTCTTGATGTAGGCATTAATTGCAACAAACTTTCCTCTTAACACTGCTTTTGCAGCATCCCATATGTTTTGATGTGTTGCATTGTCATCATTCATTTCCAGGAATTTTTTTTATTTCCCTTTCATTTAGGAGTTGTTCAATCTCCATATTTTCTAGAGGTTCTTGAGTTGTTAATTTCCAGCTTCCTTCCATTGTGGTCAGGAGAGATACATGGTATGATCTCAATTGTTTTGAATGTGCCGAGGCTTGCTTTATGGCCTAGCATATGGTCTATCCTAGAGAAAGTTCCAAGCACTGATGGAAAGAATGTGTGTTCTTCAATTGTGGGTTGAAATGTTCTGCAAATATCAGTTAGGTCCATTTGGTCCATAGTGCAGATTAGCTCTGTTGTTTGTAGATTTTCTTTCTAGTTGATCTGTCTGTTGATGGAGATAGGGTGTTACAGGCAGAGGGGCTTTGAAAAATGTTTCCCAGATTTTAAAAAAGGACAAGAAGAATGCAATTTCATCTTCTGGCTTTGTGCTCTGCTGGGTATGAAGCTGTTCCTGCAGGCACCTTCAAAGTGGGAGCGCCAGCCTGGAAGACAAGGCCCACACTGAGAACGCCATGAAGGCGGGAAGGAAGCCATATTCTTGATGATGTTGTTGAACCACCAAATTAGCTAAATACAGCTATTTCTTACTGCTGGACTTTTATGTAAGATCATGCGTGCTGTAACTTATGTCATTCTGAACATGAGCTGTTTTAGTTACTCTATAATTTGCTGCCCAAAGCATCCTAAATAATTCCCTGGAATGCATATGTCAGTATTTATGGTGTAATTGGAAATTATCGATATATTTTAAACAAGGGATAAGAAAGATTGATCACTCTTTGTGGAGTGTGAAGAGAGAGTACATTAGGGAGCAAAAAATGGGGAGAAATGATACAGAACCAGTGGAAATAGTCTAGAAAAGCGATGGAAGATCCTGCCATCATAGGTCCTGGTGGCAGAAGTGATGACGGAGAAAGGCAAAACAGTTCACATTGCTTTAGGAAGAAAAATCCCACAAGTTGCTTCCTCCAGAAGGCCTTCTCTGATTTTTTCAACTGTATCTCTGCTGTGGAGTTGCCATCTTTTAAACTCTCCGAGGGACATTGTGTGGCCTTCCTTGGGGCACTGGTTCTGCCTCGGATCATCCACGCATGTTTCTCTGAGCCAAGCATGAACTCTCTGGAGCCTGATACCCACTCTTGCCCAATTATCTCTCCCATAGGTGCCTGACCCAGAGGTGTCACTCAGCCCCTAGTGGACTGGCCTAGTGGAAGACAGGTCCCATGGCTTCTTCGCTCTGGTGGGCATAGAAGTTTACTTTGAGTTCTCACTCACTCCACCACCATCCATCTGTGCTCATCCACAGGGAACCTGAGACTATGAAGCATGGGGTTGACTGCTGTCAGCAAGCACAGGGAGCGAGGCCCCAGCTCTCAATGCGGGGTTCCAGACAGGGAGATCAGCCCCACCTCTGCCATCTTGGGAGGTTTCCGTTTCCTCCCTGGGGCTCAGTTTCCCTCTCTGCAGTGTGGGTGGAGGTGAAGGGAGAGGCTGGTTTCTCAGGACTGAGCCTGGAGGGGAACCTGCCTTCTGCCACAGCCATCCAGTCACCACCCTTTCTTCCTTGGAATTGGGGTCCACTGCGGGAAAGAGTGGTGTGAGGCACCCACTGAGAGATACAATAAAAGCGGGCTTTTCAGATCACATTTTTTCTCTTTCCCTACAAATTCACATCTTGTGCTTTCAGCGAGAAATAGAAAACGAGGCTGTTGGCTTTTGAGGGTTGTTTATTTCACGGAACCGGGTAGACGGTAGTGGTGGGGATAGGGCCACTCTCAGACAACAGGCATTGTTTGTGCCCAGACTACAAAGGTAGCCCCAGCCTGGGTCCTTGGCTTCCCCTTGGGTCGCTCCACACCTGGGGAGCCCGGGTGGACAGATCCTTTGCAGGTTGCCTGACTCTGAGCCACACCAGAAGGACATAAATAATCAGCCACCAATTCTTCAGCTTGACTATAAAAAGCGTGCATATGCTCTGTGCAGGTTTTCTTAAGGTAAGGGACAGAGCTGGGCAGAGCTGAGCTTCTGCAACTGCCCATATGGGGAGGCGGTCTTTCACCGATGATTCTGCAGACAGAAATCGCCCATCTGCACTGTTTGCAGGTGTTTTGAATGATTATATTATTAGCTCTGTCTGTTCAACTTTGCTTTTTTATGGTGGCTTTAGTATTGCAGTAAAAAAAAAAAAACAAGCAAGAAGAAGAAAGAAAAAAGAAATATAAAGGCAGCCATCTGGTTCCTGATTTGTGACGGCATTCTGTCAGGGAAGAGGGAAGAGGCAGAGGCCGCCTCTACTATATTGAGGATGAGGCTGACCTGAGGCAGCCCCCAGTTGTGCCCTTGTCAGCCACAGTGGGATTTGGGATAAGCAGAAATCTTTCCTATTACTGGAGGAAACTGGTTTCTTTCTTTACTTCTCATCCCCTACGTCCACCTGCATGCTTTGCAGGTGCCTTGGAGCTCCGCTGTGTCCCCAAAGCCACAACAGGACTGGCCGTGTGCTCTCATGTAGCCTCAGAGAGCCAGGCCCGAGCTGTCCACCCCACTTGGGATTCTGGGCCTTCATTTGATCTGTGCTGTGACCTGTGAAACTTCACCGGGCATCCCGACTCGGGACAGAGATTTATTTGATTATCTGTGCATGAGTAATTCATCAGGGAAATGCTGTCCGTGTCAGGTGGCACAGAAGTGGGGTTATTTAGGGTTGTGCCGTGCAGCGAGGGTGCGTGGGGCAACAGCTCAGCAAGGTCACGGAGCCGCCACACCATGGGAGATGGCAGGTGGGTACGGAGCCGCACCTCAGCCAGAGGGTGTCGCCTGCCTTGTCATTGATTTGGGCAAAGAGAAGCGGATTGCACTGTCTTTGCTTTTTATTTTCTTCTCCCTAAAAGGACAGAAACAACGCTGTGATGTAACTTAAAGAGGTAAATAGGAAGAAGAGGTCTCCCACTCAACCTCCTCTTCTCACCCAGCACCTGCGTGACAGCCAAACCATTACAGTAAAAACATCTTAGGAGGGCACTTCTTGAAATGCTTGGGGAAAGGGAATGGAAAAAGACCAGTTTATTTTAGTGGTACAAATTTTTGAAAATCCACATATAGCTTTTTCGTATAATATACATTTTCTATGAACTTTTTGAAAGTCCCTATAATGCATTTCAAAAAATTTTTGGCACTCAAATAAGTTGACCTTTTGATTACACATTTCTGGGAACTTTATGAAGCACCCTCATTTATACGATGGACAATGACCTTGTGAGCTGGCTTCTGCAGCCCACAGTCATAACCACCATGGGTTTGTGGAGAGTATTGATACACGTGGTGCTGATAAGACCCCCTGCCGTGCAATTACTGTTCAATAAACATTAGCCATAATTATTCTCATTGTTATTATTCCCAGCAAATTCGCTTTCTTTTCCTCTCTCTGTACTGAGAAGCAACATCGTATAAAGTTCAGAAAACAAAATTTGGAGTCATGCAGCCAGGATTCAAAATAAAATGTGTTGATTATTTAATAGTATCAGTATCATCATCATCAAGTGGTTTCTCTGCCTCTTCTTCTTCCTTCTGAGTATACCTGCCTCTGGTGCACTTTGACCCGCATGCCACCTTGCCAGGAATTTCCTTCCTTCTTTCCTTCCTTCCTTCCTTCCTTCCTCCCTCCCTCCCTCTCTTTCTTTCATTCATTTATTTATTTGAGACAGATAGACAGAATTCCTATCTGCTGATTTATAGTCCCCAGATACCCTAATGACTGAGTGACTGCACCTGGAATTGGAACTCAACCTTGGTCTCCCCTATAGGTAGCAGGGTTCTCAGTACTTGGGTCATCGCTTGCTGCCTTCCAGAGTACACATTAGCAAGAGTCTAGAACCAGGAATCAGAGCCACTTGTCAGACCCAGGTCCTTGGATACAGCCTCTTGTCCAGTGTCTTAACTGCTAGGCCAAATGCCCAGCCCAGAATCTTAATTCTTAATTTGTTACTCCATAGGGAGTCTCCTAGAAGGGCCCAAACCCTCTAGGGATGGGAAGGGCCTAGAGAATTTCCCTCCAGGCTAACTCACCCAGAGCCAGAGCAGAGAAAGCTGCCACTGTTCCCAGGCACAGCAACGCGGGGACAGATGTGATCGGGAGATGTGGCCCTGCTCTGAGTGCCCAGGAGCACAGGGGGCTTCTCTCAGTGTGGTCTCCATGATGTCCAGACTCCTGCCAATGACTTCATGCCAGGGTGTCGCACAGCCTGCACCTCCATAAACGCTCCCCATTCTGTCCCAGAGGCTGAGCCGAGGGCTTGAGTGTTTTCTGGTTTGCTCCTCAGGGAGGGCAGGAGCCCTGCGATCTGCACTGTTGAGACCATGTGCAGTCCACGCTAGTGTCGACCTTGGGCCAACCCCATGCCCTCTGGTCACTCCCTCGCCTGCCCTTGCCTTTGACTGACTCTGGCTGTGGCTGCAGGGGAGCACACACTGTGCCATTTCCCTTTCTCACGGACTCTCCCTCTGCCTCCCATCATTGTTGGGGACCTACCCCATTCCCTCAGAGTCACTGATTTCTATGATAATTAGCAATGAAAACTGCTGGATAATCTATTCCAGTCCAAAATTCTCCCTCTGAACAGTTCTAGAAACTCAGCAATTTCCATGTTTTTTGACTTCACATTCCTAAGGTAGAAAAACTCGTCTGTGGAGATGCCTGTTCTTGGTGCCCTCAGCTGCGTCTAGCAAAGGGTGGACTTCCAGAGAGCTGGGTGGGGGGCCGCCAGGAATGGGAGATGCTTCAGCCCACGTATACACAGGGCTGTCTGGGGTCCGCAGCAAGCCCCGGCCAGGACATTGGCCTTTTTCACAGCAGGGGAAAATGCATGCTCCTTGATGGAGTCTCAGGAAGAACTGGAGCTCCACCGTGCAAACTCAGCCACACGGAGGAAGCACCTGCTCCCAAACACAGCACACCTGAAAGTCTGAGAACTCTAAGTCATTTGTCAGAGCCAAAAGGGTGGCCACGAGCCTAAACGACCCCAGTGACTTCTCTGACTTCAACTCCAAGATCAATTCTTTACAAGAATGCCCACAGCCTTGGAGCTACCTTCCTTCCAGAGCTCTCCAGGCTTTGTGGTAACACATTCCTCATCCAAGCTCTCTCTCACTCAACATGGACCTACGGAGGGCCAGCCATTGACTCTGCCAGAGCACGGAGTCATGGGCAGCACGGAGCTTATGTTGCAATGGCATGGGAGGGGTGAGTGACTTCCCCAGAGCAAGAAGCAGGGAGGGCTGGAGTGAGGCTGCACTCCCATCAGGAGTGGACAGCATCAGCCTGGTCCCCGGGGGCCTCTCTGACCCTGCAGCAAGGACCTGAGTGCAAGCAGGCTGTGGGTGCTGAGGCTGTCTGGGACATGAATAGGCGGCTCTGAGATAAAACACAAGGCCTCGAGACAGGGCTCTTGGGGCAAGTGTGAAAGACTGCAAGAGACCCAGTATCACAGCAGCCAAGGCTAAGGTTTAGTGAGGAGTGACCCAGAAGCCGGTCATTTCCAGCCACATGGAATCTACTCTGAATGAGATGGCAGTTGGGGAAGGAGGAGGAGCCCCAAGGTCTCTCCCGGATCCTCCAGGAATCAGGCTGCTTCCATGCTGAGAACACGAGTTAGGAGGCCATGGCGATAAACTGTGCAAAGAACAAGGGTCCCTTGCATTTGGGTGGTAGCAGTCAGGATTGAGTCCCTGTGTTCAGCCAGTGATTTGGGGAAGTTTGCTATGGTAGCTGACATGTATTTCCAACTCTAAGACAAGGACTGTGCCAAGTTGATGGGGTCCTCTCTTCAGGGAACATACTGAGCAGTTGAGAGAACAGGTGGTCATCTAATGGCCCTTCTTGCCATAAGTCCTATAAAGGTTAGACCGCTGTCTTGGGAGTTTCTTCCAAGAGGTGACGCAGGGACTTAGGATCCCTCTCTATCAGGTCTTCAACATCGTGGAACCTTTAATTCCAGTCAAGGGGACAGAGGAGAGAATAATCCGAGGAAAACACTGAGCTGGAACACACTGTAGATTGTAAGGGTCAGGCCTTGAAGAGGGGTGGTTCCGTTTGCACATCACATTCTACTGGATTATTCCATGCAGCAGTTGCATGCATCCAACCTATCCACCAATAAGCCTAGCGTGCACAGTCTCCTTCCTGGAAACCAGAGAGGTAGAAGGGAAAAAACTTGGCGATGTTGTAAGTTCATCTGAAGTCTAGCCTCAGTCTGGTCCCACAGGAAGCCTTGGACACTAGAATTGTGGTATCTGAATTCAGGGGCTAGCCTTCTTCAGTCCCCAGCAGTCAGACATCAGCTATGGGCCACCGGGAAGGAGGGTGTAGCCTCTTGTGTGTCTCAGGTGAGTGCTCTTATCAGCTAAGGCAATGGTTCCCAACCAGGGGAGAATTTTCCCCCTAAGGAACATGCAACAGTGGCTGGAGACATTTATGTTTGTCACAGGTGGGTGTGAAGGCTACTGGTACCTAGAGGCTAGGGGCTCAGGGTGCTGCTCATACTGCCATGCAGAGAATAGACCTCCACAGCCAAGGATAAACCACACCAAAAATGTAGTTCCAAGCCCAAGAAATCCTGAGCAAAGGGCAATTCTCAGGACAAATTCAACCGTCAAGTGTTGGGAACCACGCTGTCCTAATTTGAGAGGTGGATGCACAGGCTGGGGATCCAGGTGGGGGCCAACAGTGTCCTGCACTGTACCCCAGATGAGAACAGGGGTGGTAAGCATCTACCCATCCCATCTTTGGCACATTCCTCATCTCCACTTCCAGAACAGTGCCCTGCACATGGTGGGCACTCAATATATCTTTGGGGGAATGCGGAGTCTTTCCTCTCCTAAGCTCCAGCCTGCCACAAATCCTCACCCCTTGCAGCTGGTGCAACAGTCCCACAGCAGAACGCCTGGGCTAACGTCTCTGAATACGGCAGCCTGCTAGAGCAGCTCCTCTGGCACCAAGCGTTCAGATTTCTCTACGTGATTCCTTCTCATTCTGCCAATCCAATGGCAAGTGCTGCATGCTTGCAGCTGCCCCGGACCTTCCCAGGGGACACTGGACTTTGTCACTGAGACTTTGATTTTGCTACTAAATGATGCTTACTGCATTCATGACCAAGGTGTCTCCTTTTCAGGATTATGGGCTCTTCCATTTTTGCAAGAACAGCGTGTACATCTCTGTTTCTATCAAGTGCACTCTGAAGAGTGCTGGGTTGCCCGAGACCTCAGTGCTGAAGAGGTTTATAGGGGGTAGGAGGCAGAGGCAGAGACAGCGAGTGGGACATCCCAGTCCCTGTTTCAGTTTCAACCATAGCTGCCCGGTTTATTTCAGACGTTAGGGCTCCTCATGAGATGAACTCTGCTGCTAAATTTTCAGACCCTCTGGAAGGGGTTAAGATTGTCAAATTCAAACGTCTGTTTGTGTAGGGCAGCTGAGAAAGTTTGTGGAAAATGAAATCATATATATACATATATATATATAAATACATCCTTGCATGATTTTTTGTGCATTTTAAGAACTTTTTGAAGTCCCCTCATAAGCATATATTTCAAATATTTTTGCACCAAAACAATCTTATTTTTCATTCCATTTTTCCATGAACAGATTGATGTACCCATGTATGTATATGGGAGGAGGTTTGGTGTGGTCTATGTGGGGTAGGGGAGATATCTTCAATAAAATTCTGTTGTTGCTACTATTGTTTTAAATTCATGTTTCATTTTTAAATTATTGATTATTTAATTATTATTTAAATATTTAAATTATTTCACTTTTTAAATTATTATTCATTGAAATGGTAGAGAGCCACAGATGAAGAGAGAGACAGAAAGATAGAGACAGAGAGAGAAAGGATAGACAGATATAGTTGATAGATACATACATAAATAAATGATAAATACATAGATAGATGACAGATACATAAATACAAAGATACATAGATGATAAATACATAGATAGATGACAGATATATAGATCTTCCATCTACTGGTTCACCCCAAATACCCATAATACCTGGGGCTGGCCCAAACCAAAGTCAGGAGCATGAAACTCAACGTGAGACTCCCGTGTGAGTGGTAAGAACTCAAGTGCTTGAGCCGTCATCTTCTGCCTCCAAGAGTGCATATGAGCAGGAAGCTGGAACTGGAAGCAGAGCTACAACACAAGCCCAGGCACTCCCTGCCGGGGGACGCAGGAGTCCCAATCCGGGTCTTGACTGCTGCACCAAATGCCTACCACGAAACGCAAGATTTAAAAAGTGCTGGGTGAGCTTCCTTTCCACTCAGGGAACCCAAAGTGTAATCAGAAGTTTGGTCTCTGTTCCAAAAAGGAAAGCTTGAACTAGTCTAGAAGGTGCCAGTAGGACAAAGGAATGACAGCAGCCCCTGGGAAGTGAATCAGAGCACTACAGGGTAGACCCAATGCCCTGGACCTGAGTAGGGAGCTGTGCCCTGCTGGTCCTCCAAGCCTGGCATTGCTATGGAACAACCTCACCCTGCAAAGCCTGCTGCCCTCTCCCCGACCCCTCTACCCACACCTGAGTGCTGGGCAGACTTATGAGCCTGCCAGGGACTGTCTCTTGGCATCCAGTCTGCAGAGTAATAGAATGCCTGGAATTCTTCATTTTGCTTCTCCTCACCCTTGCAATTGTCCTGACCCCGATGTCCAGCAGAACAGAGGGAGAATAATCCTATGAATCACTGCTTTCGGGGTCTTGATGCCGGGGAAATGTACCGAACTTAAAACCGGCCGTTCCCAACCCCAGCCCCAGCTTAGCACCCTTAATTGCGTGGTAGTGACAAATTCTATTAATTCTCTCTAAACCTGTGATAGGTAGACAGGGACAATTATTTGATTCCTCCAGCTAAGGAAACTGAGGCATTGAGCAGGGGTAAATATGTCTCCAAGTCCCCTGTCGCTTGCAAAACAACATGAGGAGGGCAGTACAATGTGCAATCTTTTTTTTTAAAGATTTTTATTTATTTGTTTGACAGGCAGAGTTACAGACAGTGAGAGAGACAGAGAGAAAGGTCTTCTTTCTGTTGGTTCACTCCCCAAGTGGCAGCTTCTGCCGGAGCTGGGCCTACCCAAAGCCAGGAGCCAGGTGCTTCTTCCTGGTCTCCCATGCGGGTGCAGGAGCCCAAGCACTTGGGCCATCCTCCACTGCCCTCCCAGGCCACAGCAGAGAGCTGGACTGGAAGAGGAACAACCAGGACTAGAACCTGGTGACCATAGGGGGTGCCGGTGCTGCAGGCGGAGAATTAACCAAGTGAGCCACGGCACCGGCCCACAATGTACAATCTTAACCAGCTGGAAGAAAATCTCATGTCAGTGTCAACTCTTAGTCTATGCCTAGCTGGTGAACATGACCCCGTAGGGCCTGGTGAAAATCCTGGCCTGGACTTTTCTCCTGATAAAGAACTTGCCCTACAGGTGATGAGAGCCAGGTGGCCTTCAGCAAAGATCTGTCTGGAATGACCTCCCCAGATCTCATTGCTCTAGAGGCCTGGACACCATTCAGGCCCTTCTGGCATGGACCCTGGCCCTGCTCTGTGGTTCCCCTGACCCTGAACCTCACAACTCTGACTGAATCCTGCTATTCTTGTGTGCCTTATCATGGCATGAACCCTTGTGCACCTGGGACACCGGTACACATTCTTATGATCTCGTGGACTGTCTCTGAGGATGGCACATTAGGCAGAGTGTGGAAGAAACCAGACTGTTGGATAAATGGTTAGGAAGTGGCAAGAGAAACAGGCCAACCCCCCCCCCCCCCCGCATGCTCACCAATTAACATCCGTGGTACTCTGATGGCATGCAATGCAAAAAAATAATTACTTACTTAAAAATGGATATTCTTAAATAAATCTACTGTTGAGCAATAGGTTCTACAGAAAGCTGTGAGTTTGTTTGTTTAAAATTTGTAATTTGCAATCTGGAAGTAGCTGAAATTATGTGATTTGACATTTTCTCTTGGGTAAGGTTCTTGACAATTAGAGGGAGAATCTGTAATGCTGGAAGCTTCCATTGTAAGCCCTACCCCAACAAAGCTGGCTTTCGCCAGCTTATGGGTGGGATTTAGGGCTCAGAGCTGTGCCTCTGGGAGGGCCCAGCAAGGCCTGTGGCCAGCCCCCATTCCTTATCCCCATCCTTACCCCAGAAGCTCTCACTCAAGACCATGAACGTGCCCCCCTGTAGGGGAAACCTGAATCCTTCTACTGTTTCTCCCCTGGAAAACTCCTATTGTACATATCAATGGTCACATAGGAATCCCAGCTGATTAAAATATTGCTGACTCCACAACAGTTGCAGAGATAGGTGGTTCCTGGATTGTCCCCTGGACCACACCTGGACAGCGGGAATCTCCGCAGTGAGGATGGACAGAGCCAAGAAAACTCCAAGTCCTCTTCCCCAGGTCCTTCAGATTGAAAGCAGAGAAAGTCATGATGCACACTCACATTAACCTCTGGGAGGTTTTTTTAATTATTATTATTACTTGAAATAGTTACAGAGAGTGGGAGAGATAGCAATCTTCCATCTGTGGGCTCACTCCCTAGATAGCTGCAATGGCCAGGGCTGGACCAGGCCAAAGCCAGGAGCTTCATCCAGGTCTCCCACATGGGTGGCAAAGGACCATCTTCCTGGCTCTCTCTGGTCATTAACAGGGAGCTGGACTGGAAGTGGAATAGCTGAGACATGAACTGGCACCCATAGGTGACGCCAGGGTGACAGACAATGGCTCTACCTGCTGTGCTACAACATTGACCCCAGCTTCTTAAAGCTTTATAAAAAGCAGTTATCAAAAGCTGGGTAATCATTTGCTTTAAAAATCATAATAGTAACTCCGGCTTTTGAAATAAACAGAATTTAAAGCCGTGACTTAGCCTTTAGTCCATGTAGGCAATCAGCAGACACTGACATAGCATCTAAATGTGGGAGTCACCTTGTCCCAGGAGCAGAGAGATGCTGGCTGCCCAAGGGAGCCACGTGCATGCGTTCACCACACTTCAAGGTGGGAGGAGTGAGAGACCAATAAAGACGTGCGGGGAAACTTGCAGTTCCAATTAACAGAATTATTTGTGTATATCCATTTCATCTAGCAGTGTAAACTCAGCTGTGACAGTTTGGAAAGTTGGGAGTTATCCAGTGTGGTACCATGCAGCTCTGACACGAAGCTCTCGCTTCTCCGATTATCCTTTTGTTTTGTAGGGCTGAGTGGCTGTGAGCAGTGAGGGAGATGCAGTCTCTAGTTCTAGAGATACTGAGGAGGGCTGGCCAGCCCTTTGCTTCTGACCCAGTAAGGACCAGGACTGATTCCCACAGTGACTGTCTTAAACTCACTGTGAGTTGAATCTCCAGGATGCTGTCGGCTCTAACATGGAAGCCCCGTTCTGATGGGTGTGGCAAAGGTAGAAAGGAAAGCACATACCCAAAAAGCCATTCTCTGCTAGGAAGCCAGCCAAGGCTGAGTTCCCCCCGGGCTGCCTGGGCTCTCTTGTCACCCTGTCTGAGTCTCTGGAAGTCCCTAAATCTGGGGAGTACCAAGTAAGAACCCAAGAGGGGCTTGTTTGAACTGAAGTCGGGTTTAAGAAGGCTACCACTTGGATATAGGCTGGGAAGTGGGTTTTGCCACTCCAGATAGAAATAACAGAAAAGAAGAAATAGATTAAAACACTCTATGGTTTATGTTAAAATTGTTGAACTGAAGCCACGAGACAGACATTGTCTAGGGAGCAGACTCTCTGGGTCTGCCTTAAATTATACAACCTAATGTCCTAAAATAAGCCCAGACCAGGGATTCTGCACTGCTTGGTCTGTCTCTCACCCTCTTTTCCTTGTTGTCTTTTATTTCTTTGATAGGGAGATGGGGAAGGAGACAGAGACAGACAGACAGACAGACAGAGAGACAAAGAGAGACAGAGAGAAGAGTGTGTCAAACCACTGGTTCCCTTCCTGAAATGACTACAATGACCAAGGCTGCGTGTGCTAGAGCCAGGAGCTGGGGTTCAATCCAGGTCCCGTCTATGGGTGGCAGGAACACAACTTCTTCAGCTATTGCCTCTGTCTTCCTGGGTGTGCACTGGCAGGAAGCTGGAGTCAGGAACCAGAGCTGGAATCAAAACCCAGGCACCCCAGTGTGGGGTGCAGGTGTCTTCACTGGCAGCACATTCAGCATCTTAACCACGGGCCAAATGCCTGCCCCTCTGCCTTGTTTTTTCTTCTGTCTTTGAACTCTTGCGCTCTCTTTATTGAAATATAGGCTTGACTGGAAAGTGCCTTGCTTTGAGAAAGAAAAGGAGAAGGAGTCTGATTTTCTTTGAACCTGATAGCAGTGTCATAGCCACCAAGAGCAAAGACTGCACCTTGCTGTCCCCACACCTGCTGGTGCTTCCGGCCCACTCCCATCTCATACCAACAGTACTGGGGGTTAGCGTGCTTAGGCATGAAGGCCGACAGGGTTCAGGGTCTACACGTTTCTTAATATCTCTTAGATTCACTCATCTGTAAGCAGATGGAGCAACCTCTATCTCAATATACTGTTATGGAAACCACAGTGCCAGCTCAGGAAGTGTTGTGGTCATCCTGCCCAACACCCATACCCAACAGTCTTCTACATAGGGTGATGCCTATTTTAGAACTACAGAGTAAGGGGGTTTGAACAACCATCATTTGGCAAGCTTGCTATTGGCTAAATGACTAGCCTTTAGCTGTATATAAGACAATGGAGATGTTCGGATGACATCTTTCAACCAAAGTCTTCAGTGTGCTCTACTTGTGTCCCCCTAAGCCAGCCCCCACTGGGCCAGAGGAGTCAGACTCAGTGGCACCCACCCAGTGGTAGAGTGGGACCAGATGGGGTGGTGGCCTCTCTGTAGGGCACAGCCATTAGGCAGGACTGTTAACCCAGAAATGAGATGTCACTTGGGATGGAGGAGGGCTCTGGACAACAGTTTCAGGCCCTCTTGGAGCAGGAGACACAAAGCAAGCAGGAAGACACCAGGGGGAGCAGACGGGACCCCTCCCTGAACACGGACACAACCAGGCTAGTCTGGGGAGGAGAGGGAAAGATGGCCAGCTAGTTGCTTTAATCAACGAGAAGTTTGGATACATGTCAATTGCTGGGTTGGGGATGTGAACATCTCCTGGAGTACAGGCAAGGGTGTTTCTGCAATCCTGCCCTCCCTGGGACACAGTACCTGCGTGGAGCCTGTGCTCCATGGGCACGCCCAGTGGTGCTGGCTGCCTCTCAGCTGTAGCTGACTCTGCGTCAGGATCTGGGTCTACTTCCCCTCCTCCACTCTGCGGCTGCCCCTGCACGGCTCGGGCAAACTGTTCTCTGGCTCTAGACCTGCACACTCCTGCAGCTTGGGAGTTCCCACCTTCCTTGGGATGAGTTCTTTTGCTTCAGGTTGATAATCTAGCCTGCATATTGACTGCAGAATGGCCAAGAAATAGCCAAGGCCAAGCAGAGGTCAGAAAGACTTGGGGAGAAGGAAACAGCCCCACCCATTCTGGTCTCCAATGCTGTGCAAAGACCACTCAAGCACTCTTGTGTGTCATCCTCCAACCCCACCTATGCCTCCCTTTCAGGAGGGACGCAGCCCTCAGTGTGGATATGGACCTGGGCTGCACCCTCCTATCCGACTGGCTGCATAGTCAGGAAACAGAGAAGACAATGTATTTGCCTGAAAGTTCTCAGAACAAACCTGCCCAGTGTGCTTTCCACGGATTCCTTCTTTCATAATTATCTAAAGTGAACCTGCACAGACAAATGGCCTGGGATGTCGCTCAGCTGTATGAGACAGAAGAACCCTTGATTTTTGTCCTCCGGATTACGTGTTTTTTCCCCTGGTGTGCATCTAGTTTTGTGGGGAAAGTTCACGCAGGCAGGAATTTGTGCAGATTTACTGTCTTCGAGGCCATAGCGGAGACTCTTTGCCAAATCATTAAAGGAATCTCTGCTTGTTGGACCTTGAGGAAAGACCATAAACCACTCTGTGTGAAGCCCCGGGGGGAGGCTGGCCTGCAGCTTCATGTTTGAGGTCCTACAGACTCCTGGAGGAGACCCCCACCCCCAGCAGCTGTGAGAGCTCTGCTCCTAGCCCGGGAAGATCCTGTGACTGCTCGGGCTCTGAGCTTTAAGTGCTATGTACTTATTAGCTCATTTAATCCTACAACAACCCTCAGGCTCAGATAAGAGACTTACCCACAGGAGACTCATTGCTACTGAACACACACGAACCTTCCATTTCTTCACAAAATGTGCTATTTAGGAGATGCGGTGTTTCACACAGTTCACCAACCCCATGCGCCACTGCATGAGCTCTGGAAGCAATACTCTGTCCCTGAAGGAATTTAACTTCCCATAGGGAAGTGAAACATCTGTGCTTTACACAAAGAAATGGGAGGATGTAGAAATGTCAAGTGTATGATAGGCCAGCCACTCTTCCACGTTTCTATGTCCAAGGCAGACATCACTAATCAATCCTGGGTCTTCTTTCCTAACGAATCCAGTTTCAGCCTCAGGATCTTCCCCAAGGCTGTGCTCCTGGAGCCACCATCAATGATTTCCATAGTTTTTTCTTCCTGCTTTAGTGCTTTCTGCCAGCTCTGGACATGCTTTTTACATGACAAAGGTCTGTCTGCATTGTTTCTCTGCAGGCCTGCTGGCCACTTGGTGAAAGCTGAAGGTAGGAGTCAAGGCAGAAGACAACCAGAGAGGCTGGCTGCTTTTTCTTAAGTTGCAGAGCTCAGTTGCCCCATGTTGGGCTTTTCTCCTGCCACTTGGTTAACAGAAGTTAGAAACTTTGATTGACAGCCCATCAGACTGAGGCATGGGATTGCAGATCATTTTCAAAGAGAAGCTCCTGAACTCTTACCAAGTGGGAAAAAGCACTGAACACTCAAAAAAAAATGTTCCTCTACAACCTGCAACTGATTACTGCAGAACCTGGTCCCCACACCTCTTTTCTGTCCTGTCTCTGAACAACTCCCCTGCTCTACACCACGTTCATCCTTGGGTCTGTGGATGACCTGGACCATCCTCTCAGCACCTGAAATGGTCCAGACGGTCACCTACTGCAGCTCCACAAGGATTCATTTTATATATTTATTTGCAAGTCATAGTGACAGAGAGATGGAGAGAAAGGAAGGGAAAGGGTGGGAGAAAGAGAGAGAGGGAGAGATCCTTCGTCTGCTTGTTCAATTTCCAAATGTCCCCAACAGTCAGGGCTAGGACAGTCCAAAGCCAGGAGCCTGGAACTCCATCCAAGTCTCACATGTGGGTGGCAGGGGACAAAGCACTCAGGCCATCATCTACTGCTTTCCCAGTGGCATTAGCAGGGAGCTGGATCAGAAGTGGAGTATCTGCATTCGAACCAGGAGCTCCTATTTGGTATGCCAACGTAGCAAGCAGTGGCTTAACCTGCTGTGTCCCTCTTATAAAGATCTTGGGGCAGGTTTACTTTCCCTTCTTTCTGAGTGAAGAAACTGACTCAGAGAGATGAAGTTCTTCCCATGAATAGGCTCTGAAACTGGACCAAGATTCTTTTCAGGTTCTTTCTGAATAGGAATTCCCAGATCCATTTATGGATTAAATAATTCATTCACTCTTCATTTATTGGCTCTTCATTTCTTGGTCTTTGCTCAAGAAGGTCATTGCTTTGAAAACAGTGGCATGAAACCCATCTTTCTAGACCCGACTTCCAAGATTCCTTTCTCAGAGAGGAAGTAGCTGTCCATGCTCCCGGCTTAGTTTGAGTCCATTCAGGCAGCAGCTCTGTCAGCCTCACCACCCACTGGACCCAGAATTCCCTAGGGGCCAGCACTTTACGCCTCTCCCTTAACACAGGGCCCATGTGCTGCAGCGCTTGGCTCATAAGGGTTGAATTGAGCTATTTAGGTCGAACTGTCTGAAGTTGCCAAAAAAATTGATTATTGTATAACCTACAAAAATGTAATTTCATAGTGTTCAACCTTTAAATAAATGGCTGAACTGGTGCTGGCGATTGATCAGAAAATGGCTGCGTTGAGATTTGCTGATTTCATATGTTCAAGGTATTGTCATCACAGTCCCCTGTTATCAGGGAGGCATGGCTTCTTCTTGCAGGTTTTCATGTTTAACATCTTCCAATGTTCAAAGCCACACCCCAAATAAAGAGAAAGGCATAACAAAGCCCCGGGCTCATTCTCCAGTGCCCCCAGTCCCCCAGTTGATGGCCGCTCTTATTTTCACCTCCATCCCCCACTTCCTTCCTCTCCCATCGCAATGACTGTAAAGCGACTCCAACAAATTGCAATACGAAGCTATTGGAAAAGAGTGTGCCCTATATTTCTAGGAGAGGAGGAGCCTCCTTTAAAGACTATTTCAAATAAATGAACAATTTCTTGCCATCCTCAGAGATTCAGCAAGCGCACATGCCCCTAAAATCAAATAAACTACACTGGAGCTACAGGGAGTGGAGGCTCACACGTAACGCTTGATGTCTCTTAAGAATCTGTGTGCTCTCCCTCTCCACCCAAACTCCTTCTCTGAGTTTCCCACTGACTGCGGAGGAAGCTGAGGCCTTCAGGAGGTTAAATGTGCTCAACATCCCAAAGCGAGTCAACGACAGGGCCAGGGATGGAGCCCAGATGTTCGGCAGTGGGCGGCCTCCGCGCCCGGCCCCGCCCACTCAGGAGGGTCTGCGCGGGGCTCTGGGACCCTCCCCGGGGTCAGCAGCCATGCCCTCTGCAGATCTCCACTTCCCGTTTATCTTTGCAGGGGGCAGCGAGCACCGCTGTGAAAAAGGGTTCAAAGGGTTTCCTGACACACAAAGCCCTAAAAGGCAATATTTTGATGATTTAAGTATAGATGATCAGGAACATATGGATTTCATTTCCTTCCGAATACACTTGGGTATGAAAATGAAGGGGAAACGTGCTTGGCAAAATACAACCTGGGTTTTCTCAAGCCCCTGAAGTGGTTTAAGATGTTGAGCAAATGTGAGGCGAAGCTGCCCTTCTCCCGGGCGGCTCCCAGCGGGCACACACCCACCGCACAGTCAATCCGTGCAGAATGCGCTACTGCGGTGGCCTTGACCCTGTGGAGGGGGCGGGGGGGGGCAGAGGAGAAGCAGGAGAAAGAGGAGGTGGGGTCTGGGCGTGCACACTGAGCCCTCTTGCTTACTGCCTTTGCCTTCCCAGGACCAGATTCTGGCCTGGTTTCTGGGAAACAGCTCCCCCCACCCCGGGAAGTCCCTCTGAGGTCGCTGCTGTCCTCAGGGCTGCTTTGGTCCCCTCTCTCCTTTTTCCCTGAAGAAGACCACCGGGAACTCCCCAGAGACAGGCACACGCCCGCCAGGGGGACTTCGGTTGAGATGGGATCCATCCCATGAGACAGGATCCATCCCAAGAGTCCAGGAGAGCCAGGGCTTTCTGTAAGCACAGCTCCTGCCAACACAGGGGCCTGGGAGCCAAGATCTGGGGGCAGGAGAGAGCACCAGAGAGCAGGACGGAAAGAGACGGAAGGAGAGGAAGGAAGAAAGGAGGGAGGGGAAGACAGAGGCTGGGGAGGAGAGAAGGAAGGAGAGAGGGAGGGGTAGAATGCAGAGAGGGAGGGTTTGGGGAAAGGAGGAAAGAAAGGAGGAGGGAAAGAGAAGAGGGAGGGCAGGAAGAGAAAAAGAGAGAGAAGGGGGTAAGAGCCAAGGAAGAGAGGGCTGGAGGGACAGAGAGAAAGAGGGACGGAGGAAAGAAGGGAGGAAGGAGAGAATGGGTGCGTGGGGGCCAGTGCAGTGGGTAGGCAGATGTCCAAGGGTGGCCTCCCTCAGGATTGCTGGTTAGGAGTTCTGGCTCTAAAGCTGTGTCAGTGTCCCAAGCATCTCCAGAAAGGCCTCTTTGATGGGACATGCCACATACAATGTGAGAAGCAGGGTTGGAGGGTAAAGGTCACGAAGGAGGATGATTCCCCTTGCCGACTTGTGCGCGAGTCAGTACAGCCAACAGAAAGCGCTCCAGAGGCCTGGCCACTTGCCTGGTCATTGGACCCTTCCTGTGCCCCGGGGTTCCCCACTGTGATGAGGGCTTAAGGGATCTTAATGCCTTGGGCCTCCCAGCCATCCCCAGCCCAGGTCCACATAGGACTTGCACATTTCCAATATGTTGAGCACTCCTGTGTGGCATGCTGGGAACAGGGCAGAGAACCAGACAAGCAGGGCTCCACCCTGGAGGGCACACAACAGAACAAAACCATTTTTCTTGGCGGAGCAGCATGAGCAGAGAGGCAACACCATGTTACCAGCAACCTGCCCTCATTGATCAAGGTGCAGGTGCCTTGGCTTAGGGTTGCCCTAAAAAAAGGCTTTGAGACAAGGGGGCAAGTAGTTCAGGTAGGAGGTGACTCCAGGAAGTGATGGTGGAGACAGGGGAGTTAGAACAGGAAGAGAAGTCAGTGGGGTCCTGTTGGCAACTCTGGGGCTCCTCCAGCAGACTCTGCCTAGCATACACCTGGGGAAGGCCCTAGGAGAAGCAAGGCCTCTTGTGTGTGTCCATCAGCTCTGCTCCCCACGGAGGCTGTGAGCTGCACGGCTCTCTGTCCCTCCCACTCCAGGCTTGCTACCCAACTCGGAAGATATCCTCAGTTAGTGTGCATCCATTTCCCGCAGGTATAACTGAATCCCACTGGCTGAGTAATCTACGAAGAGTAGAAGCTGATTTGGCCCCCAGTTCTGGAAGCTGCGAAGTCCAAGGGCATGGTGCCAGCACCTGCTCAGCTTCTGGTGAGACAGAGTAATCACGGGTCTCATCCAGCCCCTCTTTCTCTTCTCACAGACCGATTAGTTCCATCACGAGAACCTCACCTTCGTGACCTCATGGACTCCTCTCACCTCCCAAAGGCTCCATCTCCGGAAACCATCAACACATGAACTTGAGGATTAAGTTTCCAAAACAGGAAACATTCAAACCATAGCAGTAGGAAGCTATGGCCACACCTGGAGCCTGTCTTTAGTGGGGGCTCCTCCAGGGTGCATCTTCAGGGTCTGTATACCGGCCCCACCTCGGAGGCAACACCAACACTTCCCCAGGTGAACAGGCTGCATAGGGGTGGTGCAGGGAGGAGTGGCAGGTGTCAAAGCCCAGAAGCTGCACCTCCCTGGGCAAGAGCTGAGCAAGGAAACCTGCAGCAGACACAGCCCTGCACGAACCAAGCACTTAAAGGCTCAGCCCTCATTTGAGTGATGACTGATCCCTGCCTGCTGCCTCTTCTTCTCAAGAGCCAGTCGCCATAGAGGACAAGAAAAGTCCCTGTGCTCTGGGCTTTGGTCTTTGGGTGGCCTGGATTGAGTTCACAGCTAATGAAAAGAAAATGTGAAGCCCAATTATGTATGAGCCTTCAGTGGCCAGATTCATGAAGGGAGTAACGGGTGTGTGTTTTCCTTCTGTAGAATGTTAATGAAAAAGAGGCATTACCCCCTATTATCTATCTCCTTCCAATTGCACTGAATAGTTTCAGTGACAAATATCAACTTTTTGTATTTACAGAAAACCCGTGCAGATAATGGCATGATTCAGTATTTATAAAGTGCTGACTTGTTTTTCTTTAATGTAGAAAGTTGGTAAGTATTACTCCAGCTATTCATGCAAGTGGGAAAGTAGATGCATAAAATGCACCAGTAGGTCATGTCATTGGTGTTCCCAGGAGAAACGGAGAATTTCTCTTGTGGAATCCTGGTTCTTTACAGGGTAGAAGATCCAGCCTCCCCTGGGATGAGTGACATGGAGAGCGTACAAGCTGGACACGTGGCAGATGGCCAATGGAACCACATGGCCGAAGTTCTCTGGTCGACTACGCTTCTGTGGGAAGACTTTGCCAGTGACGCTTCCAGCCAGGATCGAAGTCACTGCTATGAGCCCCCTTCAGTGCCAGACTCAATAGAGCCCAGGCAGTGGCTTGATGGCACCTTTGACATGGCAGTCATCTGGAATGGGATGATTAGGAAAAGCTCTGGGCAGGGCTGAAGGCCAGTAAACACACAGCATCCCAAGAAAACCCTGCAACCCAACTCCAACCCCCACAAGAGAATCCTCCAACTCCACCAGTCCCTTTTCCAGTGCTGTTGTAAAATGCCTGAAGCAGGCCTCATAGGAAGAAAAGAGGTTTGTTTTGCTCATTGATTTGGAAGCTGAAACTCCAAGAACAGGTGGCACCACTGGTTCAGCCTCTGATGAGGGTCTCATGGCAACAGTGCATGCAAAAGGGAGAGATCACCTGGAGAGACAGGGAGCCAGGGCGTGGGGGTGGACAGGACTCAATCTTTTATAAAAACCCTCTCACAAGAGCTAACACCAGGAGGGCCACCTGCAACACCTCCTAGGCCAGTGCTCCCAGGGTTCCAATTCTTAAGGGTTCCACCGGCTCTTAACAATGCCACACAGGTGACCAAGCATCCAACGTGTGAGCCGGTGGGAGGCGTATTCAAACTGTATCCTAACTGTCGCAGCAGCTTTCACTCTCTTACCTGGGCTGAAATGTACCCATAGTGTCACTTCCTCCGTTCACCTGTTCCAGTGGCCCTTGCTATAAGGGATGGTACACTAACCGCTGAACAGAGAATCACATACAGCCCTGTTCTGCAGAGGATCAGGGCTCAACAGAGTCATGAAGGGCACCTCACCCTGGGAGGTGTCCAGGGGGACAGCAGAGTAGGGATCAATCTCTGGAGGTAAGCAAAGAGGGAGAGGCTGAAAAGACCTTGAGGTTCTGTCCCCTAAGCTGGGCCCAGAACTGACATCAGTCTTTCATACAGACCCTAAGGGCTTCACCCTGGACCTGCCCTAAAAGGTGGCCTCTCCTAGTTTCTTTCTTTTCTTTTTTCGAATTTCAGAGCAGCTGCTTTCAATGACTCCTCAAGTTTAGTTTTGCTTCCTGGTAGCCACCATTCCAAAGCATTCTAAAAACCAATTTTACACTTAATAAAGTTTAACTAGTCAATATTTTTCATTTTAAAACTAAATAACAGACATTGCAAGGCATAGTTCTTTTTTAATGACACTCACGCCACTCTTTTCCAAAGCCGAATGCCATCCGCTGTGTGTTCCTCTCTCCTTAACTGCAAGAACCTCTATTAGTCAAGCCTTTTCATAAATACAAGATTTGGGGTGGGTGTTTTACTGCTATCAGAAGATCTGACATCTGTTTCTCTTGGGATTCTCCATGTGTTCTGTAGTTGACAACAACTGGAACCACTGTTTTCGAAATACATTTGGATGAAACTCAACATACCCAGCCAGGATGTCGCAGGGAGCCCTGTGCTCGTGTCTGGGGTGTCCGTGCATCTCACTTTTCGAAATGGGGAGCTTCTGGCTGTGGGTTTGGGTGGGTGTCTAGAATGATAGTGGCGTTCAATGGAGCCCACGTTTGGTGCTGCTGGGGCACCCAAAGGTGGGAGAATCTTCTGGGTGTCTCTTTCTAACGGAGTAGCATAGGAGAGGGTGTTTCCTTGACGTTGTCCCTTTAGAAACCACAGGAGTGGGGGCTCATCCAGTCCCTCTCCCTTTGTCCAGCAGTGGTGGAGGGAGGGAGCCACTGCTGGCCATTCTGTGTTGGCACTGTCCCAATCTAATGCTGCTGTTAGCACCCAGGAGCAGGGAGTGGATATGGAAATGTGGCCAGGGAGATGGAGGAACTGAATATTTTATGGAGCTTTTTAAACTTAAATTCTAGTTTCCATACCCAGCTAGTGGCTATTATAATGTATGACCACCGAGGGGGCTGGGGGTCCTTTACTGTGTCTGCACTGAGCCTCCATGGATTTCTCCAGTGCACTGATGTCTCCCATCCATGCAATCCCTTAATGCTTCCAGAAAAAGTGACCCCACTGGGTCCAAACTATTGACTGCTACACTCGGTGCCAGGCCACACACCAACTCTAGGGCACACATCAGAACAAGCAATATGATAGTATGCAAACCTACCATGGCACCCAAGTTCAGGCTACCCAACCCCAGCCCACACTTGGCAGCCCTTCTCACCACAGGGGTTCAAATCCAGTCAGCCCTGTGCTTCCATGGGGAAGCAGCTCCAGCACTTCCCATGGGTACCAAAATGCACAGACGCCCAAGTCCTTTATGTTCAGTGGTGTAGGATTTGCATAGAAGCTGTGACCACACCCTGGGGACTTGAAATGGCCCCTAATTTCTGATCATAACTAACACAGTGGAAATGATACTTGAGTACTCCGAATAGTGATAGACAGTCTGTACCTGTTCACTGCAGATGTAATGTTTTTCTCGATATGTTTGATCTGACATAGGTTGACCCCACAGATGTGGAACCCACAGATACAAAGGGCCTAGTATGCGGGGGGTGAGCCCATCGCAAGGACCCCTGCTGCGGGAGAATGCTCCCCGCCCCCTCCCCACATATCCTGCAGCACCACACAGGGGTCCAGACCAGGCAGAGGCTGGGTAAGAAGCAGACTCTGCACTAACCACTCTGCTCACTCCCTAGTAGGCTCCTATCTGTGGGAGCTCTGGAGGATCCTAACAACCCTTTCCCCTAGGCCATCCCTGGGTCCCCCTCAGGACAGGGATTCAGCTCCAAAACCTGCCTTAGCTTCTGATCTGTGGAACAGGGGTCCTGGGGGGACTGGGCTTTTTCTGGTTTTTTGTTTGTTTGTTTTTTTGACAGGCAGACTGGACAGTGAGAGAGAGGGACAGAGAGAAAGGTCTTCCTTTGCCGTTGGTTCACCCTCCAATGGCTGCTACGGCCAGTGCACCGCGCTGATCCGATGGCAGGAGCCAGGTGCTTCTCCTGGTCTCCCATGGGGTGCAGGGCCCAAGCACTTGGGCCATCCTCCACTGCACATCTCTCCACAGCAGAGAGCTGGCCTAGAAGAGGGGCAACCAGGACAGAATCCGGCACCCCGACCGGGACTAGAACCCGGAGTGCCGGTGCCGCAGGCAGAGGATTAGCCTATTGAGCCACGGTGCCAGCAGGGGACTGGGCTTTTTTCCAACCCTCCCCTCCTCTGCCCCAACAGCACAGCCCAAACATGTTCTCACCAGGGAAGCAGAGGCCAAAGGATGTGAGACAAAGTACACAAGGCTTCTGGAAGTCCAGGCTTGGGACGACTCGTTACCACTTCTGCCTTGTTTTGGCCAAAACCAGGCACATGGGGTGAAAAAGTACACTCTGACTTTCAACAGCAGGTGCCTGGAGCCAGGAGATGAAGCAGAATGGGGCTCTGAGCCTGGACGCCCTGCACCTCTCCCAAATCCCAACTCAGTATCAGCCATGCTGTGAACAGTGGGTCTCTCCTGGTAGGGAGAATGCAGACGATTCTTTCCTTCTTTGCTTTATGGATGTTTTATCATTTTATTTTACATTTCAAATCATGCACCAGGTACATTTTCATGTTAATAAAGGGAATAGAGCCATGGAAATAATTTTGAAAATATGAATATAGGAAAATAGAGAGAAAAAAAGAAAATACCTAAGCAGGATTTTTTGCCAAGAATGTTACCCGCCGTGTAAGCAAGACCCTTCTTGCTGGCTACCAGCGCATGCGTCACGAGTGGTTTGGTTCTTTGATTCTGCAACAGCCGATGCCAGTAATGGCTTCCAGTCATTCTGGTGACCAATCCATCAGCCCACCCACATTACCTAATGTTCTCCAGAGGCCTCCTTCATTGAAAACCACGTCCCTCCTCTCGATGCCACGCCCTCCGTGGTTTGTGCACAAATCCTCTCGTTTTTACCATTTTCTTGTTTTCACTTACTTACTGTTTCATCCTTGTCCATTGCTAGAATACACCCTGTGGAGAATGTCGAATACAGCTTTTTGTTTTAATTTAACGTTGTAACTGTGATCCTACTTGTGACATACATGCTTCCAAATGCTTTGACTTTCTAGATCCATTTTTCCTTTAACAGCAACAAGAAGTATTCAACATAGGTGCTCAAGAGGCTGCAAGAAGTCCAACGCCTTCCCCAAGATTTTCTGTTTCTTTCTAGGGGACATGGGAGAGGCTCCTGGCTTCCTCATGCCAGTGCCTATAATTCCTCCCACTGGATGTTTGTCCCACCACCTGCCCAGGCACCTGTGCTGATCTCTGTCCTGTGGCACGGCCCTCCTTCCCCACCCCTTTTCATGAACCTTTCTCAGTTCCTGTTTTATTTCTTGCTCAAAGCATGTGTAGGTAACACAATGTTACTGTAGGTTTAGTGGGGGGCTAGAAGGTGGCTGCTGATTCATGGAGCCACACATCTGAAGTGTCCATCAGGCATCCCATTCTTTCCTGCCTGACATTCCTAATGCTACTGGCATTCACTGTCCACTGTGGGCTGAGCATGCACTTGGGGTTGTCAGGGGATACTTGATATAACTCTCTTCTCAGCAGGTTCTGGTTCAGTGCAGAATGATACACATGCTCCATTGAGATAATGAGATACTGGCTAAATTCCTGGAGGGCATAGCTTGGACCTGCAAACAAGCTATCAGCATTCTGCTACTCTCCCTTCAAGTCTGGATCTTGCAAATTCTTACCCATTCAGGTGCATGGAGAATTATCACCCATTTCTCAGGAAAGAGCAGCTATAGAGATCACGTAAGGGCAGTTCCCTTAACACATTAACCCCACTAGTACAACAATAGGAAAGTACTTCAAAAAAGTCCATGGAATTAAAAGATAAATTTATGCTGTTGCAGATTTTGAAATCTGTGCACCATTTTTCCACAATACACATTTTATATGAACGGTTTGAAGAATTTTTGTCCAGATCAGTGAAAGATGGACTTTCCATGTCCCCTACCAGATGGATCTCTTCCTTCCCCGAGTGGACAGAAGGAGGCTACAAATCCCTGCAGTAATCCTTATAAACCCTGCTTTTCGGCCGGCGCCACGGCTCACTAGGCTAATCGTCTGCCTTGCGGCTCCGGCATACCGGGTTCTAGTCCCAGTCAGGGCGCCGGATTTTGTCCCGGTTGCCCCTCTTCCAGGCCAGCTCTCTGCTCTGGCCCAGGAGTGCAGTGGGGGATGGCCCAAGTGCTTGGGCCCTGCACCCCATGGGAGACCAGGAGAAGCACCTGGCTCCTGCCATCGGATCAGCACGGTGCGCTGGCCGTGGCGGCCATTGGAGGGTGAACCAACGGCAAAGGAAGACCTTTCTCTCTGTCTCTCTCTCTCACTGTCCACTCTGCCTGTCAAAAAAAAAAATTCAAAGAAAAAAACCCCTGCTTTTCTCTGGCTCCAGCCCATTACTAAGCTGCTGTCTCCTTTGCACCCATCGTTTCTCCAAGATCCAGGCAATAAGATCTCCTTTCTCAGCTCTGGCCACCGGAAACACCCAGGTATCTATTGCTTCCCAAGCAGCATCCAACCTGGTCCTGAGTTCTGATTATACCTTAAAGGAATCCTTGTGAAAGATCCTGAAGCAGGTTCTTCCTGACATCAATCTCAGGATGTTTATTATATATGATATTAGTGTGGTATATAATAATTTTTAACCAAAATGCTCACTGTGTTTTCTTATTGTGGTGCATAAAGACAAGGCTTCTTTTAAAATGCATAAAATATGAACAAAATTATATGAGCATGATGAGCAGCAAAATAAAGCTCAAAGAATCAGGGTGTGACCAGGGCCCCTTGTGTACTCCTGATACTATTTATTAACTGAGACTTTATATAGGGATGATTGAAGACAATGGGCTCCAGCCTTAAAGTCATAGGAAACTATCTTTAAATAAAACTAATAAAGAATCAGACTATATGGGTACTGCAAAAACAGGAACATGTGGATTAGCAAACAGAACATGTAAGGAATTTCTAGAAGACAGAAACCAGATGGGACTAGAGCGACAGGGGCAGATGAAGCTATAGCCAGAAGTTTTATGCAGTCTACAGGAGAAATCCCCAGATGGCCTTGGTTGGTCCTGCTCTTCCCTGCTCTTGGCTTACAGTTCTGAGAGTAACTGTGCTGGGAATGCAATGGCTTCAGATAAGGAGCAACTGGCTGCGGAGAGCACTCGGTTCCCACCACTCCTCAGTCAAGATGGGCTGCAGTGTTCTAGCTCAGCAATCCCAGCAGTTCCTGGGCCGGCTCTAGGGGTCCCTCAACTGGAGAGTGACCTGTCACGTATACAAACAGGACACCAGCCGCCCTGGACAGGTTTCCAGAGCCACAGGGGGCTTGCTTCCCACGAATCCTGGGGTTCTCTTGCCTCTCACTGCCCATCAGTGTCTCTTAACTTGGGTGAGTATTCTGTCTCCCTGGACCTGTGCAAGGGATAGAGAAACCTGTGCATGATGAACCTGTTTCATACAGCCCACAATTATGCTGAAGATAAAAAGAAATCCAAGGAACTTCCAAAGGCCAGGAGAGGGGTCAGGGACAATCAGTAAGAAATTAATTAGAAGACTGTATTCAGAGAAGCTTCCAGATGGTTCCCTGCTCATCCCTTTTCCCAGCATCCACCCACCTACCAACTCAAAACCCATCAGCTGAGTTCAACAAATGTCCCCAAGGAAAGTTTCTGTTCTGGGCCTGGTGTCAGAGGCTCATGGAAGTGGTTAAGGCAGACTGAGAAAACACCAAGCACCTAGAATATGCCACATTTCTGAAATTAGTAATGCATAACAGCAAAACAAAAAGAAAAGACAGAAAATCAAAAAACAGAAATAAAATAATAAAACTAGTAATGCAGTTAACTTCTGATATACTTATCATCTACTTGGATTTCTCTAAAAAATGTCCTTTCAAATCTTTTGTTCATTTTTCCATTAGGTCATCTGTCTTTTTGGTATCTGTATTTGTAAGAATGTTTTTACATATTCTGGGTAGAAATTATTTGTTAGCCACATGTGTTGCAAATATGGCCTCCCACTTTGTAGCTTCTAAATTCTGTATAGTGTGAAGGTGTTCAAAAATTTCACAGAAAATGTGTATTAAGAAAAAAATCATTACATGGATTTCAAAATGTTTTGTACTAAAATGAACTTATCTTTTAATCCCATTTTCCCACAAATCTTTTGAAGTAGCCTCAGATGTTTAACTTGCAAATTTTAATGTGGTAAGATTTATCAATCTCTTTCCTTTATCATTAGAATGTTTTGTGTCTGTTTAAGAAATATTTTCCTACACTAAATATTTCAAACATATGCTCTGATACTCTCTTCTAAAAACTGTATAGTTTTGCTTTTTCATATTTAGCTCTGTATTTCACTTAAAGTTGGTTTTTGTGGGTGGTGTGAAGTAAGGATCAAATTCCAATTTTTGTTTCCATATGCATTTGATGTTGGTCTAGAATCATTTATTTTAAAATTTACTTTACTCCATTGCTCTACAGTAATGCATCCATTTGTGAATTTTCTATTTGAGTACACTGATCCTCCACATATCAAAGGCTTATTATAAATCTGGTATGATATTGGCTATGGGTAGATAAATATATCAAATCCTCACATGATATTCTTTGCCTTTGAGAATGTCTTGAGAATACTTGGCACTCTATTTTCCTCCATATAATGCCAAATCAGTTTGTCAAGTCCCACAAAAATAAACACACAGGAATTTTGACATTCAGGATTTAATTACATTGAATTCCCAAATCAATTTTGGTGGGGGAAAAAGACACTTAAAAATATTGAGTCTTCAAAACCATGAGCACCATCTCTATTTTTTCAACTTTTCTTAATTTTTTAAAGTATGATTCTGAAAATAGTGAACAGATAGACTTGGGGGTTGATTTTAGCCCTCAGAATTGCTGATCTCCATTCCAGCAACTGCTGGAATTTAGTCCATTTACATTTAGAGTAGGCACTATACACCTGGTTTTCATTCCTCCTCCTAACGTTATGGTCTTTGCTTGTTGCATCTGCTTCCCTTTCCTTATTTTGCTAGTATAATCATGATGCCATTCATTTCACTCTTGCCTTTACTATTATTAATTCTAATGTACTTTGGTCTCTATTTAGAGCTAATGTTCCCTCTCCTACTCCTTTACTCATACACACATGGTCCTACCACTATTTGAAAGTGAATTACCAATTATTTACTCATTGAGATGAACCATTTCTTCTACCATGATGTCCCACTTTCTCCCATCTCAAGATAAGAGTCGGAGAACTCAAGGGGCTTCCATAGCCTTGGAAACTCATGACTGGTGCATAGGGAGATTACTGATGCCATAAACAGGAGTGTCAATTTGTAAAGTCAACAACAGGAGTCACTGTGCACTTACTCCTCATGTAGGATCTCTGTCCTTAATGTGCTTTACATTGAGGCTTAATGCTATAACGAGTACTCAAACAGTATATTTCACTTTGTGTTTCTATGGGGGTGCAAACGATTGAAATCTTTACTTAATGTACACTAAACTGATCTTCTGTTAAAAAAAAAAAAAAGAAATTATCAATTCCCAACTTGACTCTCACTGGGATTAAACATGACAATAGGTCTGATCTGATTTCATCATCATTTAAAAAAAATCATCTATTTTTTTTTATCTTTTATTTAATGAATCATCTATTATTTTTACTTTATGTTTCTGTGTGGGAGCAAACTGTTGAAATCCTTACTTAAGGTATACTAAGCTGATCTTCTGTATATTAAGATAATCGAAAATGAATCTTGATGTGAATGGAAGGGGAGAGGGAGTGGGAAAGGGGAGGGTTGTGGGTGGGAGGGACGGTATGGGGGGGAAGCCATTGTAACCCATGAGTCGTACTTTGGAAATTTATATTAATTAAATAAAATATATTTAAAAAATAAAAATATGAAAGCTGTAGAATATTTTGGCTTCCTCTAAATTTTCCCATGCCTTCTTCTTGCTCCTTATAATGATCTTTATTACTTTTCTTTGTTTAATTTTACTTGCTGGAAAGGCAGAGAGAGAGAGAAAGAGAAGAGGCAAAAAAACAGACACAGAGAGACCCCTTTTCCACTGGTTAACTCCCCAAATGCCTGCAACAGATAAGACTGGGCCAGACAGAAACAGAGATCCAGGAACTCCATCTGGGTCTCCCTAGTGGCTGAAGGAAACTCAACTAATTGAGCCATTACCTCCTGCTTCCCAGGGTGTGCAGCAGGAAGCTGGAACCAGAAGTTGAGCCAAGACTCAAACCCAGGCACTCCAATACAAGACACAGGTGTTCAAAGCAGAATCTTAACTGTTGTGCTAGATGCCACATTATATGATATTTAATATTATTTCTCTTCTGCTTTCTCTTCATATTAATTTCCTTGTAGAATTTGTTAAAACAGTTTACTTATTAGACTTTCCATTATCTTATGGGCCTTTCACTTTACCAACATGATTAAATTTAAAGATATGTGCATGCTTTTCCTTTCATTGTCCTCATCATTATGTTTTTTTAAATTTATTTGAAACATAGAAGCACAGAAACAGCTATATAGAGAGCTCCCATGTGATGGTTCATTCCCCAAATATCTAAAGTGGCCAAAAGGAATGAAGAGCAAGGCCAGGAGCCAGGAACTCAATCCAGGTCTCCCACATCGGTGACAAAAGCCCAAATGCTTGAGGCATCACTGATGCCAGTAGGGTCTGCTTTGGCAGGAGCCAGAGCCAGGGCTTGACCACTGACGCCCCACACTCTCATGTGGGACACAGGCACCCTAACTGGTGACCTACCTACTAGGCCAAAAACCCACCTTCGTCTTTGTCTTGTTAAAACGTTTTTATTATCCTCAGGTGGAATGCTTAAGTAATGCACTTTCTAAATTCTGATGTTCATTTCTTTCACACTATTAAGCATGCTGGGCATAGAAATTTTATTTTGTAGATTCTTTCTCTCCCTTACCTGTGCTGGAATGAGAAGGCCATACCAGCATACCCACAGACAAAATTCCACTGTCTTCTAGCTCCCAGTGCTATGGGTGAAAAGTCTGATGTCACTAGCTTGTGCTTTTTACTTGGGAAGCGTGTACAAATCTTTATTCCTCTGTAAAAATCAAGAATCTTAGCAAGTCTAGATATGTTTGTGTGTTCATACAGCTTATTCCAACTTGGTAAGCACTTTAAGCCTTCAGAGTTTCCTTGTTTCTGACAACTGATGTGTTTGGTTTGTTTTGTGTTTACTGATAGCTTGCTTTAAATTGGCTGCTCCTTTCCGCACAACATTTTGCATACACGTTAGATTTCCAAGATTTGTACCTTGTGTTTCCTATGTTTTCCAACAAGTCTATGCTATCTTTTTACTTTTTGTCCTTCTATTCACTTAGGTAACTCTTGCTCTTGATGTGTGACAATACCAGTTCAATCACAATAGTGGTATTTCTCTCATTTATTTACTTTAGCTCAAAATCATGTTTAATCTGAAAAATAATTTTTAAAAGATTTATTTATTTATTAAAGTTACAGAAAGCAAGAAAGAGAAAGAGAGAGAGGAGTCTTCCATCTTCTGGTTCACTCCCCCAAATAGCCACAACAGCCAAGGCTGGGGCCAGGCTGAATCCAGAAGTTGGGAGCTTCTTCCAGGTCTCCCACTTAGTGGTGGGGCCCAAACACTTGGTTCACATTCTGCAGTTTTTCCCAGGCTATTAGCAGAGAGCTGAATCAGAAGTGGAACAACCAGGACAGGAGCCAGAGCCCATATCAGATGCTGGCAATGTAGGAAGTGGCTTAACATACTACACCACAGTGCTGGTCCCTGAAAGGTAATTTTTAAACATCATAATTTTTATTAATAAAAATACTCACCAATCTCCTCCTGTACTAACTGCTCCAAAGGATACTTCCTATTTGATTTCTGGGATCTCTTGGTACAACCTAAACACCAGGAATTGTGTGGATGGCAAAAGACATGATAACTGGTGAGCTTCCTGATGACTTGGAGAATAAATGCAGGTGTCACATGCCACCAAGTACTCCAATTTCTTCCTCTTTGATTTTCTAATGCACTCTTGGCTTCATGGTGACCCACCTGCTGACACTTATTCCTTCAAGAATATCCACTGACCTGTTCCCCAAGGAACTATCAGACACTCCTATGCTCCTCCTATGCTCCACGACCACTGCTCGGTCACTTTTCCAGTTCCTACTCTCCCTGCTGGGTCCATTATATTCCAAAGACTCACCACACCAAACAACCGCTGTAGATCTCAGTAGCCCTGTGGTTCAGGAGATGTCAGAGACTGAATTATAATGCAGAAAGAGGAGAGAAGAGCATTGTTCACTACATCCCCCAAATCTCCCTCATATCAGTTCCAAACAATACTCCATCAACAACACTTCAAGCAGGAACTAAGTGGAACAGTGACCAGAGATTCTATAGGAAAAGAATGTGGACCTAACCAGGCAAATTCTAAGTCAAGTGAGAGGGAAGAATAAAGATTTTTCAGAAGGCACAGACTCTGAAAACTTAGCTCAAATGCACATTTTCTTTGGAAGTAATTCAATGAGTAGCACAATGGAGTATCCAATTTTTGATGATTACGAATAGAATTGCTACAAGCATCTGTTCACCTGCTTTCATATAAACATGAGCTTTCATTTTCTGTAGAGTAAATCCATAGAAATGAGATCATACAAGAGTGTTTCCAAAAGTTCATAGAAAAATAGGATGTAGAGATCATAATGTGAATTTTCTGTGACCCTGGAGCTCCCTCATATTTCAAGCCTGTGTCTAACATAATCAACAGTTAAACTACTTTTCAGGGTGGCTGTATCATTTTAGTACTCACCAGCGTATACGGAAAGTTCTAACTGCCTCTCATCTTCGCTAATGCTCGGTGTTGTCAGTTCACTTGGGTTTCTAGCAGATGTGGGGTGTGATGTGACTGTGGCCATTTCCCTCCTGCCCAGTATTGACAAACATCTTCTTGTGTCCTTAGATAGATGTGGGATCCAGGGAATAGTGAGGTCAAACTCAGAACAGCCAATGTCTTATTGCAGAGCACCTGTAAACACTAAACCCATGGGACTACCTGTGCAGAGTAGGATGGGAAGCTGACTTCAGAAAGAAAGATAATTTCATCAACAGCCTCCATGCTGTTTTCCAAATGGCTGTTCTAATTTTTCTATCACCACCAATGGCATGCAGGTGTTGCCTTTCTCCACATATTCCTCAGCACTTGCTATCTTTTGTCTTGTTAGTAGCCAATCTCACTGGAGTGATGGACATTTCATTGTGGCTTTGCTTTGCATTTCCCTGTTTAGTGATATTGAGCATTTTTCACCAACTTGTTGGCTATGTGTACATCTTTCTTTGAGAAACACTTGTTCAGATGTACTTTCCTTTTTAAGTTGAATTGTTTCTGTTTTTGTTTTTGCTATCAAGTTGTTATAGAGTCCCTCATATATTCTAGTTATTAACAGCTTCTCAGGTATATAACTTGTAAACGTTTTCTCTCCTTCTGTAGATTGTGTCTTCATTTTGTTCAATGGTTCTTTACTGCACAGAAGTTGCTTGATGAAGTCCCATTTGCCCATTTTTTCCTGTGCATTTGGTATCTGATCCCTAAAGTCCTTGCCTATTCTGATGTATTGCAGCATTTTCCCTATTTCTTTCTTCCAGTACTTTTTAAGTTTCAGGCTTTTCTTTTAGATCTTTGATTCTTTTTGAGCGTATTTCTGTACCTGGTGAGAGATAAAGTTCTAGTTTCATTCTTTTGCATGTAGATATCAAATTTTCCCAATACCATTTATTGAGAAGACCATTTTTTTTTCAGTGTGTGATCTTAGTACCTTTGTTAAAGACTGTTTGATTGCAAATTCATGCACTTACTTCAAGGGACTCTATTATGTTACATTGGTCTATATATCTGCTTTTATGCCAACACCAAATTCGATTTTAATTACTATAGATTTGTAATGTATTTTAAAGTTAGGTAGTATGATATACATTGCTTTGTTTTGTTTGTCTATGACTGCTTTTTCTATTTGATGCCTTTTGTGTTTCCATACAAATATTAGTGGTGTTGTTTTCTAGCTCAAAGAGAAATTTTATATTTTGATAGGGGTTGCATCAAATATGTAAATTGCTTTGAGTAGCATGGATACCTTCACAATATTGATTCTTCCAGTACATGAATATGGGATATATTTACATTTCTTTGTGTGTTCTTCAACTCCTTTCATCATTTATAATGATTTTCATTGTAGATGCTTTTTACCTCTTTGGTTAAATTTATTCCTAGGTATTTTATATTTTTGTACCCATTGGAAATGATGTGGCTTTAAGGAGTTCCTTTTCAGATAATCCCTGGACACATACACCTCACTATGATTAGATCATGAATAGAAAACCAAGACCAATATTGAGTGGTTTGATTGGATCAGTGATAAAAGTCTCCCATCAAAGAAAGCCCAGAACCAGATGGATTCACTGCTGAATTTTATCAAACACTTCAAGAATATAAACATCAATTCTTCTTAATTCCAAAAAAAATAGAAGAGGGAACTCTTCCAAACTCAACCTAAGAGGCTAGCATTTCCTTGACACCAAGACCAGACAAGGACACTTCAACAACAGTGTGACCAGTCAACATCCCTCAACAAAGTACTGCAAACCAAACACAGCAGCAGATTCAAAAGATGATAGAACATGACCACAGGGGATTCATTCCAGAGATGGATCACAATACACAAGTCAGTAAACACAATACACCAAATCAAGAGTGTGAAGGGGAAAAATCATAATCATCTCAATAAATGCAGGAAAGGCATTGATAAAATCCAACATGACTTTATGGCAAAATCTCTGCACAAAGTAGGAATAGAAGGAATGTCCCTCATCATAATAAAAACCATATATAGCATCCTAATGAATGGGAAAATTTTGGTATCTTTCTCTCTGAGATCTGAAATGAAGCAAGGATGCCTAGTTTTATTGTGTTTATTTTATGTATTACGAGAAGTCCTAGCCAGAGCAATTAGGCAAGAGGAAAAAATAAAGGGCATCCAAATTGGAAAGAAGAAAGTTAAACTGTCACTGTTTGTATGTGAGATGACCTTGTGTATTGAAATCCCCTGGGCCAATGCTGTGGTGCAGTGGGCCTGCAGTGCCAGCATCTCATATGGGCACCAGTTCGAGTCCTGGCTGCTCCACTTCTGATCCAGCTCTCTGCTAATGGCCTGGGAAAGCAGTGGAAAACGGTCCAAGTCCTTAGGCCCCTGCACCCACATGGGATACCAGAAAGAAGCTCCTGGCTCCTAGCTTTGAATCGGCCTAGCTCCTGCCACTGGGGCAATTTGGGAAGTGAACCAGTGGAAAAAAGATCTTTCTCTGTCTCTACCTTTCTCTCTCTAACTGCATTTCAAATAAAATAAATCTTTAAAAAAAGTTTTAAAAAAAGAAATCCTCTAAAATTCCACCAAAAATTTATTGGAACTAATAAATGAATTAAACGAAATTATAGGACACAAAGTCAGCATAAAAAATCAGTAGTATTGTTGTACACTAATACCAAATTATATTTAAAAATTCCCCAAATTTTGATAATTATGGAACATTTACAAAGCTGTATAAAATGTCTTCAAGAAAGGTATGCATATGATGAAAAAACTTTGCATAGACTTCAAAAACTCTTTCCACCAAAATAAATTTGTCTTTTAATCCCACATTCCATGAGCTTTTAAAGGTACTTTTTATATTAAATGAAAACTTTTAAATTATGAAAAGCAGAAATCAGTCAGGTCATTAGTCTCTGACTTCATGAACTAGAACAAAAAATTAACATCATAAGAAGTGTGTGGGCTGGCATGTGGGGAGACATCACAATCCACTTGGAAAAATCATCAAAGTCATTATTTATTTAAAGGAAAAATCTCAAATAATAGACAGATGATAAAAGAACAGTAATTAATATGCTTAAAACAGATGGACCCAAGAAGTAGTCAGAAAAAAAGAATAACCATAGATAGATATTTTTAAGAAAACAAATCTTAAGATGGAAATTAGGCATAAATAAAGAAGTTTAAAAAAAATGAAAGAAAAGCAATCTCCAAGAAAGTAACTTTAAAAAGAAAAAGTGATGCAGTAGAGCAACATAAAAAGTGCACTAATCAGAGAATCCAAATGCTGAACCTTTGCAGGACAAGCAGAAGCTGCACGGGACCCAAGTTCTCCCAGCAAATGTCCCTGCAGTAACCTGTGCCGCCATTTGCACTGTTAACAAGGACACCTCACAGGATGCACCACTTATGGGGCACCATTGTTTCTTCCATGTTGATTGTTTCCTTTTTTAATATAATGATGACTCATTCACTCATTCATTCAATGAATATCCATTTAACATCTGCCATGTGAAAAACCAATGATTTGGATTAAAAAGTTGTGTAATATGGTCATTTATATGTCACAATTAAAAAATATTGATCATAGCTGTCAAATTATTATTTGGGTTCCTATTGAAATTGACATACTTTTATATATTTTTCCCCTGGATGTTTTATTTTAAAAAATGTTTATTTGAAAGTTAGAGTTACAGAGACAGGGAAAGACAGAGAGAGAGAGAAAGAGAGAGAGGATCTTCCATCCGCTGGTTCACTCCCCAAATGGTTGAGGTTGGGCCAGGTGGAAGCCAGGAGCCTGGAACTGCACCTGGGTGTCCCCCATGGGTGGCAGGAACCCAAGCGCTTGGGCCATCTTCCACTGCTTTCCCGGGTGCATTAACAGGAAGCAATCAGAAGCGAAGCAGCAGGGCCTCAATTCAGCACTCACAGGGGATGCTGGCGTTGCAGACGGCCAGGCAGGTGGCTTCCCAGTGCTCTTCATGGTGCTATATAACTCACATTCAGCGAGTAGATGTCATTGTTTTTAAAGACAGATGCTCCTGCACTTACAAAGCTGTTGTATGCCAATAAAAACCATTGTTAACTTGAAACTTGTTAAGTCAAAAGTGCATTAATACAACTCACCTACTTAAAAAAAATCAGGAGCTGTCTGCATGCAGCCCATTATAATGCACCACGTACACGGTTGTGTGGCCACTGCACCACCAGGACATGGAGCATTGTGTTTCAAACCCCAAAATTTCTTTCTGTAACCTCCTCTAGAACCCTACTCCAACCCCTGGCAACCATTCATGTTTCCTGTAGCTACAGTTTTGTTTTCAAAATTCTGTCTGTGAAAACACGCAGTACAACAGTCCTTAACATCTGATTTCTTTCATTTGTCATATTTTTGAGGTTTATACATAATATTGCATTTCTCAGTAGTTCATTCTTGTTTGTTACTGAATATTGGCCCATCATAGAGAAAGACACCATTTGTTCATTCGCTATTTAATGGACATTAGAGTTGTTTTCAAATTGGGGCTACTATGAATGAAGTACTAGAAACATGTATGTATTTTTAAGACTTTGTAGTATGCTTTTTTTTTCTCATAAAACACATAGAGGAATGGCAGGTTTGGTTGGTAGATACATGTTTAATATTACAGTAATTGGGAAAGAATTTTCCAATTTTGATGGACCATTTGGTGTCCCCATTACACAGTTCTTCCACGCCCTTACCAATACATCACATCTTTAGGTGCTGTTTGTAGCCATTCTAGTGGGTGTGTAATAGCATCTCACTGTGGCTTGAAAGTGCATTTCCCTTGTCACCATGAGATTAGTGTCTTTTCACATGCTCATGTGCCTTTTGCATATCTTCTTGTATAATATATACATATTCATATATACATAAATATGCAACAGTATGTGTATATATGTAAGTAGGCAACAAGAAGAAGGGAGGTAGGTAGATAGATAGAAAGATTAGATAGATAGGTAGATAGATAGATAGATAGATAGACAGACAGACTTGCTTTTCCTGTTACTGAGCATTAAGACATCTTTATCGAGATTTCCGGCAAGATGGCGGAATAGGAAGGGAGCACACTGATAGTCTGGGGAGAGATAGTTTAATAAAAGTGGAGATACTGCAGGTTCAAGGAAGAGTAGGGGAGGAAACAGCAGAAGAAACTCTTCCGGAACGCGTGACTCACAGCGGACCTGCGTGGAGAGCGTGGGAGCCCACAGTTCGGGACACCAGCGGCAGACTCAACACACTAGCGCTGGAACGCGAGGTGAGCCGAACCTCAATAGCCCGAGACACCGGCAGGCAAGCGGAGAGAGGAGACTAGAGGGAACGACCCCCGGGGGGGGAAGTTCACAAGGCTAACTGGAAGAGAGAGAGAGAAAAAAAAAAAAGGGTGACAAGTACGGACACGGGTTTCTCTCTCTCTGCTCACCTCTCAAGGGTGAGCAAGACAAAGAGCAGGCGCCATCTTGGACATACGTCATAAGCAGAGCGACCTCAGGTCTGCACCGGCCCTGAGCCTAGCAGAAAAACCTGACTCTGGGTGGGGCGAATTAACAGGAGATTAGGACCTAGTAAATTTGTGGTGCTACTGAACTGAGACTGTGAAAAAAGAGACGGTGGGGGAGAGAACTCACGGAATTCACGTGAGTACTCTCCAGAGACGCTACAATTCCGTAACTTTGGCAACCCAGTGGGAGGCTGAAGGAGAATTTGAGCCCACTCTGAGGGCCGAACAGATTCCCTGTGGGGATCTTGGGAAAGAGCTTCCGATCTCTGGCTCCTGTGGGTATATCATTTGCCTGCTAACTACCTCCAACTTCGTTCAGCTGTGCGGAATTACTTCCCTTTTGAATCAAAAAAAAAAAAAGAAAGAAAGAAAGAGAGAGAGAGAGATTTACCACGCCTAACCTGGGAGTGTCACCTTTGGCACACCAAACAGAGCTCTCAGGCCACACCCATCTCAAGCCCTAAGGCTCCATCAAACACAGATAGTCCACTTAATCTAGAGTCATAGTATAACAAGAAAAAACACCACAGTGAAGAAACCAAATATCTCCAATATGCCAAATAACAAACGCAAAAACCGAGGTAATAAAAACAAGGAAGTCACCATGACGCCCTCAAATGAAAAAGACACCCCAATTCAAGATTATGAAGATGATGAGATAGAAGAAATGCAAGAAGCAGATCTCATAAAATTGATAAGAACATTAAGAAGTTCTCAAAAACAAATTCTGGAACTACACAAATCCTTAATGGACAAGATAGAAAATCTCTCTCGTGAAAATGAAATATTAAGGAGGAATCAAAATGAAATGAAACAACTAGTACAACAGGAAACTGTGATAGTGACTGAAGTGAAGAATTCAATAGATCAAATGAAAAACACAATAGAGAGCCTTACAAACAGAATGGGTGAAGCAGAAGAGAGAATATCGGACTTAGAAGACAGAGCACAGGAAAGGATACAGTCAGACCAAAGAAAAGAAGAGGAAATTAGAAATCTAAAACATATTGTCGGGAATCTTCAGGATACTATTAAAAAACCCAACATTCGGGTTCTAGCAGTTCCTGAAGGCATGGAGAGGGAGAAAGGATTAGAAGGCCTTTTTAGTGAAATATTAGCAGAAAATTTCCCAGGGTTGGAGAAGGACACAGAAATCCTAGTACAGGAAGCCCACAGAACCCCTAATAAACACCACCAAAAGAGATCCTCACCACGACACGTTGTAATTAAACTCTCCACAGTGAAACATAAAGAAAAGATCCTAAAATGTGCAAGAGAGAAACGTCAGATTACTCTCAGAGGATCTCCAATCAGACTCACAGCTGGCTTCTCATCAGAAACTCTAAAAGCTAGGAGGGAATGGCGAGATATAGCCCAGGTACTAAGAGAGAACAACTGCCAGCCCAGAATATTATATCCTGCAAAGCTATCATTTGTGAATGAAGGTGAAATAAAGACTTTTCATTGCAAACAGAAATTGAAAGAATTTGTTGCCACTCGTCCAGCCCTGCAAAAGATGCTTAAAGATGTGTTACACACAGAAACACAGAAACACGGTCATCAATATGAAAGAAGGTAAAGGAAGGAAACCAAGGAAGGAAACCTCACAGCAAAAGATCACAGGGAATTCAAAGCATATATTAGAACTTATCTTTGGCAAATGGCAGGGCAAAGTTACCACTTATCATTAGTCACTTTGAACGTGAATGGCCTGAACTGTCCAGTTAAAAGACACCGATTGGCTGATTGGGTTAAGGAACAAAACCCATCTATTTGCTGCTTACAAGAAACACATCTTTCCAACAAAGATCCATACAGACTGAAAGTGAAAGGCTGGAAAAAGATATACCATGCCAACAGAAATGAAAAAAGAGCGGGCGTAGCCATCTTAATATCGGACAACAGAAACTTTACCACAAAAACTGTTAAGAGAGACAAAGAGGGACACTATATCATGATTAAGGGATCAATTCAACAGGAAGATATAACAATTATCAATGTATATGCACCTAACTACAGGGCACCAGTTTATCTAAAAGATTTATTAACGGACTTAAAGGGAGACTTAGACCCCAATACAGTAGTACTGGGGGACTTCAATACTCCACTCTCAGAAATAGACAGATCATCTGGTCAGAAGATCAACAAGGATACAGTAGATTTAAACGACACTATAGCCCAAATGGATCTAACAGATATATACAGAACTTTCAATCCTACAGCTAAAGATTTTACATTCTTCTCAGCAGTACATGGAAGCTTCTCTAGGATTGACCACATACTAGGCCATAAAGCAAGTCTCAGCAAATTCAAAAGAATTAGAATCATACCATGCAGCTTCTCAGACCATAAAGGAATGAAGTTAGAAATTAGCAACTCAGGAATCCCTAGAGCATACGCAAACACATGGAGATTGAACAACATGCTCCTGAATGAACAATGGGTCATAGAAGAAATCAAAAGAGAAGTCAAAAACTTTCTGGAAGTAAATGAGGATAACAGCACAACATACCAAAACTTATGGGACGCAGCAAAAGCAGTGTTAAGAGGAAAGTTTATATCAATAGGTGCCTACATCAAGAAATTGGAAAGACACCAAATAGATGAGCTTTCAATTCACCTCAAGGATCTAGAAAACCTACAGCAAACCAGACCCAAATCTAGTAGGAGAAGAGAAATAATTAAAATCAGAGAAGAAATCAACAGAATTGAATCAAGAAAAACATTACAAAAAATCAGCCAAACGAAGAGCTGGTTTTTTGAAAAAATAAACAAAATTCACACCCCATTGGCCCAACTAATTAAAAAAAGAAGAGAAAAGACCCAAATCAATAAAATCAGAGATGAAAAAGGAAATGTAACAACAGACACCACAGAAATAAAAAGAATCATCAGAAATTACTACAAGGACTTGTATGCCAGCAAACAGGGAAACCTATCAGAAATGGATAGATTCCTGGACACATGCAACCTGCCTAAATTGAACCAGGAAGACATCGAAAACCTAAACAGACCCATAACTGAGACAGACATTGAAACAGTAATAAAGGCCCTCCCAACAAAGAAAAGCCCAGGACCAGATGGATTCACTGCTGAATTCTACCAGACGTTTAAAGAAGAACTAACTCCAATTCTTCTCAAACTATTCAGAACAATCGAAGAAGAGGGAGTCCTCCCAAATTCTTTCTATGAAGCCAGCATCACCTTAATTCCTAAGCCTGAGAAAGATGCAGCACTGAAAGAGAATTACAGACCAATATCCCTGATGAACATAGATGCAAAAATCCTCAATAAAATTCTCGCCAATAGAATGCAACAACACATCAGAAAGATCATCCACCCAGACCAAGTGGGATTTATCCCTGGTATGCAGGGATGGTTTAATGTGCGCAAGACAATCAATGTGATACACCACATTAACAGACTGCATAAGAAAAACCATATGATTATCTCAATAGATGCCGAGAAAGCATTTGATAAAATACAACACCCGTTCATGATGAAAACTCTAAGCAAACTGGGTTTGGAAGGAACATTCCTCAATACAATCAAAGCAATCTATGAAAAACCCACAGCCAACATCCTATTGAATGGGGAAAAGTTGGAAGCATTTCCACTGAGATCTGGAACCAGACAGGGATGCCCACTCTCACCACTGCTATTCAATATAGTTCTGGAGGTTCTAGCCAGAGCTATTAGGCAAGAAAAAGAAATTAAAGGGATACAAATTGGGAAGGAAGAACTCAAACTATCCCTCTTTGCAGATGACATGATTCTGTATTTAGGGGACCCAAAGAACTCTACTAAGAGACTATTGGAACTCATAGAAGAGTTTGGCAAAGTAGCAGGGTATAAAATCAATGCACAAAAATCAACAGCCTTTGTATACACAGACAATGCCATGGCTGAGGAAGAACTTCTAAGATCAATCCCATTCACAATAGCTACAAAAACAATCAAATGCCTTGGAATAAACTTAACCAAAGACGTTAAAGATCTCTATGATGAAAATTACAAAACCTTAAAGAAAGAAATAGAAGAGGATACCAAGAAATGGAAAAATCTTCCATGCTCATGGATTGGAAGAATCAATATCATCAAAATGTCCATTCTCGCAAAAGCAATTTACAGATTCAATGCAATACCAATCAAGATACCGAAGACCTTCTTCTCAGATCTGGAAAAAATGGTGCTGAAATTTATATGGAGGCACAAGAGACCTCGAATAGCTAAAACAATCTTGTACAACAAAAACAAAGCCGGAGGCATCACAATACCAGATTTCAGGACATACTACAGGGCAGTTGTAATTAAAATAGCATGGTACTGGTACAGAAACAGATGGATAGACCAATGGAACAGAATTGAAACACCAGAAATCAACCCAAACATCTACAGCCAACTTATATTTGATCAAGGATCTAAAACTAATTCCTGGAGCAAGGACAGTCTATTCAATAAATGGTGCTGGGAAAATTGGATTTCCACGTGCAGAATCATGAAGCAAGACCCCTACCTTACACCTTACACAAAAATCCACTCAACATGGATTAAAGACCTAAATCTATGACCTGACACCATCAAGTTACTAGAGAACATTGGAGAAACCCTTCAAGATATTGGCACAGGCAAAGAATTTCTGGAAAAGACCCGGGAGGCACAGGCAGTCAAAGCCAAAATCAACTATTGGGATTGCATCAAATTGAGAAGTTTCTGTACTGCAAAAGAAACCGACAGAATGGGAAAAAATATTTGCAAACTATGCAACAGATAAAGGGTTAATAACCAGAATCTACAAAGAGATCAAGAAACTCCACAAAAACAAAACCAACAACCCACTTAAGAGATGGGCCAAGGACCTCAATAGACATTTTTCAAAAGAGGAAATCCAAATGGCCAACAGGCACATGAAAAAATGTTCAAAGTCATTAGCACTCAGGGAAATGCAAATCAAAACCACAATGAGGTTTCACCTCACCCCGGTTAGAATGGCTCACATGCAGAAATCTACCAACAACAGATGCTGGCGAGGATGTGGGGAAAAAGGGACACTAACCCACTGTTGGTGGGAATGCAAACTGGTCAAGCCACTATGGAAGTCAGTCTGGAGATTCCTCAGAAACCTGAAGATAACCCTACCGTTCGACCCAGCCATCCCACTCCTTGGAATTTACCCAAAGGAATTTAAATTGGCAAACAAAAAAGAGGTCTGCACCCTAATGTTTATTGCAGCTCAATTCACAATAGCTAAGACCTGGAACCAACCTAAATGCCCATCAACGATAGACTGGATAAAGAAATTATGGGATATGTACTCTTTAGAATACTATACCACAGTAAGAAACAACGAAATCCAGTCATTTGCAACAAAATGGAGGAATCTGGAACACATCATGCTGAGTGAAATAAGCCAGTCCCAAAGGGACAAATATCATATGTTCTCCCTGATCGGTGACGACTGACTGAACACCAAGAGGGAAACCTGTTGGAGTGAGGTGGACACTATGGGAAACGGTGGCTTGATCAGCATAGCCCTGACTGCTAATGAACAACTTAATACATTATCCCTCTTAGTAGTTTTTTTATCTGTTCTACTTAATATGAATGGTTTAGATCTGTAATTGATGCACAGTTATTCTTAAGTGTTGAAAATTAACTGAAATGTGATCCCTGTTGAACATGGTGGTGGGAATGGGAGAGGGAAGAGATGTATAATTTGGGACATGCTCAGGCTGACTTGCCCCAAGTGGTGGAGTTGGAAGCATACCAGGGGATTCCAATTCAATCCCATCGAGGTGGCATGTACCAATGCCATCTCACTGTTCCAGGTGATTAGTTTCAGTTCACAGTTGGTCATGGTGGAGGGACTGGGAGTCAAAGGGAGCACATAGACAAGTCTAGTACCTGCTAACGCTAACTGATGGAGTAAATAAAGGGGAGAGTGATCCAACATGGGAAGTGAGATGCTCAGCAGACTCATAGAATGGCAGATGTCCTAAATAGCACTCTGGCCTCAGAATCAGCCCTAAAGGCATTCAGAGCTGGCTGAAAAGCTCATGAGAGTATTTCAGGCATGGAAAGCCAAGACACTCTGGCAAAAGATCTCTGCGAGTGAGATCCCAGTGGAAAGAACAGGTCATCAAAGAAGGAGGTACCTTTCTCTGAAGGGAGGAGAGAACCTCCACTTTGACTATGACCTTGTCTAAACAAGATAAGAGTCGGAGAACTCAAGGAGCTTCCATAGCCTTGGAAACTCATGACTGGAGCATAGGGAGATTACTGATGCCATAGACAGGAGTGTCAATTGGTAAAGTCAACAACAGGAGTCACTGTGCACTTACTCCTCATGTAGGATCTCTATCCTTAATGTGCTGTACATTGAGATTTAATGCTATAACGAGTACTCAAACAATATATTTCACTTTGTGTTTCTATGGGGGTGCAAACTGTTGAAATCCTTACTTAATGCATACTAAACTGATCCTCTGTAAAAAAAAAAAAAAAGGAAATTATCAATTCCCAACTTGACTCTCACTGGGATTAAACGTGACAATAGGTCTGCTCTGATTTCATCATCATTTAAAAAAAATCATCTATTATTTTTCACTTTATGTTTCTGTGTGGGAGCAAACTGTTGAAATCCTTACTTAATGTATACTAAGCTGATCTTCTGTATATTAAGATAATCGAAAATGAATTTTGATGTGAATGGAAGGGGAGAGGGAGTGGGAAAGGGGAGGGTTGTGGGTGGGAGGGACGGTATGGGGGGGAAGCCATTGTAATCCATAAGTCGTACTTTGGAAATTTATATGCATTAAATAAAAGTTTAAAAAAAAAAGACATCTTTATCTATTCAGGATAAATATACATTTCACAAATATTTTCTCCCAATGTGACTTGCTTTTCTACATTTATAACCATGTCTTTTTAAAGAGAAAATATTTAAATTTGATGAAATTTAATTTATCCATTTTTTATAATTCATGATTTTGTATACCAGTAAGCAAATCTTTGCCTAAGTTGAAGTCACAAAATATTTCTCATATATTTGAATCCAAAGTTTTTTTAGTTTTCATTTAGGTCTAAGATCTATTTAGAGTGTACAGTGTAAACAGAGTTGAGTGTTCCCCTAGTTGTTGAAACCACTATATCAGTTTTGAAAATGCCATCTTTCCCCTACTGAATTATCCTAGCATTTCCATCAAAAAAACTAACTTACATGAGTGGGCATTTGGCACAGCAGGCTAAACACATCTTGGGAAGCCAGCATCCCAGGTCAGAGCCTGAGTTCTGGAACTACCTGTGCTTCCGGTTCAGCTTCCTACTAATGAGCAACCAGGGGAGGCTACAGGTGATGGCTGACGTAGGTGGTCCCCGCCACTCATGTGGAGGCCCAAACGGAGGCCCAGACTCCTGGCTCCGGCCTGGCCCAGTCCCAGCTGTTGCAGGCATTTGAGGAGTGAACCAGTCGGTAGCGATCTCTCTCTCTCTCTGTCTCTCTCTGTTTCTCTCTCTGTTTCTCTGCCTTTCAAATAAATAAAATAACAGTGTTTCTTAAAGATCTACTTGCATATATGTGGCTCTATTTTTAGAATCCTCCTGTGCTATACACTTTGCGTACACTTTTATAATTCTTAGGTCTTCTCAGTAAAAGCACTCCTTTTTCATTGTGTAATGTCTTTCTTTGTCACTGATAATACTCCTGATCTTAAAGTCCATTTTGTATAATTATCATCCATTTTGTCTGATTTTTTAAAGATTTACTTATTTATTTGAAAGGCAGAATTAGGGGGAGAGAGAGAGAGAGAGAGAGAGAGAGAGAGAGAGAATCTCCCATCTGTTGCTTCACTCACCAAATGATTGCCATAGCTGGGACTGGGCCAGGCTGAAACAGGATGCTGGAACTGCACCTTGGTCTCCCATGTGGGTAGAAGGGACCCCTTGTGCTTGGGCCATCCTCTGCTGCTTTCTCAGACACCTTAGCAGGGAGCTGGATCAGCAGTAGAGCTGCCGAGACATAAATCAGCTCCCATGTGGGATGTCAGCACTGCAGGTGGCAACTTGACTTACTGGGCCAGAATGCCAGTCCATGTTTTGTCTGACATTAAAATATACACTCCTGTTTTCCTAAGGCTAATGTGGGCATGGACAAATCTTTTTTCCATTCTTTTATTTGTGTCTATGCCTTTCTATCTAAAGTGGCTATATGATAAAGTGTACAGGTGAGCTTTGCTTGCTATTCAATCTGATAATATCTTCTGACTATTCATTGAGGTATTTAGGCCAATACATTTAATGCAATTATTTAGATGGTCTGATTTAAATGTACCAATTTGTTAGTTTTGTTCTTTTTTATTTGTTATTTTTTCTTTTTCTTCCTTATCTAGTTTTCTTCCTCATTCTGCTTTACGTTGAGTATTTTTATGACCTCATTTTGACTTCAGTATTGGCATATTCATTATACATCCCTTTAAGTTTTTAGTGGTTACTCTATACTTCCAATATAAATATTTAATTTCTCACTTCAAATAATTGTATACTGCTTCACGTACAGTGTTAAAAATTTACAGAACTTATAGTAATATTTTCAGTCTCTCCCTTCATTTGCAATATATTCCTTTTTTGCACAAGTGTCACAATATGGTGTTACTACTTTTGTCTTAGGTAATAAATTATATTTGAGAATGACTAAAAATTTTAAGTGCCATTTTTATATTTACTCCACTTGTATGGTTTTTAAAGATCTTAATTTCTTTGTGCAAATTTTTAGTTGCTGTCTAATATTACATTCTGAAGACCAGTATATCTTGTAGCAGTTGCTGTTGGTCAACAGTGAACTTCCTCAGGTTTTTCATTTTTGTCTAATTAGTTCTTATTTCACATTCGTTTTAAAGAGAAATTTGGGCTGGATATGAAATTGTGGACATTCCATTGTCTTGGCTTCCACAGATACTGGAAAGAATACGATCATTGCCAATTTCTTCTCTTTGTAAGAAGAGTTCTTTTTTCTTGCAGTGTTCAAGATTTTCTTGTATTTCTTTGGTTTTCTGCAGTTTCGCGGTGTGATTTCAAGGAGGATATGTTTGTTCTGTGTTTTGCAATTTGTACTCATTCTCTGAGCTTCTTGGATCTTTGTTTCATGTTTAACACTAATTCAAAAAATTACCATTGTCTTCATAAACACCTTTTCCTGCCCCATTGCTCTTTCTCCCTCTGGGATTCCATTTCACATACATTTGATGGTTTGATATGGTCCTACAGTTCTTCGATGCTTTTTTCTGTTTTATTTTTTATTCTTAATATTTTTGTGTTTCAATTGGAGTAAATCTGTTGAACCAAATCCACTTCAAGTCCACTGTGTTGAATCCACTCATTGAAGGAACTCACCTCTGATATTCTGTGCTCTTTTACAAATTCTCTGCATGTTCAGCTGACATTTTCTTGTGGTTCATTCTGGCTGCTGACCATCCCTCATCTCAGAATGCTGGGTCCATGTCTTCCACTATGTCTCTTACATATCAATCATCCTTATATTTAAGGTGTCTGGCTTCAAAATCGAGGTTACTTATGATTCTGACCATGAGTTGTGTTTTTGTTTTAGATTTATTTTTTCATTGGGGCTGAATGTGTGTGTGTGTTTATGTGTGTGTTGCTTTTTAATGTGTCTTATAATTTTTTGATTGAGTACTGATTTGTGTGTAGACCAGAAGACCCTGAGATAAATGGCAAAGATGCCTGCCTGGATGTTGGCATTTCTTGTCTCTTGTTTGGATGTTAGTGTGGTTTGAGTCAGTCTAGTCTGAAGTTCTTTTTATTGTTGCCATAGTTACCCTCATTGCCCCACAGGGCTCAACTGCCATTAGCAATGAGTTGCCATTGCCTTGCTTGAGTGAGACTTGAAACATCAAGCGTATTTCTCAGAATTACTCTTCTCCTTCAGGTTTCAGGGTGTCTTTGCCCACCTGCATCACAGAAGGTATCTCTCTCTCTCTAGACCTTTACCCCTCTCTAAGGATAAATCACCTTTGCTCATTTTGGGTGCATGTCAGATAAGTGGTGTCACAGGGGTCCTCTCTTGTTCTTTTTAAGTCTTAGTCAGAAAAGTGATCATGGCTCAGGGATATTTAGCACAGATTTATGAATGGCAAACAAGGTGTATAAAAATACACCTGGCCTCAATAGATACCACTACAGTCACGTGTCACCTACAGAGATGCAGTCAAGAAATGCATCATTGGGCATTTTGTCATTGTGGGAACATCATAGAGTGAGCTTACACACAGATGGCTGTAATGGCACTAGGCGATACAACGTCATAGGACAACTGTGAAATATGTGGTATGTCATCAAACTGAAACATACTTAAGCTGCACACAGCTACACAAGCATTGCTCAAATTAAAAAGCCAGAAAATATCAAGTGTTGAGCAGTAGGTGGAGTTACTGGAACCCTCTTTTGTTGCTGTTGACACCACAAAAGGGTACAGCCACTTTGAGCAAGCAGATCGGCACACACAATTATCATACAACCGAGAAATTCCTATTCTAGAGAAAGAGAGATGCATGCCTACACAAATACTGAATCATATGTGTTCATAGTAGCTTTATTCACAACAGCCCCAAACTAGAAATGACCCAAATGTCCATCCACTGGAGAAGGGGTAAGCAAATTGTAGTATTTCTGAATATTGCTGATCAATAAGAAGGGACTTAACCATCCAAAATACATATTCAAAATTTTTATGCTAAGTCAACCTCATCTTGATATATAAATTTCACAGTATATATATATATATATATATATTAAATATTCATTTATTTATTTGAAAATCAGAGTTATACAGAGAGAGAGAGAAGGAGAGGCAGAGAGGGGTCTTCCATTCGCTGGTTCACTCCCCAGTTGGCCACAATGGCTGGAGTTGCGCTGATTTGAAGCCAGGAGCCAGGAGCTTCTTCCGAGCCTCCCATGTGGGTGCAGGGTCTCAAGGACTTGGGCCATCTTCCATTGCTTCCCCAAGCCATAGCAGAGAGCTGGATCAGAAGTGGAGTAGCCGGGACTTGAACTGGCACCTATCTGGGATGCTGGCACTGTTGGTGGCGGCTTTACCCACTATGCCACAGTGCTGGCCTCCACATTTCTTTTGATCAAAAATTATAGAAAGGAACAAACTAATGAAAGCATTTGTGTCAAGAGACCATGGTGAAGGGAAGAGTGCTGGAAGAAGTTTCTAGAATGATGAAATGGTCCACATGGTGACTGCAGTGACAGTTACAAGCCACATATATTTGCCAAAACTTAGCAAACAGTACACTTGGAATTGGTTGATTCTATTGTACATGCATTACCCTCATGCATATGATTAAAGGTAAAGAGACAGGGAGTTGTTCCAGAGAAACAGGGGGATAGGCACAGGCTGGACATAGATCAAATGCTTCCCTGGCAGAAAAGCCTCTGGGAAGCTCCCATACTCTTGGTCCACACCAGCGGCCTGGTTTCCCTCACTTACACGCACCTGAGAATGAGAGCCATAGATGATGTGAAATTCCCAGGTCCTACATTTGAGTAATTTCAGGATTTCAGCCAGAATCATACAAGGAAACAGAAGAAGTTTAAGGAGGCAATCAATTATTTTCTATGTACCTCTCTCATCTTCTAAATATTTCTTCTGCATACTAATGATATGGTCAGGCATGACATTAAGCTAACTATTGGAGTAATGGGAAGAAAACCTACCAATCTGGCACTCTAAGTCTTTTCTTTGGAGTCACAAAGTTTACATTATATTAACTTGTCTTTTTAGGAATGAGTCCATGCTGACTGCACAGGTATTTATTTAACCACTACAACAACAAAACACAGAAACTTGGTCAAACCTGGTGAGCCCAGCATATCACTGAGAAAGATCTTTGGGTACTTCCCTAGGTCCAGGAGAATTGGAGATGCATCCAAGCCCTGATGGCTGAAGAAGGTGTGACTGCAGTGGAATTTGAGAGTAGGGAAGGCCACTCATCGCCTCTTCCACAAGGGATCACCTTCTTTTTCTGGAACCTTAAATTGCCCAAGAAGATGATCACAAACCCAGAAAATGGAGTCAAGAAATTGATGAGGTTACGGGCCTGGGGAATTTGGCTCAGGGGCTAAGACACCAGTTGGGACACCAGCATTCCATTAACAGAATGCCTGGGCTCAAGTCCTATCTCCACCCTCGATTCCAGATTCCTGCGAAGGTGTTCCCTTGGAGATAGCGGGTGATGGCTCAAGTGGCTGGATCCACACCACCCACATGGGGAGACTTAGACTGAGTTCCTGGCCCTGGCTACAGCTTGGCCCAGCCCCAGCTATTGCAGACATTTGTTGAGTGAACCAGCTGATAGATGCTCTCTCTTTTGCTGTCTGTCTCATTCTGTCTTGTTCTCTCTCTCTCTCTCTCTCTCTCTGCCTCTCAAATAAACAAAATACGTATTTTTAAGGAAAAAATGATGATTCTAGATCCCCTTACCACTTCCTCTCTTCAAGGAGAAATCGCTCTGGAATGATTCTGGAATGTTCTGAAGTCAGCACCATTCCTTCTGCTCCAGCCTGGCCATGGCTCACCCAGAAACCCCTGCCTCATCTCCCCTTGGCCTTGAAGATTGAATGCCTCAAGCTCTCTTGGTTGCTCTTTTCCCTTTCCTGTGTCTTTGCCTTTTTTCTTTCATTCATTCTTTTTTTTTCCTTTCTGAGGGATGAGGAGGGGGGAGGAGAAAGCCATTGTCAATTAATAGACATTTCCACCAGGTGCTTCTCAATTATCACGTTGGCAGCCAGCCCCTTCTCTGTAAATTGTGTTTTACAGAAAAAGAAAGAAAGGAGAAAACGACTCCCAGCGCGGACGCCTCCCTCGACTGGAACCAGCGCGGAGTCTTCTTTCCCGTAAAGAAGGAGCATCCTCTGGGGTCGCGCTGCCTGGATCTACAGCAAAAGCCAAGCGTGCAGGCTCCCGCGGCGTCGCCATTTAAATGTGCTAACACGGGTGATTATCATTAGGGCTTAAACACTCCAGATCTGCTCCCTCATTCCACACAAGTTTTAGAAATAAACCCGCGGCCAGTCTCCAGGGGAGATTGATGCCTGTTCTGTGTCAGAGGCCTGGTCCCCAGACGTCCCCATAAATTTGTCTGCTGGTAGACCATAAACATGATTCTGAGCATGGAAGTTATTCAGGTTTGAATTAATTGCTTTTTCAGTTGTTTTCAAATATGCAAATCGGGATCACCAAAGAAACATGCCCATAAAAAGATCAGTCCCTTCTCCTGGGAGGAGTCTAGAATGTTCTTTGCCAAGGTGATCCTCCTTTTCCCCATGAAAAGATCAAGGTGTATTATTTTTGAAGATTTATTTATTTATTTTGAAAATCAGAGGTGCAGAGAGGGAGACACACACATACACACACACACACACAGATCTTCCATTCACCGGTTCACTCCCCAGATGACCACAACAGCCAGAGCTGGGCAAAGCATAACCCAGGAGCTAGGAGCTTCATCCAGGTCTCCCGCATGAGCAGCAGGGACCCAAACACTTGGGCCATCTTCCACTGTCTTTCCCAGGCCATAAGTAGGAAGTTGGATCCGAAGTGGAAAAGCCAGGACATGAACCGGCATCAACATGGGATGGCAGCTTCAAAGGCTGTGACTTTACCCACTAGGTCACAACGCCAGCCCCCAAGGCATATTTTTGGAAAGTGACCCATAGGGGCTGGCACGGTGGCACAGTGGGTTAAGCCACAGCCTGTGACACCAACATCCCATATCAAAGTACTGGTTCCAGTCCAAATGGCTCTGTTTCTGATTCAACTCCATACTAGTGTGCCTGGGAAAACAGCAGAAGACATCTCAAGTGCTTGACCCCCTTGTCACATGGGAGACCAGGATGGAGTTGCAGGCTCCTGGCTTAGTCCTGGCCCAGCCCCCTCTGTTGTTTGAATTTGGGAAATGAATCAGCAGATGGACAGTGTCTCTCTCTCTCTCTCTCTCTCTGCCTCTCCCTCTTTCTGTCACTCTGCTTTTCAAATAAATCCATCTTTTTTTTTTTTTTAAGAAGAAGCCCCATGTACATGTGGGTATTCCCTCCTAGTCTGACATTTTCATAGTGGAGTGGTCAGGTACTTTGTGTTGCTCTGAGCCTCTTTGGCCCCAGCAGATAGAATGAGACGAAAGAGCTCATAGGGTCTGGTGCAGGGCCAGGCTGTTCTGCCCACCCTGGGAGCCTGTGCAGAAGTGATTCTGCAAACAAGAGCAGATGGGATGCCAGGAAGATGCGCTCATCATCATGATGTGGTTGGAAAATGCCACTGTTCTCATCAGTGAGGTCGGAGATGCCTCTGCTTACAGGGGCCATGGCCTGGCAGCCCAGCTAACCTAGAGGCCCTGAGGAACCTCTCAGAGGAAAACACGGGTTCATCTGGGGACACACCTTTTTGTAAGATTTATTTATTATTTAAGAGGCAGAGTTACAGATAGAGAGACACAGAAATAGAGACAGGTCTTCCATCCACTGGTTCACTTCCCAAATGGCCCCAATGGCCAGAGCTGGGCCGATCTGAAGCCAGGACCAGGAGTTTCTTCCAGGTCTCCCACGTGGGTGCAGGGGCCCAAGCACTTGTACCATCTTCCACTGTTTTCCCAGGCCACTAGCAGGGAGCTGGATTGGAAATGGAGCAGCCAGGACACAAATTGGAGTCCATATGGGATGCTGGTGCCACAGGCAGAGGCTTAACCTTCTACACCACAGCCCCAGCCCCAGGACACACTCTTGTAGACTTCCCTCCCTAAAGGTTTCCCTAGAACCTTCTGTGCCTGGAAAGATGCCAGCTTGTGCCGACTCCTGTGTAACATGCTCCAGATGCTTGCCCTAGGGTGGGAGTCCCTGAACTGTACCCTTGAACTGGCCCTCAAGGTCATGCCAAGAGTAGGGAGGCTCTAGGGTCAGACACAGGGATAGGTCTGCATTGTTGTCTGCACCCCTGCTGAGTGTTCAGGCTCTGGTCACTTGCTGTCACCCAGGCAGCCTAGACAAGGCTCACTTCAACCAGGAAGAAGGACGCAGCCCTTCCCCATGGCATGGGCGAGTAACTGCAAGTTGACTGGGTGACATGAATCGTCAGTTATTGTGACAGTTTGAGTACAAGTGCTGTCTGATCCAGGAAATAAAGAGCATTCTGAGAAGGATGGAGAGGTTCACTCCTCTCATTGGCTTAGGGTGGGAATCCCAGACGCAAAGCCCGAGACAGGGATTCTGACACCAGGGGGACTGATGGACAGAGATTGTTGGGGGAAACCAGCAAGGGGTGCTTATTGGAATAGAGTGGGGCAGCCAGGCACAGGTCTGATTTCAGCGGATGTCTAGCTCAGCTTGGGTTCCTGGGAGAGTCTCAGAGGGTGCACTCTCGCCAATCATTCTGTATTGAGGTGAGAAGACCAAGCTTTTATGCCTTGGTGTTGGTCAGTGGCTGGAGTTGTTCTGGGCAAGACATCCCCTGCCCAGGCCCATCCAAGGCCATCTGGGGGAAGCATTAGGAGAGTGGCAGGACAGCTGTCATGGACAACGTGTCTGGGATGCATGGCCACAGAGGACTTCCCAAAGAGATCCTCAAGGGTGGGTAGGGTGTGCACCTGTAGAGAAGACCCGCCCTCCGCGTGTGGGACCAGACCCCAGCTTGCCCTAGTGGAGGGAGAAGGCTTGAATCTGTGCTGGACAGGGAAGCCCTGGGGAGGCTGAGTGTTGCCGTTATCCTAAGTGCCCAGTGCCCATGGAATGAGGACAGAGAACAGGTCCTACCCAGCTGTCTAGAAGAGGCAAGGGTTGCTCTTTGCAAGTCTTATGGCAGTGTGAGTTTGCAAGGAAAGACAATGACCTGGGGAAAGAGACTAGTGCAGTGCTCCAAGGAGTGCTGTGGCTTAGCTGGGATGGAGGAGGCAGGGTGACAGCAGCAATTCTAGTGCTGGAGGGCAAAGCAGAGTCCAGGCCCTGGCTTTCTGCACCACCAGCTATGGGAGTCTGCTGGCCTCATAACAGGGCCTGGGGGTCCAGGCATCTAGGGGGTCCCGGGCTCCTCCTAGAGTGGAGGTTACATACTGCCGTGTGCCTGAGAGCTGCATCAGGCTGGGAGAATCATGTGTGCGCATGTGCACCTGCACACTTGGGAAAACAAAAGCCTTGGGGGCGGGTGTTCAGCCTGCTGATGAAGACAGCTGCATCCTGTGTTGCAATGCATGCGTTCGACAGCCTGTTCTGTCCTGGTTTTCCTGCTAACATAGACCCTGGCAGACTGCAGTGATGGTGAGAGGAATTGGGTTCTTGACACCCATGTGGGAGACCTGGCCCTGGTCATCACAAGCTGGAGAGTGAGTCAGTGGATGGGAGTGCTCTGTCTCTCTGCCTCTCAAATAAATAGAATTTAAAAACCAAACAGAAAGCATGAGACGAAATTTAGGAATCAGCAGATTCTCCATAAAACCTGGGAGTTTAGGTATTGCTGTCACTGTTTTATTACTGACATCCCCGTGATGGGGCCGGTTCCTCCCACGTGGCAGAGGTGTGCAGTGGCTGTGCCTCTCCTTGGGATCTTTTTTATGATTTATTTATTTATTTGAAAGTCAGAGTTACACAGAGAGAGAAGGAGAGGCAGAGAGAGAGGGAGAGAGAGAGAGAGTGTGTGTCTTCTACCCGCTGGTTCACTCCCCAGTTGACCACAACGGCTGGCGCTTCACCGATCCGAAGCCAGGAGCCAGGAGCTTCCTCCAGGTCTCCCATGTGAGTGCAGGGGCCCAAGGACTTGGGCCATCTTCCACTGCTTTTCCAGAGCATAGCAGAGAGCTGGATGGAAGTGGAGCAGCTGGGACACGAACTGGCATCCAGATGGAATGCAGCCCTGCAGGCAGCAGCTACACCTGCTACACCACAGCACCGGCCCCTCCACGGGATCTTTGCTCTCTGGTTTCTCAGGACTCAGATATCTCTCTCTGTCTCTGCCTCTCTCTCTCTCTCTTTCAGTGTGTATTATGTCACTCTACCTTTCCAATAAATAATAAACTTCTTTTTTAAAGAATAGGACACTTGCTCTCTCCACTGGTAAAATACAGAACCAAACTATAGTGACCAAATAGTGTGGCACTAGTGCAGAAATGTGGGTCAGAGGATCAGATGGCGGTTTTAACTGTAGAGTATAAAGGTGACATCTCAAAACCCCAGGGAGAGGTGACTCAAAATGTTGGGATAGCCCACTAGACATGGCTACAAAGCTACATCTTGCATTCAATTCTTTCATCAGAACAGGGCCACTAATAGACACTACTATGGTAAGGTAAGACCTTCACTTTCTAGGAAAGTCAAAACTTTTTTCAGGAGCAATGTGATATTCTTGACTACATAAAACATGAACTCAAGCAAACATACAAAACCAAAAGTAGTCAAATGCCGGAGAGAAAGTTGCCACACTCCTTATGGATAAAACATTGGTAATACGAATTTGAAAGAAGAAAATAAAAACAAAGATTTTAGAGACAAAAGGTTAATAAAAGACAAATGTTCAGTGGAACACTAGTGAATACAAAGAGGCAAATCACAAAATGAAATGTACAAACTGCCAATGCGTGCTAACGGGTGTTCTACCTCATTAGTAATCAAAAGTGCAAAATAAAAATAAAAATGACTCATCTTTTTTCACTCATCAGATTGGAAAGGATTAAAAGTTTGACAAAGCCCAAAAATAACAGGGATGTGGGAAAAGTGACATTCTGGCGCACTGTTGCTGGGAATATAAATTGGTATTCCTTTCTCGAGGGCTGTTTGTCAACTGAAATTAACGCTTCTTTCACAGAAAGCATGTCTTGGACCCAGCAATCATACTCTCAGGAATTTAGTCTAAGGAGGTAATTACTACAGGGTGCAAAGAGACAGGCACAATGGCATTCACTAATGCTTTTAATAGTGAACTTCTGGGAATAAGAATCTGTAAGTGATTCATTAAACAACCTGTAGCATATGCTTCCAAAAGCCTGCACATCAGAAGCTGTGCACAGGGCTACAGATCTCTGCTTAAGGGAAAGAGGGGGACCTTTCTACCTGCTCTGTTTGTGCACCCTGTCTTTTCTTGCTCCCTGTACTTCCATTCTACTCCCCCCTGCACACGTGTCACTTCTGGCCATTCCCAAACCAGCTCCAATCGCTCTTCCTCTGTGAAGCCCTCCATTATCTCCTGAGCACATTAAGTCACTACCACCTACAACGTTCTTTCAGGCCCTAGACATCTGTGGCTGCTCCGGTGACAGCACTTGTCCTCTCATTCGGTCCACAGATAATGATTACTGGGCACTGACAGCAGCGGACCACAGGGCTCTCCCCAGCCCTTAGAGCAATTGATTCCTACACAGCTGCCTCTTGCACTCGATTGCAAGTCCCTGCAAAGAAGAAATGTGGCCCATGCATTCTGTTACCCTGGGTGCCAATATGGAGCCCAGTAGATGAGCAATTTCCAAACTTTAGTTAATGAGAAGAAAAATGGTTGGAAATAAAGATGGACAGATGGATGGATGAATGGTTAGGAGGACAGATGGATGGGTAGTGGGTGGGGGATGTATGGACAGATGAATGTGGGATGTATAGATCGCTGGAGATGGATGGGTGGATGGATGGACAGATAGGTGGATAGTTTGATGGATGGCTGTAGTGGCTGAGTGAGTGGTTAAGTGAATAGTAGGTTAGGTAGGTGGATCACATGGCTGAGTAGGTGGTCTAGATGCAAAAGTTAGTGGATTGATAAGCAGAGGAGTGGGTGAGTCAATGAGTGGAGGGGTTGCAGTCCTTTAATCCATACTCTTTCAGCTTGTCTCAAGAAGGACACTCGAGAACTCCTAGCATCAAACATGATTTGCACAGCTATACAGGCCCACCAAGTGCCCCAAGTTATTATGGCTGCGTACCTATGTGAGGTCATTGGGCCACAGTGGACTTGGCCCGTGGGAGGCAGTCAGAGAGGAGATGCAGGCGGTACCCACGAGGCAGGCGCAGCATCCTTACTTCTCTTTTGCTCGCCCTCCAGCTCTCCCATGGGCCACACCCAACAGGACACCTGCTGACACTGCCTGGGGGAAGCTGAGAAAGCAGGTACAGGCACCGGGAGTGGATTTCAGGCCAAACAACCTGCACACCCTACAAAACTGACACCGATAAATATTTAAATGTACCCACAATGTCACACTCTTTGTCAGCAGAGCAACTGCAAATGAGCTCTTACATATGTTATGAATAAATTATGCTGGATGTGTGTACATTTTCAGATGTCTGAGAGGTGGGGGCTGAGGGGTGCCTGCAGACAAGGAGGTCTTAGAGTGACCCTCCCTCCTGACACTCTGCCTGCGTGCTGGTCTCAAGAACCAGGTTCCTAAGCTGTGGTGGCACGACTTTGGGAAACGCTCTTACTTGGTTTCTGCCTTTTAAAAAGCCATGTCAACCTCCCCAGGGTCCCTTTGATTCTCAAATGGAGCTCATTTGTAGAAGTGCCTGGAACCCATCTGCCACGGTGGAGCCGTGCTTCTAAGGGAGAAAGTGGGCACAAGTGGTTCTGAAGCACAGCACCTTGTGATTCAGGATCAAAATCCCTAAAATGTGCCTAGGAACCAGAGCCCCACCTCCATCAGCTCGTGGTGAGGGGATGATGGTGCTCATGGCTGAGGATTTCATGGTGAGGACTCTCATCCTAATATATTCATATAACTCTGTAGTTTGTGTTTCTAAGTGTGGGACAGGAAAGAATCAGTAAAATCTGGGTGCAGCCGCACAATGGAATATAAAGTGTGTATGAAATTATGTATATGTCTGTCTACTAAATTGTTTTCAGCTGTAATTTCAAAATGAAATTTTCCTTTCTATTTTTTATATTTTCTAAAATTTTATTTATTACTTATTTGAAAGGCAGAGGGACAGAGAAAAGGAGAAACAGAGAGACAGAAATCTTCTATCTGCTGGTTCACTCCTCAAATGATCTCAACCACCAAATTTTTCCAGGCTGAAGCCAGAAGCCTGGAACTTCATCTGGGTCTCCCAAATGGGTGCAGGGGCTCAAGTACTTTTACTATCATCCACTGCCTTCCCAGGTACAGGAACTGGATTGGAAGTGGAACAGCCAGGACTTGAACCCGTGCCCATAAGTGATGCTCGCAGCACAGGCAGTAACTTTTACCCGCTATGCCACAGTGTCAGCCCCTATTTTCAATTTTCATGTATGACAGTGAAGCAGTGATTTAAAACAAAGGTGAGCAAATGTGTGTTTTTTTTGTTTGTTTTTGTTTTTGTTTTTGTTTTTTGTAAAGGATAAGATAGCAAATATTTTGGGTTCTGTGGCCCAGATGGTTTCACTTGGAAATATTCAGCTTTGCTGCTGAGCACAAAATACGGCTACAGGGGCCAGCACAGCATCCTATGTGGTCGCTGGTTCATGTCCCAGTTGCTCCACTTTTTTTTTTTTATTTGACAAGTAGAGTTATAGACAGAGAGAGAGAGAGAGAGAGAGAGAGAGAGAGAGAGAGAGAAAGGTCTCCCTTCCATTAGTTCTCTCCTCAAATGGCCACTACTGCTGGCGCTGCGCCAATCCAAAGCCAGGAGCCAGGTGCTTCTTTCTGTCTCCAATGCAGATGCAGGGACCTAAGCACTTGGGCCATCCTCCACTGCCCCCCAGGGCCACTGGACTAGAACTGGAGCAACTGGGACTAGAACTCGGCACCCATATGGGATGCCGGTGCTGCAGGCAGAGGATTAACCAAGTAAGCCACGGTGCTGGCCCCAGCAGCTGCTCCACTTCTAATCCAGCTCCCCACTAATGGCTTGGGAAAAGGAGAGGAAGATGGCCCAAGCGCTTGGGCCCCTACCCCTACTAGCCACGTGGGAAACCCAGGTGAAGCACCTGGCTCCTAGCTTAGGCCTGGCCCAGTCCTGGCCATTGTGCCCTTCTGGGGGAATGAAACAGCAGAGTGAAGAACTGTCTCTCTGTATCTCTCTCTCTCTCTTTCTGTGTGTAAGTCTTTCAAATAAATAAATAAAGCTGTAAAAAAAAAAAAAAACCACAGTTACAGGTAAACAAAAGGGAGTAGCTGTACTCTGAAAAAATGCTACTTCCAAAACAAGGTTGCAAGTTGGATTCTGCCAGCGGGCCATGGTTTGCAAATTCTTGGTCTAAAATTAGCTGTGTTTCCAATGAATTAGTGACTGTGATAAAGATGATAAAATTCAGATGAGGGTGACGGTGATGAAGAGAATGCATGTCCCTTCACTTCCTTTTAGAGGAAGTGTATGTGTGTTTCAAACATTACACAAATACCAACAGCGCTCAGAGGAATAGCATTGTCACCACCCACAAGGATGGCTGTGCGCCAGTCCTCAGAACCAGTGGCCATGTTGCCTTCTGTGACAAAGCAGATTTGCCGGTGGGATTCAGGTCAGAAGCCTCGATGTGGGGACCCTGTCCTTGGTTCTCTCCATGGACCCAATCTGACCCCAGAGACTCTGCATCCAGGCCGGAGAGAGACTTGGGATGGGCACAGTTTTGGAAAGATGTGACATAGGGTGGGAAGGGTGCCAGGAGTGCCAAGGGAGGTGGGCAGCCATGAGGGGCTGGGAAAAGTAAGGAAACGGTTTTGTGCCCTAAGCTTTCCCACATAGCCCATGAGACCTGTAGAAATGTGAGATAAGTCTTGTGTACTGGGTGAGCCACTGAGCTTGTGACAGCAGCCACAGAAAGCTAATACTTGGGGGGGGGGGGGGTGTGATTTGATTAAGCCACTGCTTGTAATGTCCACAACCCATAGGGAACATGGCTTGGAGACCCAGCTGCTCCACTTCAGATCCAGCTTCCTGCTCACGCACCTGGGAGGCAGCAGGTGATGGACCAAATACTTAGACCCCTGCAAACCACATGGGAGACCCACACAGAGTTCTGGGCTCCTCTCTTTGGCCTGGCCCAGCCCTAGCTGTGGGGCATTTGGAAAGAGACCAAAAAGATGAAAGATCTGTCTCTCCCTCTTTCTCTGTTTTTCTATCACTCTGACTTTCAAGTAGGCAAAAACCACAAATAAATAAACTTTTTTTAAAATGGGAAACTAATATATTTAATGCCCTGAGCAAAATTTGGAAAACCCAAAGTCTATTATTATCTGTGGTGTCACAACTATTAACATGCAAATACATTTTCTAGATTCTTTTGTATGCTTGTGTGTGTGTGTATACAAGCGAGCTTTGAAATATTCATGGAAAATGGAATCAAAAGATAAATTTATTTTGCTGTAAAAAATTTTAAACTCCATACATAGTTTTTTCATAATACACATTTTTCATGAACTTTCCAAAGACATCTCATATGCATGGATTTTTTTTGCACTAAAATAAACTTATCTTTTAATTCCACTTTTCATGAACTTTTTGAAGCACTCTCATATATAGAGAGACAGAGATAGATTCATGTATAAATATAAATGCATTCGTTTACATTGACTGGAATTTATATCCTGTTTTATTTCATTTAACATTTTAAGAGAGTTTTCTTGTGCCAATAAATTTTCTTCAAAAACATGTTTTGTAGTATAGATGAGTCATAATTTATTCCCTTTCCCCTATTTTAATTGTTTCTGGTCTTTTCACTAATATAAAAATGCCAAGGAGAAAATTCTTGTACAAACTGAAATGTTAGAATGTGCTAAGATTGCTATCATTTTTTTGTCAAAAGTTGAACCTATGTTTTGGAGTTGTGTTTGCTTTAAATCTATTTGGGTCACTTTTGATGTCTAGAAAAATTTTTTAAAAGATTTATTTATTTATTTATTTGAGAGGCAGAGTTACAGAGAGAGGGAGAGACAGAGGAATGTCTTCCATCTACTGGTTCACTCGCCAAAAGGCTGCTGCGGACTGAGCTAGGCCAATCTGAAGCCAGGAACCAAGAGCTTTTTCTGGGTCTCCCATGTGGGTGCAGGGGCCCAAGCACATAGGCCATCCTCCATTGCTTTCCCAGGCCACCAGCAGAGAGCTGGATTGGAAGAGGAGCAGCCAGGACTCCAACCCGTGCCTGCATGGGATGCCAGCGCCACAGACAAAGGCTTAACTGACTACACCACAGCACCTGATGTCTAGAAATTTTGCATGTTGTTTCAATCCAGTAGGTCAAGACTTTCCAGTTCCCTTTTCTTCCCTGGCTGGAAAGGCAAGATTTATGTTTTCCTCTTGCTTGTTCAAAGGTTCATGTTTTCAATGTTCTCTTTGGTCTAGGTAGCATTTATTTATTTTCCCAAGCTGCTAAGCCATGTTTCCACCATGAGTTAGTGAATGGGCCTTCATCTCTGGCCATGGATATATGACGGCTATCACCATACTCCACTGCTCTGAAATGCTCACACTTTCTGAGTTAGCTTTTCTGAGATCAGGACCCAGGACAGTCGCCAATGTCTGAAGGTCTTTGCTGGCTCTCCTTGAAGCCTGGCTCTTCCAGAAAATGTTTGCTTTTGCTTCCGCCATCCCCTGGGGGCACTACAGATCCAAGACCACTTTAGGTTTCCAGAGTGAAGTTCTGTGAGACTTCACTTCAGACTGGAACATTGTGTGGGCAGCGGCTCTGATGCCAGTCCTCGTAGGAGACAAGCAGCCCCCTACCCAGCTAAGACTCGCATGCATTTCCTTGCCGTCTCTTTCTCTCTCAGCCTGGTGCACTTCTTTCTCCTGGACCCTTACACAGACCCTGGAGTCACTGGAGTTTCCATTCTGTTATTGGTGCATCCGATTATGCTATATAGCCAACAATGCATCAGTCAGATAAGGCACATTGCATATAAAACAGAGCATATGTGAGCTTCAGTTTCAGATTATCTCATACCTTTATTTTTTCTACCTTTTATTAATTACAGCAGTATAATGGTGCTTTGAAACTTTTTTACTTTGATGTTTGTTTTAATATCTTAGAGGAAAATTTCTTTCTCGTTATTCTCTTTCTAAAATGTTCCTGGTTAGTTTCTTCATTTCAGATCAATATTAGAATATTTCAAGTTCTCACACATCATTTATCATAAATGGATAGTTTTAAAAATTCTACTGTGATTTTGACTGGCTCCTCATGAACTCTATGAATAATATGGAAGAACTAATGTATTTACAATACCCAACAGCTAATATAGTTCCTAAAGCAAACTTGATGAATTTTATCATTTTTAAAGATTTTTTTCTATCCATTGTATGATTAAAACTTCTTTTACATAAATTTTTAATTTATGGTTAATGGCATTTTTTCTGGTTTCCATATATTTTAATGCTACTGAGGTTATCATCCTTTTTATCTTCATTTTCTATTTTGACTTTGTAACCATTCACTTTTCTAAACTTTCTGGCCATTTTCAAACTGTATCATCATAGTTTTAAGATATAATCAACTTTCAGCTTAGTCTACATTTTAAAAGCTTAAGAAAAACAAACAGAAAGAATTGCCAGCACGGGTATTTGGATAGTGATTGCAGATGCCACTTGGGACAGCCACATCCCCTTATCCGAGTTCCCAGGTTATGGTCCCCACTTGGCTTCTGATCCAGCTTCTTGCTAATGTGCACCTGGGGAGGCAGTGGGCCATGACTCAAGTACTTAGGACCCTGCCACCCACATGGCAGAGCCAGATTGAGTTCCTGGCTCCTGGCTCCAGCAACTGGGTGTTGTGAGCATTTGGGGAGTAAACTACTGGATGAGATCTCTCTCCTCTCTCTCCCACTCTCCCTCTCTGCCTTTCAAAAAATCAAAATAAATTTTAAAAGCAAGACCATTTCCAGGAAATGCATTGATTATATAAAAAGTATCCTGGTATCTTAAAAAGTCGGCCTCTTAAGATGAAGGGACTTAGATTCTGTAAGCAGAACAGCATTGACATACAGGGATAATATCCTTCCTGCTTTCTCAGCCTCTTCTCTTATTTTTCTCATACGTGTTATTTTACTGGTTAATATTAGGGATATTGTTCTTGGTTTTAATGAGAAGGCCTCCAGTGCAGTGGATTTTAATTACCTAATTTTTCTTTAGTGTGGGGAAGGTCATGGGCCTTTGGAGAATCTGATGAAAGATGTTCGTTCCTTCCTCCAGATAAAGGCGATTATGCACCCACACCCGGACTCCCCGCACCTCAGCCATGCACGTTCTCCCAGCCGATAGACCCGATATGTAATCACCAGGAAAAGTGGCGTTAACCAGAAGTATGAAAGATGCAAGTAAAATGCTAATGATGCAGAAAATATTTTAAGTCTTCAAAATGACAAAATACATCAAGTTTTGATTAGTAAATATATTAGCTTTAGAATATTGTAAACATATCGATTCTTCTGATATTCACTTATAAATCTGGCTCACTCTAAAAGCTGATGGTGTTTTCAAATCATTCATTCTTCCACGAACCACCAATGTCCGTGAAGTTCAAATTTTTTTTCTCCAGCATTTTTACTTTTAGATGAATGTTAAATGTTAATTTACGATAAAAAAATTTTTTTGCCTAGTTAGAACATTCCCTTAATCTCAGTTTTTTTTTTTCGACTTAAACCCACTAATTAGCAGGCATTCTGTTAATGCAGTAGAATGTGCCCTCCTTCCCTCAGCCTAGCCCTAACCCCCATCCTTCAAACCCCCATGTAGTCCCATGCTTTGTCTTGAGGCTTAGCACTTTCTCTTCCCGGAGGGTTTCTCTGTCCCTACTGTGACCAAGCACAGACACGGGTCTTACTTTGGTCTGCTGGCACTGGATGAGTAGATAGAGCAGCGATGAAAGACGCACTTGTCTGGGTGTGCAGCCCCCCTGTGCTCCTGCGATCATCGCGAACACAGCGTGCTTACAGCAAGTCCTGTGGTCCAAAGGCGCTGAGACAAGTGGACAGGATGGGTCCATTAGCAGGTTGGAATCAAGTGGAGATGAGTTCAGCTTCCATCAGCTGAGCCCCAGCTGACTCACAGACATATGAGCAGGACATTTGTGTTTTAAAGCCAGTCTACTAATCAGAGTTTTCAGTCCACTGATTGAAATGCACCTCCCCTTTCTTCCAGACACGCCCTCACAGACAAGGTCTTTCCAGCTGTCTGAGCATCCTTTAACCCAATCAAGTTGAAACCTAAACTCTACTGCCCTAGCCAGAGTTTGGGGACTGATCTGTTACACATTTTGTAGTGAACCTCATAGGTAATTGTGAGGGTGTCTAAAAAGTGTCATGAAGACATGGAATTAAAAGGTAAGTATAGGACCGGAGCTGTGATGTAGCAGGTAAAGCCACTGCCTGCAGTGCCAGCATCCCATATGGGCGCCGGTTTGAGTCCTGGCTGCTCCATTTCCAATCCAGCTCTCTGCTATGGCCTGGGAAAGCAGTGGAGATGGCCCAAGTCCTTGGGCCCCTGCATCTGCGTGGGAGACCTGGAAGAAGCTCCTGGCTCCTGGCGTTGGATCAGCCCAGCTCTGGCCATTGAAGCCATCTGGGGAGTGAACTGGCGGAAGGAAGACCTCTCTCTTTCCCTCTCTCCCTCTTTCTCTGCTTCTCTGTAACTCTGCCTTTCACATAAATAAATAAATAAATAAGTAAGTAAATACTTAAATATATATATATGTCTATTTTACTACAAAAAGCTTCCAAAATCTATGCCTGGTTTCTTTCATAATGTACACTTCTCGTGTTTCAAGTCCCCTCTTGCACTTAGATTTCAAGATTTTTTCACACCACAATAAAGTTACATTTTAATACTAATTCCGCAAACTTTATGAGGCACCTTCTTACTTAGCTTGATTATATTTATCTGGCTACCTAACAATCAGCACGAGCGCAGTGCCTTCAAACTGCGCACACGTTTGCCATCTCAGTTCCCTTGGGTCAGGCTTCACCAGGCTGCCCTCATGGTGTCTGGACCTAGAACTGGGAAAGAACCCAATTCCAACTGAACCAAGATGTTGGCAGCGTTCAATTCCTTGTGGTTGTGTGGCCAAAGCCCTCACTTTTTGCAAGCCTTGGGCCAAGCAGCACTTTGGCTCCCAGAGGCCACCTACAGGTCCCTGTCATGTGGCCCCCTCTGCAGAGCTGTGTCTCACAAGTCAGCTACCTCTCCAAAGTCAGCAAAAGAGAGAGAGGAAAAGGGAGAGGGAGAAAAACTGTGTGGCCATTCCAAACCCTCTCCTAGAGGGGTCGCCTGCGGGTCAAGCCCACTCAGAATCACCTCTCTCTCTCCCTCCCTCCCTCCTCCATAAGTGCAATCAACTGCTTAATTAGAGACAGAGAGAGATTTCATCCTCTGGTTCACTCCCAAGTGGAGCTTGGTCGGAACAGAAGCTGGGAGTCAGGAATGCAATGCGGTTCCCCCACATGAGTGACATGAACTCAATTACTTGAGCCATCGCTGCTGCCTCCCAAGGTCTGCATTTTCGGGAGGCTGGAGTCAGCCAGCAATCCCAGGTCCCCCGTTGTGGGACACACGTGTCTTAGCCACTAAAGTAAATGATGGCTTCCATGATAATTTATTTTATTTTTAATTATTTTTTTAAAATTGAATTTTATTTATGTGAGAGACAGAGTGATGGCATGAAGGAGGAGAAAGAAAAAGAGATCTTCCATCCTGTGGTTCATTCCCCAAACGTCTGCAACCACCAGGTCTGAGCCAGGCTAGAGCCAAGGGCCAGGAACTGCATCTGGGTCTCCCATGGGCATAGTAGGTGCCCAAGTACTTGGACCATCTTCTGCTGCCTTCACAGGCACCTTAGCAGGGAGTTGCATCAGAAAGCAGAGCAGCTGGGACTCAAACCCTCACTCTGATCTGGATGCCAGCGTTTCAAGTGGGTGGCTTAACCCCCTGCACCACAAAGCCTGCCCCAGGATAATCCCTTTTGAGGAACCCAAAGCCAATGGACCAGGATTTCTGAAAACCCCCTTCATCTTTGCCAAATGCTGTTGACAGGTGCAAGGTTTAGTTGTCATCCATGGAAAAGGAAGATGGACTGTACAAGTTCTTTGAGGGTCATCTTAGAATTCCACCTGCCACCATTGTGCCTTTAATATGGCTAATTATATAAACACATTAATGTAATATTTTCCAGTTAAGTCACTTTGTATTTGTGGAATAAACCATGTTTATTTATAATTTACAGTTCTTTTTAAAACACTGTCAGTTTTCTTGCATTGGAAATTTCATTTGTATTATCATCTTCTTATTCAGATAGGAGCCTGGCCAAATAGGAGCCTTGTGACAAATGAGCAGTTACCATTGAAAAATACGCTTGGAAGCCTGCTGTGTCTGTTAGGGCTCAGCCAGGGAGAGGGGACCCCCCCACACATACTGTCAAGCTTGAAGGAGAGCTCTCATGCCTAGGAGAAGCACATAAGAAGTGGGGTAGGTGGGGAAAGGTTGCAGGACAGAGAAACTGTTGGGTGGACAAAGGTAGAGCTTGTGGAGAACAGCAAAGCTATGCACGCTGGGCCACTGGAGGGCTGAGCAGCTCATGGGGTGTTTCCGGTATAGGTCCATCTGGGGAAACCTTTTCCCCTACAAGAAAAGCACTTGGGGGTGGTCCTGAGGGTGCAGTGGGAAGTTGAACTGGACACAGAGCGAGGACACACCGGCAGCTGGCAGCTCTGCATCGTCTGCCACCGTGTCCCCAACCTCTGATAAGGACCTCTGCTTCCTTCCCACCCTCCGAAGCTCACAAGTGCCTCCTTGTCGGTAGTACCAAGCTGATAATGCAGAAGCCAGGGCTGCCTCTCACTGACCAAGATCTGAGATGATTCCGACAGCAGGCGAGCCGTATTTCATTTGGGCAATGGGAAGGATTTGCCCACGAACCTTTTGATGCTGGACAGGCTCACAAATAGGCAGGAAGTAGGAGGCACAGAGAGAGGAGGAATCTTTCCCGGTGAGGCAGGGGGAGGAAGGACTGAGGCTAAGGGCAGCCTTTGCATGCTCCAGGCTGAGAGCTAGAGGAGGAATCACTCCCTGGAGGTCCCGAGAGTGCACAGGATGGGAAAACTACCCCTTTTCCTTGTCGACTTCCAAACTTTCCTTTTGTACACCATTGGGGGTTTGGGGGTAGGGAAAAGATGATTAACAGGGATGATGGACTTGCAAACTTTGTCATTCTTTGTTCCATTGTCTTAGGCAATGCGTCCCTGGTCCATGGTACCTCTCTTTTTTGTTGCGTGCTCTCTGGGTTATGTCTCCTTCACACGCTTTTCCTGTAGTGTTTTTAGACGCCTATACGGAGATGATAATTCTACTAGTGGTTTTCTTTAAGAGCAGAGAAAGTTTTCAGACGGCATTTCATATTTGAAAACATAATGCCACCATAGCTTTTCGATAATCCCAGCACCTGCATCGAGTGTGAGTCTGTTGCAAAAGCGTATTCTGTCTCTTCAGACTGAGTTTTATCTTGCTTTTGAGAGTGCCTTGCAGTGCTTTTGTTGAAAGTCAGACTGGTTTGGGGGCACTAGGTTCCACGTTCGTAGAAACCCTCAATGTGAGAAGTTGTGTTCCGGTGGCTTGGAGCTGGGCCATGTGTCTGCTGCAGTTACGGGCAGGAGAAACTGCAAATCCCCCTAGCACCCAACTCCCCTCTTGGCTCTGGGCTTCCCCCATGGACTCCACCTTAGAGAAGGCTGCATCTTGGAGCACTCGTTCTAGGGTTGCCATGGCAAGGTGGAGAGGAACGAGCCATTCTGTAATCTGATTAATCTCAGTGTTCCCATGGGCTTGCTTCTTAAGGTTAGGACAATCCCAGTAGCATGCTTGTTCCGTCCCCTGCCCCTGTACCTTCTACTCCCTTCTCTGGTGTACGCATTTCCGAAGAGTTTTCTTGAAACCCTGACTCTGGCTGACTGTGCTCCAACTCCTATCTTTCTCCTGGTGTCACAGAAAGGTGGAGAGGGGCTGGCGCTGTGGCACAGTAGGTTAATCCTCCACCTGCGGTGCCAGCATCCCATATGTGTGCCAGTTCTAGTCCCGGCTGCTCCTCTTCTGCTCCAGCACTCTGCTATGGCCTGGGAAAGCAGTAGAAGATGGCCCAAGTGCTTGGGCCCCTGCACCTGCATGGGAGAACCAGGAGAATCTCTTGGCTCCTGGCTTCGGCTACTGTGGCCATTTGGAGAGTGAACCAGTGGATGGAAGACCTCTCTATCTCTGTCTCTCTTTCACTGTCTCTAACTCTACCTCTCAAATAAATAAATAAAAAGAAAGAAAGAAAGAAAGAGAGAGAGAGAGAGAAAGAAAGAAAGAAAGAAAGAAAGAAAGAAAGAAAGAAAGAAAGAAAGAAAGAAAGAAATGTGGAGGGGCCTTGAGTGAGAGGGATACCTTTTCCCTGGAGGAGAGAACATTTCAGAATTGGGGTCTGGCAAAGTCCTCTCCCCTGGATTTTTCTTCTTGATGGAGAAGGCTCTGAGCCTATGTCCCAGTGGTTACTCTCACTCTCCCACTGCCAGAGCCACTGCTCTGTCCTCACCATGAGATCCAGGTGGGGTTCCTGGAAGTAAAGCCCACAAAACTGTTGGTGTCCCCTAGGGTTTCGGAAACGTATCACCCATACTCGTCCGTAGTCAGCCTCAGCCACTTTTCAAAGTTATCATTTCTAGGATCCTGCCAGGATATGGCTCTGGTGGCTTCAGCTTAGGGTAAACGGATTTCTGATGCAATCTTTACAGATGCACCTGTTTCTTGTTAGAGGAAAAACTTTAGACAAATTAAACTTGGCAGAGTTTATCTGAGCAAAAAAAGAAAAAAAATCATCTCTGAATGAGGAGCACCAGACTGAAGGTGGGGGGAGCTCCACCCAGCCCTGGGAGGATAGTATTTATAGAGAGAAAAGGAAATTCCTACAGAAATAGTCTGATTGGTTACAGCTCTGTGTTTGCCTTAATTGGATACGTCTGAGCAGTTTGCAGCCTGTGATTGGTTGACAGCTCAACTGCCCTGATTGGCTGTATTTTTCAAGTTAGGTTGCGGTTTGCTAACACATTGAGTTGGGTTGCAGTATGCTACAGATAGATGCAGCTTTAGGCTGAGTTTAATGAGATCTCTAGATCTCAAAGTAGCTTTGCCCTACCACCTGGTTGATTGGTCCTTGGTTTCTGGGTTGTCCACCCACCACTGAAAGTATGGAAACTGACAGCTCTCATCTTTATAAATGTGCTTTCAAGAATGGGGGAATCAACAGTGTTGGCCTGGGAGGAAGGTTCAAAGACCTCTGCCTTGTCTACCAGAGGGTAGATGCTATGTACTTCTCTTTGTCTACTCTTGAAAGGCATCATCAAGCTAAGCTTCACATCTTATTTAAAACAGGAAGAGGGGAAAAAGCTTTATAAATAAGTGTGGTTAGGGGCTCCCCTGGGGTCAGTGGTAGTTCACACACCTCAGGTACCAGGGAGAGTCCTCTCAGGACACACAACCACGTGCCAAAGGGAAATGCTGGAATCTGGAAGTAAAAGAGTGGGGTTGGCTTTGTGGCACACTGGGTTAAGCCCCTGCATGCAATGCTGGCTACCTTTACGAGTTCTGCTCTCCCACTTCCAATCCAGCTTCCTGTTAATGTGCCTGGGAAGGCAGCAGATAATGGCCTAAGTACTTGGAGCCCTACCATCCACTTTGGAGACGTGGATGGAGTTCCTGGTTCCTGGGTTCCACCTGGTCCAGCCCCAGCTCTTTCAGCCATTTGGGGAGTGAATCAGTGGGTGGAAGATCTCTCTGTATGTCTGTCTGTCTGTCTCTCTCTCTCTCTCTCTTTCTCTCCTCCCCCTCCTCTCTTCAAATAAATAACTTTCTTTTTTTAAAAAAAAGTAAATAAATGGTCAATCATGATAAATAGTAGCTGTTTTTCCAAATCCAGTGTGAACAATACAAGCTTTGATAGCAAGTGAAGCAAGGGCTGGGGCACAGAATTGCACAATGGTCTCTGGAGACAGGAGGTGGAGGGCAGGTGGAAGCTGCCACTGCAGAGCAGCCTGGTGTTCACGTCAGCCTCTCAAAGGCAGACGAGGAGTGTGCCTGGCACAGCGAGACTGGAGAGCTCAGAAGGGCAGGGAATTGACTTGGGCAGACATCTACTGTACCGCATTCACTCACACATCTTTTCCCTCCTGTGAATGAATGGCCGAGGTCCTTCTATGTGCCATGGACTGTTCTTGGTGCACTGATAGACAAAGTGGCACCTGAGCCTTTCTTTGGAAAACGCACCACGCAGTGTGGAAGGCAGGCAGGTGTCCAGGTAACTGCATTTCGGTATGACATGTGCCAAAGGAGAAGTCTGCACAGATTTCTTTGGAATGCCTTGGGAGCTGTCTGAGCTCAGCCAGGATTGGGTCAGGGGACACCAGGAAGGGCATCTGGCATCAGGAACAAGAGATGCCAGGGAAGACGGCGAGCATGCGGGGTGAGAGGGAAAGGCAAGTCAGGAGGAGGAAGGGCATGCATGCATGCTCAAGGGTGCTGCAGGGGCTTGGGTGAGGCCTTCACCCTCGGGCAATGGGAGCCTTGGAGAGCTGCAGGATCGGGTTTGTACTTGGAGGACACTGTCGTGGCATTGACATGGGAAAGGGAGTGGTGCTGGCGAGGCTGTTGGTACAGAAACCAGTTGAGAAACTCATGCTAAAGTGACGAGAGCTCAAGACAAAGGGGGCTGTGGTGAAGACTGAAAACAGATGGAACAGATACTAAGAGAGCAGGGTGGGGGTGATTGGTGGCTGTCTTGATTGAGGGAGTGATGGCATAGGCAGCCTCCGCCATGCTCCAGGTCTAGATTCCAGGAGATGGGGTGATGAGTGGTTCTATGGATGTGATGAGTGACCAGGGCAGTGGGCAGGGGTGCGTAGAGAGTGTAAAGCCTGTAGTTTGGGACATACTGATGGCATTTCCAGTTGGATGTATCCAGAACTCAGAAGCTAGGAGATACTTAAATTTGAAAGTTGCCAAACCCTAGAGCAGAGCTCTGAATGAGGCTATGTCAGTGCCCCCACCAATATTCCCCAGCCTACCCCAAACTTGCTTGCATGGGACACCCACTCAGACCTGTGACTTTGTGGGTCTCTGTGCCAGAGATGTTTGCTGGCCTTGGGTACCACCTGGCACCCTAATAGAGGAGGCCAAAAGTTCTGGGTGGTGACTCCCTGTCCTAGGAACCACCCTCAGATATCAAGGGAGAAGCACTGCTAGCTAAAGACCCCGCTTCCTGTCCCCTTGGGGAGCCAATCAGAGTGTGTCCTGTGCCATTGCTTCTCTGTGTTTGGTTCAACCTCTTCACTGTGGGCGCTTCCCTAGGCTGGGATTGAGTAGGTCTGCAGTGGGGAAGGAGGGAAGATTTGCCTTTCTAGCAGATCTGTGGTACAGCTCCTCTCCTGGGGACCCAGGGGGAGGAGACTGTTCCCAGGGAGGGCGTGGCAGCCCCTTGTAACACTCACTTCCTGGATTTCCCCTCCTCCCTGTCTCTCCATCCTCCCACTTCCTGGAAGCAACCCCGAATGAACGAGAGCACCCAAATCTTTGTCTGAGCTTTGCTTTGGGCACATCCTAATGAGGGTAGCTGCTAAGGCCCCTGTCTTATTGGTAATAAGGGAATAATTGAAGAAACTATCTCAGAATTGTCATCAGAATTAGAACAGACAAGGCAGGCTTGAGAAAATCTGGGGTTAAAATGGCAGCGAATGAGTTAGGCCCAATTTCTCTTCTCTCCCTTAGCAATATTTCTGAAAGTAATCAGAGGGAGGAAAAATTCAATAAGCACGTGGAAACTTGGCTTATTAATCCGTGATATCAAGGAGCCTGCGAGGACATCTCATTGGGCCATTCTACCTCCCTTCACTGTGGACTCCTACCTCAATAAGGAAGTGCCTTTACCATAATGGTTGTTGTTGTTGTTGTATTGCTTTTGAGACATTAGTAAAACTCAGATCCCATTGTGGTTTTTGTTGTCACTGCCATTATTCCAGGTTGAGTATGTCTCATCCCAAACGCTTGGGACCAGAAGTATTTTGGGATTTTTTTCAGATTTTGAAAATTTGCACATACATAATGAGGTATCTTGGGGATGGGACCCAAGTTTAAATGTGAAATTCACTTACGTTGCATATATACTTCGTATACACAGTCAGAAGGTTTTACACTATATTTTCAAATAATTTTGTGCATGAAACAAAACATTACAGTGTGAAATTTTCCATTTGTGTCATCAGATGGGCACTCAGAAATTATCATTTTGGAGCATTTTGGATTTGGGGGACTAGGGATACCCAACCTGTATTATTTTATAGAAACTTGGAGAGGTTAGTGTGAGTTATTATTGTCATTGTTAGTACCATTATATTACTATTATTATTAGGCCCTTGAGGAGCCCCAAGAGCTTATGAAACTGATGCAAGATTCGGTGCCTTTTTCTGAGGGGTGCAGACCAAAGCTTTAATCAGGTTTTTCAAGGAACACTCAAAAAGCAAACAACCTTTGTTTACAGGGGAGGGCAGCGCAGGTAGGCCCCTGGAGCATCAAAAGCAGAAAACATGGGTGGGAGTTTGGTGTAGAGTTAAGATGCCACTAGCAATGTGCACATATCATATGCGAGAGACAGGGTCTGAGTCCTGGCTCCACTCCTAAATCCAGCTTCCTACTGATGTGTATCTTGGGAGGCAGCAGACAATGGCCCACCTACTATGATCCTTGACACCCAAGTGGGACATTTGGATGGAGTTCCTGGCTCCTGGCTTTGGCCTGGCCTGGCTCTGGCTGTTGTGGGCATTTGGGAAGTGAACCAACAGATGAATCTCTGTCTCTGTTTCTCTTTCTCTTTCTCTCTCTCCCTTTCAATTGGCTAACAAAATCAATCAATAAAAATGTTTCAGATAGAAGAAAAACAGCTCTGTGTTCAGACTACGAAGAGAACAAGGGGAAGTTCATGCCCTGGGCTGCTCTTACATGTGCAAGAGGTGAGCAAGGAGAGGGTTGGTGTGGTGTGGTGGGCAGCAAATAGAACAACATCCAGCAAAGGAGGGGGCAGCGGGTGGTGTCCAGCTCCCTAGGGAAGTTAGGTAGGGCTGAAAGGACACCCCGTGTTCTTGGTATTTTGGGGTGGGGGTGGGGTCAAGAAACACTGTAGAGGGTGCCCAAGAGGAGAGAAAGCAGCAGCAGATGTCAACAACTTCACAAGAGGGCCATGAAGGTGACACACAGCAGCTATGGAACCTGCCTGATTTCCTTTACTCTGTTGACCACAGCTCTGGAAATTGGCCTCAGCCTGTCTCTCCCTGGAGTAGCCTTACCCCCTGGATAATATTTCCCAGAATTCTGGAGAAATCTCTTTACCCAGCCTCCCATGACAACAGCACTAGATTAAAATTTTTTCATCAGGAGCCTTTCCCAGGTTCACTTTTCAGGGTGCAAGGACCCCAAGCAGAGACCAGACAACCAAAGCAAGTGGATCAGTCTCCCCAGATATCAGCCCTTGGTCTGAGGAAGGGGTCTACATTGATGGGGTTCCCAAAGTCAAGTAGAGGAATGGGCGTCAGGGCTGTGGCGAAGCAGGTAAAGCCACCGCCTGTGGCGCCAGCATTCCATATGGGTGCCGGTTCGAGTTCCGGCTGCTCCACTTCCAATCCAGCTCTCTGCTGTGGCCTGGGAAAGCAGTGGAAGGTGGCTCAAGTTCTTGGGCCCCTGCACCTGTGTGGGAGACCTGGAAGAAGCTCTTGGATCCTGCCTTCAGATCAGCTCAGCTATTACGCTATTGGCTATTGTGGACAATTGAGGAGTGAACCAATGGATGGAAGACCTCTCTCTTTCTCTCTCTCCCTCTTTCTCTGCCTCTCTGTAACTCTGCCTTTCAAATAAATAAATAAATCTTTTAAAAAGATCTCATTGACTCTTTCCAAGAAATAGAAGAAGAAGAAGAAGAAGAAGAAGAGGAATGATCCAGAAAGTGGCTGAAGCTGACAGACACCCAAGACACAGATGCGGCTCATGGTGATGATACCCACCTCTTGATCCCTTCATCCGCCCTCCGATGCCCTGGGAGAAGAGTTGGGTTGCAGCAATCCAGCACCACTACCCGACTCCTTCAGGAGTCAGAGGACCTGCTCAGGTGGGCAGAGGGAGGAGGTCCAGCAGCAGGCAAACCCCTCTAGTGGCGGGCTCTTCCCTGCATGGCCAACTGTGGAGCACACAGAGGCAGGGGCTGAGATTCATGTGCACGCAGGGATACTGCAGCCCTTGCATCTTGTAGAAGTCCTTGCAAGTGTCTGTCTTTTGCCCGTGCCCCACACTGCTCAGACTAGAAGTGTCCCGGCTCCCAAGACATAGGAAGACTGAGCGTGGCAGGACAAGCAAGCTCAAAGCCGAAACTCTGACCACAGCACATCCGTGTTCATTGCAGTGCTACTCCCATCCGCCTAAGGCATAGGATCCACTTGGTGTCCACACACATGGATGAAGACAATGGAATATTATTCTGCCATAATAAAGATTGAAACCCTGTCATTTGTCACCTGCAGCAAAATGGCTAAGACTGGAAGCTGTGCGGGTAAGTGAAATAAGCCAGACCAGACAAACACAACATGTCTTTCTTTCATATGTGGGTATGAAGAAAATATTAGTCAATCTGAACTTAGAATAGTGTTGACCAGAGTGGGAAAGGTGGAGCAATGGAGGATGGGAAGAAACGGGGCACAGATGCCCAGACACAGTCGGCTGGACGTTGTAGCACTCCACAGTATGCTGGGGTGACTCTGTGTCACAACAGTGTATTATGTACTGTATAAAGACCTAGAAGAGAGAAGGTGCTGGGCTCTGAACAAAAAGGAAAAAGAAACAAATGGAAATGTGAACGGCCCTGTTTGATTAGTTTGTGCTCTACCTGCACAGGTGTGACACATGATAAATGTTTGGAAAAAAATGAATATACCTATTAAAATTAACTTTAAAGCCTTTATTTTTAAATTAAAAAATAAACACTTAAAGGACAATAAAATCATTGCATGAAAAAATGACTCTGCGGAAGGTTCACTCTCAGTGCGTGCGAGCCCCTTGTCTTTGGAGCAGTGCTGGTTCGTGGCTTCCATATTGGAAATCTCCCTGCCTTTGCTACAATGAAGAGCGCTGGAGACGGTGGATTGAGGGATGACTTGGTAGGGAGGAAGAAAGGAGGCGTGCTGGTGGACTGGGTTAACGCGGATGCAGCAGAGACAGGAGGGAAGGGCGACACTGGGAGGGCAACGTGACACAGTAAGCCGGAAAGTTCCAAGCTGTCTTCACCCAGCATCAATACAACTGGCATGGATGACAAAAACGTAGGAGAGACAATTAGGACTTGGTCCAAACAAATCTATCAACCATCAAGGTTTGGCACGAATGAAAACACTGCCAGTTTGTCATTCTCTCTTGCATACTCGAACCCCAAACCCCACCAGCTGGAATGTTCTATTTGAAGTGGCATCTGATCCACCCTTGCAAAAGCAAGGCACACAGCGCAACAGCATCGTCCTCTCTAGATGCAGCTGAGAAAGGATCTGAGCTACCCCTTGGAGGTAATACCTGAGCGAACCCCAGAGCCAGGCTCACTCAACAGTGCACACAGTGGCCTCACCGTCCAGAAATCATTGGCAAGTCAGCAATCCTTGTCCTGTAGTGACTGCTTTACAACGAGCATGCAGTGTCACCGTCCCCAGGGAGAGATCATCTGAGCACGTGTGATCTTTAGAATGGATGCAGTTTCTTCACGTCTCGGAGCTCACCGTGAGGTTTAGCCAAGAGATGGCACAGAGGGGCCTGACTCTGATTCCTGCCAGAGGCAACTTGCTCAGTGCCCTCAGCTTTTTTTTTTTTTAATTTGTTTATTTATTTGAAAGTCAGAGTTACATAGAGAGAGAAGGAGAGGCAAAGAGAGAGAGAAGTCTTCCATCTACTGTTTCACTCGCCAGTTGGCCTCAATGGCTGGAGCTGTGCCGATCCGAAGCCAGTAGTCAGGAGCTTCTTCTGGGTCTCCCTTGTGGGTGCAGGGGTCCAAGAACCTGGGGCATCCTCTACTGCTCTCCCAGGCTGCCATAGTAGAGAGCAGGACCGGAAGTGGAACAGCCGGGACTCGAACCAGCGCCCATATGGGTGCCAGCACTGCAGGCAGCAGCCTTACCCACTACACCACAGCACCGGCCCCAGCACCCTCAGCTCTGACAGCGGGCTTGTGACTGTGCCCCACCTGGAAGGACTCTGCAGATGAGGTGCAGGCCTCTGGCTTTGCCTTCTGTTACCTAGTAGGTACTCAACTGCTATAAGGAGGTATTCATTCTATTTTCATCTACAGTGTTCTTACAGTTTAATCATTAGCAAAGGTTTCTCCAAAGAGCAATTGATTTTATTTTATTTTTTTTTAATCTTTTATTTAATGAATATAAATTTCCAAAGTACGACTCATGTGTTACAATGGCTTCCCCCCCCATACCGTCCCTCCCACCCACAACCCTCCCCTTTCCCACTCCCTCTCCCCTTCCATTCACATCAAGATTCATTTTCGATTATCTTAATATACAGAAGATCAGCTTAGTATACCTTAAGTAAGTATTTCAACAGTTTGTTCCCACACAAAAACATAAAGTGAAAAATAATAGATGATTTTTTTAAATGATGATGAAATCAGATCAGACCTATTGTCATGTTTAATCCCAGTGAGAGTCAAGTTGGGAATTGATAATTTCTTTCTTTTTTTTTTTTTTTTTTTTTACAGAAGATCAGTTTAGTGTACATTAAGTAACGATTTCAGTCGTTTGCACCCCCATAGAAACACAAAGTGAAATATACTGTTTGAGTACTCGTTATAGCATTAAGCCTCAGTGTACAGCACGTTAAGGACAGAGATCCTACATGAGGAGTAAGTGCACAGTGACTCCTGTTGTTGACTTTACCAATTGACACTCCTGTTTATGGCATCAGTAATCTCCCTATGCACCAGTTATGAGTTTCCAAGGCTATGGAAGCCCCTTGAGTTCTCCGACTCTTATCTTGTTTAGACACGGTCATAGTCAAAGTGGAGGTTCTCTCCTCTCTTCAGAGAAAGGCACCTCCCTCTTTGAAGACCTGTTCTTTCCACTGGGATCTCACTCACAGAGATCTTTTTGCCAGAGTGTCTTGGCTTTCCATGCCTGAAATACTCTCATGGGCTTTTCAGCCAGATCCGAGTGCCTTTAGGGCTGATTCTGAGGCCAGAGAAGAGCAATTGATTTTAAAGAATAATTCTAATGGTCTTATCTATGCTGTGTCTTGGTTTGTGGTTTAGAAATCAAAAGAACAGGGGCAGGTGTTGTGGCCTAGTGGGTTAAGCCAACACTTGAGATGCCTGCGTCCTATAATGGAGTGCTGGTTCAAGCCCCAGCTACTCTGCCTACAACCCAGCTCCTTGCTAATGTGCCTGGGGGGTGGTAGATGATGACTCAAATATGTGGGTTCTTGCTACCCACATGGGAGACCGAGATGGAGTTCCTGGCTTCTGCATTCAGCCTGGCCCAGTCCTGGGTATTGCAGACATCTGGGGAGTGAACCAGCAGATAGAAGCGTGTGTTTCTCTCTCTCTCTCTCTCTCTCCCCCCGCTTCAAATATATAAATAAGTTAATGAATAAATAAATAAATCTTTAAAATAATAACATAGAACAAAAAAGCAAAAACACACAGAGTTTAGAACACATCAAGGTAAAACGAGTTAATGAGCTGAACTAACCTTAAAGTAACTGCTTTGATGTATTTGCCTGTCAAGGACACGCAGGGAGGGAACCAAGCCAAGTGAGGATAGGTTTGGAGCAGAGACTGGAAAAAAAAAAAAAAAAAGGTGGGGGGAATAAAACAAGGGCTTCTAGTTCAGGAGAGAAAAAGGCTGCCCTCAACTGAGTCAAAATGTGGCAAGGAAATAGAGTCACCTCCCTGCCCGGCCCCAGGCATGGCCCTTCTGGCCGTGTGGTCCCCCTGGAGCCAGTGCGACAGGATGAGGGGCCACTAGCAGCCGCTCCAGCCCCAGGCAGGGTCTCCTAAAACCGCCACCTGAGACAAAGGAAACACAATCTTCAGTTAGATGGATGCTTTCTCTTGTTCTGTTTCAGAGTGTTTCACTAGGACTTAGGAGTCCTAAGAATTAACTTGAAACAGACAAACTCACTTTCTCTGTCTGGTTCCGCTCTCACTTCCTGAACAAAAGGAGAAACAGCACTGCCATCGGACTGAGAGAGCAAAACGCCGCGGACAGACACTCGCCCTTCTCCTCGGGTTCTTAGCATTCTGGGACGCACCTGTGTTAAAATATGAAGAAATAAAACAAATATAAATTATGCATTTTCCAACTTAATTTAAAATGCATTATGCCCTGCTTTGTTCTCTGGAATTAGTCTTATTAAGGGGACAGATCTGTATGGATTAATTTTGAGTCAGTTTATTCACTTCTTTGTAATTCAGTGGCAAGGATTTTTGTCCCTAGGCATCAAATTAATTTTTTTTTTTTTTTTGCTGTAAGTAACACATACGAAATATAGACTTCTTTGTGTTACTTCTTTGTTTACCTCCCATGCAACATACTCCCGGCTTATGTTTCCACCGAATCTTAAATCTCTCCCTTTGAAGAACAAAACTTTCCAAATGATTTTTCAAGCAATGCAGCCGTTGTCACAATATTGGCGTTGAGCACAATAATAGCGTTATCCTCTCGCTGCTGTTCATGTCTATTAGGGATGCGCATGGCCTCCCTCCGGTCCAAACTCAGAGGCCACCAGCCCCGAGCCCCTGCCTTTCCCATGGTTTTTGGCAACATGTGAACCGATATTTTACGACGCTTTAAAATATGTACCAAATCATCATTTTTAAGTATTGTTTTAGTACAGTAATTCTTTGTTCCGCTTCGACGTTTTAAATCTTTATTTCTTCCCCCAAACGGAGCAAGAAAATAGTCTGCATTCTTAATTAGTCTTCTTTAAACAAAATATCCTTTCATATGCACTAATAAAGACTAAGGAGCCTTCCTCTCTTGTTTAAATAACTGCTTGCTGTAGTATAAAATTGTAAGAGACACGATCCAGATCAAGTTGCAGGCTTGAAGTGGGGAAGAGGAACAAGCCGTGCCGTAATAAGCAGATTTTAATGATTTACTATAAATCAGCATTTTTGCCCTGTCAGGGAGATTGAAGAGGCAGACAGCTCCTCACATGTCTGCCGAGCAAATGTCTTCCTGATGAATCATGTGAACTGAATCACTGATCACAACATTCAAACAGCACATCCAAATAATGAGGGAAGCATACACACAGGCTCCCGCGGCTGCTGCAAGGCAGCAGGAATATATGTTTTTTCGTTGTGTGGTAGTTAAACCCTCGCATTGATCCTCCGAGGATTCCACGGAGGGTAATGGAAGTGGATATTACCGGGTTAACCCTTGGTGCCCGAACACTCACTGATATGCAAAAGTGCTCTCCTCCACCCCCAGACTTCTGATGAGACTCTAATCTGGTCTTGAGGAGGAGGGAGGGGAAGTGGGGGGAAAGAGACAGGCTGTAATAATGAACCTAAACGCACAGAATCTGGCTGCAGAAAGCAGCGGAAGTCGGAGCTCCTGTCGGTCAGGGGAACGGCTCCTTGGGCGTTGGGCCCTCCCCCACCGCTCTCCCAGCACCCACCCATCGGCCTTCCTGCTCATTGCTTCCTTGTCTAGAATCTCCCCAGGGGGTAAGTGTTGCAGGTGAGGGGAGCACCTGCCAAGGTGGCCAGGACTCATTCGGACACTGGGGATGCTGAACCTGCAGCCTGCAGGAGCCAGGCTTCCGGAATGGCGAGCTCAGCCCATTCCTGGCTGTGGGCTTGGTGGACACTCAGGAAGCCTTTCCAGCGGACAGAAACCCTCCCAGGTGATGACTCTGAGCTCTCCGGACCGCTGCAACCCGCCATCAGCATCTCCATCACCCGGATGCTGCTGTCTCTTATCTGTAAAACTCAGTCAGCCACCCTCAGCCACTGGGTTAACTTTGTGGAAAAGCTCACCCAGTCTTGCATGTGGTCCAGGCTTCATTGGGATCCACACACACACCCTCCCCGAGAAGGGAATGAATGAATGAGAAGTGAATGAATGGGCAGCGCTCAGTGGGGAAAGATAGATTAGCCCAGTCTCACCATCTCTGCAGCTCTCAGAAAACATCTTGAGCTGAGGATGGTCTGTGTGTGTCTCTGCCAAAATCTACCCCTGCTCCCTGCAGCATCCGCCAAGCCACTCTGGTGCATCTGATGACCCGTGTAGGAGGACCCACGGGAGCAGAAGACACAGATGGGGAGAGAGGGCAGGCTGGGGACTAGAAGTGACTCCCATGGGACAGCGCCTGCAGAATTTTATTTTTAAAAAAACATTCAAGAATAAACTGAAGCTGCACTCTCACCCCTGACCCCTCAGGAGGCTTAGGACCATAGTTAGAAGGACAAGCTTTTTCCAGAAGCACGTTCTTGTTCAAGAGTGGGCCTGCAGAGCCGGGTATGGACTCGTCTCCCTTCACCACCCAAAACTTCCTCCAGACTAGCACAGCCTCTAGAACATTCAGAGACAACACATTGCACCTGCTGTGGCTCTCTCTTGCTTCCTCTCTAGCAGAGGTCCCCACTCACACACTAATTCCTAGGCAGGCCAAGGCAGCCTGGAATCCCAGAACTTCAATGGCCAGTGCCTAAGCATTGCATGCCCCAGGGCAGCAGAGGCGTGCAGGGCTGCCCACACTGCCTCTGGGGCCACAGCCTCAGGCGGATCTGTGGTGATGAACGGGCCTCATCCCAGCCTCCTGCTGCTCCTGGGGAAGCCCCAGCCAGCTGGAAAGGAAAGGAAGAGTGACTTTGAAGACCAGTGCCCATGGCAAAACATTCTTGTGCACATCCCATGTGTGCTCTCTGCTGCTCCCCAGGACACCCGGGGCTTCCACAGCTTCATGTCTTTCTCAGGTGCCCTTGCCTGGAAAGCACACGTCTCCCCCATTTACACACATTGTCACCAGGAGCAAAGTTCTGCTCACTTCTTGAAGCTCCGTTTTCTCTCACAATGAAAGTAATGGCTCCCTTTTCTAAGCCCAACATGGTTTAGATGTTTCATCCATCCACCTACCTACCCATCCATCCACCTACCCACCCATCCACCTACCCACCCATCCACCCATCCATCCACACACCCATTCACCCACCCATCCATCCACCGATCCATCCATCCATGCCCTATCCATCCACCCCCATCCGTCCACCCATCCATCCACACAGTACTTCACAGAAGGCACTCTGCCTCATATCAGGAATCCCAATGGTGCTGCTCCATTCTGTCCCCTGAACCTGTCCCCCAGATCAGGGCTTCTTGCCTTGTTTCTTCTAATCACAAGAAAAATAAGAGATCCACCTGACAGGGTAGGCTATTCTGCAAATATCCTTTCTTCAGCATGTATTGAGCACTTGCTGTGTGCCAGGCAGTGCTCTGTGCAGTGCAGTGACCTAAGGCTGGATGGACAGGGCCTTTTGAAGGTAGTGACCAGTGTCACAAGAGAGGACTCTGTGCATAGAAGGGCCCCGTGCTGGGTTTAATGCTGTGATGTCATTGTTTTGAAATTCTTAATAATTTCTAAACAAAAGACCTTGAATTTTTTGTTTTGTGAATTGTGAAATCACATTGCAGTCTTGCACATGGTACGTGCTAGGGGAGAGGGAGACGGAAAACAAACAAGGGAATAAATGAGGGAATGGCACTGCTGTCCCGTCCTCCCGTCGCAGGAGAGGCCGGCAACACCAGGTGGAGCAGGGATCGCTCCTCCTCTCTGGCAAGCCCGGTGGTGAGGCCTCCGCCTCTCCCTTGTTCTTCCGTTCACTTGACTGCATCTTGCACTGTTTGCCTCAGGAAACTCCATGGGGGAGGCAGGCGTGCCTTGGAGAAATTTAAATGCTCACCACCAGGACTAGCCCCATCCTGGGGACATTGGCATGCAAGTGACAGAGGTTTGGGGCAAAGGCTCAGTAGGTGCAGTGCACTCCCTCATGGACTTAGGTCTCCAGCCCCTTCCCACTGTGGTGGCTCCAGCACGCTGAGCAGCAGGCGTCACAGCCGTTCACTGCCGCCTCCTGCCCTTGACCCTGCAAGTTAGTGGTGGAATCTTACACAGGAATGGAGTTTCCCTGAGGTTCCTGGAGAAGCCCAGGGCCTTGCCCTCCGATTAGCTGTCTCTGGTCTTGTTCGTGGGCCTCTCCTGCCACCACTGGACCCTCAGTGGGCTGCCTCATGGGAAGGCAAAGAACACAGGGATTGCATCATCCAGCACAGCCAGGCAGGACTTGATCAAGGTCACTTCCTCCAGGCTGCCCTCCGTCATCAACAGGATCAGTCACAGTCCTGGATACAGACTCACTGACCCTCTATTGTTGCATCCACCCAGTGAAATTCAAGCACTGTGACAAGGGCCACCAGAATGAAACCTCCCTGAAGACAGAGAGGTCCATGGGGTGGGACTCCCAGTGCGGTGTCTGGACAGCGCCCAGGGGCCCACCAGGACCCCATGTTCTGGAAGATTCTGGGGAAGGAAATGAAAGGGATGGGGTGGTGCTGGCAGCAGCCGCCAAGACCTGGCTGTGTGCAAGCCAGGCCAAAGGAGGAGCCGTGTCAACACAACAAGGCAGGACGCGGAGCCTGTGCAGTTGAAAGCAGATCGCAGCCACAATGTAATTACCCACCCAGGAGGAGAGGGTCCCCTCTCCTGGGACAACCATCCATGTGAGGAAATGGAAAATAAACTCGTTCGAGGTCAATTTAAAGGTTAAATGGAGGTCGGTGAGGGGGGACCGGGGCCACCCCAGACCATGGGCACAGTCTCTGGGCCACTCGCTTGGGTCTTTAACCTTTGCCTCCAACATTCATCTGGAAGAAAAAAAAATTGTGAAGCAGATAATTGGGTATTAGTAGACATAGCGTTTTAGTGATCGTGCAAAATAAAAAAAAAGAATGATTGCAAATCCAGTAGCAGTTACTTTAGAAAGATAGTAACGTGTAATTCCCAGTTTCTCAGACTGTAACTTCTGCACTTACCGCTAATTTCTCCACTGCTCCAAATGCAGTGTATACATTTAGCTGAGAATTTATCATCACCGTTTGTGTATATTACGCCAGCAGCACCATCCATCCTCATGAAGCTAACGCTCAGCATTAGGAAAATGGACTCCACGCGGATCCCGCAGGCTCTGGCCTCAAAGCCACCCCACGTCGACGCTGCAGGTTTGTGAGCCTGCGCCCTTCCCCCCAGCGTGGTTTTGACATTTTGTGCACCATCTCCGCATGGCGTGGTCTTATTTCAGCAAGTTGCTGTGTCCATTGTCTGTGGATGTAAAAATCAATGACCTACATACGATTTTGATTTTGCTCTGGGAATTGAGAAAGAGAGAGAGAGAAAGAGACTGAGATGCAGATAGAAAATAATGAAACAGTATTGCTAATAAAATATTAGCATGTTGGGCTCAAAAATATATTTTCTAGAGGATATACCTTTTTTTTCTTTGAATGGGATCATATTTAATTTCATGGTCGTTGGGTTAAGACAGTTAATTGTATTAATATGTTATTGGGCTGAGAGCGCTGGCCAGTCCATAGTGGACACTTGCTCAGGTGCAGAGGGAAAAACCATCATTGCAAGGCTGCTTGGGAACTGGGGGAACTCGGACCTGCTATGGAAACCTCTCAGTAGACACTCAATCCTTGTTTATATTTTCTTAAAAGAAAAAAAAATCCCTCAAATTGCTGATTTCTGCAGAAAAATCTGCAAATGAACTGTTCTATTAGTACAAACATACCAAAGTCTTTAGAATCCCTCTCTTCACAAGCGTAATTAGGTATTTATTTCAGACATACTAACATCTTTGCAGTAGCTAATAAGATGCAGCCCATTTGAATATTAATATAATAAATGATTAAATTAAACAGCAAGATTCAGACTCAGAAATAGCCTTTATAGGTCCCAGGGGGTCACTAAAACTGTTTCCATTTCTTCCTACAGTTAACATAGTGCAAGGGACATGAATGCATAGAGCAATATTTGTCTTATGAAACGCGGAGTTTTATATGGCGCTATTCAGTTTTATTACTCCACAGTTTGAATCTGGGGCCCAGAGTGAAGTCACCATGCTATGGCCTCGCAGCCCCTCTTCCTGTCTCACCACCGGCTGGCATTTGGGGGCTGGCTCACTGCTTGGCAGAGGCTCTGCCCTGAGCGTCTCCTTACCAGAAGGTATCCACGCAGGCCGGCGGCGAGCGCGAGGTACGCTCAGGATGCGATGAAAAAAGACAAAGGCAAAAACCCCGAATCAAGGAATTCCGCAGACGTGACGGCGCAGGATTCACGCTGCGTGTCTGCGTGGGTGTGCTGGTGGCTTCGGCGCAGTGTCTGAGAGGCCACGCCCACGCCAGGCTGCAGGCCCTCTCTCCCTCAATGCCACCGGCACAAAAAGGAAGAGGCGAGGTGGGCAGTTAGAATCAGCCATTATTCCAATAGAGGGGTTTCCCTTTTTAAAGAGTGCGTGAGAACTGCACACTCGCCAGACCCCACGAACCTGAGAAGTGTTAATAAACATCTGGCCCTGCTTTGTGCTTCGTTAGCATTCCTTAGTTTGGACGGAAGTCTGCTTATGTAAAACACGCGCACACACGCACCCTCCCGTTCTGTAAGTCGCAGCCCCTCACAAAATCCAAAACCAGCTGATGCTTTGACGAGAGGTTCGGGTCAGTTCTGTCCCTCCACGTGTCAGCCGGGCAGCAGAAGAGAAAAGATACTTGGATCTGCATGCTTTAATTTCATTGTGCAACTCTCAGATGCTCTATGTAATAACTCGATGCCATTGGAACATATTCACAGTTTAGAAATAGGAACGATATTGAAGCTGGGAGGCCAGCTTGAATAAAATAGAAAGCAACACAAAGCAACCTCAGGCATGTCCACGGGCCACAATATTATTATCCACAGCCAAAAATCTCCCAGTCCTATCTCTCCGAGGAGCCGCCTTGGCAAGGAGGTAACAGATAAACTGTAACCCGGCCTGCAAGACTGTGCTGCCTAAATTAGATAAAGGAAAGTAGGAGGAAAACTCAAAGATAAGTGGTGCAAAGTAAATCAAAACAAATCATCTTACCAAACTTTATTCACATCTGATACCATTTTTAGAAATTAAGGTCAGTTTTGTGGAACTAATAGGGACTTATACCTCTATATCTTGGGCATCATGACAATGCCACAGGAGAAGATTTATATACCTTGGTTGCAGATGCAGAAGAAAGATATGAGAGATCAAATGGAAGTGCATGATAACAAATGAAAAATGGTCCCCACAGCCCATAAATTAATTGAGAAAAGAAGGTTGTCATTATTGGAACAAGCTTTAAAATAAGGGATGGGGTCCAGATGGCTGAGGATAGATAGGTCCACAAAGTTTGAGTAATTGATGACTTAAAAATACAACAAGATCTTAGAGAAATGAATCATGTCGGGCAAGTTGGAAGAGGAATATTACAAGAGAAAGGAACAGATTTGTTTTAAAGGCACACAAAAGAATTTCCCATCAGTAAAATCAAAGGAAAGCAGAAAATAAAAAAAAAAGTGGGGGGCACTATTTGACATTCACACATTGGGGAGTTGGAAGTCAAAAGCTCAGTTGTCAAGGGCTGCATTTCAGACACACTTTCACTCCTCCATTCCAGCTGTGTATCCTGCTCTCCATGGACAGCTACTCCTCCCGCCCACCCCCTTGGCTGCCAAGGTATCAGAACGGGGCTGTGTGGGGTAGGCCAGCAGCCCTGCAAACAGGAGGTGCTGTGCTGCCCCCTCAGCCAATCTCCCCCCGGAAGAGTCCAAACCAATTTGCCTTTAGGGTCAAGGTGGAGGGGGTCATTGGCTGCTTAGGAATTTTCCTAGGGTGGAGCTTGCCAAAAGAACACACGCAATTGATTTTTCACAGCCAAGGCAAGAACTTTTCCCCGCAGAGTGGACATCACAGCCTGGATAAACCCCTCTCGTCTCTCTCCTGTGCCAGTGGGAAGGAGGTACGTGTGTGTTGGTGTCTTGTCCTGGAAACAGAATGAAGCAAGCAGAAGCTCAATGAGTTCCAAGCCAACAGAACTTTCCCTCCTTCCATCTTCCTTCTTATTTCTTCTTTTTTTTTTTTTTAAACCGGAACTCTTTTCTTCCCTCTCTCCTTTTTATATTTTTTCTTCCCTGTTTTTAATCACGACTTGCACTACCATCTGTAATTCCACCCATATCCTTGAGCCTACAGGAAATGGAAGCAGCGGTGCAGTGTATTCCATATTTATGACTTCTCAGTACATTACAGCATGGACGAGAAGGGACTTTGGCGAGCCCCCATCTGAGCGTGCCTCGGCGGAAGTGCTCTGCGCTCAAAGCCAAGGCCAGAGTGGAGCCGCCTCCCAGAGGCCCCCCTTAAGACTCTACTGGCTCCTTGTTTTAATTAACCCCCCCATCTCTGCCTCTCTTCTCTATGTACACAGGCATGTTTTGCCCTCAAATCCCCAAATCTTGTGTTCACACCAAGAAAACAGCATGACTATTCCAAGTGGAGAGTCCACTTGGATAGAAGGTGCTGGGTCCCTGCCTAGCGCCCCTTACTCAGCGGGGAGGAGCCAGCTGGCAGCGCCACAGTGCTGTCTGGTCCCCCACGTGAAACTCCCTGGCAACAGCCGACAAATAATAAGGATGTAGCAATAGAGTGTCACTGCTGCTGGAAGAATCCACCCACAGACCACCTTCTCAAGCCAAAGACTGATGAGTGTGTCCAGGGGTGTGCGCACACATGTGTGTGTGTGTGCGTACGCATGCAAGTGTGTGTTGGAGCAAAAACCTTGCTGTTGTGACAATAGAAAGGCAAAGTTCAAAAGTCTCATCAGAGTCCAATGTCATCTTGGGAAAGGTGCAAAGAGAGAGACAGACACGCAGGCTACACCAAAAAATGTGACCCCAGTGTTCAAGGCAAGCGCCAAAGGACTGGAAGATAATCAGAAGACAGAAATAAACAGGCAGGAACATTTCAAGAGAAAGAGACTTGCCAGCAGGATTGATTTGAATACTGTGCCTGGAGATTTATTCGTCCTTATTGTCATACAAAGCAATGCCCTCCTCCACCCCATCCCTCCCACCCCCTACAGTGTAGGCCCGGGATAAAAACCTCTTTGACCGTGGCCGCGCCTGTGTCTTCGAAGAGGCTAAAAATGGATGCGAAGTATGGGAGAAATGAACTTCTGCGGTTTTCAAAAAACGATTCAGAATAGATGAGCCAACCCCTTTACATGTTCAGAAGAAAGAGGGAACAATTTTGTGAAATGCGAGGCAGTGCAAAGTGAATGTTAAATAGTTTTTATCCACAAAAAAAAAATAGACTTATTCAAATGCATGTCTTGCTTCTCTTTAACTAAAGTGAAATTTCTTAAATCCAGCTGTAGTCTTATGGGCGGGGTGGGGTGGGGGTGCGCCACGGAAACACACAGTCCCTGTGTCGCTTTAAAAGCAGAGGCACACGCTATTGATTTTTTTTTAAATACAAATTTGGCAGATTTCACATGATCCATTACATTTCTCAGGACGGTTAAGATGCAGCTTGCATGATTTATTCAGAATAAGGTCCATTTTTAGCTATATTTAAGTCTCCTATTTGTTATTTAACATGTGTTTAATGTTTTCTGTCCCCGCTGTGCACAGCTGCAGGCTGCTATTTTTTGGCAATTTTTGTGACTGGGAAGTGATTTGTGTCTTCGCATCTCACCTTTCTATTCTACGGCCTGCTGTTTTGATTTTTTTTTCCTAAACTTGGAGAAATCAGTTACTCTGTGTCGTGACCTCTGCTTCACTTTGCTGGGCAAACAGGCAGGCAGAAAGGGACAACCACCCAAGACAAGAAGAGATTTTAGAAAAGACTTCGCTGCCAGGTGGGGTGAGATGGAATGTGGGGAGTTTGTGTTGAAACAGCAAAGTCGTCCCAGCTCAGCCCCTCTTCAGAATGGATTGAAGCTGGATATTTGGGGAAAAAAATCTATCCTCCAGCAGGAATGTCTGTGATGGTTTCATTTTGGGACAACGTGATTCTGGATGACTTGGCCTGGTGGAACCAACATGGGATGCATGACCTTTGCAGGGGAGAAGGCAGACGCTTCATAAAAAAATCACACCCCATGGTTCAAGGGACGCGATCCCCACCTCCCACAGAGCACTTGCTAGGGTCACTGCCTGTCTGGAACCACGGGTCCCTTAAGAAGGCGGGCACGAGCCTCAAGGAGGGCTGTGCAGGGCCTAGCCTACACACTCCTGCCATCATGGAGTTTCTTCACTTCCCATCCGCACCCCCTGCCCTGCCAGACTCGGGAAGCCAGCCCCTGACAGACACCGGAAGTCCGCCCCTGACAGACACCGGAAGTCCACCCCTGACAGACACCGGAAGTCCGCCCCTGACAGACACTGAAGTCAGCCCTGGACAGGCACCGGAAGCCAGCCTCTGACAGACACGGGAAGCCCGCCCCTGACAGACACTGGAAGTCCACCCCTGACAGACACCGGAAGTCCGCCCTTGACACAAGCCCGAGGGCTGACACGTGGGCGTCTGGACGGCTCGCTCTGGATCTATCACAGAGAGGGCCGAAGTCCGTAACTGTTTATCTGATTTAGGCAAACACGATGATGGCACCGAGGGGCTCGGTGATTTATTTTTCGAAAGCCTAAAGGAACCTGCTTACTATTGCTTGATATATGCTAACCTTCTTTTTATAAGGTCTGCAATGGAAAGCCACGTTGCCGTAGTTTCATCCTGGCCTCTTACTTATCTAAAACACACTCTCTGACTGTGCGCTGAAAATTGAATCTTTTCCTCACAATCTTACTGACATGAAAAATATATAATACAGTAAATGATTAATGCAGTTATAAACTATACCTGAGATAAGATTTAAGTATTCATATTTCTATCATGTTAATACAACACGATAAACCCATGAAGCAAACTTGACCGGGGCATTTGTTATTCTGTCCAGTGTTCAATTATTCTTTGTCCAAATACAATTTAGGGGCTTGCTGTAATGCAGTCACTGGGTGCAACATATTATGTGCTTCTGAGAGATAATAAGCTACGTCTATGGTCAACCAGGGAAGCTTTGCTTGGAAAGCCAGGAAATACACAGCTGGTCAGCCCGAGCCCCGGACCAAAGAACAGTTCTAGAAAGATCATTTGCACCCTCATGCTCATTCCAGGCGCCCTTTCTCTTTTATAAGAAAGTCTCCTCTTAGAGGGAAACTTATTTACCATAACCAAAAGGAAGCTTCACAATAAGTGAAACTGCTTAAAAGCTACCTTCCTGAGTGCTGAAGATGGTTTTTTCTTTTTTTTAAATCTGTGACTATAGAGAAGCCATTTCTTTGTGGGCTCTAAATGGCCCCCATTCCTTCGTTGTGCAAATCGCTCACACACGCCGATGTGCCTTTTACCACCCACCTCATTATTTTTATACTTCCGATGATGTCGATTTTGATTTTCAAATGCCAGCCATTTATAGCCGATCCTCAAGCGTGTGCACACACACACACACACACACAAATTAAGTGATTCACAAACTCTGCCATTAGCCAGGCTTTGGGGACTGCTCGCCAAGTTGAAGAAAAGCAGGCAAGCTCAGCAGCCCTGCACCTGTCCTGGTGTTCCCAGGTCTGTGCCTTTTTGACAATGAGCCCTTACCAAAGTCATCGCTTCTCTAGGAGACTACATTCCCTGACTCTGAAGGTGGAATAATGCTTTGTGGTCATTAGGCTTGATACACAACCACTAGAAGTATGTTCTCAGTAAATGTTAATAATTACTCTGTCATCGTTATTTTAGTCTTATAGAAGGGAGCTGGCATGGGACAACAGGCTCACTGTCAAACGGATCTGCCCAAGCTGGACAAGGGTGCTTGGTTGCTCCATCTTTCTCTTTGACTTTAGCAATGGCTGCTGCCCTTGGCATTCTGATGCCAGTGTCTGGGAATAGTCACACCTCGAAGGTCCTAGTGAGCAGGCACAGGCAGGTAATGATTAGCAGGAGGCAAACTCAGCATTCAGCACAGGTGGCACTCAGTATGGACTTGAAGTCTAAGCTACGGAAGTGTTGGGAAGACAAATAGGTGTGATGTAGTGTGTCTGCAACACTACTGGGCATTTATGTACAGAACCAGTCAGCCAATTTTGCTTATGACCCAAGTTTAGCAAAGCAAAGTATTGACCGAGAGCTTCCTGGAGTAGGTGCTCAATGTTCTTCAAGAGGCCAAAATCGATGCACTGGGGATGGGAGAACTTGCTGTATCCTGGGGTTGTCTCCAAAGCCCATGCCTCTTGGGGTGGGGCTTGAGGAATCCAGCCATAGATTTACCACACAGTGGACAGGTGGTAATGGGGAAGAGACCTCTGTGCTTGCCGGGGGCAGAATGAGATGGACCTGTGGAGTGACCCTGGACCACCTGATAAAAGCAAGATGGCAGCCAGAATCCTCTGGTCTAGGGGCAGATGAAAAGTGTAGGCTGCAAAGTCAAGGTTATTTGCCACACAGTCAAACCCTTGAGGCTGGACTGTGATTACCTTAGGTGGGGATCTGGGGCGGGGCTTGGGGGCAGGTCTTCCACATCACCATATAGAAATGGACATATTAAAACATACTTACCCTGTAGAAATGGAGGAATTAATACCTGTCCTGCAGCACTTAATGCAATCAGGTATTTTCACAACTGTCTTTCTGGGAAATAAACAGCTTTATGCAGAGTCTGGTCCATGATAGATGTTCAGTGAATACTAACTTCTGTGGAAGCACAATGCACAATTCCTCTCCCACAGTTGTGGGATCAGAGATGTTGAGTTTGGAAGTAGTGTAGTGAGGAGGGTCTTAAAGGGGAAGAGCCGAGAGACCTCTGTGGTCAAGGTTAGCCCTTTGCAGCCACTCAGGGTTCCATCTACCCAGGCAACCTGGACACCTCTCTTAGTCTGAGTGTCTCCCTTCTTTGCCCAGACCCAAGAAGGATCAGGTCTGTGGTTTCTTCCCGTGAGCCTGTTCGGTTGTTCTCACAACAGGGGTGGACTTTGGCTGTGCCTCTGGCTTAGACGAGAGCATCGTCTGCCCTCCAAAATCCCCCTACCTGTTCCCTGATTTTGAAGACTCTTTAACAAGGACAGGTGTGCTTTGCTCTACAATGAGATACTTAAGAAATGATACTTGTTTGGGAAAAGGTGTATTCACCAAATCTAAAAGCAGATTTTTCCTTAGAATGCTTTTAGCTAGGGAAAAGATGAAAGATGCCATATCCTTGGCATCAACAAATATTTGACAAATATATGAATATGTGAAGATGACACAAGAGTTGTGGGTGTCTGGCAAAGAAGGGTACCCCAGATCCTGAAAATCAGCTTCCCAGAGGCTCTTAAACTTCTTCTTGGCCTCCAGCACTTGAAGAGGGTGCAGCCTGGGAACAGCCATCCCACAGATGTTGGCTGAACTGAACGGGCTAAACAGAGATTCTGGCATGGGCTAGTCCAGTTTGCTGGCTTCAAAGCTTGTCTCGGGTCTTGATGCCCCTCAGATTACTCCCTATCTTTGGGCCCCTTGGCTCTGGCTACAAGGGAAGGTCCAGGCATTGACTCTGTCCCCTTGTAGGGCCACTGCTTCTGTGAAACCACTCAAATCACCTCATGGAAAGAAGCCCCACATCTGTTCTGTCCTGGGTCTGGGCAAAACAGGGAAAACCCCAGACCGAGAGTGATGTCCAGGTTGCCAGCTTGGATGGAATAGTGAGTGACCAGACAAGGACTGGCCTCGACCCCTAAAGTCTTTCAGCTTTCCTCCCCTTGAGGGCCCTCATTAATACTCAACAGTCAAAGATCAGGCCAAGAGCATCGTTTCCAAAGTAAAAGTTTCTGATCCTGCAATCGCTGTTCTCATATCATCTGCCTTGGCTCGAGATCTGCCTCTTTTCTGTTGATTCCTGTGACTTTCAATGCATCCCCCACCTCAGGACCCCAGTGAATGACTTTTGAACCCAAATATCACACTCCCCATGGTAACCCAATGGACATGGGCCAGGACCACTCTCCAAAGGCCATCTGAACAGACCTCTTTCTCTCCTTCCCTCATTTTAAACATAATATCCATTAATATAAAGAGAACAGATTTCATGTATTTCCTAGATAACTGTCCCTCATTTTATAACAAACACTTAGCCCAATGAGACTATATTAACAAATAAATGGATGAAAAATGTCTTGTGACTCACCTCACATGGCTTGCCCAGGACTGTCCCAGATAGCACCGGCAGCTCGATGTTCCTGGAAATCCCTCAGCCCTGGGAAATCCCTAATGAAGGGTTATTCAGCCCACACAGGGATACCACCTCTTACAGTTTGCTCTATGACAGTCCCCATAGATGTCTACTCACATGCCACTTGCAAAATTTTGTCAGGACATTACTTTAAATACGAAAACATTGTACATCGGTTAAGTGTCCAACGAGGAGACAGCCAAGAACAGTTATCTCTGCCATGTTGAGGCTACCCGGCTACTATGACCAAGAACTGTGGCAGGCACTTGTGGAGAGGTGACAGAGATGGAAAGGTGTGTGTGCGTGCCATTTCAGTTTAAATAATGCAGACTTCCGTACACATATGTACATTCCACAAGGCAGAACATTCATGGAATTAGAATGCCAGAGTCAACCAGTGAATTAAATCATGACTTTGCCATTTACTAACCATGCAGTATGGGGTAAATTACTGAATTCTACCATGCTCTGGTTTCTGTAAATGTGGAAAACAACTGCATTTACTTTATCTGGCAGTAAGGAGCTAAGATAGCTCGTGAGTTCAGATAGATAAAGTACTTGGGACACAGGCCAGCACAGAGAAGACATTCAATAAAAATGGTTGCTATGGCTCCTGCTGGTGGTGATGGTAGTGGAGAGGGGAATGGTTGCTGTGCCTGTGCCCAGCTCCCAGCTTGAGGCTAAGCTCTTGGTGTGTCTTTTGTCCTCATGGATAACACATCTGTCTGCCAGAATCTGACCTCTGTCGACAGTCACTAGCATTGGGCATCGTAGGACAGAGATGCTCACTCACCTTTGGACCCTTGGTTAGGGGGGCCAGCATTGTGTCGTAGCACCTGAAATGAATGGAAGATATTCTCTCTCTTTCTCTCTCTCTCTCTCTACCCCTGCCCCTCTGGCAATGCAATGAAAGGTCGTAGGAACTGCTGGGTTCCTAGGAACAGGAAAAGCACTGTCACAGTTAGAAGAGGGCTGGGTGCTTAATTCACAAAGGACCTTCATTCAGGTGGTGCACACCTAACTACTACAGCTTCCAACTGACTTTCCGGAGAAGATATTTCTCTTCAAAGGCTCCATGACTGAATTCAGGGGAAGAGGGGCTATTCGCAAGTTAAATGAAACAGTAGATGTAGACCAAGCCCAATCTTCTTTGATGTGCTTCAAAGGTAGGTTGTCAATCATCAAAGTGTTTGAAGATATCACAATTGAGATCACAAATGTGGGTTTCAAAAAGGCAGCATTTCCTCCTGACCCTGAGATTAGTGCACGTGGCCAGGAGTAGCTGATCCTGAAGAAAGCTTGGATTTCCACCCGATCACCATACTTTAGAACAAATGGATGGATACCTGAAAATTCAATTGCTGTACAAAAACATTTTTCCTGTTGACTTAATATAGTGCCATCCCAGTCCTAAAATAAAGAAGCTATGGTGTTTCTTAATGCTAATATTGCCATTATATTTGGGCAACAAGATGTGTGTGTGTGTGTGTGTGTGTGTGTCCTACTGTATTAGGAGGACACTTCAACAAGTTCAAAGAAATGGCATGCAGAGTAACTATATTTTGGTATAAACCAATTTTGAAATCCAAGCATACAGGGGATCTTGAAAAAGTTCATAGGAAATGCATATTATGAAAACACTAAGCATGGATTTCAAAATTTGCATCAAACTAGACTCATCTCTTCATTCTGTTTTTCCATGAGTTTTTGAAGTCCTATATTATATTATATTATATTATATTATATTATATTATATTACCTATTTGTTAATTAAATAGATTATACTATTACTATATATGTGTGTGTGTGTCAAAAGGTTTATACAAAAATAATGACAATCCTATTTGGGCTGTGGGATTATAGATGTCGTCAAATTTTTCCTCGTCTCTTTCACTTGAATTTTCTACATTATCCTGGATGACAATGCCTTAATTTGAGTCATAAGAAAACTCAGGGAGGAGAATGCAAAACTATCTGATGCCAAACCTATGCAGTCCAAAGCTGTCTGCTGTCTAGATTCTGTGCTCAGCCCAACTTGCACATTCACAAAACACCGTTCCTGTTACATGTGTGCAGTCATGTTTCATCCAAATTGCACCTGGAGTCACATCCCTGGACACTGGGCTGTCAGGGGTTTGTACGGGTGCTTCTAAATTCTCGGGGATGGGCTACCTATTGAGCCGTAGGTAGTGCCTGCATTTTGTTACCCGTGGTGACAGCTGCCAATGCGTGAGTGAATGTGAAATGTCAAGTTCTCTGGCACCATTCCTGGAAGAAGCTGTAATTTACTGGCTCCGTCATGTCACTCTCTGAAGTATTGCCTGGGAGACAGGCTATGACCCACCCCGGAACTTGGCTGAGCTTTCTTTGGGGTCCTTTGGAGGCCATGTTCCCATTTAGGGTCCTTTGGTGGAATCTTCCTGCCCGTTCTGTTCTTGATCCAAATTTCTCCTGGGAATACGAGTGGGGTCTCTGGCACCTTCCTGGGTTTTTTTTTTCTGTCTGTATTTCTGGGTGAAATCCCACAGAGGCACAACTTGTGGCGCGGGGGATGCTACACTCCCCATCCTATTTTAAACCGTGATAAGGTGGCAGGAGCCTTCAACCATCAGGGAGGCACAGACAACTAGGAGTGGCAGGAGACAGCGGGGCTGACTCCAAGAAGGCTTTGGTATTTGCGGAAGGCCTCCATGAAGAAGTTTTCCAGTTCCTTTCCCATGTTTTATTTTTTAATACCAATGCAGTCCACCAAGCTAACCCAAGGCAGTATGTGGATCACTTTTTTTAATTGCTGCAAATGAAATGCATAATTAAATGCCACAAATTAAAACATGACAGTGGGATGATTCCACCATGTCTGATCAAACAAAAGGACTCGCCCCGAAATGCAGAGAAAGCCCAGCCTCCTTTCATGGAGGACCGTATCAACCTCAGGTGAGGGTATCATGCGTGCACTCCCCTGAAACCCTGGAGCTGGGAGAGGCCTCAGTGCCAGCGCCTGCAGGAATAGCGACAATCTGAATGCCCTGTGCTTCCTGGGGTCTGGCTCCCCTAGGCACCAATCTGATTATGTGTAGATGCCTCATCTTCGGATGCATCACTAAAACCTTAGGCAATGGAGCCATGACCAAACCCCATTGGTTTCTGGCCTGATTGGCGGGAGAAGGAAGCTATAGCATGTTTCCTGAACATTCTGTGCTAGCACACTGCCAGCCCATAGAGTCATCTGTGGCTGCCAGTCAGCCCCCAACACCAGCGCACTCCAAGTCCATGGTCACAGGAGGCACTCGGTAAACTGAGTCTCCTCCCTTCGCCAGCCTACTTCTGGCATCTCCTCGCCACGACCCGCCCTCTTCCATGCCGCTACCACAGGCGTCTTTGTAAACCTGGGTTGTGCATAGTGCCCTCTTTCTTGGAAATGCTTACTCACTGTCCGTCCCACTTTGGATCTGACACCCCAGTCATGACAGAAAACTTGGCTTTGGAAGCAGAAATTCGGAGTAGCAGTTAAGCTGCTGGAGATACCCCTAGTCCCATCTTGAAATGCCTAGATTGGAGTCCCAGCTCCACTTCTGAGTGCAGCTTCCTGCTAATGTGCACCCTGGGAGGCAGCCAGTGACGGCTCCCAAGTACTTGGGTCCCTGCCAGCCAATGTGGGAGATTTGGTTGGATTTCTGGGCTCCTGGCTTCAGCCCTACCCAGTCCTGGCCATTGTAGGCGTTAGGGAAGTGAACCAGCATGTGGGAATGCATCTCTGCTCTCTTTTTCTCTCCCTCTCTGTAGCTCCCCATCTCTCAAACAAGGAAAATAAATTCAAAATAGAAAAGAAAACCGGTCCTTGAAAGAGCCTCACTAGGCAAAGACATGAAAGGTGGCCAGGCCTTTCCCCACCATTCTACACTTAAGGGAGTCTGGTTCTTCCTAGCCTCAGCTCTGGGCAGCAGCCTGCCCCACCTCCATGGGCGCTGTCCAAGCCCAGGAATTTCTGCTCCAGAGGAGAGCCACCTTCGGCACTGGGCTCCTCCTGTCTAGGTACGCAGTGACACTGAACTCCTTGAGGGCAGGGAGCATTTTTAACCTACGCTTGCATCTTGCTGTCACCTGACACGCCAGTCCTGGAGAGTCAAGGAGAAATGTCTATGAGATGCGCAAAACTCCGAAACAAGGCTGCAGGCGATCCCGACCGGAAAGCCTTGTCATTGCCAAGAGCCTTGCCGGGGACCCCAGGCTATGTCCCGAAATGCAAGCCAAGTCCACGGGTATCGGCCTCTTGGCTCCTCCCTACTCACCTAGTCCCAGACAGTCTTCCAGAAACGTGCAGCTGTCAGTCTGGGGCTCTGTCAATCACATGGCTTTCGCAAAGGCTCAAATTCATTAGGAGGGTAAAACAGCCTTAAAGAAAATGTTGTCAGAAAGAATCCATCAATTTAAACATTTAAAAGTAAAATGTGCGTCAGGCAGTCTCCACGCCAGGGCCTCCCTAGGCAGGGCGCTCCCTTCCTGGTGGCCAGCCCAGCCCTGGGGCTGCAGATTGCTCCCCAGCTCCCCAGGTTTGGCTGCTCCAGGGTGGGGGTGGGGGCTGGGAGATGCTGAGGCCCAGTGAGAATTGGCTCTGTCATCTTTGCGTGGCTGCGTGTCTCACATTTCTATAAAGGGATGACAGTGTCGCAGGTCTTCGTGAGTCAGGGTACAGTAAAATGATCGCTTGGTCTTGTTTCCTGGCTGGCCTTGGGGTGGCTCTGCCTTTGTGATGAAGGCAGAGGAAAAAGAGAGAGAAAGCAAGGGAGAAAAGGAAGCAGGAGGGAGGGGGAAGGGGGGGAGGCAGGGAACATGACCTTGGCCACATGCATTTCGGTGGGTTTGTGGGGGAGCCCCACTTTGTACTGTTGCTCTCCCCTGTGATTCTCCAAGCTAGTTATCATTATCTTCAATTTTTTTTTTGAGGTTCAGAGATGCTACTAACTTGCTTTCGGACTTGCCGCTGGACTGAAGGCACAGCCAGTAGTCCCCCTTTTGTGCTATTTTTTGAAAATACAAGCAAGAAAACAGAGACCTTTTTGGGGAGCATCTTTCCAGGTACAATGGAGCAATAACAGACCACGCTGGAGATCACGTGTGGGGGTGAGGGTGAGGCTGGGAGGGGGCCGGTGGGATGCTAGGGGCTGTGGATTCTGCCTGACGCCCTTCTAGCTGGGCTAACACACCCAGAGTTGCTGGCTGGCTCTTCTTGGGAGATAGTTAATAAAAATAAAAGCAAATCACGTGGCGTTTGAGGTCAAAGGACAATTTCTTGAGACTTCGGAGTAAAACCCAACCAATGGAGTGAAGAAATGCTAAGTGGCTTCTTCTGATGCCAGTCTCTTGGGAACTCAAATCCTCACACGGTCACAAACCCGACAGCTGCCTACATGGGGAATTTCAAGAGCTTTAGAGTTCTGTTCTGTTTCCCTAAATCTCTGAACTCCCTTAAGCTTCTCCCACGCTAGCCAGAAATTCCACCACTGGATAGGACTGGGGCCTGGGCCTGGGACTTGTGTCCCCATGGAAACCCCGTCAGGAACAAATGACCTGCATATTGTCAGCCACCCACTGCTTGGTGTCAGCGCATTGCTCCAAGTGGGAAAGCAGGCCCAGGTCCGGGGTACTGGACACAGAGAGAGAAGGGAAGGAGAGGGGAGCGGAGGGGAGGCGAGGGGAGGGAGGGAGAGGAGGAAGAGACTGTGGCAACAGAGAGCCCTGGAGTGGGGAAAGGGAGAACTGAAATCTGATCTGACACCCACCCCTCTCTTCTCAGTAAAATGAATGACAGCCTGCGCTGCAGCTCACTTGGCTAATCCTCCGCCTGTGGCGCCTGTACCCCAGGTTCTAGTCCCAGCTGGGGCACCAGATTCCAGGCCAGCTCTCTGCTGTGGCCCGGGAGTGCAGTGGAGGATGGCCCAAGTGCTTGGGCCCTGCACCCCATGGGAGACCAGGAGAAGCACCTGGCTCCTGGCTTCAAATCAGTGCAGTGCCGGCCATAGCAGCCATTTGGGGGGTGAACCAACGGAAAAAGGAAGACCTTTCTCTCTGTCTTTCTCTATCTCTCGCTAACTCTGCCTGTAAAAATAAATAAATAAATAAATAAATAAAAATAAATAAATAAATAAAATGAATGACTTTCCCTTTGGTCTTTCCAAGAGACACCCCAAGGTAGCGCCCACACAAGTCACCTTCAGGGACTAAGAGAGAAGAAAAAGCTGTCCACAGAGACAGCCCAGGCCTGGGCGTGCCCTCCTGCCCTTGGTGCTGCCTGAGTCCTGTGGCACTGGGGAAGGCCAGGGGGACTCTGGGCCATTGAGGTTGCTCTCACCTCTCTTCTGCCATCCCCAGGTTGTGGCACAAGCTCTGATTGTTTTCAGAATGTGCAGGGGCAGGAGTGGGGAAAACAGGGACAGTCAAATATCTGGCTAGCATTTGAATCTAAAATGTATTGTTTATTTATTTGAATAAAGGCAGACAGACAGAGATCTTACATCCGCAGGCTGACTCCCTAAAGGCTCACAACACCTGGGACCGGGCCAGACCGAAGCCAGGAGTCTGGAATTAAGTGGTCTCCCTGTGGATGGCAGGAAGCTAGCATTAGCAGGAAACTGGAGTCAGGCGTGGAACCAGGACCTGAATCCAGGCGCACTGGTAGGGAATAGGATCCTCTCTTGGAACATCTGAACCTTTCAAATACCTGCTCCCTTAAATCCAAAATTAAAGTTACATATTCACTCATTTTATTTAAAAAAAAAAAAAAAAGACCACAATAGCTAAAATCCCCTTGACTGTCTTGTACATGAATGCGCACCCACCCACCCACACACACCACACAGCTCATATTTGCAAGGCACTCAATTCTCTGCTAAGTATCCTGGGGGCTCGGAATTGAAAAGGAACTTAAGTTATGTAAACGTTATTCACGCCCCATATAAAGATAGGGGTCCCCGCCAACTAGCCACTTACTCTATGCTTGATCTCTTTGAATAATAGGGAGCTCAGTACGTCCAGATGCCGCACGGCTCCTGTTTAGACAGCCGGCTGTCAGACTGTGACTTAACATGAAGATGAACTTTCCGTTCCCCTGTTTACTGAATTCTTCTGACACTGCAGCGCTGGGCCAAGCCCTGCACATGTATTATCTCTGTCAATTATGTCACCAGTCGTATGAGATGGTCTTGTACAAAGGGGACATTGAGGCTTGCAGAGACAACTTGCTGTGGTTAGGCGGTCAGATTGTGATTCTAAGTCTGATGAGTTCCAAATGCTCACTCCTGAGCAGTGCACCTGGGCTTCTAGCTCATCCTCTGCCTTCATGGTAGGGAGGGGCTAATTCCTCTTGCCATGGAAAGCTCAGGAGGTAGAAAGATGGGGAGAACACTCATTCTCACCCTGACTTTTCTCCCTCCCTATGGCATTGGCTTTTCCAGAATGAATACCAATGTCTCACACCCAAAACCCAGTAAGCTCTTCCTAGGCACTGAAGACCTCAGTGGATATCGCTGTTGGCTTACTCAACACCACTCATGCATTTTCTACGGTGGTTATTTCCTGCCTATGCTGTCCTGAGGAGCAAGCAGGAACCGGAATGTCACAAGGGACTGAGGTGCAATTTCCAAACAGGTGGCCTCTTCCCACTGGGCCTGGAACAGGGCCCTTGGCACATGGCCTTGGGCACATACACCGAATCCAACTCTTATGGGGTATGCAATCTCCTGCCAACGATCCCCTGAAGTCCTTAAGGAAAACTTTATTCATCTCTGTTCTAACAACACCTAGCATGGCTCAGGTCCTCAGCAGAAGCTCAGTGACTCTGTGAAAGGCAAGGAGGAAAGATTGACTGGAGAAGAAAAATGATTCGACTTCTACGAGAGGAAATCCACCCAGGCAACGATACTTCAAAAATGTCATAGAACAATGAAATTAAAAACAAGTTTATTTTTTGCTACTAAAGCATTCTGAAGTCCACACATGGTTTTGTCATAATTCACATTTTCCATGAAGTTCTTCAAGGTCCCTCACATGCATGGATTTAAATTTTTTTTTGCCCCAGAATAAATTAATGTTTTAATTCCACTTTCCGTGAACTTTCTGAAGCACACACTAAGCTAAGGTTTCTTACTTTGGTAGGAGGTAGGAAAAGGACTTGGATGTAATTAGTACCCAGTCATAGAGATAAGCTGGTGGCTTTCTACTGTTGGGGAACTTTCTTTTGGTTCTTACTGGAGAGGTGAATCAGAGGTCCAAAGTATAGTGTTTTTATCTGACTGGTCTTAAAATCCAAATTAGTTGCCAGATTTAAAAGAAAAAACTGGAATTTCCAAGCTTCCTTTGAAAGGCTCACAGATCGAGCAGGACTTTTCTTCCCTGCGAAACTGCCTGGAGCTGATGGCGGCTGCCCCTTGAGAGGGAGCCCCCAGCCTGGAGTTCATGGTGGCCCACCCCCAGCTGGCCTTCAGCACTCTGTGTGAGTCCTGACTGCCCCTGGAGCTGTCTGCAGTTGCATCCCTGTACATTGTCTTAACGCTGAGTCAAAGCGGAACACCCTCACTGGTTTCTTTCAGCCCAGGGATTCTTACAAGAGGCTTCCCGCTCTGAAATCCCACAATTCCACATCTTGTCCTTAGGGTGCTGGGGTCACCAGCACAGAGTCAGGGCAGGAAGACCTTGAACGACAGCGACTCCCTCCACCCCCACTCTGGTTCATCTGCCCCATCATCGAACACTAGTCTTTGAGACAAGAGTTTTTTATTTTTTAAATAAATCATGGCACATCCAGTATGGTTTTGCTCTGAGAGTTTTTGAGACTTCCTCAAGGCCACCCTCCTGGTGAGGAGCCAGATGACTGTAACAGAAGCATGGCTCCATGGTCCCCCAGTGCCCCAGACCCCGCTCGCCCTTAACAGTACCATCTGCACCTGACCAAACCATCTTGCATTTTCAAACACCCACCCTTGCTACTCCCTTGGGGAGGGGTTAGTCTGCAGCAACTTCTGGCAGTGGGTGACCACGTCTCCATGGCCAGGTCTTAGTAGTGAAACTCCACGCAGCAGCAGGCAGGCACCTGCCCCACCTCGGCAGACAGGGGCACCTGCCTGAGGGTCCACCCTGGAGGAGGTGAGCAGACACTCCCTGGAGCTCTTCCCAGGTGCTGAGGTGCCTGGTCCACCCTGTGTCTTGATTCTGCTGAACTGCTTGCAAGACGCTTTCTCTGAGCTTCCTTTCGTTGAGCAGAGGGGGTGCGTCAGGAAAAGCTTTTATGTGGCTGCTGCGTTTCCAAATGTTCCTCTGTGATTGACAGCTCTGCATTCAGCTTCCCATTATGGCACCTGCAGATAATGAGATATCTTGAAACCGGAATTTCCAGCGCCTGAGCCTGCCAGGAATATTATCGTCAGTGTTCTAGCAAGCCATTCCCGCTGCACACATGACCTCTACAAATTTGAAATGTCAAAACACAGCCAGGAGCTGAAACCCAGGCCACTACAGCCCAAGTGGCTATTGGCTCTTGATCGTACAGGAAGCAGGCCTTTATCTTGGGAGAATTATGGATTACCAGAAAATAGTGATCTTTTCATTAACCTATATGTATTTAGAATGTAGATAATGTCTGTCTTTTATCATTCTCGCAGCCTGTGTGTGAGGAGACCCGGTGAACGGAGGGCTCTCATTTCCCCCAGTGAATTGGGACCTATTTGGGAGCTAATTCAAGCCCATCGCATTTCTTTGTCTTCAGTGCCAAGTTGGAACCTGACTGTTGTAAGCCACTGAGGGCACATTCCCAGAGCGGCTAATGATGGAGGACATGTGTGCCTCAAACTGGAATTTTTATCTTCTAGTTGTTCTGTTTCCTCTCCACTGGGGTTAGAAGCTCAGAGCTGGTTATGAACCACCACCCCCCGCCTTCTACTCCATGGAGCTTGGAGTCTGTGTCATTCACTAGGTTAAAGGTGAATCAGGCATTCCAGGAGTTTGCAGGGTGCAGGGAATGGCGTGGGGTTGGGGGTTCTGAACACGGGACTCCAAGTTAAGGGTGAGCGGTGCAGCAGAAGTGGGAGAAGGATGCTCTCAGATCCTTGCTCTCTGAGCTGAGCTTCAAGAGGTAGGTGAAATGATTTTTCTCAAGCATGAACTGATGGCAGGAAAGATCCCAGTTGGGCAGATGCCACGTGGCTGTAGAACTGCATGAACAACAGCCTTCGGTCAATAGGTGCATGGAGCATTCAGGCGATCATGGGCACTCAGGTGGGCTTGGATCACAGAGCATCCATCTGGGCACAAGGGGAGGCCAGGCTCGAGAGAACAGTGAAAGCTCTCACCTCACACCACAGTCAGAAGGGCTGGGCTTATCCCCTGAAGTCTATAGTTAGAGCTCCTTCTAGCTTTCCCCTTCTCCCTGCTTTCCATATCGCGATACATCAGTCCTCCTGTACTCTCTGGGCATTCTGAGGCTGACCCTGCAGCTCAGACCCCTAAGCTTGGGAGCCAGGTTAGGTCACCTGCAACAGAGCATGATCCCACCTCCCAGTAATGGGTTCAGGTGGAGCCTTGAATCCAAACTGGGTCAATGAAAAGCAGCCCTGTGGTTTAATGTGGTGCCCTCATGAATAAGGTGTTCTATTGCCACTGGAATTGCTAAGCAGGCAAATTGTAAGCTTGGGCATCTTGGTACCACTTGGAGAAAGTCTACCTAGGGCTGTGCCCACACAAAGGAAGACAGCACAGGGAGAGAGAGAGACAGAGAGAGTTCCTATGGCATAATTCAACTCCTGACTTTAGCCATTCTTGACACCAATGTCCCCTCCCTTACAGTTTCACAGAGGGAGATAATACATGTTCACCTGTTAGATTAAAGAAGTTTGAGTTGAATTTCCATCTCTTGAAATTACAAAGAATCACAACTTCCCCAAAGGCACCCATTGGTTGAGTGAATACAGGTTGAGCACCCCTTATCTGAAATGTTCAGGCTCTGAAGTATTTTGGAGTTCAGATTTTTCCAGTTTTGGAACCTTTCCATGTGCATAATGGTACATTTTAAATATGAGGTCTAAATATAGGAAATTCATTTATGTTTCCTATGTACCTTCTATAGATAGTCTGAAGGTAATTTCATATATTTTTAATAATTTTGTGGATGAAACTAAGCTTCATGGTGTAGAATCTCCCACTTGTGGAGGCATGTTGGCACTCAAACAGGTGCAGGCTTGGGAGCATTTTGTACTTGATGTTCAGCCGTAGTTCTATTCTCTCCATTGTGAGTTTGGGAGAAACACCTTGACAGGAAACGGGACCAAGCTTCACACAGCGGGCCTAGCTGTGCTGGCAGAACTTACAGGTACCTCGCCACCTCCCTGCTTGCCTGGTCTCTCCCTAAGAGCCCAGGGCCCTGTTGACAGGTGCAAAGACCCCTCTGCCACCCCCAAAGTGTGAATCTGGCACTAGCTGCAGGGACTTCCAACCCACTGGCTGCCAAAACAGGAAACTCAAATGAGGTGCTCCAAGAGAAGCTATGCTGTACAAAGATTTTTGCTGAAAAGTTGAGTATCCCACCAAAGCATCAGCCTAAACACATCCTTGTGACATATCCTCTGGGGGCGACTCAGAAGGTAGACTTATCTTGGGGGGATGCCCAAGTAGCACCAAGGTCCCACCCCGTGGGAGTCATTGGCCTCCAGCTGAGGTTCAGCGGGACCTGTTTCTCCTTCTTCCTGGAGAATTTGTCTCTGTCAGGAGTGGACGGTGGCCTTCCTGCTCATCGGGGAGGCTGAAGTGGCTGGGTGCCTGCCCTCCTCCTGCAACACCAGGGCAGCAGGGCTCTTCTCAGCACCAGAAGGTGATGTTGGCCACAAGGTTTCTGTCCTGTTCAGCCAAGGGGATTCAATGTCGGTCAGGGAGTATAAACCCGTGACCATGTAAGATTGGAAAACTGTGTTTCAGGGCATCAGGACACCACGGATATACAGGCACTTTCTTGCAGAAAAACACCCAGATACACACACAGGCACACACACATCTACATATACAAACACATGCATATATATACTCACACATGGATACACACACTCACATGCAGAAACACACACAGAGACCTACACACGGGTGCACATAGTTACACACACATACACACAGAGATGCTCACATGCATGAAAACAGACACACACAGGTGCATATACATATATACACACAGACACATACACTCACATGCAGAAAAACACACAAAAAACACAGGCACACACATACAGATCCAGACACACATAGATACACACGCATCCACAAAAACACACAGTGCTTTTTAAAGACACCAAAGTCCACTCAACTCATTCCCCCAAGTCAGGCAGGCCTAACAATGGCGGGGCGAGTCCCCGCTAAGGAACTTTACCCAGGATCCTTGGAAGTCGGGGGTTTTTGTTTCCCCTTTTTCTTTCTCTCCCTATAGCATCTGAGGACAAAGAGACACTTGCAGAAGGCAGAAAAGCTCGCAGGGTAAAAGGAGCAAGGTCTGTGACAGGCGCAGGGACACGCTCAGGCACAGGGCACACCGTGTCCTGTGCGCTTCCTTCCCCTCCAACCCCGCCCAGGTAGCGGAGGCCCCGGGCCGGCAGCACCGCACAGCCCGTGAGCCCGGCGGTGCGGGGCCAGGTGGCTGTGCGCGCGCATGCGCAGGGCCGAGGCTCGGGCAGACAAAATGGCCGCCCTGTCGCCAGGTCCTTCTGCGTGGCCCTGTCGGGAAGGAGCTGGAGCCCCGGCCAGCCTGGCAGGCTGGCTGGCTGGCTGGCTCCCGCTAAGTACTAATGGCGCGGTGGTGGCGGAGGGGGACAGGAGATGAGAGACAGAACAGGGCAGCTGCAAATGAAAATCACCCTGGGGAAGGTTACAACTAGATAAAGTTTTCGACAATAAGATTCCAGAGACTGCTGACGGGAGCAAAGCTCAATATTTTAGTCTCAGTACAAATTTGCTTCAATCTTATACAACTCCCATGCAGCATTGCCCACAGCTGCATGCTGTAAACAACAAACAAATCTATTTCCATCAGCCCTGCTGATGCCAGGAGAAAAGTGTCTGAGCATAAGACATGCACAGATGCAAAGCCTCACCTGAGCCTGGCGCTGCCCTGCATTTGGCCTCTCTAACTTAATATCGTTGTTACAAAGCTATTGGTCTCCTGATAGCTGGCTGGCTCAACACACTACCTCTTCTTCCAGCTAATCTGACAACTCCGATCCAAGAAGCATCAAGGGCCCAATTAAGAAGACACATCTTATCAAGGAGCTTATTTTGCATAACAGAATACAAATGACGAATAAAAATTTAATGTTTAATAACTTAGTACAAAGAGGGCTGTTGATATAGAATGCCTGGAATTTTTATGGAGGCTGTCAGACTTGTGATAAAACTGTTATATAGGAACACTTGGCAAAAAACAGCGTAGAATTTTTCAGTAATGGTGTGTGCATGATATTGCATTAATTCTTGATGGGGAGCTAACTGTAAGCCTGGGAATCAGCCAGTTTGAGTTTCGGTTGAAGATGGGGTGTATGTGTGTGCTTGTGTGTGCACACATGCTATGCACCATCCAGACCGCTCTGAGGGTGTGACTGGACATGCACACATGTTTTGCTTAAAAAAGGAGCTGAGTGCATTTTAACGAGGACTTTACTGAGAAGCGGCTGGGTCCTTGGGAAGGCATCTGGGTGTGTCTAGCCTAGAGCAGAAACAACAGGAAATGACTGGGTGGTTTCTGTGCTAGACATCCTGATGCAAAGGGGCAGCAGGATTTTTCTTGGGGGGCTGGGCTTTGGGGCTTTGGAGGTGGGAGGGGAGCGGGTGGCATGAGGAAAGAGGCTGCAGGGCTGGCTGTGCAGAGCCAGAGACCTTATTATGCTCTGGACTCCACCACGGGCAGGAAGCCGCTAAGAGAAACACATGGACAGTCAGACTGGGCTGGAGCATTGACTTAACCGTGCTGTAGAGTCTCACCATAGCTTGGGCCAAAAGGACGCCCTTCAACAGGGCGTTCATTCTGATAGCGATTGAGAGACTTAAACTTGGCCTTGCTGTGGAAGGAGAGCTGCAGTTTTGAGAGGAGTGGGTGTGGCCACTGGCTTGACTTTTGGCTCTGCCTTGTGCGGCCTGCGGGACCCTGGACAAACCACCAGAACTCTCCACGCCTCCCTTTTTTTTTTCAACGGTAAATGTGGCTACGAGGGGTACCTTCCTATCTGATTTAAGGTAGTAACTAACCCCCATCCCCAGACTCTTAGCAATGAGTCTGGAACATGGGAAATATCCCTAGACTTGAGCTGGCCTTCATGTTGTCAACACAGTTCAGATCAGTCACACCCCCAGGGCCTGGGCCCAGAGCCATACTGGTGTCCACATTCCAAGTGGAAAGTCTCCAGGATGCCATTGAGTTCCAAACATCCCTCAAATCCCGCTTTGTTGTGGAAGTGTCCACTCACTGGGGCTACATGAGGGCCGGATTCGAGTAGATGGCTTGGAGAAGCCCACATCCCACCTGCGTCAGGGCAAGGTGAATTGCGTTCTCATCCTGCCCTGTCGCATTAGGGTTATTCCATTGAATACTAAATGGATTTCTAAAGATTAGGCGCTCAAAGGAAAGTGTGACCCCTTCAGAGTTGGCATCGAACCCTACAGGCAGATTGGAAATGGTGGGGTGGGGCCCTTGTCCAATTGGCAAGAAAGCCAAACAACACAGAACACAACCGTGAACGTTATTGTGTGGGCTAGTGAAGACCATAATTTCCTCAATGAGGCTAATATTCAAATGCAAACTTATATTAGAATTAACACTACAGGAGAGGCTCTCGCATGGAGGATTTGTTACCGAAATAAAATCTATCGGTAACACTTTCATTGTTCCATCATTATGAGCTCATTTGGTATTCACTGTAATAGCACCAATCATAATGAATTTGTTTGAGATTCATGTGGCTCTCCCACACATTAACAGAGTTTCTGCTACAATTCATCACCCAATAAGCATTAGTTAATGCAGACTTTGGACCAATAAAGATGGTCCATCCCAAGCTAGAGTTGCCTGGAGCTAGGAGTGAAAGGGACATTTTGATATTGAACCATCAGTCTGGTTCCTCCTGACTCCCATGCCTCCCCTCAAGCAACAGAGCTTTTTGGATCCCCAAACGGACATAAATGAGAATGGTCTCAATTTAGGTTTTGGAGCCCAGAGAATGAAGCTTTTCACCCCCTTGGTGCCACTAACTCAGCCCTCACAGATGTAGACTTGGGAATTAGGCCCCGGATGCCTCTGGTGGGGGACCCAGCTAGGGTAAGCAGTACTTCCTGGGAAATGCTACTTAGGCCAGAGGGCAGGGCATGCTCCTGCCCAACTCTCCAGGATCATCTTCTACAGAAAAAAAAAAAAAAAAAGTCAGGGCTCAGCTTTGGCGGTTGTGCAAATGTTTACCTTGCCTTCGACCCCTCAGCCAGGGAACCAAGCCAGTTTCTCAGCAGTCCTCACTCGCTGGCAATCAAATAGCCCAATCCTACAGAAAATAAAATCTGACTGATACTGGCCCAGTTACTCCATCACTTGTCAGGGCACCGGGTGAGAGCTCTCTATTAAACTCCCCAGTAATTAAACTTGTAAAGTGTCCCGATGATGCGCCCGAGCCTCTCGGTAATGGATTTACCTGGACCTGTTGCGATTGGGAAGGCAGCTCCATCCGTAACCATGATTCTTTCTGCTTCAATTACTCAAATATTTCATACTTATCCAGGGATTCCAGAAAACTTGTCACCCAGTGTCACTTTCCCTTAGAGCACACATGTCTGTCTCATCCCTCAGGACCTGGAGAACTCTGATCACCCGGGTGAAGGTGTGAGGTGCACGCATCCACACACCTTCCATTTGCAGCTTCTTTTTCAAAGACAAACCCCTTTAACTCCAGCCCTAAAGTGAATGGGAAAACCAAGCAGGCTTGCGTGCACCTTGAAGCTCCAAGTGGGCTGTGGCAACAGGAGCAGCGATGTGGGAGGGCTTCCTCTCTTTTCTAGCAAGGAGGGGGCTCCCAGGAGGATTTCTCCCTGATGAACTGGCCCACTGGTCCTCCACACAGCCTCCTCCGTCTGCAAACTGGAGGTAATAACGAGAAGGTTGCAAAGCTTAGGGAACACAGGAGCAGCTCTCCTCCCAGTTCCTACCATGAAGCCTGGGCTCCAGCAACATTAGAATTCAGGCTTCCTGCACCAAGCAGGGCGTTCGCATCTTAGCTGGAAACAGATGTTGCTGCTCCCCTTCGCCCACAGAAGTCCGGCTGAGCCTCCTTCCCCTGCTCTGCAACGCAGAGTTTCTTTCGATTCAGTCTCATCCCTGCCGGCTCCAACTAGAGAGGAGCAGCCCTGGAGTCGGGGGGAGGGGACAGGGTCTGACCGTCCCCGAGCTGGGTGGGTGGGTGGGTGGGTGTCAGGCAGATCTTCCTGGGAGAGCTTGCGCAAGACACGGTGGATTCCTTGGGCTTGCTTCCTTTGTTGTTGCCACCGCTGCTGCTGTTTTCCTCTCCGAGGTAGCAATGGTTTCCCATGTTAAGAGAAAATATTAAGCCATTAAGCTGTACGAGAAACAGATGCCTTTGGGCATTTTTAACCTTAGCTCGGCGGAGGAAGAAATGTCACATCACGCTGGGCTGTGCTATCCTCGGAGGGAACGCGCATCCCCGCCAGCCATGCCTCTCACCCCGGACACAGCTCCCTCCTTGCTGGGTTGATGGACTTCCCGTGGTCAATGCCCGGTCGTCGCCGGCATGAATTAGAGTGGGCACCAGAGGCCTCGCCATGGCCAGCCCTGATTCTGTGAGGTCCTGTCAGATCCTCAGTTATTTAGCATAGTTTTGGGTGAGATCAATACACATCGAGTTCAATATAAATACCAATCTGTGCCCCCAGCACCAGCCAAAAAGTGCTCTTGGGAACTGCCTGTGACCTCACCTTGACTTAGCAGACCCAGTCCTTCTAGTACAGGCTTTTTTCTTTCTTTCTTTTTTTCTTTCTTTTTTTTTTTTTAAGAGATACCTCCTTGAGAGAATTCCTCTCTGGAATTTGAGAAATAATGAATGTGGACCTCAGCAGCCCCTGGCCTTTTCGTAGTTCATAATGAAAACGAATGTTCATTTTTCCTTTAAAACTGTCTCCAGCTAAATGATACTGACGCTTTCAATTTTTAACATCATAATCAATAAAGGCTGCTTATGCACACTTTGCAAAACCATCAGTTTAGAAGTTTGAAAAAAAAATCTGCATATGGCTGCAGCTTGCTGGCTGGAACGCTCGCACACTAAATCTTCCGAGTTAAAGTTTTACTGGTGTGTTATGAGTAAAAATGCCTTGTCAGCCATCTGCCAGTTTTTCTCCTAACATCCATATTTCCAACCCTTGCTAAACATTGGGAGCATGCGGCCACAAGAGGCCACCTCTACAATTAAACAGCCGAGCGCGGCAGCAGAAGCAAGGGCAATGTCATGGGAGCGCTGTCTACTATTAATTTTAAAAGTCCGTAAAGACTAGCTCTGACCCATCCAGCAGGGTAGTCTGGCAGTTAAATGTATCAGAAACTGGTAAGCCCAGGAGAAAAAGCAGGGGAGAGAAAAGTAGAAAACAGGGGATTTTTATTAAAAAAATAAATAGAAAAGAAAAGAAAGAAAAAGAAATGCAGGAGGGAGGGAAAAACAACAACAACAACAAACAATGCACCAATGTCAAAAGCTTCAATAAATGCTAATCACGGCTGATTAATCAGTCTGTAATTCCACTGATCCAAGAAGGTTACCGAGTCAATTGTGCAAAATGAGTCCCTTCTCCTGTGTCCCTCTGCGCTGGGAGGCTCTCTGTGTTCATTTGCATCTTTTGCCAATGTTTACGAAGAATTCAGTTCATTAGCTCTTGAGCATAAAGTCAGAAATTGGAGGGGACTCTGCGTTTTCTGGCTGAGGGTAGTACTTAAAACAAATAGCATCACTTCCTCAAACATTTATAGATTAAACTAAATGGCATTAATTACTGTAAATCTCCTATTTGTGAAGGAAAAGGGGGGAAGCAAAAGAGAGAGAGAGAGAGAGAGAGAGAGAGAGATCCTCTTCCTAAACACCCACAGTGCTGAGGCAGGCTCCTTGCATTCTCATCTAATGTCTTGCAGAGTTGGGGGCAAAGTGTTTAATGGCAGAATTAACAGGGAGCGCATGGCGGGGGGGGGGTACAGGGGCTCACTAACTTTTTATAGAGCAGTGTTTTGCAAAGCTCAGAAGCAGAAGGTTGCTCTTTGAAAACCCTTATTAAAAAGAGATCCCTGCCACATATGTAGAAGTCCTCTGGGGAAAGACCTGGTTTTTTTTTTCCCATTGTTTGGCCCTCTTGAAAGATACCAGGGAGGAAGGTGGAGGAGCCGAAACCAGGCTGGGCCCTGCCACCCCCAACAGTCTGCCCTAGGCCTCACGGGGTGGATGGGGAGGCTCCTGCTCGCTCTCTCAGACCTCAGCTTGTTAGGTTGCAGTGAGGGGAAGGCGAGTACAAGGCACCATGGTTTGTAAGGCCCAGGAGTCAGCCAGCAAGGAGCCACACACCTCCCCTGGAAACGGGCATGAGCTTTGGTCCCAGGAAGGGAGAAAAAAAAAAAAAAGGCCACCTGTTCCGACTTCCCGTAGGCTGAAGGTGTTTCACCGGCCTGGTAATAGGCAGGGAGCAGGCGTGAGACCCCGGAGAGCTGCACCGCTCTGGGAGGAGCTGTCCCATGCACAAGCCCCCTGCAGTGCACAGACCCAGACAGAGTCACCACGCGATGGCTCTGAAGGCACCCAGGCACCTGCTGGCGGGAGCTAAGCCAAGCATCCACGGCCGACCCCTCAGCGCGCGGCCACTTCTGCTGCTGTTTCCCTAAATGTTTTCTAATGGCAATGTCCCCTGTCACTCCCCCTGCCCCGCCCACCATTCCCTCCCCGAATCTCTGCAAGGAACCAGCTACGGGGCTGGGGATGCTGAGCGGAACTCCACTGGTGAGGACCTGCCTCCTCTGAGCTCAGGAGGAAGGAGGGAACTCCAGGAGCCTAAAGAGGCAGTTAATCATCAGGTTGAATGGTAACATCTCCACCTCCTCCAGGAAGCCTTCCTTGATCTCCCCAGGAGGTATCCCTGGCCCTCTCTCCCCTGTGTATCTAAGCAAGACACAGAAAACGCTGTTGTCTAATGCTGATCATTGCATTTTCTCTTCTGACTGCAAGCCTCCTGAGGACAGCACGGCAGATATGGTGATCCTCTGGACTCAGCACAGCGGTAGGACTAAACATACTCAGTAAACGTTTGTTGAATGAATGAATGAACCTCAGTCCCCAGACCCTCCGCAGGCAAAGCAGTTCCCTCCCAGCTGTGAAATATCACAGCCGGGGGCTGAGCCCCTGTCTCCTTAGGTCCCAGAAACGAACCAGTTAGCAGAGAGAGTGTGGAACATTCGATGTGCAGCTGTTAGGGGAGCCCCCGGTGAGGTCACGAGATGGGAACGCAGAGCCAGGCCCACGTGTGGCCAACAGGGCAGAGGCGAGGTAGAAATGACTTCTATGGCCCTTTGTGCCTGCACCATCAGCAGCTCCGGATACGAGCGCCTTGAGGGCAGGACCCTGGTTTTGTCTGCCTGCCTCTGGGCCTGGCTGGGAGAAGCAGCCCGGGGAACCCTCACTGACCCATCAGAGGGGGTCAGGGCCAAATGCACCGAAGCTCTGGTTTCTGCCTGGCAACAGATCCAGGAGTCGGAGAGGGTCCACGCCGCCTGGTGCTTCCGAGCAGGGGGCCACACACACCCAGAGATGCCGTCTCAGGATTGCAGGAGAGGCTGGGATTGTTTAGGTCAAGGTTTCTCCTGGAAATCTCTTGGGAGAGCTTCCTGGTGTTGGCGCTCCCCGTGTCCAGTCTCAGGAGGGGAATCAGGTGAATAAGCCAGCTTGCCTCGTATACAAAAATATCTGTGTCTTGTCTTTTGTGACATTGTGCCCGAGATGCTTGCATCGTTGAGAGGGGAGAAGCGAGTCATGAGGCTACAGCCCCCACTCGGGTCCCCTGCCACCTGTTCAGCCTGAGCACGAACACAGTAGCAGTTTCCCATGGGCCCAGTGCACCTCCCTGCAGCTACCCCAGCAGCTCTCACTGGCCTGGGCAAGCCACAGCGGCTGGAGCCAGCATCCACGGCCCCGGGCGGGGGTGGAGGGCAGCTCCCAGGGCCAGCCCTGCTGTTGTCAGACCCTCTGCCCGCTCACACCCAGGTGGGTGCCTGGGCAGCGGCTGGGGTGGGCTCCAGGGCAGGAGGCTCATTACAGTGGGCTCCTCACCGCTCTCCTCGGCTTCCTGATTCATCACGTTTTTTTATTAGCTCTCTTTTCCCTGATAAACCTTTGCAGAAGAGGAGCTCATGGAAACAGCTGGAGCAAGTCCCTTCAGCAGGTGGAGTTTGGCAGGTAGATTCCCAGATCCAGCCGCCAAATCGCTCAGGCTCCCACTGAAATGAGGGGAGCAGAGAGAAGCGGCAGAAAGCAGCCTCGGCTTCTTTAATTCAGGGAAGGTGAAGGCCACGGGCGAGGGGGCGCTGCTCTTAACCAATGCATTCGGGTTGCAGGCATCTTTCTCAATCAAGTTTAAAAAAACAGAGGTACAGTTGCTTCACAGAGGTTTTCGGTTTTGTCTGTTTGATGAGGGAGGGAGGATGAGGCTTGCCTTGGAACAGGTGCTGCCGCGTGCCCTCCTTCCTCTCCCAACCTCTGTCCTCTCACCTGCCGTCTCTCGGCCCCTTTCTCTTGCTGAGTTCAATCTGAAGTCAAATGCCCAAGAAAATGGGGGAAATCAGGGGCTTTGTTCTGAATTATCTTTAATGGGAAATTTGAGGATTTGGTGGAGGGGAGAGTCGGACCTGAAAGTTGTGTTGTTGGTGCAGCATTGGCCGTGTTTGCATTTAAATCCTGCTCAGGCTGGGACAGGACCTCTGTGTGCTGGGAGGAGATGGCCAGCACCAGCCATCCTTCCCGGAAACACAGTCCGGGCTTGCTCCTCCCACTTCTCCCCACGGGTGGCTTTGCTTTCGCCTGGCCACCGTGGGAACTGGCTCCAGTCATTGACAAGGAGCAAGGCAGGAGCCGCTTCCCACAGCTGGCACTGTGCTATGCCTTGCCTAGTGCTGTGCTCCCTTCCTAGCCACAGGGGACTGATTGCAGGACCCCTGCAGGGACCAGAATCCCAGGATGTTCAAGCCCCTCCTAGAAAACGGTACAGTATTTGCATAGAGCCTACACACTTCCTCCCTGCTGCTTTAAATCATGTCCTGGTGATTGCAATGCCCGATGCAATGTGCACATTGTGTAAGTGGAGGTTACACCAATTTCTTTATGGAGTGACGGCAAGAAAAAAGAAGTGTTCGGTGTGGCACAACCATGGTAGGCTAATGACGTAGTTGCAAGTCAGCAATAATGAATATTCTATCCTCAGACTATATTGGATTCGTGGTTGGTTGACTTTGTAGATGCCAACCTGAAGGCACCAAAGGCAGACTGTATAAATGGTCAGTATCTTAAGGATTTCTGCAGTGGATATGAGACAGGCTCTCTACATTATAAAGCTAGCACGTTGGGCTTGCTCGGGGCAGGAAAACAGATTCCAGTTTCACACTCATTGTAACGGGTTCGCCATGGAGACTGGAATGCTGAACTTTGGGGAGCTCTGTGTGCACAACCGGGCTGACCAGAACAAAGGTCTCCTGGGGTGGGGACTTTGGCTAAGGACCCGGTAAAGAGGAGTCCTCACCTGTTTCCTTTCTGGACCTAGAATCTCTGAGCTCATTTTCAGTTCTAGCAAAAGGCATCAAGAGACACTCAAGAACTTTCTCTGAGTCGCCAGTTTTGCAAATTAAATACTAGATGGAAATTGCTTTATCTGAGGGCTGTAACAGCTTCCCCCTCACCCACACTCACTGCTGTTTGTGCAGGGCTGGGAGATGCTGGTGGCCAGCTGTTTGACTGACTTCCGTGTGATTAGCAAAAGCGAATACACACATCCTTGCAGGGCAGATCCAAGTCTGTGGAGGCTTTTCGTTGCCTTTTCTTTGACATTTTTCAGAGTTAAATATCCATTTGCACCACAACTGGCTTGCACATAAAAAAAAAGGAAAAAAAAAGGGTAAAGATTATGAGATGTCTTTCTTGTAATATTTAATAATCACATTGCAACACTGATACACATTGCACTGCATTTGCAAACCTGTGTTTCCTCTAAAAATTACACCCCAGCATTTAATTCACCAAAATAACTCATTTTATACAGCACAACAATGTAGTAAAATAACTCATCTCGACTATGTGGATATGAATAGATTTAACACATCTGCATCGAACAAAATGAATTAATCTAAAAACTGAGAAACTGCTGTTCTCTTGCGAGAGTTACCGATTATTCTACCATTCCCCTCCGTTTACTTGTTTGTTTTTGTTAAATTACTTTAGGAATTAGGAAATGAGAAAAGCAGAAACACTGCGTAGGTTTTCTACTTGGAGTAGGGGAACGAGGCATAAATAATCATTTGTGCTATATCTTATTTCATTAAAAATTATATTTACAATTGCACAGAGACCAGGGAGAGGCCTCCCTTCGCTGTGGGTTCTTCTGTCTAATCCTTGGAAAATGCTGTATTTCCATTACAGCAGTCTCCCGACAGAAGTCTTAGATATTGAAGTCATTGGGGAAGCTGTGTAGAAAAGCACGGTGGGGCTCCCCCTGGGAGGAGAGTTCATCTGCAGGCATGGGGCGGCGACCCCTGGGGAGGCGCAGGTGTGCGGCAGTGGACTCCGCCACAGCCCAGGTGCTGGGTCTGGCCCCGGCCTTCTTGGTTGCAGGGGCATCACAGGAAGCAGAGCCCTTCTGTGACTGAGGGCTCAGGGTGCACGGAACCCACTGCTGGGGAGGGAAAGGCATGCTTGTTGCACAGCCGACATGGGGCTGGGTGTTCCTGGACCCTGGAGGGCTTCTCCAGGGCAAAGGACGTGATGGCAGCAAGTAGCGTCTGCTGGGTCTTGTCGCTCACACAGCCAGCAGGTCTTGTCCCCTGGGCACTGGGAAGACACCCTCGTGTGGAAAGGGAAGGAAAGACCCAACCTGTGGATGCAGACCCACGAAGGAAGGGCTGAGATTGGGTTCTTGACATGTTTCCTATCCACGTCACACTCGGATGCCCCACCCATGGCTTCCGGTTCAGACTCCATGCAACGGAGAAACACTTGTGCAGCCGCCAAAGAGCAGAACCTTCACCTCCATGATGCCTTCCCTCCCATGAATACCGGAATCTCTCCAGCAGGCGCTCCTGTCGATTATTTATCCATATCTATGAAGTCTTTCTAAAGCATTCAACTTAGTTTTCATAAGGGGGAAATACCTATGTTTTTCACTTTTATTTAATCCATTTGCACAATTCCTTAAGTAGCATCATGACAATTACAAGTAAACCAGATGGAGCCGGCACTGTGGCATACCAGGTAAAGCCGCTGCCTGCAGTGCTGGCACCCCATATGGACACTGGTTCAAGACCCGTCTGCTCCACTTCCGATCCAGCTCTCTGCTATGGCCTAGGAAAGCAGTAGAAGACGGCCCAAGTCCTTGGGCATCTGCACTCACACAGGAGACCCAGAAGAAGCTCCTGGCTTCGGATCAGCTTAGCTCTAGCCATTGCGGCCATCTGGGGAGTGAACCAGCGGATGGAAGACCTCTCTCTCTGTCTCTACCTCTCTCTCTGTGTAACTCTGACTTTCAAATAAATGAACAAATCTTACAAACAAAAAATAAACAAACAAACAAGTAAGCCGGATGTAGCAGTCTTGGGAATAAACTCATCTACCTCCCGATCAGCATTCGCTCGGCCCAGGGACTCCAGGCTCAAGCACTTGAGATGCTGCAGGTCTTTATCAGAGTCTTCTTGAAGGAACGGCCTGCTCTGGCTAAGGGTGTTACTATATCAGGCTCAGTGTGAAAGCAGAGGTCTTCAGGTTAGGACCCTGGGCATGAACCAAAGGATGTGGCCCCTTGCTGAACAGTTTACCTGTTCTCCTGGTGGAACAGGGAAGTGTTCTTAGGAAGGGAAGGAGGCAATTTTATCCAGGTTGTCTTTTATCTGCTTTTTAAAAATTTACTTCTGTATTTGAAAGGAAGCTTGACAGAGAAGGAGAGAGAGAGAGAGAGAGGAAGAGAGTGGGGGGATCTTTCCTCCACTGTTTCACTCTCACATGGCTGCGATGGCTCAGGATGAGACAGGTGGAAGCCAGGAACCAGGATCTCCCTCCAGGTCTCCCACATGGATAGCAGCCAGCTAAATACCTAGGCTGTCTCCTGCTGCCTTCCCAGGCTCATTAGCAGGGAGCTGCATGGGAAGCAGAGCAGCCGAGACTTGAACCCACACTCATGTGGGATGCAGGCGTTGCAAAGCCATAGCTTAGCCTTCTGTGCCACAACACTGGTCCCCCAGGTGGCCTTTTGGAAAGCTCGCTGGGCTGTGATGAGTAAAACTAAACACGTGATGCACTGGGCTGTTGCTCCCTCCCCCTTTCCCCTTCTCATAAAAGTGTTTGCACCCACAGCTCCTGTGCTGTGGTTTAGTGGATCCTCCAGATAGGAACAGGTGTCCCATTGCTTTTGCACTTAGCCAAGTGCTGGCTCTGGCCAGCGGCTGCTGAGCGACAAGCCATAACAACAGGCTTGCCATGCGCGTGTGTGATCTGGCTCGCTCTCTTGCGCTCCTGCACTGGGCCAGGAGACAATCACGCCCAGACAGACACTGTCCCTCCAGCCCAGACCCTGGAAAGGGAGGCCTTGGAGCAGACCCCGATCTACCCCAAAGCCTGGAGCTAAGTTACCGCATCCAAGCCACGGGCCCAGAGTGTGGGATGCACATTTGCGGTGGTGAGCCGTTGAGGTTTGAGTTCTGTTTCTTACAAAGCATTACTGCAGGCGTCGCACACGCAACCACAGACGGCATACACAGCGCAGTCCCCTGAGGCTATAATGCAGCTGAAGGATACCTTCTTGCCTGGTGACCTTGTAGCTTCATGCATTACCTTGAGCTTGTGGTGCCGCTGTGCCAACACTTGTGTAAAACTGTAGCATGCTCAATTATGTCCAGAGCAGAACACTTGACTTTATGACAGATGATGCATTACTGGATTTGTATTTACTACACTGTACTTTTCATCATTACTTTGGGGTGTGCTTCTTCTACTTAGTAAAAGATTAGTTTATTTGAAAAGTTAAGTTACACAAGAGGGAGAGGCAGAGGCACAGAAAGAGACAGAGAAAAACACAGAGAGAATCTTCCATCCACTGAGTCACTCCCCAAATGGCTGCAACAGCCAGAGCTGGGCCAAGTCAAAGCAAGGGTCTCCCAGGCTAGTGCAGGGACACAAGCACTTGGGCCATCTTCCACTGCTTTCCCAGGTGCACTAGCAGGGAGCTGGATCAGAAGTGGAGCAGCTGGGACTCGAATTGGCACCCATATGGGATGCCAGTGTTGTAGTCTGCAGCTTTGGCTGCTATGCCACAGTGCCAGCCTCTACTTGTTAAAATAAATAAACAAAACCTGCTGTGACACAGGGTGCTGTGTTACCGGGGAAGTCACCTCGTGCATCTCGTCACAACTGTGTCTCCCAATGCCATCACTCTCCGTTGCACTTGACTTCATCTCATGTGGCTCTGTGCATCGCAGCCCTGGAAGCAATAGGCTGTGCCATCCTACACTCAAGCAGCCTGGCTGTGGAGTGACAGCACCCTTCATGGCCGTGGCAGTGATGAAATCTAATGAGACCCTGTTCTCAGTACACGCCCCTCCCACTCGGGTAAGTGACCCAGGCCTGTAGACAGCAGTGAGTGACAGGAGAAGCAGGGAGCCGCTCCCTGGGCGTCACCCAGCCGAGTGACCCTGGGCCAGTCCTGGTCCCTGTGTGGGCCTGGCTGTCAGCAGAATGAGGCAGCTGCTGGAGAAGACCTTGAGGGCCCTTGTCCCTTCTAGGGGCAGTGTTGGAGCGGAAGAGACGCAGCATCCCCGGTTCTGGCTGGGCTCAGGTCTTCGGGCAGTGATGGTGTCCACCCCTTTCTCCAGGAAATGGGGCTGGACTTCATGCACCTGGCACTCCACAGTTACACAAGCAGGTGGCCTCAAAGGACACAGAGAGGCAGCCCTGTCCCAGTGTCCTCGAAGTCGGGGACCCTTACTCCCTGCTACGGCTTGGGTGTGATGTATTCCAGAATGGTTCATGGGTTAAGCGTGGTTCCCAGGGTGACTGTGCTGAGACATGGTGGGGCCTTGGAAAGGTGGCCTAGGGGGAGATGGCTGGGCCACGGCACGTGGCCCTGGGGAGGGGTTAGTGTAGTTCTCGGGGTCTCCAGTGGGTTCGCTGTGATAGCAAGCCCTGCCCAGGGTCTTTCTTCCTCCTGTCTGGCAGAGCGAGTGCTCTCTGCCTCTCGTCACTGCAACCTCACCATTGGCCAGGCTGTGATGGAGCCACAAGACCCCCCCCCACCAGAGGTCACACTCCTGGGGCCACTCATTCTTAGTCCTTCAACCTCCTTTCTTTATGAGCCCCCCAGCCTCCGCGTTCCGTTACAGCAACAGAAAGTGCACCAGGATACCTTCCGTCCACCCGTACCGGGTGAGCAGTCACACACCCTGAGCTCTTTGACCATCGCCTCCCAGAGACCCAGAGACGGTCACAGGGTCCCCAGGGGCACTTCCTAACAGGCAGGAGACTTTGTGCTTGGAGCCAGGCCTGGGAGGAGCAGCTTCAGGCTGAAATTTCCGGGGAAGGGTGATTATCACGGAATCAGTAATAAGGATGGGAAAGAGTGTGTTGAGAACAATGGGGCTGCCTCCCGGTGCAGTCACTTTAAGGTATGTCACCTTCTCCTACACCAGGGCCACTGTCACAAAGGCAACTTCATCTAACTAATTAGCAGGGTTTGCCACTTTACAAATCTGCCGTGGCTCTCTTGGCACGGAACAGCTGCTAAGGCAAAGAGCTGTAGGAACCTATTAAAAATCACAGGCCTGAAAGAGACGCAAGGCAAGGGGGAAACCGGAGGAAGAGAGCAGGGAGGCAGCAGGTCAGAGACTGGCTGCCCCCGGCTGGGTCCACCCGAGCAGGAAGTGGTTAACCCGAGTCCAAAGGGAGGCCCACCCTCCTCCTGGGCCAGGCCTCTGATCTGCGCACTTGGCTTTCCCTCTTGAAGCGCACTCTGGTTTTAAAGCGGCTTTGAAGGAACGCTCTCCCGCCGACTGCAACCTGTCACTGCACCCTGTCATCCGTCCAGTAATTAAAATCTGACTGATTTACTGACTGGCACCGACCATCATAGCTCAGGAGTTAGCTGATGTTCCTCTTTCCCAAGGCTAAATTTACTTGGTGAAAAGAGACCGCTGGCTCCCAGGCAGAGCTGTCATTCAGCGGCCGTGCAAACCATAAAGATAGCTAACAGAGCCCGCGCCAGCCATCTTTGGTTTATTCTATTCTAATATTTATCGCCACCCGGCAAACGAACATAATGCAGACCAGTTAGGGAGAGCCGTGCAGGATGGTTTGTGGGGCCGGGGCGGCGTGCCAGCGGGGCCCTGGACAGGCCGCCCTGAAGGGGTCAGGGCGTGGCCCTACGGGGCCCTGGGGACTCTGCTGGGCTGCAGCGGGCTCCTTAGGGATGAGGGTTCAGGGGCGGAGTCCTGGTGTTGTGGCAAGTGTGAACAGCCAGGGGTCCCTTTTCACAGCCCGGGGCTTCACCTCCCTGAGCCTTTGGGGGAAGGTTGAACTGGCGCTCCCCAGGGCGATCCGTGTCCATGACCCAGCTCCCTCTCTAACTCGGTCACTCAGCAGTGAGTCTCTCTGCCAGTATCACTTACTCCCGCCGTGACCATCCGTCAGTGGCCCTGCGAGCGACAGTTGCTCATCCTGTGAGAGGTATTCACTGTGTGACCATTACTCAGTCACTCAGCAAGCATCACTCATTCATCGGGGAGCGTCACTCACTCTGCGAACATCATTCATTCACGCCGTGAGCCTCTGCCTGGCCCAGGCCCTAAGCTGAGCATGGGGGACAACGTCCACAGAGAACAGGCCCTGGGGAGGGCAGCGCCACGGAACAGCTGACGCACGTGGGAGTGGGTGTGACCATCCGGGGCACTTGCAGCAACACCAGAAGGACAGCGGGAATGGGAACTCAGGCCACTGAGGCGGCGCCGTGCACACTGGGGATTCAGGGACAGCAGCAGCTGCTGTGTGGGCAGCGCTGAGACCAGGGGAGGCTGTGACCCACTCGGGGGACAAATCCTGAGAAGCCCCTGCGCTCGCCCAGGCACAAGCCGAGCTGTGGCTAAGAGTGAGCACCACCTAGATTTCACACCTGGGCACTTGTTGCCTCCTCCTATGCTAGCCCGGCTGCGGTGATGAAGTAGCACCAGGGCCAGCTGTCTGCTGCATCCTGCTCCTGTGATTGACACTCACAGGACTCACCAGGCTGGGGGCAGTATATGTGATATTTACAGTATACACCAAAGTAAGTACAGCATCACACATGTACATGTATGTAGCAAAGTCTCACACAGTGACATATATGTTATGTGTACATGCGCACAGACATGCATACACACATAGATGTACACGTGTGTATACATGTGTGTGGATACACATATGTGTGTGCATATGCATGTGTGTATATAGGTATGTATATACGTGCACGAGGATAGATACATATACACACAAAGGCACACACATAGGCACATGTACATACATGCACATATACATGCATGTATACGTGTGTGTGCATGCTCTGGATAGATACATACATGCACACGTGTACATGTATATATGTGCACGTGTGTGTATATGTGTGCAGTGTAAGTGTGGATAGAAGTACACATGCAGATTGATACATGCATACAGATAATGCATACACACATACATGCAGACTGATAGCTGTTAGCTAAAACAAACCCATGGTTTCTTTGTCAGGAAAATTAAGAGGGGTCGGAAAGGACATAAGGAGACCCTTCCAGTGAGAGAGTGTTTTTCTGTTCCCAAACACTCTCTCGGGATACCTCCCCTCCTTTGCACTCACTGGAGGGCAGAACTGCTGGGGGAATCCTTGAGAGGGTGGAGATGGGTCAGACCAAGCCACAGGAGGCAGAAGCTGACAGGGTGCTGTCGCCTTGTAGGGATCAAGCTCCCTGCTGCCCAGCCAGGGCAAGGGCTGGCTCAGGCTACAGAGCAAGGCTATGGGGCACGAGAGCCAGAACTGGGCTGGTCTAAAGCCAGGAGCCAGGAGCTTCCTCCGGATCTCCCACAGGGGTGCAAGGGCCCAAGGACTTGGGCCATCTTCTACTGCTTTCCCAGGCCGTAGGAGAGAGCTGTATAGGAAGTGGAGCAGCCAGGACTCGAACTGGCACCCACATGGGATGCCAGCACCACAGGCAGAGGCTTAGCCTACTACACCACAGCGCCAGCCCCCATTTGTGGTTCTTGAATCAAAACTGTGACTCCAGGGTCCAATGAAACTCAACACAGCACTTTTCCCCCATAGGAACCAGCATGGAGGACATGTAAGAACTGAGACCCAAGACCTTCTCCAGCCGCGACTCTGCCTCCTCCTCTGGGGCTGGAGTGATGGGAGGCTCCACCATGCGTTTGAGTGTGCTGCCGGCCGTCTGCTCGCCGCAGCTACCAGGGAAGATGTAAGCTTAGACCAAAGCAAGGAGGAAAGAGCAGACACGGGCACCCTTATTGCCAAAAGCTTAGAATGTGCCCTTGATCCAGTCCCAAGCGCCCCAAAGGGCTTTGCCCTGGCAGCAAGAGCCCTCTGCCTTCTGGTTAGAGCACCCCCTGCCCAGGCAGCCACCGGCGATCTCCCCACGGGCTCCTCCGCCCCAGAAACTGGGCAGGGGGCTGCGAGCAGAGGAAGTTGGTGTTTTTATTTTGAATAAATCAATTGGCTAATCGGGTGGGATTTTCCATCTGGGAGTTGAAAGGGCAAAAGGAGAACAGTTAATTTCTCAAACCTTCACTTTAAAATACAGCCCCCCGTCTACAGGCTGCGTGTGATGCAGGGTCCGGGCGGGGCGTCAGGAAGTGGTGTCAAGGCCAGAAAGAACATATTTTAAAGTAGCAGCAAGTAAATTAAGCTAATTAAGCATTCTTAATGCCTGGGAATCTCCCTCCGTGTCTCTCTCTCTCTCTCTCTCTCTCTCTCTCTCTCTCTGTTTTTCTTCTAGGAGACCCTGCCTCAAAGACAACACTTCCTTCTCTTTTTTGCTCTTTTGCACTCACAGCCTGGATTGTCACCATTGCTTCTCGATCCCTGGCGACTCCATCATCTGACCCTGGCTAAGCTGGGCAGGACGCCTGGCCTGTCCCACTTCGGCCTACCGTGGGGCGCAGAGGGGCTGGGAGAAGACTTTGAAAGGCACAAACAACAGCAGGTCAGGGGGATGCCAGGTGCCACCTCCCAGGTAGAGGTCACAGAGGTTAATGAGATAAAGAAGCTGAGGTGTTTCTGGAAATTCTCAGGAGGAAAGGTGTTGGCTACACTGGGGCTACGCCTGTGGCTACTTCTGTAGCTCAGTGCCCTATGTGGTGGGTTGTCGCTGAGCAACCTGCTTATTCTTAGAGCACACTCCAGGCCGTGCACAGAGCAGCCCAGGGCTCTGATGCAGAGGATGAGCTGCAGAGACGGCCCCGAGATGGGGAGGGAGGTCCTGCCACTGAGGCAGACAAGCCGTCCAGACTGGGAGGCAGAGTGCTCAGCTTCTGGACACGGCCTCTGTGAGACTCAGCCAGAGTCACACGCACACACGCACACACACACACACACACTCAGCCCAGACAGGCAACCGGCGAGCACCAGGAGAAGCAAGTGGCTAGCAACACGCATCAACTGTGTATTTATTTACTCTACGAGAGGTGAATGCCAGCGTATACCCACTTGGTTTTATGTTAGAAAACAATGCCTCATAAACTAAACCCTCGCCCAGCAATTTTATTACATTTACCTTGATAATATGTTGCGAGCCATTTAAATAGAACAAATTCACCAACACACCATCATCAACCGTGAAGAGACGATACGGGCACCGTGGTTTTTAGGCGATATATAAATTGGGTGGAGTATTAAGAGCAAAGATGATTCATATTCAAACCACAGTGCCATCGCGTCTTTTTTTTTTTTAAGATTTTCTTTATTTATTTGAAAGTCAGATTTACAGAGAGAGAAGGAGAGGCAGAGAGAGAGAGAAGTCTTCCATCCACTGTTTCACTCCCAAATTGGCCGCAACTGCCGGAGCTGCGCCAATCCAAAGCCAGGAGCCAGGAGCTTCTTCCAGGTCTCCCACGTGGGTACAGGGGCCCAGGGACTTGGGCCATCTTCTACTGCTTTCCCAGGCCATAGCAGAGAGCTGGATTGGAAGTGGAGCAACCAGGAGTCGAACCAGCGCCCGTATGGGATTCTGGCACTGAAGGCAACGGCTTTACCTGCTATGCCACAGTGCCGGCCCCCATCACATCTTAGATATAAACTTGGAATGGAGAGGCAGTGACGTTGTTTGTGGAAATGTGGGGTGGAGCAGTGACTGGTGGCAAACAAATAATGACGCAACGCTCCATGCTACTTGTACATTTCCAAAACAAGATTGCCAGCCTTGGGATATTGTGATCAACCCAAGAGACTGGGCATGGGACAGTCAGAAAGACCAACGCATGGGGCAAGTGCTCCAGGAACTCCTCAGGCCTGCCGGCTGCAAACTCTAGGAGGTTCCTAGTCTCCTCTTATGCATTCTTGGTGACACTCACCCTCGCTGGGACTCCTAGAGGGTCACTAGGAAGCAGCCCTGGGTGATATGCAAATGTGAAAGTTGATGCTATTCACCTGCAGGAGTCAAAAACAACTCACCCTCCTTCAGTGAATAGGGACGGAACAAGTGAAATTACTGAAAAGGAAGCATAGACTAAGGACTATGGAATCTCAGAAGAGAATCTTTTGGTTGAGTGGAAGGTTGGGGGCAGGGGACAACAAGGACAGTAGCTTGTGGGAGACACCAATAATAGCACCAGAGAAACAAGGCTGAGAAATGGACAAGGGGTGGAATGAGAGCCCCCTCTGGTTGGAGAGGGGTACTGCAGCAAGGAGTGATGGGCTAAAGCCTGGGCCATTGTCCCAGGGAATCGGGGGTCTGGCTAAATGGGTTGTCTGCTGCACTGGTGCTCAGGGTGGCATTGAGGGAGACAGGCGTGGGGCCAGCTAATGCTAAATCCCGAAGATAATCCCCTGGCTCACCAGTGAGTGGCCACAGATGAGGGGTCTTCACCAGAGCTCATGGAAAAGGCATATTGTAAAGAAAGCACACAAGGATTTCAAAATGACTCTCCCTAAAATAGATTTAGCTACTAATTGTTTTGCATGAATGTTTTAAAGTGATCTTGGGCAGTTGGTGGGGTTTTCAAGTTTACCAAACAGAAGAATGGGTTTTCCTACCCAGAAAACCTAAGTAACATGGAAAATCTCCTCCCCCACCCTCATCTCAGGCCACTGGGGCAACCCTGGGGTACGATTTTGCAAAAATCACTGATTTTTAGGGCTTCAGTTACTCCAGCCAGGCTGCTTATTAGGGGTGGAGAAAATCAAATCAGTGGCTGGGAGGTGCAACCCTTCTTTAAAGTCCAGCTCAGGATACCCAAATCCTTCCAAGATTAAACCTTGGACTCAAGAGCTCTGAATTCAAATCCAACCTCCGCCACAGAGCGGCTGCAAGGAGCTGGCACCTCGTTGTCCTTCCTGTGAAAGGGGAGGCATGGCATCCGCCATGCAGGTGGCACTAGAAAATTCAGAGCATGACACAAATGATGGGTCTCCCCAGGCCTACCTCTGAGCAAAGGGAAGGGAGGGCTGACCTTGTACCCAGCAGGTTGGACCCTCAGGTCTCCCTGGTCCCAGAGAACCAGTGTCCTCCAAGGTAAGGCCTGGTTGGACCCCAGCAGCCTCCTAAGTAAGCCACCCAAAGACGCCGCTCAGCCCTGTCTCCGGAAAGTGCCTGCTCGGACTCACTGATTTCATGAAGGAGAAAGCCCTACATCAGCACAGCAGCTCCTCCTAGGTCATGACTCCTGCATTCTTTCCAAACCTTTTCTCTTTTTTTTTAAGGTTTATTTCATTTATTTGAAAGGCAGAGTTACAGAGAGAGGTAGAGACAGAGAGAGAGGACTTCCATCTGCTGGTTCACTCCCCAAATGGCCCCAACAGCCAAGACTGGGCCAGGCTGAAGCCAGGAGCCAGGAGCTTCTTCCCAGTCTCCCAGGTAGGTGCATGGGGCCAATGGGATGCACTTGGGCCTTCCTCCATTGCTTTCCTAGGCCATTAGCAAGGAGCTGGACAGGAAGTGGAACAGCCAGGACTCGAACCGGCGCCCACATGGAATGCCGGCACTGCAGGTGGCTGCTGTATTCCCTACACCACAGCGCCAGCCCCCTGATGATGCTTAACCAAACACGGCTCTGTGGTCTTAAAGGCATTGAGGACAAAGCAGGAGCGAGGTCTTCGGCTTTCCTTCCAGTATCTGATCCAACCTCACCAATTTCCCATGCCCCCTAAAATTTATTCTAGGTGGTCGTCTTTTTTTTTTTTTTAATTCTCCTCACACCACAACCCACCCCACCCCACACATGAGGGAGGAAGAGAGAAGAGAGAGGGAAAAGAGGCCCAGGCAGCCTGACTCAGGCAGGAGCTGGGGCGCTGCATCGCGGGGCTGACTGTCCCCAAGCTGCCCCAAGGCCACGGAGACAGCCCTGCAAGTGGTGGCCCCCTGGGCCCCTTCCCCCTCCTGGGCGCACCTGAGGGTCGGGGCCTTGCATCTAATTGGACAGCTGGGCCGGTGCAAGTGGCCTGTCGTGCCAGCCGCCTCGGCGGCCACAGTGACAGCTGTATCACTTCCCTGATGTGAGTGGGTGCTGACACGCCATCAGCTTCTCTCTAATATCCTTCCAGCGGCCTGACAGCTGTCCGGCAGGGGCCAGTCAGCCCGACAGCCGCCCCCACCGGCGCGGCCCGGAGCAGCTTCGGGAGGAGAAGCAGCCAGCAGAGACTTCAGATGAGGCTTTTGTCTCCTCCCGAAGCAAACTCCGAGAGCGGAGAGCCGCAGCCAGGGTTGCGGCGGCTGCGGAGGGTCTGGCTTCGGAAAGGCGGATGAGGGGCGGTGGGGAGACCCTGCCCACAGCGGCTGCGCTGCGGCTGCAAACGCAGGGTGCAGCAGTGGCACAGAGAGGGGCACCTCACAGGGGATCTGCCCGGACGAGGCAGCTTGTACTGTGTCTCTCCGGTTCTCACCTACCTGTCCAGCATATAGCGCCAGGTGGAAGAAGCTGCCTCTTAAAAAGCCAAGTTCAAAACCCTGTGGCGCCTACACAGCAACGTCTCTGTCTCCCCGCGTGACTGCCTTGTGGTCTGAGGGCTTTGTTCCACTGCGCCAGCCCGCACCCCCTCGGCAAGTCTCTGTTGCAGGAGCCACTCCCTCTCACTCTTCCCCTACCTGGAAGGGCACTGCTAAGCTGGGGTCCAGGGAGCCTGTGCTCCTGCCAGGCGGGACATCAGCAAGGCCCAGGTCAAGAGTCTGTTGCTGTCCAGCGACATGGCTGTCTGTCGCTCTTGCTCTCCACGACAAAGTGGGCAGGAGAGGAGGGGAGAAGGAAACCTGGATGTGAGAGAAGATGGCCGAGCTTCCGGGGGTCTCGGGACACAGAGCTCTTAAGCTGCAGCTCCCGTGAGGGTAAGAGGAAAGGATGGTCACCCAGGAGCCCTGGAGAAACTCCGGGACCCCAGCCACCCAAATGCAGCTGCTGGGGATCCACCAGCCTCTGTCCCTTGTCTCCGCTCATCTCTGAGTGTTCGCTTCCCGCCCCTACTCCCTGCATTTGGCACTTTGTTTTCCTCTGTGGTTAAAGCAAAGCCAAACAAATTATCAGCACTCCCTAAACTTTGAAGCATACAGCCTGAGAACTTAGAAGAAAAAGGTCCTGGTCGCTTCTCCTCAGTTTCATGATTAAGAGTCTCCAAGAGCCGGCGCCGCGGCTCACTAGGCTAATCCTCCGCCTTGCGGCGTCAGCACACTGGGTTCTAGTCCCGGTCGGGGCGCCGGATTCTGTCCCGGTTGCCCCTTTTCCAGGCCAGCTCTCTGCTGTGGCCAGGGAGTGCAGTGGAGGATGGCCGAAGTGCTTGGGCCCTGCACCCCATGGGAGACCAGGATAAGTACCTGGCTCCTGCTTCGGATCAGCGCTGTGTGCCGGCGGCGGCAGCGGCCATTGGAGGGTGAACCAATGGCAAAGGAAGACCTTTCTGTCTCTCTCTCTCCCTGTCCACTCTGCCTGTCAAAAAAAAAAAAAAAGTCTCCAGGAGGCAGGTGGTTGGCTGGCTTGATCAGGTGTCCCCTGCTGAACCAAAAAACCTGTGCCCAGGGGGTTCTCCTGTGGGCTTCATGGGACAGCTTCCCATGATAGATGGGGGCCAGTGGCGCAGGTGTTTCCTGAAGAGGAAGGCACTGAGCAGAGAAAGCCAGACCTAACCACTGATCCAAACTCCTGCACAAAAGGAGACGATGAGAAAGTTTACTAAAGGACATTTTTAAAAAAATGAAAGTCCATGTAGGAGTTGACTCCCCACTACCTTGAGTTGGACTTCATTCACAATGCTGAGCCTATGAGGAATAATTCAGAAATATTACTCTCCAAAGCACACCTGTCTGCAGACCAGCTGAGGGCTCACTCAAAAAGCAGGAGACCAAGCCTATCCCCTCTGCACTCCTTGCCTGTCTTCCGTTCTGAACTCATGGGGACAGCCCCATGGATCAGGGGGTCCTTGCAAATTGGGGAGAAGCCAGTCCTGTGGCCAATGGTTGCTCTGAAGGGGCCTCTGGGGACCTCGGAGACACGTTGGCCAGGCAGATGCGGGGTAGCAAACGTGACCCCGGAGAAGCCCTACAGATAGGGGACCTCACCGTGGCTGCTCCAGCACAGAGAGGCGTGCACTGGGGGACGAGGGAGGAGGTGGTGGGCTGACGTACTATCGAATGCTTGCAAGCTGTGATCGATGTGCAGAGAGGAGGAAGGCCCAGGCCCAGGAGCGGACACACAGCACCTGGGAAGGGAGGGTCTGGACCCACCACGGCTTTCACCAGCACATCAGATTCTGAGGAAATCATCCTGGGAGAAGGGCTTGTGACCCCAGCACCAAACGACAAGCAATCTGTTCGCTATTTGAACCAGAACACCTCATCTGAATTAATTGATCTGTCTAAAGGGAAAAAGGCGCTTTCCCCTTAAATGCCACGTTGTATTGCATCCGTTTGCCATGTAGAAGGAAACATATTTTGTTGCAAGTCAGGACTTCTCCACAATTGGGGTTCCCTAGCACCCAAGGAGGGGTGTCCGAGCCATGCCCGTGACATGCTTGGGCTTGGTACCGGTCAACCTACCTGACACAGGTCTCTCCCTCTCTATCCAAGCTCTCCTGTGGCAGAGAGAATTAAAATACTGGGCAGAGTATGCCTTGATGGATTTTGTGGTGCGGTGGCTTTCATGCAGTCCACTGGCACAGCCCACGTGGACAGCTGTGCTCTGGGGCATCGTGGGGGGCTTGAGCTGCTGGCTAGGCATGAGGCGGCTCCCACAGTGCGTGCCCTCTCCTGCGAACCCCCTTGCCCACTGCACTACCCAGCACTCTGTCCCCAGCCCAGTCTGCCTGCAGCTCTTCCTTTGCCTCCTCCTCTGCCTTCTCCAGTCTCCCCTCACTCTCTGCTGCCCTCCCTCCAGTCCCTGGACGCCAGCCTGCAGCCCTGGCGATGTCTCCTGTCAGTCACCCTTCGAGGTCCATGCTGCTCTTCACTCTCCTGACCCTAGACCCACAGACATTTCTTGGTGACAGCTTTGTGATTCCTTCACGCATTGCCACTGCGGTGTCTCGAGGCCATGGGGCTCCAAAGGGGCCTCCGGGCGGCCGGCAGGAACAGAGGATGCAGCCAAGTCCCTTGTCACTCAGCTGGCCTCTGCCTGCCACCAGTAGCCTGTGGCTTGAAGTTGGGGAATCAGAGCTCCTGCTGCTCCTGTTGTTACCCCCCTCCCTCCCTCCTCCCCATGCCACATTGCACTGCACCTGTCCGTCATTCATTGCCTTGAACTTGAATTGTGCACGAGGCATGCCTTGGTTTTTAGCCATTGTCCTGGCTTTTATGCATTTTCTATCGCTATAACAAAATGCCAGAGACTGGGTGATTTATCAAGAAAAGATTTTTATATCTTAAATTTCTAAGGACTGCGCAGTCCAAGAGTGTGCACCCAGCATCTGCTTAGCATCTGGTGGGGGCTTGTTGCGGGGTCATCTCAAGGCAGAGGACGTCAAGTGGTGAGACAAAGGCCACTCCCAAAGTCCCTCGTTAACCCACTGACCTACCAATCCTTGAATGGATTGATGCCCTCAGGCCTCAGTCCCCTCCCAAAAGACCTAGCTCTCCACGCTGCTGGACTGGGGACCAAGTTCCCAACACTCAAATTGTGAGGGACACCTTCCTATCTCAGCCTGTGTGCGAACACACTTCCTAAGACACAGTCCTCTCTTAGTCACCTGCTAAAACCCGCCAGGTTCAGATTTAACAAGCATCTCCCAGGCTCCTGGTAAGACCTTGACCCTGGCCATATACACCAGAAGCAGAGCCTTGAGTGAAGCCCCAGCTTGGACCCCCTCTGCTGTGGGACGCTAGACAAGTGACTTCATCTCTGTGCCTCCTCTGGAAACCAGCACTAACACCTCGGAAGCTTGCTGGAAGAAGGAATGAGCAAATCCGCAAAGCAGTTAGATTAGGGCCTGGCCCACAGCAGCTGTGACGTAAGCAGCTGTCACTGGTTCTGATCGCCGCAGTCATAACTGGTTTTCTTTTCCTTGATTAATAGGACCTTTATAAGCTGGTCACTGGTATCCCGCCTTGGTATATAAAGACGCCAGTGAGAAGTTCGTATATTTTGCCAAAAGCTGTATTCCTAATCAGTGAACCTGGGTCTGGTTCACATATGTGCTTAAGAAATATTTGCCAGATTTTGCAGGATTATCTGTTTTCATTCGTATTTGGAGCTCCACAAGCTCCCAGTGTATAGTCACTGCAGGAGAAGAGTCAGGGTGTTCTGCCAGCTGGGGACACTGGGCTTGGGCTAGGGCGTGGACCTCCCCGTGGGAAGCTTTTTGGGTAAAGCTGCAGGCTGGGAGAACTCTCCCTGGTGGGAAAAGGAAACCCTGCAACACGTGGCCCCAGAGCTCAGCCTTGCTCCTAAGGAAGAGAAAAATCATGCAAGGTACAGCCAGCAGGGGTATGGGACAGGAAGGCGAGTGAGCAGTGGTCCCTGGCCAGCAAGATAAGTGTACCTGGAGACCAGCCCTCAAGTATGTGTCTAAAACCACCTTCTTCTCTCCCCTGCCACATCTACCTGTCCAACGGATGCATCCAGCACCTGTCAGTCTGGTGGGTTCTGGAGCATTCTCACTCTCCGACTGGCCTCTCAGTCTCCCCCACAGGGATGATGCCCATAAAATGAAAAGAGGGTCGTGGGGTGCTGCCCACCCTCCATCCTCTGGTGTGTGGAGGCTCCTTGACTTCCAACGGGGCTGTGTCCCAATAAACCCATTGCAAAAATATCTTAAGTTGAAAATGCATCTAACACACCTCACCCACCTAACATCATAGCTTAGCCTTGCCTGCAGTAGCTGTGTTCACAACACTCACAGTAGCCTACAGTTGGGCATGCATCTCAGAGCATGCTGAATATCTCCTGGAATTCATGGAATACCTGTATCCAAAACCCACCAGCAATGTGGTATGCTGTGTGGCTGGCTGGGAGCTGTGCTCACTGCTACTGCCAGCACTGGGAGAGACTACTGTGCCCCATATCTGGCCTGAACAAGGATCTGCACAATGCTTACCCCTTTCACATCATTGCAAAGTTGGAAACTCCAAAATCATTGAGCCAATGTGGATTAGGACCATCTGAGTTCCTGGTCTCTGGCTCTTGTCTCCTGCCCTGGTAACTGGGCTGTGACTCTTGGCTTCCAGCTAGACCCAGACCTCACCCAGCATGCCGCTCTTTCAGGATTTGCACTTGTTGCCTCTCTGCCTGGGACACTGGTTATCCCAATCCTCTGGATCTTAGAGAACAAGCCACTTCCTCAAAGACATTTCCTTCGACTGCATTCTTGCAGGCTGGCTTCACTGCGCTTGCCTCATAGCCCACACTGTCTTACAAAAGAAACACATTGCTTTGCAAAAACTTCTATCACCCAGCACAAGAGTGCAGCCAGGATGAAGTGGCACCATACACATTGGGTGAGGAATGAAAAAGTTCAAGCTTTATGGCACCAACCCTTGACAGTTGCTTTTCTGAGGACAGAAATATGTTTGCATTTCCAATTCTGCCCCCAGGGAGCTTCTTATCTGGTTATGGACAGGGAGGCATTCACCAGGGCCTGGTGGGAAAGTGTGGAGACCCTGCGGCAGAGGCCTGGTGTGATAGGAAACCCCCCTGGTGTGATGGGAAACCCTCAAAGGCGTGGGAGGGTAGACAGGACTTGCAGGTTACACCTGCCTGCAGAAGCAAGCACACAACAAGGCTAAAGAATCACAGCTCGAGAGCCAGGGGGAGCAAGGGAGTGAGCTTCCCGGCAGGAGAAATGGGCCAAGCAGAGGCCTAGATGGGAACAAGAGGAGGGGCCCTGGAGAGCTCGCCTTGGGTGAGGGGGGCACTCGATCTACGGATGCCGTATCAATGCTGTGACTGCGCGGTCAGGCTCCCATGCTGCTGCCCTGAATGAGCTCCAGCAGGCTGGGCTGGGCTGGGCTGTGCCGTGCCCCTGTTCCCGTTCTCCCATCCTCCCCCAGTGGGTTGCAGGATCACGGGCCATAGGCGCTAGGACCGGAGTCCAAGGTGCGTTCCTTCCTGGGGAACACTGATGCTGTGCCAAGAGAGAGTCACTCAACAGCAGCTGACTTGCTGCAGGCTGTGGGGGTTTTCTGGGGTGGGAACCGGCAATCTGTGACACCCCCCACCCCACCCCGGTGTCACCAGCTGACTTTGGAGTCACCTCTCTGGAGCTGAGAATTCAAACTGTTTGCAGCTGTTTGCAGTCCCTGCTTGGGGGCACAGCATTATCGGGACTGGGACATTCAGTGTGTCCTCGGATCAGAGTGCTTGCTTCTGCTTCCTGTTGCCGGCTTTAAAACCTGGCAAAGGCTCTTCCTCCACAGCCCATTTCCAAAGAGCCTCAGACCTTGGCTCGTGGGGCCCTGGCTTCCTTTCCCAGTGCCTCTGTGCTGCCTTTGCCAAATCTGTTTCCAAATGAAATCTGTGTATGAGTTTCCTACGGCTGCTCTAACAAATGACTACAAACTCGATGGCTTCGGACAGCAACGCTCTCTCTCACTGGTCTGGAGACCGCCCACCTGGAAGGCAGGTGTTGCAGGCAGGCTGGGCCTCCTTGTGCCCCCAGCTCCTGGGGCCCCTGAGGCCCTTTGGCTCTGGATGCATCCCTCCAGTCTTCACTTTGGCTTGGTCTTCTTTCCTTCTCCCCAAGTGCTGGGGGTCGAGCAGGACTGGGCTCCCCAAATTCATGTGCCTGTCTTACATTAAGGGTTGATGGGCTAAGAGTGGAGATCTCAATGTGGTGGGTGGGAGGTGGGTCTGGTGGGAGGCCTTTAGGTCCCTGGCAGCATACCTTCAGAAGGGAGTTCTCACCACAGGGCTGGTTATCCAACTTAGCGTCTCTCTCTGCTTCCCGGCCACCAATGTGGCCACCAGATGCCATACTAGTGGGGATGCCCAGTCCTGAGCCGTAACCTGCAGACCATAAGCGGAGATAGATATTTGCTTCCCAGGAAGCTCCACTCAGGTACATATGTTAAAGTAACAGAAAGGCTGGCGCTGCCGTAGCTCTATAGGCTAATCCTCCACCTGCGGCGCCGGCACCCCGGGTTCTAGTCCCGGTCAGGGCGCCGGATTCTGTCCCTATTGCTCCTCTTCCAGTCCAGCTCTCTGCTATGGCCCGGGAGTGCAGTGGAGGATGGCCCAAGTGCTTGGGCCCTGCACCTGCATGGGAGACCAGGAGAAGCACCTGGCTCCTGGCTTCGGATCAGCACAGTGCGCCGGCCATAGCATGCCGGCCGGCCGCAGCAGCCATTGCGGGGTGAACCAATGGAAAAAGAAGACCTTTCTCTCTCCCTCTCTCTCTCACTGTCCACTCTGCCTGTCAAAATAAATAAAGTAACAGAAAGCTGACTTATGTAACGTGTGTCTTCTGTCCTGTATAAGGAGGCTTCTCATCAGGCTCTACTTGGAGAGTCCAGGACGATCTCACTTGGAGATTTTGAACTTAATCACATCTGCAAAGACCTTTTGAACAGGTGAGGACACCTTCACAGGTCCTGCACCACAGACATACCTCTCCAGAGGCCAACATTCGATCTACTGCGATTCCCTTTCCAGAATTCCTAACAAGAATGCCCATATTTCCAAAAATGTTGCCCATCAGTAGCCAAATTCCAGCAGAGAAACCATGAGTGTGGCCTCCCAGCAACAAGGCGGCCTTCCACGGAGTGGCCAGGGACTGTCCCTCCCCAGGGACTGAAATGCAAACGACACTGCGGTGTCTCTGCTGCAGAATGTAGGCTCTGCCCTCTCACACCTGGAAAGTTACTGGGTTTGGGGCCCCTGGAGCTTCACTTTGCAGAGAGGGTAGATGTTTGGGGTGGTGGCCCGGATGGTAGTCAAGACCCTCACATCATATATCAGAGGGCCTGGGTTCGAGCTTCCCTTCCAATTCTGGCTTTCTGCTCGTGCACACCCTGGGAGGCAATGGTGATGGTTCCCGTAGTTGCGTCACTGCCACCCTCATGGCAAACCCAGATGGAGTGCCCGGTTCCTGCTTTGGCCTGGCCCACCTCCGGCTGTTGTGAGTTTTCGGAGAGGGAACCAATGGATATTTCTCTCTCCCTTCTCTATATGCCTGCCTCTCAAGTGAATAGATGAAATTTAGAAACAGGAGACAGAAACTCCGAAGATCAAAAAAAATATTTTGGACAAGCCCAAACATTTTATATATAGGGAATCTTCAAAAAGTTCAAGGAAAATAGGGTCAGTGTTGAACCTGGCCATGACAATTCCCGCATGCCACATCAGAGTGCCGGAGCTTTATTCTAGCTCCTGACTCCAGGTTTCTGCTAATGCAGACCCTAGGAGGTAGCAGTGACGGCTCAAGTAATTAGATTCCTGACACCTACTAACAGACCAGGATTGTGTTTTTGGCCTGGGCTTCAGCTATGACCTAGCCTCAGCCATTGTAGGCATTTGGCTTTTGAGTAGTGAACTAGCAGATGGGAGTTTCTCTCTCTCTCTCTCTCTCTGCCTCTCAAATAAATAAACTTTTTTTTTTTAAAAAATCCATGGATTTCAATCTTTTTGCACAGAAATAATTTTTAAATTCTCATTTTCTATAAACTTTCAAAAATGCCATTTATTCATTTTATTGATTTGAGAGGCAGAGATAGAGGCAGGTAGACAGACACACAGACAGACAGAGAGTGCTCCCATCTTCTGGTTCACTACCTCAATGCCCAAGCATCCAGGAACTCTGTCTCCCACGTGGGTGCCAGGAACCCGACCCCTCAAGCCCTCACTGCTGCCTCCCAGTGTGTGCATTAGCAGAAAGCAGAATCAGGAGCAGAGCAGGGATTTAAACCAAAGCTCTCTCATCTGGTGTCACAACCAGCAGTTTAACCACTGAGCCGAATGCCGGCCTCTCCATGACTATGTTGAGTGCCCTTGTGTATCTGTCTGTTCCGTCCCGTCCAGTCTTTAATCCTAACAGCAAGCCAGGTACAACTGGGCATTAAGAGAGAAGGATGCTCTGAGTGTTTAGACACCTGCATCCCATTCTGGTCCCAGCTCCTGATTTCAGCTTCCCACCAATGCAGACCCTGGGAGGAAGCCATGATGGCTCAATTAATTTGATTCCTGCCACTCACATGGGAGATTTGTCTTGTGATCCTGACTCGGCTATAACACCAGCCCGGCTGCAGCCACTGCAGGCATTTGGGTAGTAAAGCAGCAGATGGGACTTTCTCTTTCTCTCTCTCTCTCAAATAAATAAAAATAATTTCAAAATATTAAGACAGAAAAATGTCTAATATCTCTGGTTGAATGCAGTGCTACCCAATGCAGTAGAAATTCAATGAGGGGCCAGCACTGTGGCTCAGTAGGTTAATCCTCCGTCTGCAGTGCCAGTATCCCATATGGGCATCAGTTCGAGTCCCAGCTGCTTCTCTTCCGATCCAACACTCTGATATGGCCTGGGAAAGCAGTAGAAGATGGTCCAAGTCCTTGGTCCTCTGCACCCACGTGGGAGACCTGGAAGAAGCTCCTGGCTCCTGGCTTTGGATCAGCTCAGCTCCGGCCATTGCCATCATTTGGGGAGTGAACCAGAAGATGGAAGACCTCTGTCTGTCTCTCCTTCTCACTGTCTATAACTCTGTGTCTCAAATAAATAAATAACAATCTTTAAAAAAGTACACTGAACAAGCTCATAGGAGTTCTTGTGTTTTTGTCTCAGCTCTATCACTAATTGTCTTGGAGATCTTGGTGAAGTTCAGTCTCTTTCTATAGGCTGGTTAGGCTAGAGCAGTGGTTGGCTAACTATGGGCTGCAGATCAAATCTGGTTGGCTGCCTGTTTAATCAGAACACAGCCATGCCCATTCATTCATGTCTGTGATGGACAGAATGGCCTCCATAACTAGAAAGACAATGACACCTCAAAAAGTTCATGGAAAACAATACCCCCTCTCTCTGCCACCACCCATCTCTTTCTCTCTCTGTAACTCTGCATATCAAATAAATAGATAAATCTTAAAAGAAAGTTCATGGAAAATGGAATCAAAAGATAAATTTACTTTAGCACAAAAATTCATGCAAGTAAAGTGTCTTCAAAATTTTCACGAAAATGCACATTGTAAAAAAGTACATGGATTTCAGTAATGTTTGCACTCAAACAAAGCTACTTCTTCACCTCATTGTGGATCCGACTGCTTGAAGTGTCCTAGTGCTTAACCATCTGGTTCTTTCCAGAAAACATTTGCCCCTCTGTAGACTCTCAGGTCCCATCCATTACATTACTCTGCGAGTCTAGTCGTGGTCCGCACCTCCCCTGGAGGGCAGGGAGAGGGGTGGGCTGGGCAGCAGGTGGTGGAGCTGAACTAACCCAGGATCAGCCTGGAGGCATCTGGGCAGGCACCTCCTCAGCCAGCCCCTTGTGTGCACTGTGTTTCCACATTGCTCCAACTCCTGGGATCTGCATCTCCCAGAGACAACCCCTCCATGCTCTCCTCTTAGGGTCTGCCTCCCCCAAAAGGCAGGCAAGGCAGAGAGCCAAGGGACCTAGGGGTCTCTTTAAGGCTTTTAGACTTAGGGACTCCCCAAGTTCTCAGCCGCTGAGGGACACTCGTGCTCCCAGAGGGAGGGCAGGGCCCCGCCCACTTGGCTTCTATTAGTGTCCAAATCAGAGCCAAGCCATCTTTCCACCAGCAAACCTCCAGCTCCTTCCGTCCGCTATCCTATTTGTTAAACAAATCCTGATCTGCCTTTTTAGGCTGCTCTTGAATTTTATGGCAACATGTAATAAACATCTGACTGCTTTTATTTCTATTTAACTTTTATCTTGAATGTCTCTGCTGTTTCAAACCAAATATTTATAGCATCGCACAGCCGCCGCTGCAATTTCGTTCCTCAACAGCGCTGTCACCACCCACCCCCACTCATGTTCGCCAGTCCGGGGTTCCTGGGGGCACATGGGCTCCTTGGCTCCCACAGGGCACCCAGCCCAGGCTTCTGGGGCGTTGGGCCCCCAGGAGAGTAAACAGCTTTGCAGGCAGCCCCCTGGTACTCGACTCGGGGTCTGGCCACCTGCAGAGGACTCCGGGCTCCCTGGGCTTCAAGTCTTCACAGCTCAGTGCCAGCCTGGGCGTGGCGGCAGCAGGGGCCCCCACTTGCCCAGAAGACACCTTGCCTTGCCCCCCAAGTAGGAGACAAGGGCATGCTGGGCCCTCAGTCTCCTCTGAGGCCTTGCACTCTCCCAGTACCTCCTGCTCTGCATAGGGCCTAGCAGTCCATCTCCCTGGTCCACCCGTGTTTACCCTCAATTTTCACAGCCACCCAGAAGTGCTCCCAACAGAGCTGGCCATTGTCTTTTCAAACAGGTTTTCTGATCCCTACTGGTACAAATGGTTCCTGATAGAGGCCCTTTCAAATTCGGGGTGCTAAGAAGGCTGTCTACCTGGAGGAGGGTGACTCCCTGGGACTCGAATCTGAAGACCTCACTTTCCCTCTCTGGACTCAGTTTTCTCAACTGTAAAATGGGTTGCCTGGAGTGCCCTGAAGGAGGATGAGTGAGGACGTGCTATGTACACTACGGGAAGGAAAGAGAGCAGCTGCAGCCCTGCAGGCCCAGGGCTGAGGCCGTCGACGGGAGCGAGAAGATGCTGCTCATCTTCCCGGGGTTCCTGGTCCTCCAGGGCTGCAGAGAGCTCCCTAATTTCCCAGGCTGCCTCTTCTCTGCCTGCTGCCTCGGCCTGTACAACTCTCCCCACTCCCCACAACCACAGGGGCTGCTCATGGCTCTGAGTTGATGAGTCGGCCCTCACCGGACTGTCCCCGGCCTGCTCCTCACTGCTCAGGGGCCTCTGCCATCCAGGTGAGCAAGCAGGTGCACCCTGACAGAGCAGAGAGAGCGTCCAGGAGCACACCATGGCCAAGCCCGTGTGTCCGTGCTCTCTGGTTCTCCAGCAGGAGTCCCACAGGGACCTCCGTGGGACCCTCCTGACCCTTCAAGTCCTGTCTAAGACAAGCTGTGTACAGAGGTCCCATCTCTAACACCTCCGATTCTCAGAGTCAGGACGAGCCTGCTAAGGTTCCCCCATCTCCCCTCTTCCCACTCATGAGAGCACCCCCTCAAACCCCACAAGAAACTCATTGTTATGGGTTGAATGCTTGTGTCCACCCAGTGTGCCTGTGTTAAACTGCTAACCCCCAAGAGGCTGGTATTAGGAGGTGGGGCTTTGGAGCAGTGATGACATCACGAGGGTGGAGCCCTTGTGCATGGGCTTGATAACCTCATAAAAGGGATATCAAGGGCTGGCGTTGTAGCATAGTGGGTTAAGCCACCGCCAGCAAAGGAGCATCCTTCGAGAGTGCAGGTTCAAGTCCCAGCTGCTCCACTTCCAATCCAGTTCCTGGCTAATGTGCCTGGGAAAGCAGCAGAAGATGGCCCAAGTGCTTGCACCCTTGCTGCCCATGTGGGAGACCTGGATGGAGTTCTTGGCTCCCGGCTTGGCCTGGCCCAGCCTTAGGGAGTGAACCAGCGGATGGAAGATGTCTCTCTGTAACTCTTTCAGATAAATAAATAAATCTTGGTTTAAGGTTTTTTAAAAAAAGGACACACAATCACACAATGTTCTGTCCACCCTAGGACACAATGGTAACTTGGCAGAGAGTCACCACCAGAACCTTACCACGGCACCCTGACCTTGAACTTGCAGCCTCCAGAACTGTGGGACACAGGTCTGTGGACTCTTGCCGCACCTCAGATGGACTGTGAGACAGCCGTCCTCCACCTGCATGAGGGGTTCCCAGATGGCAAAACGGGGGCCGGTCCCCATGGAGGCTTTCCCTGGTGGGGTTGGCTGAGGCACTCATGTTGCTGTCGGGTGATAGATTGATGGGGACCTGGATGGACTTGCTCATCCAACTGAAAACACCCAAAGATCAAACACAACGTGATTCAGAAGCTCCAGTGATGTTGTTCCAAAGCCAGGCTTCACTGGCAATACACTGGGCAGGAGGCAGAGCAAAGGGAATCCCATATGGGCCTGGCTGCAAGAGCGTAAGTTGGCACAATCGCTATGGCGAATGAACGAGTCCAACAGAAATGGACGTGTGTGTCCACTAAAAGGCTGCTTGACGCTGCTTTGTTCACTCTGACAGCCCCCAGGGAAAGATCAGGAACTGTGGATCAGGTAGATAAAGGGAGATACACTCACTCAAGGAAACTGTATAGAGAAATGCGAAAGAAAGCATGATTAAGACAGCACATAACACCACGGATGTATCTCAGAGCATCACGCGTGAGTGTGAGGGCCAGGAGCAAACAGCGCCTGCTTCAGATGAGCAGTCTTATTTACGTGGAATCCAAGGATCACAGTCATCCTTGAAGACATTCTTCTTAAAGTCTGTTTATTTGAAAGGCAGAGAGAAAGGCAGGTCTCCCATCCTCTGGGTTCACTCCCCAAGAGTCTGCCATGGCCAGGGCTGGGTCAGGCCAAAGCCAGGAGTCAGGACCTCAATCCAGGTCTCCCCATGTGGGTGGGAGGGGCCCAAGCACTTAGGCTATCACTGCCGCCTCCCGGAGAGGTAAGATCAAGAGCTGGTCCAGAACTCAGACCTAAGCACTCCGATACGAGATGCACCAAACCCCATCCCTGTACGGGTGTTCTGACTGCGAGAAGACCCAAGGGAAACTTCTGAGATGCTGACATGTTCTTCGTCTTACCCTGGGTGGCGATACACAAGTGTGTAACTATGTGAAATTATATGTCACAATAAAAGTATCTCAAGATGGGGGCCGGAGCTGTGGCATAGTAGGTTAAGGTTCTGCCTGTGGCACTGGCATCCCATGTGGGCACCGGTTCAAGTCCCGGTTGCTCCACTTCTGATCCAGCTCCCAGCTGGTGGCCTGGGAAAGCAGTATAAGACAGCCCAAGTGCTTGGGCCCCTGCATCCATGTGGGAGACCCGGAAGAGGCTCCTGGCTCCTGGCTTCAGATTGACCCAGCTCTGGACGTTGCAGCCATTTGAGAAATGAACAAGCAGATGAACCTCTTGCTTTCTCTTGCTCTCTCTGTCTGTAACTCTGCCTCTCAAATAAATAAATAAATCTGTAAAGAAAACTTCAAGACCAATTATAACAAGGAAAGAATAGCCACGTCTCTCCATCACTTGGTTCTGCTCTATTCTTGGGTGGCAGTACAGCTGTCAGTGGCTCCAGCTGCATCCCCACATCAACAATGGCAATGGAAGGGACGAACGTTTTCTCCAGGAGTCCTTGGAGGGGACTTCCCTTGGCCTGACTTTGTCTGGCCAGGTTTGGGTCACAGAGCCCACCTTGGAGCCAGGGGTTTGAGCCTGGTACTGTGAGGTGGGAGCAAGCATGGGGTCCTAAGCACAAATGCGTATGGATACCACAAAGAGACATGACAGATGATGGATTGGCTTTGTGTTCCAAGTGAAGAGGGAAGGAAAAGGCAGTGCATGTGTATGGGGGGGTATGCATGCGTGTGGGGGGTATGCATGCATGTGTAGGGGGCATGCATGTATGTGTGTGGGGCATGCATGTGGGGGCTCATGCATGCATGTGGGGGGTATGCATGCATGTGTGTACTTGTGTGGGGTATGCAAGCATGTGTGTACTTGTGTGAGGTATGCATGCATGTGGGGGGCATGCATGTATGTGTGTGGGGCATGCATGTGGGGGTTCATGCATGGATGTTGGGGGTATGCATGCATGTGTGTACTTGTGTGGGGTATGCAAGCATGTGTGCAGGGTATTCATGCATGTGTGGAGGGGTATGCATGCATGCATGTGGGAGGCTCATGTGGGGGCTCATGCATGCATGTGTGGGGTATGCATGCCTGTGTGTGGGGTATGCATGCCTGTGTGGGGGGTATGCATGTATGCATGTGGGAGGCTCATGTGGGGGCTCATGCATGTATGTGTGGGGTATGCAAGCATGTGTGTGGGTATTCATGCATGTGTGGAGGGGTATGCATGCATGCTTGTGGGAGGTATTCCTGCATGCGTGTGGGGAGTATGCATTCGTGTGTGTGTGTGTGTGTGTAAACATCTCCATGCATACAAATTCCTATGCTGGGGGTCAGATGCTATCCCAGCAGCTGTGCCGCAGCTCCCCTGTAGGAATGATGGGTTCTTCATTTCATTCCAGCTGGGAGGGTTCTCAGCTGACAATCCTCCTTAGAGCTCTCTTTAGGCAGAACCCCGCTGGAAAGCACTGTCTAGCCCATGGCTTGCTCACTCCATGGATCAGATCCAGGTGAGGACTGGCTGGCAGGTGCATAAAGATGCACCCCTTGGCCCTTCCCAGGACCAAAACCAGCTCCAGAGTGCCCTGCAGGATTGGCGGAGTCCTTGCTGACGCACCCTAACTATCCCACAGCTTGACCCACCTCCTCCCCTCTCCCCCAGATTCCGTCCCAAGAGCCTCCCCCCTGCATATCCCTCACAAGAATCTCCAGCTCAGAGCGCACTTCCTGGGGAACCCGCCTGCGGCAGTGGCCCGCTGTCTCTCCTTCTGCTGAACCATCCCTTACGCTGAGAGGATGCCGGGATGACTTTTGGGGTGGGAAACAGTCTTTTCTCTATGAGATGGTGGAGCCATCACGTGACTGCTTGTGTTATTTTTTGCCCTTGTCTTCTACTGAGCAACAGGCACCAGTGGGCGGTTGAGGGTGGTCCCTGAATTTCCCTTGACGCTGTGCTGGGGATGGGTCTGAGGACCACAAGCCTTCTCAGTCTGCCCCGTCTCCAGAGCAGCCAGAGGAAGTCCACATGTGTGGCACCTTCTGCTTGCTCAGATAAACTGAAGCTCATGTCCAGAATCGGGGTCCACCAGGCTGCATCTCAACAGCAATTGGCATGGGCATCTGCTCTCTCTTTTCCACCCAGCCAGCTTCCAGCTCCCTCTCTAATTGGAGTGAGTTCCTGGATTTTCATCTGGGGCTCAGCACGTCTCTGCTCTCAGTCCCTGTGTGTGGCATTGGGTCTCCTTCCACCCCTCCTGCTTGCAGAATTGCCATGTAGACCTGAAGCGACCAAGCTCTGCATCCCCTAAGCATCACTGTTGGTCCAGAGATGTGCACGTCCCCAGCCAGGCCCACGAGACTGCAGCCCAGGTTCTGGGGGCACTGTGCAGAGCTACAATCCCTTATCTCCTTGGCCTGCTTTATGTTGCTGTAACAGAATTCCTGAGACTCGGAAATTTATAAACAGAAACTGATTTCTCACAGTTCTGGCGGCCGGGAAGGTCCAAGGTCAAGGCACCAGTCTCTGGCAAAGGCCCCTGTGCTAGGAACTCCCATGGCAGAAGAGAACAAACCCACACAGCCAGCCCCTCTAAGGAAAGGAGGGGCCCTTGGGGCTTCATTACATCCTAAAGGCCTCTCCTATCAAAGCTATCACTGGGCCACCACACCTGAATTTCAGAGAGGCTCCAGTAGCAGCCCTGTTCACTGTGGGGACACCAATAAGCCCAGAACTGCCCATGAAGCCAAGGTGAAGAGGTTCAGAGTCAGGAGCTGGAGTCAGACACCCTCATGATGTTGCTTTAGGATTTACACCCAGCTGAGCTGAGCCCAGGGGAGCTGATAAATTCCCTTTCCTCCCCTTGAGCCAATCTGGAATAAGTTCTCCTCACCTCCATTGTTAACGACATTTCTGAATTTCAGTGGTGGGAGGAACTTGCATTTGCTCCGATAGTAAATATGAAATGAAATCAGCTGCACAGAGGGAAGCCTAAAAGAAAATGGAAAACCCAGAGTTGTGATTGAGGGCCCATCTCTCAGGTACCAGGGCATGCACTTGTGACTCTCGGTGGTGCTTTGATTCCCTTGGGTCACAACGCCCACCACCAGCTGTCTACACCTCTCAGCATCACACCAGATCCTCATCAGCCTCTAAGACATGGTCAGCAGAAGACAGCTCACTGGCCAAGTCTGGCCATCCACCTGCTAAGATATGGCCCTTGAGGTGAGAGTAGTTTTTACCTTTTTAACTCGTTGAGGGGAAAATATTAATATTCTGTAGTGTGTCAAAAATCACATTCAATTCACACTTCAGTACCTACAAAGAAAGGTTTATTGGGACACAGGCATGCTTGTTTAGGGACCGTCCACGGTTGGCAATACAATAGCAGAGCTGAGCCACTAGGACAGGCCGCATGGTCCTTGAAAGTCTGATTTACTATCTGGCTGTTTATAGGAAAAGTTTATGGGCCCCTGTTGAGAATCTGGAGATGAGACCTTCACAGCTTAGGATCTGGCTTTGGGACCCTGCGTCACCTACAATGCAAAGACTTTCCCTTTAAATAATTTTAGACCCAAAGCATCTCAGGGTTGTGGAGGCATTTTAAAATTTACTTCCAGGACATAGTATCAACCATACATAGAGTCTTCTTCGAAGAAGGCTAAGTGAGAACATACGGAAGTGCTAAGGTATGTCATTGGCCATTTTATTTTCATTTTTGTTAAAGATTTATTTACTTATTTATTCAGAAGACAGAGTGAGAGAGAGAGCAAGACATCTTCCATACTCTCTGGTTCACTCTCTAAATGCCTAGCCCGGGCTAGGCTGAGACAAAGCCAGGAGCCAGGACCTCCATCCTTGTCTCCCACAAGGGTGGCAGGGACCCAAGTACTTGGAGCATCTTCCGTGGTCTTCCTGGGTGTTTCAGCAGACTCTCTGATATGAGATGCTGGCATTGCAAACAGAGGCTTAACCTCCTGTGCCCCAGTGCTGCCTTCCCTCCTACAATGACCATTTTAATTGAAAGCAAAAATAATTGCAGGACATGTGAAGCTTTCGTTAGCTTTTCAGTGACCTCTACGCAGGTCTTCCTAGAGCAGACTTAAGCAGGCATCAAGGAATGTGAGCTGTGCCACGAGCTGATGTCTGCATTCCTGTTGGCTCTCGCAGGGGACCAAGCAGCTCTTAGAAGACCTTGTGGGCATTGCAGTCCTGCTGTATATGCAACCTAGCTCTTGTTTCCTTTTCTCAAAACCTTGTCTTTCTTCAGTTCTCCCTGTCTGAGCCAATGAGGGGAGATGAGGAATTAAAGATTCTAAAGTTCTTAGCCTGAGCGCCATGGCGAATGCTCACCTGTTACACTTGCTTCCCATACCTCTCCCTACCTCCCGTTAGCTGGAGGTGCAGGCACGAATGTGGATGTGCCTACATGGACGTGGATGGAGATGTGTTTACAATCCCCCCATGAACGTCTTGAGAGCAGGAAAGCTGTGTCCTGTTCTAGGAAATAACAGTGGACGTAGTGGACAAAATGCCTGGAATGGCTGTCAGACCTAACAGAACTAGAATCCCTCCCCTCTCCAACATCCCCAGCTACCCAGGTCTACAGAATAGAAGCACTCCCTGAGCTACAAAAGGATGAGACTCAGAACTGAAGGCAGGGTGTTTTTTTTTTTAAAGATGTACCTTTGCCTTGCTCTCCCTACTCTCCAAAACAGAAATCGATACGTGACAGAGAGATCATGAAATTAGTTCGAATGACAGCTCCCTGAATGGATGTCTGTCTTATTGTGCCAGCTGATCAGGCTTATTTTCTGAATTTTTCACTTCGCAATCACTTGTTTTGGTGTCAGATAAATACATTCTAGTTATCACAACTTGCCTGGGAGGTGTGAGGAGAAATTATGCGTGTTTCTTGTCTGTGCCATCAGGAAATCTTAGCAGCCCTGTGGCAAGTCCCTGCCAGGCTCCAAGACAACATGGGGAGCCATCTTCAAGGCGCCCACTCAAGGATCCTACAGTCGCGTGGGCATTCAGATTGGAAAGGAAAAAGTCCGATGGTCCTTTTTCACAGACAGAAAGTTCACTGAGGCCAGCGCCACGGCTCACTAGGCTAATCCTCCACCTGTGGCGCCAGCACACCAGGTTCTAGTCCCGGTCGGGGCGCCGGATTCTGTCCCGGTTGCCCCTCTTCCAGGCCAGCTCTCTGCTGTGGCCCGGGAGTGCAGTGGAGGATGACCCAGGTGCTTGGGCCCTGCACCCCATGGGAGACCAGGAGAAGCACATGGCTCCTGCCTTCAGATCAGCGTGGTGCGCCGGCCGCGGCGGCCATTGGAGGGTGAACCAACGGCAAAGGAAGACCTTTCTCTCTGTCTCTCTCTCTCACTGTCCACTCTGCCTGTCAAAAAAAAATTTCATTGATACACCAAATCTGATGGGATACACACACACACACACACACACAAAGTAGCAAGCTGAACAAGCCTGCAGGGTGCAAAATTAATATAAAAGAAAATCATATTTCTGTATTCCAGCAATAAATAATTGCAAGTTGGACCTCAAAAGCTATTGTCTCTGATGGCATTAAAATATGAAATAAGGATGAATCTGACAAAAGACATGAAAGACTTCTGTGATGACAACAACAAAATATTGTGAGAGAAATTACAGAAGACCTAAATGGATAAATGCAGACCTTGTCCATGGGTTGGACAACTAAATGTTATTAGGATGTCAATGCTTCCCAACTGATTTCATGATATCTCAGTCAATCAAAATGTTAGCAAGTTATGTGCAGAAATTGACAAGCTTTCTAAAATTTATCTAGAAATACAAGGGACCTTCAGTAGCCAGAATGACTTTAGAAAACGGGAAAGCTGGAAAGTGAAGTTTACCTGATTTTAGATCTACAATAATCAAACATCATGATACAACCATAAAGACAGACACACCAATGGACAGACTAGAGAGCCCAGAAATGAAGCTATGTGTCTGTAGACAAATCACTTCTATGATGGAGCAAAAGCAGTGCACCAGAGGAAGAACCTTTTTAACAAAAGAAGTTGGAACCATTGTATACTCACATGCAAAAAAAAACTTGAATCCATACCTCAAATAAAACTATAAAGGAGGGGCCAGGGCCATGGTGCAGTGGGTTCATCCTCCCCCTGCAGCACCAGAACCCATATGGGTGCCAGTTCTAGTCCCTGCTGCTCCACTTCCTATCTAGCTTTCTGCTGTGGCCTGGGAAAGCAGTAGAAGATGGCCCAAGTCCTTAGGCCCCTGAACCCACATGGGAGATCAGGAAGAAGCTCCTGGCTCTTGGCTTCAGATCAGCCCAGCTCTGGCCTTTGCGGCCATCTGGGGAGTGAACTAACAGACGGAAAACCTTTCTTTCTGTCTCTCCCTTTCACTGTCTGTAACTCTACCTCTCAAATAAAATAAAATCTTAAATAAAAACCTATACAGGAGCACAGGCCAAAAGGAACAGTACAAAACTAAACATAAAATGTAAAACTACAAAACTTGAAGCATATAGGAGAAATACATATTTGTGACCTTGGATTAAACAAAAAGTGTCTTAGATACAACAGCAAAGCACAATCCACAGCATAACAAATTGACAATTTTTGTACATCATGGAAATTAATTTCTACTCTCCAAAACATACATTGTTGTTAGAGTGGAAAGCACATCACAGTATGATAGAAATTTCTGCAGGCATCTATCAGATGAAAGACTTGTAGCAGCAATGTCTAAAGAACCCTCAAAATGCAGCAATAAGAAAATAAGCAATCCACTAAAACTGGACAAAAAGTTCACCAAAGACGTATAGATGGCAAATAAGCACATAAACCGATGACAGTGTCATAGTCTTTAGGGAAATGCAAATCTGTGCCACAAGACACTACCACACACATAGTGGGATGACTGAAAAGCAATGAGGACTGATCAGAGCCAGACTGGAAGGACTTACATTCTGCTACACTGCTGGTGGGAGTGTCAACTGTTCAGCCACATCCTCCAATGGTCTCTCAGTTTCTTAAAAAAGTTAAGCATCTCTCTGACATCTGATCCAGGCATTCCACTTGTAGATATTAACCAAAAAAGTAATTCGTGTCCATACAAAGATGTGTTTTATCGACAACAATCGCAAACAGGAAGAACCCAAATGTCCACCAAGAGATGCACGGATAAGTGAGTTATGGTGAAAACCACACAACAGCAGGCTACTCAGAAATAAGTAATGAACTGGTGAAATGGTAAAGTACGAATGAATCTTAAAATAACTATGTTGGGCTGGCGCCACGGCTCAATAGGCTGATCTTCCACCTAGCGGCGCCGGCACACCGGGTTCTAGTCCCGGTCGGGGCGCCGGATTCTGTCCCGGTTGCCCCTCTTTCAGGCCAGCTCTCTACTGTGGCCTGGGAAGGCAGTGGAGGATGGCCCAGGTGCTTGGGCCCTGCACCCCATGGGAGACCAGGAGAAGCACCTGGCTCCTGCCATCAGATCAGCGTGGTGCGCCGGCCGCAGCGGCCATTGGAGGGTGAACCAACGGCAAAAGGAAGACCTTTCTCTCTCTCTCTCTCTCTCTCTCTCTCTCTCTCACTGTCCACTCTGCCTGTCAAAAAAAAAAAAAAAAAAAAAAAGAAAAAGAAAAGAAAATATCTATGTGGAACGAAAGAAGCCATACAAATAGAGAGACACACTCTATGATTCTCTTGGTATAAAACTTTAGGAAATGCAAATGAATTAGTAGTGATGGGAAGGAGATCAGCAATTGCCTGGGCATGGGGGAGCAGGGAGGCGTGAGAGGGCGGGCTCCCAAAGGGGCGTGAGGAGACTTTTGGAGATGAGGATATGCTCACTTCTTGATGGTGGGATGTTTTCACAGGTGCATCCCTATGTCAAAACTTACCAAATTGCATATTTTAAATATTTACAGTTATTATAAGTGAATAATTACTAAAGAACAACAAAAAGATTTTTTAAGTCTAGTGTGTGGACATTTAACTTAAGAGTTAAGACGGGCCGGCGCCGCGGCTCACTAGGCTAATCCTCCGCCTTGCGGCGCCGGCATACCGGGTTCTAGTCCCAGTTGGGGTGCCGGATTCTGTCCCGGTTGCCCCTCTTCCAGGCCAGATCTCTGCTGTGGCCCGGGAGTGCAGTGGAGGATGGCCCAAGTGCTTGGGCCCTGCACCCCATGGGAGACCAGGATAAGTACCTGGCTCCTGCCATTGGATCAGTGCAGTGCGCTGGCCGCAGCGGCCATTGGAGGGTGAACCAACGGCAAAAGGAAGACCTTTCTCTCTCTGTCTCTCTCTCTCACTGTCCACTCTGCCTGTCAAAGAAAAAAAAAAAAGAGTTAAGACACCTTTGAGGCTGACACCTTGGCGCAGTAGGTTAATCTTCTTCCTGCGGCGCCAGCATCCCATATGGGCAATGGTTCTCGTCACGGCTTCTGCTCTTCCAATCCAGCTCTCTGCTGTGGCCTGGGAAAGCAGTGCAGGATGGCTCAAGTCCTTGGGCCCCTGCACCCATATGGGAGACCTGGAGGAAGCACCTGACTCCTGACTTCGGATAGGCGCATCACTGGCCGTGGTGGCCATTTGGGGAGGGGGAGTGAACCAACGGACGGAAGATAGTTCTCTCTTTCTCCTTCTCACTGTCTGTAACTCTACCTCTCAAATAAATAAAAATCTTAAAAAAAAAAAAGAATTAAGACACCCATGTGATGCATGGGATGAACTGGGTTTGATTCAGGTACCTCTCCTGACTCCAGCTTCCTGCTATGGCTGATTCTGTGATGCAGCAGGGATGCCTCAAGTCAGTGAGTTCCACCACCCACACGGGAGTCCTGGACCCAGTTCAGCCCTGGCCACGTGAGGAAGGAATGAAGGGGAAGATGGATTTCTCTCTCTCCCTCTCCCAAAGTCTACTGGGAAGCACAGTGCATGTGGCCAGAACAGTTAAGACCGTGCTGATGCTGGAGGGGAGACAAGGTCTAGAGCAAGGTGAGCCTTCTGCAGCAGACACATGGATTTCTAGAGGTGTGCAGGGAAGGTGCAGTAGGTTTTCCTCTGAGAAGGCAAATATCTGGGCAGATCGGAGAAGTGTCCACTGTGTGGAAATGTGGGGGGGGATTGAGAAGGGAGGAAGAGGGGAACGAATCTTCCAGAAGGAAGGTGCTCCTCTCAGGACACGTCAGGACATGCTCACAGAGGGAAGCCATGGTGATTAATTTTAAGTGCCATTAGACAGAGCCAAGGGCCCACACAGGTGGTAAAATGTTATGTCTGCGTGTGTCTCTGAGGACGCCTGCTCAGGCAGCAGACTCCGAATCTTGGGCTGTTTAAGGAAGATGCCCTGCGCCCAGTGGGGGTGGATGTCACCAGCCCATTGAGGGTGAGAATAGAAAAAGATGGAGGCAGGGCAAACTCTGTCTCTTTTGGGGCTGGCCCATCCATTTTTTCTCGCCCTTGGATTTTGTAACTCCTTCTTTTTTGTTTTTCTTTATTTCCTTGTTTTTAAAGATTTATTATTTGAAAGGCAATTACTCAGGGGGTGGGACAGTGAGAAAGAGATCTTGCATCTGCTGGTTTACTTCCAAAATGACTGAAACAGCCAGGGCTTGGCCAGGTTGAAGTCAGGAGGCTCCCACGTGCGTAACAAGGGTCCAAGCACCCTGGCCATCTTCCACTGCTTTCCCAGGCGCATTAGCCGGATCGGACATGGAGCGACCGGGACTCACACTGGCACTTGTATGGGATGGCGGCACTGTGGGAGGCCACTTTACCTGTGGCTCCACAGCGTCAGCCCCAGAGCTCCTGGCTCCAAGGTCTCCTGACTGTGGGACTCACAGTGTCAGTTCTCTGGCTCCTGGGCCTTTGGACATAGGATGAAGCAAAGCGCTGGCTCTCCTGGACCTCAGCTGGTGGACAGCAGACAGCAGGATTTCTTGCCCTTGTATCTGAATGAATCGATTCTAGTAATAAATATCATCTCTCCTCCATCTGTCAATCTGCTATCTGTATCATCTATCAATGATCAATCCATCCATCTGTAGCTATCAATCATCTCTCTATATATCTATCCATCTACTCATTTATCTTTCCCCTGGATTTGTCTGGAAAGTCCTGGCTAATATGGACGCTGGGATGAGTGTCTCCTTCAGCCCTTTCTGCTCTGAGGAGAGGGTTTTGGGAGCTGAATGGGCTCAGCTCTTTAGGCAAAAAACCTGTGGCTCCCTCAGGTCCTTTCTCCGCTGTCTGAAGGACCACCTTAAATGCCTATGTCTGGGACTCCGTTCAGCCATCACACTCACCCAGGACCTGGGCAGGCTTAGCCTGCAGCATGAGCACAGGGTCCAGTCACATCCTGCTGATGGGCTGCGCTGGTGACCATGGCAGGCTTACCCGATGGGAAGGGACCTGACTCCTGGGACAGGGGCTGTTGGGCAGCCTTGGGTGCTGATCGACCTCTGTGGGCCTTGGAGTCTTCCCTTATGATACAAAGTCTACGCTGCAGGGTGTTCGTCCCAATTCCTAGACTTTGGGAGAGGAGCAAAATGATGAGAAAAGCAGGAGCACTCTGGGTAAGATAGAGTTGCATGTACGTGTCAAGGATGTTCCCCAAAGCACACTGCATCCAGGTGTGGCCAACTGCAGCGCTGAAGTGGGGGCCAAGCCTGGGTGCCTTTGCCAGGCCACTGAATGTACCCCTGAATGGGTGCTGCTAGCATCCCACCCCATGCCCCACTCTTGGAGAGTCACTCTCACCCTTTCTTGGGGATCCCTGAGAGTCTTCATCTTCCTTAAAGAGAGGGTCCCCATGCAATCACTAACCGATGGAGGAAAGATCTGATCCCTTGCCCTAAGGCAGAACAACCCCATGGTGCCATGCAGGTTCCTGAGCACCTGGCTGGAGCCCGGCGAGCCTAGCACCCAGCTGAGGCCACAGCACTTGTCTTGCCCCTCCCCTGGCCCTCTGCTTCTTACACAGCCCCACATTCTTCCTGAGCACCTCCCGGGGAAATCTCCAGCACAAAAGCCCTGGAATGCACCCACCCACACCCGGGGAAGCCCTGGCTAAGGCCCCAGCCCTCTGGGAGCACCCAGGGCAGTGCTGGACATCCTGGCTGTCACCCACCCAATCCCAGCCCCACACGGTGGTCCCACTGAGGAACCCCGGGGAGCCCAGGGCCCAGGACCTGACTCACTCCTGGATGTTTTGTTCACATTCTCTTTTCAAAAACACGTTCTCAATAGCTTTAATTTAATCAAAACATTCTTGACTGAGATCATTAAAGCCTCTGAGAGAGGCATTTAATTCTAAATTCACCATATCCACGGCGTAGCAGTTGAGTAACTGAAAAATCAACTTTATGTCATAATAGTTTGTTAGAATGTTTGTTTACTCTTCATCTGAGACATGCTAATTAAAACAAGAGGCCTTCACAAGCAATCCAGTTAGCAAATAGGATTGGTTAATAGATAAGGAATGGTTGGCAGTTGCAAGGAACCCCAGCTCCCCGCCCATATGGACTGGGTTTCGGCAAGAGCCCACGGTGATCCCAATGGACCAGGGCTGATTCTTGGAATTCTGCAAAATGCATTCCCTTGTCCGCCTCCTCCCTATCAATGACTCTTGCGGACATCTCTGAAAACATTTATCGTTGTTGACTTCCTTGAATTCATCTTCAAGGGAAGGGATGAAGGCTCCTTGTGGGTCTCTGCTTTGCCAGGGCACAGCCATTTCCACGTTCCCACAGCCTTGGCCGGAAGCATGTGGTCCTCACTCCTGCAGGCATCGGCTTACCATGCAGGAAGTATTGCCATCCTAGGAGGCACCTTGGTAATGCCAGGCCCTCCATCAGCTCCAGGAGACCTGGCCAGCTCTCCCTCCTTCCCACTGACACACCCTCCTGTTCTGGAAGGCAGAGACACACATGGGGTCTTGCTGCTTCCTGAGAGTTCAGGGACACAGCTCTGAGTGAAGAGGCCTGAACAGTCTGGGATGCATTTGCTAAAGTGCAGAACAGCGGATCCCTGCCTCAGCCGTGAGCCCGTCCAAGGAGGCTTTCCACTTCATCTGGCACGTCTGCCTTTATGCATAACTGCACACACACACACACACATGTGTGCGCGCACACACACACAGGGTCTTCTTTCTCTTGAGTTCCCTTCCTCACAAGTCCAAGGCCGGTTGCCCCCTCCCCTGTTCCAGGCCTGCGCTGTGGAGTTTCCCCAGGATTCACTCCCTTCTTCATCCCCAGCTGCCATGGGTTCTGATCTCCAACTCTCCCGACCAGCTCAGGGCCTGGCCTTCCCAACTTCCCCCGTACTACAAGATGTCACATGAGAAGAAATCACAGAGACCTCGTTTTAAAGCAAGGAGGTTGAGGCAGAGAGACAGTGACAGGACACTGTCACATCGTTGGGTGCAAGGCGGCCTATTCCAAGGTGACATTGCTACTTTGAGTGTCTCATCCACGTTTGGATGTAGTTGATCATGGGATGATTTCTGTTCATCTTTGTAGCCTCTGTGCTCTGTGAGTCCTTTCAAGTAGAGTGTCAGCCTCCTAGAAGCTAAAAGACTAATAGTGGGAGAAGTCATGGCAATGACATCATGTTTGCATTTCATGCAAATTTCAATTAAAGAGATATAAAATACTGCACTAATAAATCAATAAAGCTTCACTTTAATGTGAAATTTGAAAATGTGTGACTATCACAAAATTGCATCACTGTGAACACACGAGTCCTTGAATTAGGAGCAGTTTGCATGTGAGAACGCTGGGCAGGTCTTCCAGGTGTCATACCTGGGTTGACAAGGATCCCAAGGGCTCCTTGAAAGCATTGCATCACCTACACCTGCTGTCTCCTGTGCACTTGGCACCAAAGATAGGTGTTTGGTAGATGCTGCAAGGAGAAAGCTAGGTGAATGGATGTTCCTACTGTGAGGGCCGGCTACCTCCAGCCCCAGAGCCGGTCCTGGGCAGAGACCTGGTGCTGCTCTATGACCCGCAACAGAGCACTCTTGCCATCTCTTCCAAAGTGCTGGCTTCAAGCAGTGAGCACAAGCTTTAGGGTCCAGAGGGGTGGATTACACGTGGCTGGTCTGGAACAGAGAAGCAGGCCAGGAAAACCAGGAAGGGAGGCAGAAGAAAGAGTCCTCCTGGCCAGGCAGTTTGCTTCTCTTCCTATTGCCGTGGGGGGAATGCTGTCCTGGGACCTTCCTACCTGAGAAAGCCTGGTCCTTGAAACTATCATATACGTGTGTCTGCTACTGGCTTCTAGAAACCCCCTGGCCTGGTACCTGAAGCCCACTGCCTCATCGTACTCACTAGTATTTATCGAGTGCTCCTAAGGAGGGGCTTCAGAAAGTTGATGGAAAATGGGAAAAAAAGTCGTTTATTTTGGTGCATAAAAGAGATCTTTCAAAAATTCATGGAAATACATGCTATGGAAAACCTGGGTGTGGATTTCAAAATGTTTTTGCACCAAAATGCATCTTATTTTCATCCCATTTTCCATGAGCGTTTTTGGACACCTCTTCTATAAATGACATAAATGCAGATGGCATCAGTGAGGTGGTTTCACAGTGTTAGAGCAGAGGGCGTGGGAGATCCAGATTTTACTCAAACTATCCCATTTTTAATGTAAGTTGATTCCGGTGTGTAAAGCAAAAAAGAAAATCTATTTTGGGTCTGGATGCGAGTCACGACCAACTAGTATGCAACCTGTTTCCCAGGGCAAGGGCAGGGAATCCCGTCCCCTGTCCAGTGAGAGGACCCCCGAGAGTTCCCCCAGTTTTCTGCCTGGCAGGCTTGATTTCCCCACAAGGATGCTCCCACTCCTTTCCAAGGTTGAGCAAGATATGGCTGAACACATTCTGCTTGATCCTGTGGCTATCATGAACCTCACAGCTGAAACTGAGCTAAATCAGAGATTATTCCTACCCTTCACTTTGCTCTTTGTTTTTGGCTTTTGTTACATGCTGTCCTTGTGCTTCTGAGGCAAACCCTTGCAGATACCTCCTGAAAGAGCTAGAGAAGCGTGAAACAAACACATGAGTTGACAAGGTTTTGGGGGGATGACCCCACACTCCATGAGGTCTGGGGAGGCGTCTATCCCTGGCCTCACCTTGAGTGTTTTCTGAGTCCAGTGATGTGCAGGCTTTTCAGGGATCACTGGTGGCAAGCAGCAAGCAGTTCTAGCCGGCATCACTGAAGCTAATGGTTTTGGAAGAAGACAGTCACCTGGATAACACACACACACACACACACACACACACACAAGAAGCAAAGAAAAAAGCAAAGCAGAAGTGAGGACCTGGCTGTGGAAGACCTGGCATCAGAACCACCGCTGGATGTGCTAAAATCCAGCCCCAGTGTCATCTGCAATGGATGAATCCAGATGCTAAGAGCCCGCTATTGAGGTCTCTTTTTATTTTATTTATTTGAAAGACAGAGTTACAGAGAAAGGTAGAGACAGAGAAAGACAAGTCTTTCATCCGTTGGTTCACTCCCCAGATGGCTACAACACCCAGAGCACGCCGATCCAAAGCCAGGAGGCAGGAGCTTCTTCCCAGTCTCCTACATGGATGCAGGGGCCCAAGGACTTGGACCATCTTCTACTGCCTTCTCAGTCCATAGCAGAGAGCTGGATCAGAAGAAGAGCAGCCGGGACTAGAACCAGTGCCCATTTGGGATGCCGGCACTTCAGGCCAGGGCTTTAACCTGCTGCGCCACAGCGCCAACCCCTATTGAGGTATCAAATTGCAAGAAGCTGGTATAGCTTGGATACCATTTCCTCTTTTTCTCAGTCCTTCCCGGACCATTACAAAAAGAAGGAAGAGTGAACGCCCCGAAGGAGAACCTGGGTGCAACTTAGGGAAAGAACAGATATACTCAAAGCATCTTGCCGAAGTGTGTTGAACTGAGCCAGCCCAGGTAGCGCTGGAGGGTATGGCCTAAGAACACTCATTCATTTCTCTGCCTCTTGTGGACCCAGTGGGACTCGGCGTGGCTGCCCTGGACCATGACTCTGGGAAGAAGCCACACTTGGGAAGTTGGATAGAGGAGGAAGCAGAGGTGGTAGAGCCTCTTCCCAGCTCCAGGATGGGGCAGGCCTAGCTGAGCCTCGGGGTGATGCCCTCCCCCGGCCACCTCCAATACGTCCCCTCTCTGAGCAGCCTTCCAGGTCCTGCCCTGGCCTGCATACCCCCTCAGTGCTGTGTTCTCCCATACTTAGCCTGTACTGCAGCGCTTTGTCATCCCCACTCATCCCCCAGGTTGGCAAAGCCCAGGGGGCCACCAGGCAGTGAGGTGCACAGGCTAAGACCCCTAAGAAGGCAGGGCAGAGCTTGAGTGAGAGAGCCGGCTTCTCCAGGACTGTGACTTTGAACCAGCACCGATTGCCACCACCCCGTCCCGCCCCGGACCATTTCCTTACCTGCAAAATGTGGTTCCCTTCAGTGACCGCCAGGAGTTGAGAGGACGCGAAGATGCGGGTGAGCATCCTCTCATTCTGCAAGCGTCCAATGAGCAGCTACTCTGTGCCAGCCCCCTTGCTAGATGCAGGGAATGAAACAGATAAGGCCCTGCCCTCCTGGAGAAAGGCAGTGGTCCCATCGACACCTGCACACACGATGTCAACAACAGCAGCAAGGACAAAGAGAGCAGGTGAACGGAGCCCAGCGGAGGCGAGGGTCCACCTCCCGGCAGCAGCGTGGCCGCCCCTGGCCCCCAGCCACCTGCCCCGGCACACAGAGCTGCCTTGATGGAGGTCTCAGCCCTTCAGAGTTAGCCTCTGCCTGGGAGCCAAACACAGCAAAGGAGAAAAGTCCGACTTTTATCGGAGGCTCCCGAGCCCTGCGCTCTGCAGTCTGTCTTCCTCTGCCCAGCGTGTCTCCATCCCCCTCCCCTCACAGGTGCTGATGCCTCTTAGACCTTGTACATCCCAGACTCCATCTGCATCTTTCTTCCTGGGGAATGCATCCTGCCAGCAGTGTAAGAGGACAGAGAGCCCTTGTGAGGGAAAGGCTGTCCATGAAGGTGGCATTTGAACAGAGCCCAGGCATAAGGGCAGGAGCAAGGAGTCGATGTGGGGAGGCTGGATGATAGCAGAGACACACGTGCAAAGGCCCTGGGGCAGAGGCACAGGCCAGGAAGGTTGGTGTCTCAGAGACATGGTGACAGAGAGTAGCAGGAGATGGGACAGGAGAGAGAACAGAGACCAGGGTCAGAGAGGGCTGCGAGATCACACAACATTGAATTTGCATCCTAGGGAACTGGGAAGCCTTGTGGGTTTGGATCTGGAGAGACGCATTGTGTCTTTCAAATAGGGAGCTCTGGCTGCTGGGTGGACAGCAGGCTGGGGGGCAGGCCAGCAGAGGAGGAGCTCAGAGGAGTATTTTGGTAGGAGAAGAGGAGAATGAACTGCTGGGTGGTGGCGGTCGTCATGGTTGTACTCCAGCAGTCACAGAAACAGTGATGGCTGCGTGTCCAAAGAAGGGAGTTTCCTTTCATCCTACAGCACTTGACTGGACCTACAGTATTTTCCTGCAGCTCTTCTGCATATGGCTTGTCTGCATAAGGCCTCCCAGGGTACAGTGGGTGTGTCAGACCACACCCAGAGCAATCATGGCCACACAAGGAGCTGTCTGGACTACTGAGCAAACCCAACACCCTGCACCCAGGGATCTGATGTACAGATTCGGGCCCAGCTTTGCCAGCGTGGAGTGCCTTTTCTGGAAACTGGCCTCACCCATGTCAGCTGCCCATGGCCCTCCTCATGGAGGGAGGGGTGGCTGAGCGCAGGATGCTTGCTCTCATGCAGCACCAGCAAACCCTCACCCTGGATGCAGCCTGGGGAGGCCAGGTCTATTCCTTGGACACTCCTCCTTCTTATACTGCCTCTAACCCTTGCTTTGCTCCTGTGTGGCACAGGAGCTACCAGTCTGTCACCAGCACTGTGCAATCCCCCCAGGGGGAGAGGGGCGGGAGGCCTCCCCCCAACCCCGGAACCCCGCACCTGGCTCCGGAGCAAATTCCATCATCAACTAGAATGAGTGATGTGTTCAGGAGGCCAAGGCTGATAGTAACCATAATTCACGTTGTCCGTGCCTTCTGCTGGGTGATGAAGCCGGGAAGTCACACAGCCCAGCCAAGAGCTAGTGTATCTGCTTGAACTCGCCTTGCGCCAGTGGAAACCCATCAGCAGAGAAAGACAGCAAGCCAACCGCCTGGTGCACACGGCTTCTTTTCAGCCAGATGAAGAGGGATCACCTCTGTGCGGACGCTGTCATGAGCCACTCTCCATTCATGTACCTGAAGACCCATCCAGGTAAACTCATCCAGCCCGCCCAGAGTCATGGCCGTGCCCCACTCCCACGGAGCTGCCACGTGAGCTTCCCACCCCGGGGAAGCTTCTGCCCTTGGCCCTTCCTGTGCGAAATGAAGAGGTATGCATTTCCAAGTGGCCCTGTTTAATCAACACCTCCACTGAAACCCCATTGAGCACAATGCCCACCAGCAAATTTCAAAATACAGATTTCCCTGGTAAAATAGCCCCCTGTTGCCATTTCCTAGTCAACTATGTATTTAAGCCCCCCGAGAATGCTTTTGACTAAGCCAGCAGCTCCAGCAGACACAATGCTTTAATCGTATATTGTTCTCTGAGTGCGAACCCTTTACAAATCATATGACATAAAAAGAAAAATAAGTAACACTGTAAAGACAGTAATGAGGAGTGTTGAGCTAAAGTGCCTCTTAAAGAAATCCTAATAAATTCCAGAATTTCTAGTCTTCTGGCAAGCTTTCCATTTAGAACGAAATCCGTGATCAATGGCTGCAAGGCGCTCGCATCAGGCTCGCATGCCTCCCGAGCAGGGAAACCTCAGAGACGAAAGATGACATTCAAGGAAAAAAAGCTGACATTGAGTCCATCACTGTCATCGCTTCTGCCATAAAGCAGCTTCAAATATTAAAACATTTTTCATCTGTGCTGCATTATTGGCACCAGAAATTGTTTTCTCTCTGTCTGGTGCGCACTTGAACTGCAGCAGCGCTCCCCGGAGACTCGGGATTGTTACCAAGGCCTCATAACATATTGGCAGTTGACGTGGTGGTGTTCATGTACACTTGCCACTCACACAGCCTCCCCTCCCCCAGCCCGCAGGCGCAGACCACGCCGGCTGCACAGGGCCTCTGGCTCCATGGCTCAGATGCTGGGCCACTGCAGGCGTGCCCTCCATATCTCCGACAGCACAGATGACCCTGTCTGACACTCCAGCTGCCCCTGGTCTCTCACGGGCAGCCCTAAGCCCACAAGGACCCCAGACCTCCTTTGAGCACATAAGGCTTTGAGTGTGCAGAGAGAAAAATGCTTCGGACAAGGCAGGCATACACTGCCCTTCAGGTCCATCTCTCGTGTGCCCGACCACTTGCTGCGTGCAGGACTCTGGACTGACACAGAGAAATGAGGACTGGTCAGTGTCTACGAAAGTCCACCCAGTACTTACTGCTTGGAGGTGAAGACAGGGAGCTGCCGGTCTGGGGGGATGCACATGACCACCTTGGAAGAGGCACCCGCCTGGCATGGATCAAGTATTGCTGGGCACCAGGAGGAGCCCTTTGAAGAAAAAAGATGCCCCATGGGGGCCCTGGCAGCTCTTGCTGCATGGATGCCCAAGGGAGGCCCTGTGCCCTGAGCCCAAAAACAGACATTCTCTGGGTGTGTGTATCAAGGAAGCACCACTAGATAATCCAGGTTCCTGGCACTGCAGGCTCTCGGAGGGGACAGGGACCCAGGATCGTTGGAGTGGTCAGGCTTATGTGGCCCAAGGTGCCCTCAGCCACTCCCAGCCCCTCTCCTTGGACTTTCTCCGGATGTGCTTTGGCCTCAGCCCCTGCCAAGCGCATCTCCTCCCAAGGGAAGTGGCTCTCAGCCTAGTGTGGCCAGACTGCTCTCTGCACATCTGTGTGTGTTGTTAGTGAGGGACAGAGGCAGGGGGATGATGGTGGGAGGCCTGGGTGACCAGGGCACCCTGGTGGCAGTGGGGCTTCTGCATCTGCGTGCCTTGGCCGGGCTGGGCACATGCTGCCCTGGACAGCTGCAGACAGAATGGGCAGAGACTGCTTACTCAAACCCAAGCTCTGGGCCTGGATCTGGGGGGGGGGGGGTGGGGTTGGCTTGTCCAGGAGACACAGTGGCAAGGGCCCACCATGCTTTTGGGGCATTCCATTAATAAAAGGTATTTTCACTCTGATTAAAATTGGAAGCAAAAGAATGCATTTTTGAAGTCAAAGATGATCTTCGTCACTATATCCACGCAGGTGTAAAATAGACTTTTTCGACATTCCTTATAGAGGAAGATCACCAGGACAAAGGAGCTAAGGGCCTAGCAGAGCAGGCAAGCAGCCAGAGCTCAGATATCAGGGGTCTTCAAAGCCTAGAGGTCCCCAAACCCTTCATCTTTAACTCAGAGTCCAAACAGCTCTGGCTTCTGAACCAATGCCTGGGCCCTTGAGGTGGGGGTGGAGATGGGATGAGACTGGACAGGCAGGAATGAGACCTGGGGCTCCAGCTCAATACTCTTGACCCTCACTGCACTCAGCAAGAAGCTGATAGGTGAAGAGGCAGGAGGCAGCGCTGTTCCACAGGCCCCCAAATGTTCTGTCCACACCTGGATGCTGGGGGACCCAGCCATGCACTGTACAGAATCGCTGTGCAGTGGGAGAGCTACAACCACGACACAAAGAACCCCAAGTAGGGGAACCGGGGTGTAAGCAGTTTATAGAGACTGGAGTGAAGCTGTTGGAGAAGGGGTGATCCCCGTGGAGGGGTAACCTGTACCCCAGGTGTCCGTGCGCGCACCCCCAGCCACCCCTTGGCTCTGGCCTGCCCTCTTTGGCCAGGAGGCCCCTATCAGGCCTCCTGCAACAGAGGAGAGCTTCCCTGACAGCCTATCTCAAGGACCCCTCCCCCAAAGAGCACCCCATGAACCCTGGGCAGGATCAGTTAGGGGAGTTCACCACCCATAGGCCAAGCAATCTTCAATACAATGCTTACTCCCGCTAAGCCGCAATTTCCACGTCTGTTCAAGGGAACACCCAGTCCCAAGTACCTAGTGCACAATGGCTGCTTATTGCAGTAGCAACGTTGAAGAAGCATTGAGAAACCCACAGGTGTAGACCCCCAGACGCAGCCGCAGGGCTCCTGCCTGTCCCATCTGCTAGTCAAAGATGTGTGAGGAATTTGCTCCTGCCCCTAGACCACCACACATTTGACTTCTGCCAGACTCTATCAGGAATCAGAACTCCGACATCACTCCCTAAACTCCCAGAATCCACCAACTAACACCAAAGAACCCCAGGAGCTCAGGAACCACTCTGTGTCCCCAGGAAAGTGTGCTTGCTTGCCTCTTACGGGGCATGGGAAAAGGTGAAGCCTGAGCCCTCACCCTGGCTCCAAGGCTTTGCAATGCCCAAGCATAGCTGAGCCAGGGCAGGCAGGGTGGGCGGGGCCTGGAAGGAGGGCCTCCTTCTCCATCTCTCCCAGCCAACACACAGGGGTCAGCCTGTATGACCATGGGTTGGTGGGACCCGCCCCCCCAGGAAGCCAGGCAGTGGAGGGACAGGTGTGAGGGAGGCTGGCAGCTGGTCCCTGCCATGCTCCTGCCTGCCAGCCCAAGCAAGTCCCAGGCTCTCTGCCTCTGCTAGCCTGCCCAGGCCAGAGAAGCAAGTACAGCTAGAAACACGCCGGCTTTGGTGGTTCAGGCACACAGTGGGTGGATCGCCAGGGCATTCATTCGCAGGGGAAGGGAAGAGAAAGAGTGTGCGAGACGGGAGACCACACAGGGAGACAGTGCACAGAGGCGCCGCAGCCATCTGCCGCGCCATCACGTGCCGCTCCGGAAACTGACAGACACTGCCTTCGTGAGGCCCAGCCCGTCAGATGAGTCAATCAATCAAAAAATTCTTATGAAACTTAATCATAGAGGGTCGTGTTAGGGAGTGGGGAACAGATTAAATTACCACGGTATTAGATACGGGAAATGATTTCTGTCAAAACCATCTTTACTGCAATTATAATATGTTAATTATGTATTTCATTAAGTAAGTGGATTAGAGCCTGCACAGATGAAATCATGTGGAGGCTTTGAATCATTTGCCGAGCACGGTGGGAGGACTCCCATGAACGGAGCCCGGTTCATCTGGAAAACTTTTGCATGCCAGACGTGAGGTCTTTTTTCCTGCTTTTGGGAAGACCCCAGCCCTGGTGGAGGAAGCCACATAGATGGCTGATGGGAGTGTCCTGGACCTGTCTCTGTGCCACTGAAGCCAGCAGATGAGTCCCATGTGTTGGGAGCTGGTCAGAGGCCCTTTCTGCCTTGTGACTCCAGTTTCCTGTGTGCAAGGCAATGCTGAGGGCCTCCAAGGGGCACCTCTGTGCCCCTGCCCACCCTCAGGGGCTGTTGAGAACGCTGACGTGACAATTGCATGGTAAGAGCAACTGTTGGAAAACTCCTGCTTTGCATCCAGGTCTGTGGGTGTCCACATCCACGCTGGCCACATCCCACACATCTGCCTTCCCATTTGCAGACAGCCTGTCCGTGAGGAGCAGAGCTTTCAAGGGCTCCAGTGCCGTCGTGTTGCAATGCAGAAGGTGACCCGCTGCAGACGAAACATCTCAGTCCACACAGCAGACATGCTGGGTGTTTCACAGCATGCACTTCAGGCCAGCTCATTTCATTCTCCCTCCTGAGAGGCCCTCCTCACTCTGGTCAGCCACAAGGGCAAGAGGGCTGTTCACCCAATGGTTTCCAGGCACTGTTTTCCACAGGGCTGAGTCAAGGAAATGGGCACACTTCTATCACCAACGTCCCTTGGGGCCATCATGCTGTCTCTCTTGCCATGTTTCTGCTCAGCCTTGAACTCCAGCTGGTTACCAGGAGTCCACCCATCGCAGCCCCAGTTCAAGGGCAAGCCTCCAAACCACTGCTGCCCTTCATTTTTCCCTGGTTCTGAGCCATCCTTGCAGGATATGAGGGGCAATTGCATCACAAAGAAAGGAAAATAGGAGTGAATAATGCGTTTTCAAGAACAGGAGGTATCCAATGCACATAAATTTCCTGGGTCCTTGGGTATTCAGTTATCAGGAAAAACCACAAGGAAGTTTGGACAAAGAGGAGGAAGCAGAGGAGGCGGCGCACATGGCCTGCCTGAAGTGCATGGCGGTGTAAGTGACGGGAAAAGGTTGGCTGATTTGATGAAAACCCCATCAGCCTCTCTGGGGAGATATTACTTTCCTCATTATTTCACTGATTGGCCTTATTTCATCTGAAGAATGCAGCGTGTTCTGTACAGGCTGGGCAAGCTGCTTTACCAATATCCAGAAAAAAAAAATCTATCACCTCCTTAATCGAAACTACAAGGAAATTAACACGAGGCATGTTCTTTCTCAGGGATCTGTTGAGAGTCCTACTCTGATGCCCTTTCTTCTGTGTAAGCCACCCATTGCTTAGCCCTCCACCTTCTCAAACACTGGAACATTGCTTCAGTGCTGTGCACATGGAAGGCAGGGGAGGAGTGTGTTCTCTGATATGGCAGCAGCTGAGGATGCTTCATGAGGTCCATAAGGAGAACAAAGGATCGGGCTAGGACCTCGGCACCTCCCATTGCACAGCGGCAAAGTCTGAATGTGACTGCATGATTGAGGAAGAAGGCAGTTTTCAGGGAGAGTTTTCCTCGATCCTGAAGAATCTGTTTCTCCCCCAGAGCAGCCCAGGGTTTGTCTCCCCAGCACAACAACAGGGAGTGAAGTACAAACACACTTGCAAAATTCAGATTGAGACTGGCGTTATCAATGGCCTGGAGCTTGCAATAACTGTTAATTAAGTGCATTTTTTCATTATTCTTTAGCAAAGAGGTAAGATTTAATGATGTAAGTTAACAATGGATGATAATTTAAAGTGGTGACAATAGTTTAATTATTCACACACATACAAAAGTTAACTTCATAACTTATTTCCTTTGTAAGAACAAGTTCATTTAAAATATTTTGAACTGTGCATACAATTATCACTTAGACTCTTTCCTTCATGGCTTTGTAGAGACAAAGAGTCAATTCTCCCTGTAAATTTCTCTCTAGACAGTTCTACAGACTGAGACTTCTACCTCATTTTTTAAAAAAAAGGAAAAAAGAATAAGAAGTCCCACAATTGGATTTTGCCTAGAATTTCTTGAGGACTCAGGAGTGGGATGGGTGGCTCCAAGCCATTGCATCTTTCTATTCAAATAGAAACCAAACTCATCTAAGAAATAGTGTGTGTGAGTATGTACGTGTGCATATGAATGAGTATGTGTGTGCATGAGTGTGTGCATGTATGCGTATGTATGTGTGCATGGCGGTATGAGTGTGTATGTTTGCACGGTGGAGGGGGATGTTGCAGCCTCAAGGAGGAGTGGAGAGGCCGGCACTGTGGCATAGTGGTTGAGGCTGCTGCCTGCAGTGCGGGCATCCCATGTGGGCACTAGTTTGAGTCCTGGCTGCTCCACTTCTGATCCAACTCTCTACTGTGGCCTGGGAAAACAGTGGAAGATGGCCCAAATCCTTGGATCCCTGCACCCACATGGGAGACCCAGAGAAAGCTCCTGGCTCCTGGCTTTGGATCAGCTCAGCTCCAGCCATTGTGGCTATCTGGGGAGTGACCCAGTGGATTAAATACCTCTTTCTCTCTGCCTCTGCCTCTCTGTAACCCCGCCTTTCAAGTAAATAAATACATCTTCTTAAAAAATAAAAGGATGAGTGGAAAACAAAAGAAGAAGACTTGATAAATACTGAAATCAGAGGATGTCCTCCTGGGTGTGAAGCCCCTAGATGACCTTGGGATAATATAATTCTAACTGCATACCATGTGATTGGACATTCCCAGGGACGTTAGAGCTGCAGCTCCTTGCGAGGGGACTGGAATTCCTGATGAAGGATACAGAAGCTTCTCTATGGTTATTCCACTGCTTCTGAATTATCTGTCATGGAAAATGCAGAATTCAGCAATGCCCCATGCCTGGTCTATCTCAGGTCCACACTGGTTGTTTTCCCACTGTTGCTATGAGTCACCTCTAGGTTGACAACAGCTCCATGAAACCTACAGAACCCAGTGGGGAGGCGTCCAAGGCTCCATCCTCAGAAACCGTCATCACCCAGCCTTTGCTTTGAATGGAAGTGCCTCAGAGTGCTGGTGGAAATAAAGACGTACACTTGCAGTTAGGTCAGCGCAGTGCCAGTGTTCAGATGGAGATGCTGCAATGTGAAGAAGCCTCAGTGACGTTTTCGGGCCACCAAATAGTTGGTTATGGTTGGACATTTGGGCCATCAGATATTCACAACTCCATTCAGTCTCTTTTGGAAGACTCGTTTATCAGTGCCATTATCTCCCTGGATGGTTTTATAGATGGGGAGTTCTTTGGTTGACATCACTGCCATCCTACCCCTGCTGCTGGCTCAGCTGTTTACTGTGGCCTGGTGTTGCATGGCTATGGTTGATGAGATATTGTGACACATGATAGTGCCTTATAAATGCCAGTTTTCTACCATGATAGTTATTCACAAAAAGACGCCTACAAGAGTATGACATGGTGCTCAACATTCCCATTAAAAATGTATACTCCAATAGGCAGGTCTTCTAAAATCTGGGAAACCTATTCTTCTAAAGAGAAAGGTGACACATGCAAAGAATTCCTTGTACTCCTCTTTGTCATCCAGGCAGGGGTGAAAGGACAGTCAGCTGACAGTAAAACAACAGTGGGGCCTTTGGAAGCATATGAAGGGTTATGCCCATCAGAGACCCGTGGTGTCTAATTGGTGCTCAGGAAGCATCATCTGTATTTGCAAATCAGATCCACAAACTCCTCAAAGCTGCTCCGCAAGCCAGGAGCTCACAATCTCTTGGCCTCCTTTTGCTTTCTTTTCCAGCTATTGCCAACTAAACGTTCATGTTTGATGTTTACTTTCTTTTTGTCTGCCCTTCTAGAACATGAACTCCATAAGAGCAAAGACATGGCTTCTTGTGTGTGCCTAACACAGTACCTGATTCATAGTGGGCATTCAATAAACCTGGACCCATTCAATAAACCTGGACCCATCAAGGATATCTGTCAATGACAGATCACTTGTATGAAAAATAATTGATACAATTATATTGCTCCACAATGGGTACCATCTTAGCATTTTTTAAAAAGATTTATTTTATTTATTTGAAAGAGAGTTTCTGAGAGAGGTAGAGCCAGAGAGAGAGGTCTTCCATCAGCTGATTCACTCCCCAGTTGGCTGCAACAGCTGAAGCTGTGCTGATCTGAAGCCAGGAGCCAGGAAATTCTTCCAGGTCTCCCACGTGGGTGCAGGGGCCCAAGGACTTGGGCCATCTTCTACTGCTTTCTCAGGCCAGAGCAGAGAGCTGGATTGGAAGAAAAGCAGCTGGGACTAGAACCAGTGCCCATAAGGGATGCCACACTTCAGGCCAGGGCTTCAACCCACTGAGCCACAGCGCCGGCCCCATCTTAGCCTTTTTAAGCATGCTATGATGCTTATACGAACATGACATTGCCTGAGACACGTTCTGAGAACTGTTAAGTGACACATGACTCCATTTGTTCAATGAATGAGTTTGTTGATTGTTAGGCAACTTCCTCATCTAATTCAGGGAGTGTGTTGAGGCCTTGAAGGGATGAAGATATTACAAAAACACAACCTGTAGTAGATCAAGTCATTGGTTCTAATTCTTAGTCATTTGCAGTGTGAGTTTGTAGTTCCTACCACTAAAGGGTAGAACAAATTTTCCCATCATGTGTTTGACCATGAGATTGGCTTTGACCGATCAAATGCAGTAGCAGTGACAACACGCCAGTTCTGAGCCTAGTGAGCATCTGTTCTTGTCTCGTCCTTCTGCCATCATCTTGAGAAGACCTTATGAGGCTCACTTGCTGGTTCCAGGAAGAGACACTTGGAAGAGGGTCATCCAGCTAAGCCCAGCCCACATGGCCACTCCCCAGTGATTCCACAGACAAATGCTCATTGCTGTGTGCTACTAATGCTGTGCACACATTTTTTATGCAACTGGAGCAATCCCATGCGTGCATGATCTTCCCCTGTCTCAAATGCATGGCATCCAGTATCCTGGATGGATGACCCTGCACGCAAGACACTGAGTTGGCTAAAATGACCAAGGTAGAGGACAGCATTGTGGCATAGCAGGTAAAGCCACCACCTGTGAAGCCAGTATCCCCTATGGGTGCCAGTTTGAGTCCCAGCTGCTCCAGTTCCTATTCAGCTCCCTGCTGATGGTCTGGTAAAAGCCTTAGAACAAGTGTTTGAGCCCCTACTACTTGTGTGGGAGATCTAAATGAAGCTCCTGGCTCCTGGCTTTGGCCTGGTCCAGCACTTGCAGTTGCGACCATCTGGGAAATGAACCAGCAAATGGAATATCTCTCTGTGTGTCTCTCCCTCTCTTTCTGTAACTTTGACTTTCAAATAAATAAGTATTTTAAAAGATTGACCAAGGAAGACATACTCATGTCCACTCCAGGACTCCTGCCCCTCAGTGCCTAGCAGAGGAGAAAGAAATTCCTACCATAGCATCAGCCCAGTTAAGTACCAGCTACCATGTTCTGAACTTCCCACACCCTGTGGTTCTTCATCCTCATGATTACGGAATCCCCACGGCACAGCTGAAATGCTGGACTTGCCAAGGAAAAGCCACTTGCTCCCACCTGAGAAGTGAAGAACTGAAAGAGGAGTCTTTCACCTGTGATCCTCAGAGATCTCCCCCAAAGAGAAGGACCAGGCCTGGGCAGGATCAGAAAGAGCTGGTGGAAAACATGGCTTCCCACACCCTCCATGCCTCCATGCCAACAGCTATCCCAGGGTGGCCGGAAAGGAATAATGAATTTGACCTCATTTGGACACGGTCCTAGGCTCCAACAGGGACCATATTATTTGGACCAAGAACGTTTGTCCTAGAATGTTTTGCCCAGTGCCCTGCCCTCTTGTTTGCCTTAGGTGACCCCTTCCCAGAGAGAGCAGCGCATTCCACAGGGGACGTTGGATTTCTGTCTTTCAATCCCAGCCTTTTTTAAAACAAAGAAACAGCCTAAGTCAAATTTGGTTTTTCGCCAGGCTTTCCACACACAGTTTTTTATTTGTTTGTATTTTTGTTTTTGGTGTGAACGTGACCACCTAGGATGAGCATGACTTGCATCCGAGGACATAGCTTTTTGTCCCAGTTTCATACTCACTTGTCCAAGAGAGAGATTCTATTATGTGTGTGCTGTGAGCCAGGCATCCTGCAGGGACCTAGGGTACAAGGCCATCTTTTTCAATGAGTGTGCCATTAGTTTGTAAGCATTCAGATAGACATGCGTTATATCATCGCTTCTCACTGAAGGATGGTAGAAGGCCTCACTCTTCCTGCCTTCTACCCTTCCTATCAACCTCGGCCTCACCTGCCAAGCCTCCACCCACTGTTTCATGTGGTTCCCCAACTCGGACCACCCTCCCTTCACTTCCCTCTATCTGCTTCCCAACATACCCATCCAATGGCCTTAGTACCCAAGGGGCTTCCTCCAACTCCCTGGAGCAGAACCCACTACAATCCCCTGGGAGGTAACATTGTGAATAATTCATTCTCCATTGCACTTGACCCACAGTAAAAATGCACCTTGAATAAAGATCTAAAGAGCACAGGGCTTTGCATGTCTGTTACCCATCTGCTTCACCTGTTGAAGGAACCACCTCTTGAGTGATAGTCTGATCCCAGCCTGAGCTCTGGATTAGCCAGGACTGGTGCAGGCAGGAGTCCTATCACACAGGGACAGCCTGTTTTGCTCACACGGGGAGCAGTGGGCATTAAAAAATCAGAATGGGGATAGGGGGTTTTAAAAAAAATCAGAAGATCCCATGCCCCTTAGAAAAAAACAGGGCACCGTGGAAAAAAGCACTTAGGAAAAAACAAGGTACTGTGTTTTTGGAAACCTCAGCTCCAGGCACGTAGTAGACAGAAATAAAAATCAATGAGTGGACACAATTTTGTTTAGTATTGTGTGTCTGCTTCCCACTAGGAAGTCTGCTCCAGGAATACAGGACTCCTTATGAGTTATGCTCCACAGTGTAGTATGCGTACCTGAGTACCTAGTGTGCTTCATGCACGATGGGTGTTCAATACATCTTGTTAATTGACATTTTGAGTGGTGAGGAGCAGAGGTGAGAGTTTTTTTAATTTAGGTAACAATAACTAGTCACCTAATGTCTTGCTTTTTCCTAAGAGGCATAGGATCTTCTGATTTTTAAAAAAAACCCTATCCCCATTCTGATTTTTTAATGCCCACTGCTCCCCGTGTGAGCAAAACAGGCTCTCCCTGTGTGATAGGACTCCTGCCTGCACCACTCCTGGCTGCTCGGAGCTCGGCTGGGATCAGACTACCTCTCAGGGTGTCTATTTAGAGTGAAGAGCCTTTGACTTCTGGATCATTATCCACCCGCAGAAGTGCACCGATCTTTATGGAAGCACCAACTCTTGTGGTGATCACACCTCTGGAAATGTTAGAAGGCCAGGAAATTGATTTCCTGCATTGCAAAATCATTCCTGGGGTCATCAGTGTCAAAGCCAAGTGGTTCATGGATTTCTTTCTTCTTCTTCTTTTTCTTTAAAGATAAAGCATAGTATGTTTTGTGGGGCAAGCCTAGTAAGATGTGATGAAAATGAAAGTTCTGCCTTTGAATAAGTGCCGTAACATAGCACAGGCAGCCAGCCCTGTTCCTTGGTCACGATCTGCAGAATCAACCTCCCCGGAACAAGAAGGTAGGAGAAGCAGAGAGTGTCTGGGCACAGGGGATGGGACTGGCAGGCACCTTGTGTTGTCCAGGGTGCTCAGGGCAAAGAGTCACCCACAGAGTAGCAACATCAGTGAAGGGAAAACCGACACTTTTCTACCGGAACACGGAGCAGTAACACGCAGTGTTGCAACTGTTCCAGAAAGCCATCTGGCTGTAGGCACTGAATTGAAAATGTGCTGCTGAGGCTGGCGCTGTAGGGCAGTAGGTTAATCCTCTGCCTGCAGTGCCAGCATCCCATACGGGCGCTGGTTTAAGTCCTGGCTGCTCCTCTTCTGACCCAGCTCTCTGCTATGGCCTGGGAAAGCTGTAGAAGATAGTCCAAGTCCTTGGGCCCCTGCACCTGCATGGGAGACCAGGAAGAAGCTCCTGACTCCTGGCTTTGGATTGGTTCAGTGCCGGCCATTGTGGCCATCTGGAGAATGAACCAGTGGATGGAAGTCCATTCTCTCTGTCTCTCCCTTTCACTGTCTGTAACTCTTCCTCTCAAATAAATAAATAAAATCTTTTTTTAAAAAAAGAAAGAAAATGTGCTGATCTTCTAACCCAGCAATCTGGGGGCAAGGATTTAATTTAAAGAGATTCTCACACAGGCGTGGAGGAAGATCAACACCACAGGTCCACAGCAATGAGGCTGATCATCTGGTGAGAGGTTGGCAAATGGGTTAGTACTGCTACAGTAAGTAGGGAGTAAAACATTTCTTGCTGTGTTCAAAGACTGGAATGCTGGGTAGGAGCCAACACAGGTAAACTTGAGTGCTGATCAGGAAGCTATGAGCAGAAGACCATGTCTTGTCTCCCCACTGCTGTGGTCAACCAAGTTTAATTGCAAGACACAGGTTCATTCGTTCGTACGTGTTTTATAATTTTTTAACCTCAGAAGGCTAGAGTCAAGTAGCTATGTCACAGATACATCCACATTTACCCTAAAGACCCCAACTGTTTCCTCTCCGCCCTTTACAGAGAGGGAGTATGGATTCCTGTTGAAATCCAGCTGTCGGGGTCACCATGGCTGGAGAGGGAAAATGTGTTGAAGGAAGAAGCAGATTACAGGATGATTTCCTGCTGCACCATTTCTGAGGACTCAACACAGAAATACACGTGGAAATGGTACAGGGGGACCGGAGGGCTGTTAGACTAATCCCTGACTCTGGTTGCCGATGGGATAGCCAGCAGGGAACGGATTGGAACTCAGAGGAATCAGAGGCTACACAAAAGTGATCATTTATTTCTCTATTACCTAGATTTAGAATAAATGTGACAAAAATGTGCAAAAACGGCAGTGTGGGCGGTCTCCCAGGTGCAGGTTTTGGGGGTGGAGTCATGGGTGGTGCTGAGCTCCCCCTATCCAAGTTCCCTCACACCTTGTCCTTGCTGTCCTGCTGCAGTGAACAACTTTGTCAGCCGCCAGTGACGGACAGCTCTGAGCTAAGGACTAAGCTAAAGCTGAAGAGCATTTTTAGACAAATAAATACTTGGAATTGATAACAGAAGTGCCTGCCTGCAGCTACAGAATCTGAAATGTCCCGATGGTATTTCCCTACTGTTGACATCACCACCATGGAAGACTCTCCGAAGCCTGCACTGCATGGACGCGTGTGGCTGTAAACCCTGGACACGGGACCGAGTTGAAAGGATGCGTGCCAGCGCTGTGAAGTGCACGCTGGGTGTCACAGATTTAGTACAAAAGCAAGAACGTGATACATCTCATGAATACGCTGTCATATCGATCACCTGTGGGAAGGATATCACTTGGTTCACCTGTGTGTTCGTTTTCTATTGTGATAGCAACAAATCACAAAGTGGCTTGAAACAACACGGATGTATTATCTCAGAGTTGTATAGACTAGAAGCCCAGTGCAGGTCTCCAAGGGCTACAATCAGGTTGTCAACAGGGCTCTACAAGGAACGTCTCGCCTTTTCCAGATGTCTCCTGCATTGTCCAAGGCAGCTCCAGTCGGTCCATTCCTCCTCTCGGGCATCACTCTGACCTTCTCTTCTCCACCACTGTCTGTGGATGAGGACCTTGTGCTGTGATTGCACCAGTCCCACCCTGATGAGCCCGATCTGATGATCCCTGTCTTAACCGAGCACCAACCTCCATCAGCAACTTGGATGCTCCATGGCCATGGAATGAAAACCATTGCTAGGTTTTGAACATCTCTGGAGAGGTGTTTATTTTTGCTTATCATAATGGAGCGTTATAACACATGTTATTAAAATTAACTGTACCTGTGTCTCCCCACCTTTTTAATGTGGGCACCAGAAAACCTAGAAGTTAACCCGGAGCACCCACGTTCAATTCCTATTGGACAGCACTGGCCCAAGACAACATGTGGAGGTGCTTTGCCAACCGGAAAGTGCTTTGATGGTGAGGAATGTTAAAATGCTTTCCACAAAGTCACTCTTGAAGGTAGCAGAAACACACCTCAGCCCGCAGACATAAATAATACCACGACTGCTCATGCTCACTGACAGCTTGCTCTGGGCCAGGCCCTACACTTAGGTACTGATTGGTTTCATCTGTACATTAATCCCGAGACAGGCATTGTTGTAATTTCCATATTGGAAGTAAAGCTGCAGAGGTACAGAAAGGTTGGCCTAAAGTCACACGGCGGCCAGCAAGTAGGGGCAGGGGTGGAACAGTGGATTCTGGAGGCTTGCCTACACCTGTTGAACATCAGCTTGCATGCTAGGAGGTGTGCTGTGTGTTGATGCTAGTGCAACCAGCAAAGCCTGCTGCCCCGGTTTCCCTGGGGGGCCTCTCTGCCAGGAGACCACCATCGATGAGACCTCTGCTAGGTGCAGCCTCTCGAGTGATGGGCTTCCAATCCCCGGCCACAAAGCAAGTCCTCCCTGCATACGAGGTCTTGCGCTGTCTCCCCACATGCTCCGGGGATGCCAAGGTGGGCTGGCTGTGGAGGTTCTGCATGGGATTGCAGCCTGACAGCAGCAGAGGCCCAGGTGCTGCAGAAAAGGCCTCAGCCTCTGAGGTCCTGGATGAAAGGGCGGTTTGGTTGCACACACACACAGGTATATTCACATACATACATTCACACATTCCCATGCACACACACATTCCTGTGCAGACACACACGTGCCCAAACACACCCACACGTGTTCACACAGACATTCACATGCACATATTCACACATGGACATGCACACACACACACACATGTGCACACACATTCCCACACACATTTCCATGCACACACACACATGCACACACACTCACAAGCACACTTAGAATCAAATGGACAGCAGACTTCTAAACATCCATGGAAAATGGAATTAAAAGATGAGCTTATTTGGGTGCCAAAAACCTTTTTTTTTGACAGGCAGAGTTAGAAAGAGAGACAGAGAGAAAGGTCTTCCTTCCATTGGTTTGCCCCCCAAATGGCTGCCATGGCCGACGCACTGCGCCAATCTGAAGCCAGGAGCCAGGTGCTTCCGCCTGGTCTCCTATGTGGGTACAGGGCCCAAGGACCTGGGCCATCCTCCACTGCATTCCTGGGCCACAGCAGAGAGCTGGCCTGGAAGAGGGGCAACCGGGAAAGAACCAGTGCCCCAATCGGGACTAGAACCCGGAGTACTGGTGCCACAGGTGGAGGATTAGCCTAGTGAGCCGCAGTGCTGGCCAACCAAAAATCTTGAAACCCATGCATGTGTAGGATCTTCAAAAACTTCATGGAAAATATGTATTGTTGGAAACCCATGTTGGGACCGGTGCTGAGGCACAGGGTTGAAGCCCTTGCTTGCAGTGCTGGCATCCTGTATGGGCGCTGCGTCGAGTCTCGGCTGCTCCACTTCTGATCCGGCTCTCTGCTATGGACTGAGAAGGCAGTAGAGGATGGCCCAAGTCCTTGGGCCCCTGCACTCGTGTGGGAGATCCGGAAGAAGCTCCTGGCTCCTGGCTTCAGATCAGCTCAGCTCTGGCCGTTGCAGCCATTTGGGGAGTGAACCAGCAGAAGGAAGACCTCTCTCTCTCCCTGTCTCTACCTCTCTCTGTAACTCTTTCAAATCAGTGAAATAAATCTTAAAATAAAAAAGAAAACCTATGCATAGATTTCCATTTGTTTGGTAACAGAACAACTTTATCTTTTAGTTGCATTTGCCCTGCACTTGTGGAAGTGCCCCTGGATGTACACACACATGTGCAAGCTACCTATCTGCACACACTTACTTTTACATGCAGTGATGCGTGCCTGTGGGAATCTGCGTGCACGCCCTCGCCCTTGCTACTTCACTCTCCCGGATGGTTGTTTGTAGCTCCACATGCCCTTATATTCTTTCAAAGTTAGTTAAGGCCGGCGCCGCGGCTCACTAGGCTAATCTGCCGCCTTGCAGCGCTGGCACACCGGGTTCTAGTCCCAGTCGGGGCGCCGGATTCTGTCCCGGTTGCCCCTCTTCCAGGCCAGCTCTGTGCTGTGGCCAGGGAGTGCAATGGAGGATGGCCCAAGTGCCTGGGCCCTGCACCCCATGGGAGACCAGGAGAATTACCTGGCTCCTGCCATTGGATCAGCACGATGCGCCAGCCACAGGGTGCCGGCCGCGACGGCCACTGGAGGGTGAACCAACGGCAAAAAAGGAAGACCTTTCTCTCTGTCCCTCTCTCTCACTGTCCACTCTGCCTGTCAAAAAATAAATAAATAAATAAATAAATAAATAAATAAAAATTTAAAAAATAAAAATAAAACAAAGTCAGTTAAGCTCGATTCAGCAGTCATGTAGGAGTCCTTTAGTTCATACATGGGATAGCCCCGGTTGCCACACCTGCATGAAGTCTCCACAGGGGTGCACACGTGTGCGTACAACCATGCCACATGGGGACATCGTTAAAATTGCATTGGTGACTCCAGGCTTTGGGCCTCTGATATTGAACTTGTTTCTCCACTGCAGTTATCTACCAACCACTCATGTATTAAGGAGCATGCACACCTGGAATTCTATTTCATTTATTCTACTGTTCTTTGTAATTCACTCCCTCCCCCACCTCCTTTTAGGCGAATGTGACATTTTCACCATAAGGAGTGTTTCCTGAAGCAGCATCCACAGGGGTGCCTGCACACCCAGGGGTCCTCTCAACTCTCACAGCCTCTTATGCTTGGCCATCTTCTTGGCCTTGCTGCGCAAGGTTCAATTAGGCAGATAAGTGGATACATTGCTTACAATATTTCTTTCTTTCCCTCTTTCTTCCTTCCTCCCTCCCATCCTACCTCCCTCTCCTTCCTTCCTTCCTTCCTTCCTTCCTTCCTTCCTTCCTTCTTTCCTTCCCAAGGCAGAGTTACAGAGAGAGAGAGAGAGGAAAAGATCTTCCATCTGCTGGTTCACTCCCCAAATGGCCACAAAGACTTGGTTGGGCCAGGCCGAAGCCAGAACCTGGAAGTCCATCAGGGTGTCCCGAATGGGTGGCAGGGGCCCAAGCACCTAGGCCATCATCTGCTGCCCTCCCAGCTGCATTAGCAGAGAGCTGGATCAGAAGTGGCACAGCCGGGACTTGAGCCAGCACTCTGACACCTCTTCTACAGGTGGTAGCTGAACCCACTGCACTGCAATGGCAGCCCTGGCAGCTGCCTTTTTGAAACCATATTATTTCATTCTTCAGCGAGGATTTAACAAACCCTTTCTGTGAGAAGTCAGATAGTACATACTTTCAGCTTAGCAGGTCACATGGTCTCCCTAACAAGTCAACACGCTGTGCGAGGATGTGACTGCAAAACCATTTCAGAAACGGGCAGTGGGGCTGGATGTGGCACAGTTCTCAGGCTTTGCCGGCTTTTTCAGACCACACTACAGGTCCCTATTTCTTGCTACTTCTTAGTCATTTTCACAAGTGTCTGCTTGATGTGCCTGCTCTGTATGTTAGCACCCCAAGGAAAGGGGGCACCTTGGTGACAGCACCCACACATAAGCAGCAGTGGAGGCAGTGGGACATCTGAAGTGCCATGACTGCTGACCTCATTTATTCTCCAGGGGCCGTGAGCTCCTTGAGAACGTAGCTGTGCCCTAGTCATCCACTCACCCCAGTACCCAGCACAGTCCCTGAACGTAGCAGGTGCGCGGGAATGGGTAAAGGGCCTAACCAACACTGAGAAGGAGCTGATTCTCATGACCTGGGATTCTAAATCCTTACCTACAACAGCCATTCAAGACTTATAGAAAATAATGGCCACATTCTGAAATGGACAATGTCAATGTGGCTATCACCTGACCATAGGAGGAATGGTAATTTATGGTAGATTTGCAAATGGAGGAGAGAAAAGCTATGTCCCGGCTCACCAAAGGTTTTTCAAGTGCTGACATGGATGAATGGAGTTGTGGGTGACAGCTTTCCTCAAACTGTCTCAGCTCTTCCTGGGGCATGGAGAGCTGGGCCTCTTGTCCTCCCTCCCCTTACAGCCCATGGCACACATCAGCTTTTGATTACAGAATTTCCTCACCAGGAAGACGTGATAAGGTCTTAGAATCTTGAGCAACCCCTCTCTCTGAGCAGCCACTGATAGCCCAAGGGCTATGAAATCCCTAAGCCAAATATCTGCTGAGCACGTAACAGGTGCATTTGGTTAGGTAGGATCAACCCAAGGCAGTGAGATTATGTACGAAGAATGATGGCACAGCCAGGAGTGTCCCAGGAAGTGCCACTGACACTCAGACTGGCCGGCTGGTCTGGAGTGCATGAGAGGCAGCGTGGAAGTTCCCATTCCTGGGGCCGGCGCTGTGGCGCAATTGGTTGAAGCCCTGACCTGAAGTGCCAGCATCCCATATTGGCACCAGTTCAAGACCTGGCTGCTCTACTTCCGATACAGCTCTCTGCTATGGCCTAGGAAAGCAGTAGAAGATGGCCCAAGTCCTTGGGCATCTGCACTCACAAGGGAGACCCAGAAGAAGCTCCTGGCTTCGGATCAGCTTAGCTCTAGCCATTGCGGCAACTTGGGGAGTGAACCATCGGACGGAAGACCTCTCTCTCACTCTCTGCTTCTCCTCTCTGTGTAGCAGACTTTCAAACAAATAAATAAATTTACAAAAAAGTTTCCATTCCTGAACACCCTTGTCCTGGGCCCTAGGACAAGTCTTTTGTGCACCCTGCTGAGTCACACAGCAGCCCATGGGGTAGGTCCCCTCTATTATCTTGTTAAAGAAACTGAACTTCCCAACATACCTAGGAGCTGTGATTGACACCCAAGTTTGAAAATATGAGACCACGAAGACGGGGAAGATGAATTCGTGATGGGTATGGAAGGGAAGTGAGCCAGTAGGCTTTACAGAGAGGATGAACTTCACTGAAAATGGTTGCATTTCCTGGCTTATTGGGGAACTTCCTGATAGAATATGGGTGTGCTTGTTTGAATGGTTGAAGGGTTCAATGGGTAGATGGATGGATGAACTGACAGAAGGATGGATGAGTGGATGGGGGCCAGACTGGCTAAAGCATAGGGTTCAAGGTAGGGTTGGTAACATGCAGGCCAGAAAGATAAGAGCGAGCCTGACTGTGAAGGGCCTTGAATGCCAATTTCTGTGGGTTTTTTTTTTTGAAGGTTTGTTTATTTATTTGAAAGACAGAGGTACAGAGAGAATCTTCTACCCATTGGTTCACTCCCCAAATCACAGCAACACACAGGGCGGGGCCAGGATGAAGTCAGGAGCCTAGAACTCCATCCGGGTCTCTCATGTGGGTATGGGCACAAGCACTTGAGCCATCTTCCACTGCTTTCCCAGGTGCATTAGCAGGGAGCTGTTTTGGAAGCTGAGCAGCCGGGACTCGAACTGACGCCCAAATGGGATGCTGGCGCAGCAGGTGGCTGCTTAATCTGCAGCACCACAACTCCATCCCCCACTGCCAATTTTCAGAGCTTGGATTTAGTCTGTAGCAGAGCTCAGGGAGGTGTGACGGGTGCAGCAGGAGGCATAATTACTGGTAAGACGCTTTAAGGGATGAGTATTTTCCCAGTGAGAGACATGGATGGAAAGAACTGAGGCTGGGCCCGTAGCTCAGCACCCACTGAGAAGAGCTGCACAGGCTCAGAGCTGAGTTTGTAGCAGGCTCCATCATCAGTGCTTTATAGCCATTCACTCCCTGAATTCACACAAGAGGAAGTGCAATTTTATCCTCCTTATACGGCCGTGAGGAAGCCGAGGCGCAAGAATTCTATGTAATGTACATACGGCGAGCGAGTAGCAGAGTTGGGAGTCCAATGTAGCTCCAGAGCCCAGACCCTCGGCCTGATGCCCACCTTGTGGTCAGCCAAGGTCTAGAGGCCAGGTTCATGGTGCAGGAAGGAGGGTGCAACCAGAGAGGTGGCAGTTTCATGGCTTCCAAGATGATTGGCAAACACAAAAAATACTACACTCAGAATGCACTTAAATAGTTCATAGCAAAAGGGAATTAGAATTTAACCTGCTTTGGTGCAAAAAATTTTGAAATCCATCTGTATTTTTTTTTCATTAGGTGCATTTTCCATGAACCATTGAAGATCCCTGGTGCTGTCCATGGAAGCTTGAACCATCCCCCCTCAGCTCATGCACCTGACCCTGGCAGAGCCAGGGCCCAGCTGGCCCCCTAGGAGGTCTCTAAGAGCTGTCAGAAGGGTGACAATCTCAGGCCTTCAGGACCGTGTGCTTGCTTGTTAATTAAGAACCCCAGCAAGAAGCCCCAGCTTTTCCCCATGGACGTGAAGGGCTGCGCACGCCGCTGAACGCTGTCCCCGGCACTTGCACGGCGCACTGCTTGGCTCCCAATAGGCACTCCATCCATAGCTGTTGAATGAAGGAATGCATGAGGGAGAGCACGAAGAACTGAATGGAGTCAGAGCTTTTCCACGCCCCCGTTGGCTGGAGCTCAGGCGAGTCTCCTGGGCATTTCTGAACCTCACTTTCCACCACACAACGAGTGGGTGCAGAAGCGCATCTCTATTGCAACGCTCACATGAGTGCAGGCTGCTGCCCCGGCAGCTGTCCCCGGGGTGGGTGGGGCTCCTTCTCCCAGCCTGACCCCCGCCGGGGCTGCCGCAGCGGCTTCCTCTCTGTGCAACAGGACACCAAACGGTTAACGCACCGCCCATGGCCCTTGATTTATGAAGTGGCCGATCGGACCGGGAAACACACAGAGACAGCCCTGCTCACTCGCAGGGGGAGACCTGGGAGAGCAGTCATTGTGTATGCGCAGAGGCAAGCACAGCCTCGGGCCTCCATGGCACCGGAGAGCCCACCCCGGCCAGCCTGTGCCAGGGACAGGGCCAGCGCTTGCGTGCCTTCCTGCTCCGTGCAGGAACAGAGACAGCTTTGTCACCTGGCCCCTGCCGGCCAGCCAGCCTCAGAGCCTCAACTGCCCACCCTTTGCCCTGGGAACTGAAGTACAGCTCTGCCCCGGTCACCGCTAAGCATTTCCTTTCAGCGGCTGCCAATCTATCAAGATTCAGCTACCGCTGTGAACCCATCAACTCCATGGAAAGGAAAAAAAGGAACCCCTCGCCACAGCAATTATTTATCCTGGCCTGAACTTCAGGTGACCTTTCTCAGTTCCACAGAAGTTGCTGTTGGGAGTACCTTGGTGGGCAGGATTTTTTTTTCACCCCTGTCCCTCCTCCTTTTAACAAACACATTTGCTTTTACATCGAACCTACTGGCAGGATCCTCTTTTGCAAATTTTTCTTTTGCACAAAGATCTTTGGGTGGTCCACCAGCAACGCAGACACAGTCGGAGTGTAACTTTGGCTCGGAGAGAAAGCAGAGACTATGCAAAGACCCAAAGCCAGTGACCTCCTGGGGATGATTCGCGGAGGGTCTGAGCAGCAGGCCCGCGGCCCAGCTCATCCTGGGGACGCAGATGAAGGGCTGTTAAGCAAACCGGGGCCCATGCACCACGACCCAGAGAGGTGCCATATGGAACCCTCCGCCCACGTGTGTCTCTCTCTGTGCGTCCCCAAGGCAGAAGAAAATCTAGGCTCGAACAGGGGCTCTGCAGGGTGTAACTCCTGGTGTAAATCTGAAGTGACCTAAGGGACATCATTACCTAAATCTCATCATGAGACAATATACTTTTTATTTGTTTGAATTTTATTTGTATTGGTAAAACTGACCTGAAACTGACACAAGTTTATTAGAAAAAGGACTCTGTGAAAGCAAGTGGGCTGGTCTTCTTATGTAAGATGGATGTGCCAACTTCTAGTATGATTAGAGAAATGGATAACTCACTAACATCTGTGCAAACTACAATAAAAAGGGATTTAGTGTTACCCCAAGGAAGGCAAGAGAGGCTGTCTGTCCATTAAACGCTTTATTACAGTGCCAGCAGCTTTTTTCTAATTCAGTTATTCCTGCGCAGCGTTCAGCACTCTGACTGCCTGTCAACCCACCAGACAGTGCTCCAGGCTGGGAGGTTTTGTGCAAGGTAGGTGACAATCAAATGAGCCACTGCGAAGAGAGGGGCGCCTCACCCTCGTGAAGGATTAACTACAGAAAGTGAGTGTGATCATGTCACACCATTACTTAGAATTTTCACAGTCAATTTCTGAAAATATGAGATAAGTTCTTAAAGAGCCAGTTGTCTCAGGAGCCCGGCAGATCTGGTGGGGTTTTGTTACATGCCGCACAGCAGGGAGCTTAGGGAGAGAATGGGGCCTACAAGGGAGAAGGCGTGGGGTGGCACCTGCATTGGGCCTACCCCGGGGAGAATGTGCTGGAGCCAGACCCTGTGGCCATTCACCTCCAGGAACAATGCAGCTGAGAAGGTGCAAGGTGGAGAGATGCCTCCTGTCTCCCCCTGCCCCTGAATCCCCAGTCCAGCCCCTGCCGGGGGTCACTGGGCTAAGGTCCGCTTTGGGGACCACACCAAGCTTTGCCAATCTGTCTGGGTCAGCTGCCTGTGCCACTTGGGTCTGTTTGATGCCAGAATGAAGCGAGAGCCCATCTCCCATCACCCCTTCCCTCACCCTGCAACCACCATGAAGACCAGCAGAGCTGACAGCACCGTCATCCGTAGCAAAATCCAAGTCCCTGTCATGGGCAGAGAGATCCTGCCCCACAGGGTCATACACTAAGAAATGCATCCCTCTGTATCCCCAGGGGACATCCCAGTGCACAGTTGTTCAAGTCCCTTATACAAACTGGAGTCAGCTTTGCTTGTATCATCCTCTGTATCCTTTAAATCATCTCCCGATGACTTCTGATGCCCCTCGCATGGTACATGCTATGTAAATGGTTGTGATACCATCTTGTTGAGGGATTAATGACAAGGGGGGAAAATCTACACACGTGCAACACAGATGCAGGTGTTTTTTTTTTTTTTCTGAAAGATTTTCCACCCACAGTTGGTTGAACCCGGGGATACAGATATCCCACTGTGTCTAACACAAAAGCACTCAAACCACATATTTTAAACTCTAGCAAAGGCAGAGAGCGAGGGAGGAGTCTATGTACAGATGGGACCCTGCAGCAGTAAGAGAGATGGTCTCCATCCAGGACACTCTTGGTCATGCGGTGGCAGAGCTGGGGACAGAGCCCAGTATCTGTGAGTCTCAGAAGCACATAAGTGATGCTCTTGGGGGACCCTACCCAGTAAGGGCTTTTTGAGAAGATGAACTAGAAATGTGATTTGTCCCTTTGAATCTATATATTTAAATGAGGAAAGTAAACCACAAACCTCTAAGCTTGGTTCTGCTAAAGTAATTTAACATCTGCTGCCACCTGAATCTAATTGAAACAATTCATTATCAAATTTACTGATCTGCTTAATGATTTTGTATTTCTCTTTCAAAATCACCTTCCGCCTTAGCTAGCCTAGGTAAATGACTCTTGCCTTCAAGTCTGAGAGCTGGAAGGGGCCTAAAAGCAGTCTCATCTGAAAGATGACATAATAGAAGCAGGGGGTGGGGGTGCAGGTGGGCACCCTGCATCCCAGCAAGACTTGAATACGGGCTGCCCAAGTCCCCGTCTTGTTCCGGGAGGCTGTGTGCTGCTGCTTCCCTACTGCTTCTCTAACAGGAAGAACAAACAGCGCCCAAGAAAGCGCTGATTAAGAAAAGCAAGATCAGGGGGAGGGGCCGGCACTGTGGCATAGCAGGTAAAGCCGCCACCTGCAGCGCCAGCAACCCATCTGGGTGCTGGTTCAAGTTCTGGCTGCTCCACTTCCAATCCAGCTTCCTGCTAATGTGCCTGGGAAAGCAGCGGAAGAACCTCCTGGCTCCTGGCTTCAATGCGCTCAACTGTAGCCATGGAGGCCACTTGGGGAACAAACCAGCATATGGAAGATCTCTCTCTCTCTCTCTCTCTCTCTCTACCTCTCTCTTTAACTGTCTTTCAAATAAAATCAATCTTATAAAAAAAAGAAGAAAGAAAAAGAGGGGAGCAAATCTTTGGGGACAGCAGTTAAGACAGCTTGGTGCCCACATCCCATATCAAGAGCGCCTGGGTTTGAGTCCTGGCTCCTCTTCTGATCCAGCTTCCAGGTTAATGTGCACCCTGGGAGGCAACAGGTGAAGGCTCAAGTACTTGAGTCCCTGCCGCCCACGTGGGAGACTTGGATTGAGTTCCTGGCTCAGGGACCTGGGGAGTAAGTGAATCAGCTTCCGATGCAAGATTGCTCTCTCTCTCTCTCTCTCTCTCTCTCGCTCTCGCGTGCTCTCTCTCTCTCTCTGCCTTTCAAACAAATAAATAAAAAGAATTTAAATAATAATTAAAAAATGAAAATTTAAAAGGAAGGAGGGGAAGAGAAGCAGATGCACAAGCTCTCCTTGCAGAGTGTTTTTTATTTTTATTTTTTCTGTTTGCTCAGTGCAGTCTGAGCACAGTCATTAAAGGCGCCTTGGAAATTTGGACCCTTTTACTAGAATCAGGGCTCAAACAGCAACTTAATTTATGGCACGTCTCGAGGCCGATGGCATTTTCGCTCCAAGGAAGGTCATCAGAGCACACGCTCTTAGAGCATGCAGAGGCGTTTCCTCTTTACTTTCAAGTAACTGATGATTCAACCGCTAAAATGTAAGTCACATATGGATGTAGGCACGTTGGAGTCCGCGCTGTGTTTCTAAGAGAGGGCTCTTTTAGACGTGTGTGTGTGTAAAAGAGGAGAGAGGCGGGGGTGGGGTGTGCAACCCACGGAGAACACGTGAATAATTCGATCAGAGACAGTGCCACCTTTCCTCCGCGTTAAGACTGTGAGGGGAAAAGTACCAGCGCGTAATTGACATAATTGATCTAGTATTTTTTTTCCTTTTTGCTGCAGTAATTTTTATGCATGCCATTGTTGCTGTTATTATCCAGGATGCGATCTTGTGCGGTTGATAATACAGACTCGATATGAATACGCGTACGCATCAGCCAATCACAAATCTATAGTGTCTATTTCTGCATCACCAGGTGCTATCTCATGGGAAATATCCTCTTTTTTGGCAGGCACACAGAGCGCTGCATTATCTGTCATTTTCATTAGATTCAAGCTACAGCTGAGCCAAAAAGACTTAGTTCTAGCATATGTGCTCAAAATGGCCAAGCTGAGATTGTCCAAATTCACCCTTTCAGGATTGCATTACGAAACAACTGGAGCTAAAGCTAGAAATTGGAGTGAGCAAAGCGCCTGAATTCCATTTGGAAAATGGCAAACACCATAAACTCCTGAGATGGGAGCTCATTATCCTGATCACCTCCAAGGACCAGAGGAGACCCCGGGTTCCATCGGCAGTCCTGCAGTTCCCAACACGGCCGAGGTGGGGCTGGGTAGAAGGTGCGCTCTGAGATTCTGGTGTCATCTAACAAAGAAAAGCCTATCTCTTTCATTCCCCTCTGTGCCTTCCAATACACTGTGGCCTCCTGGGGTGCTGTAGATTCTGTCTCCAGGCCTCGCCCTGGACCAGCCAACTTTTAGCCCTATAGGGTGTTGCCCAATGACCTATGCCTAATCGGATAATCTGGGTCACGTGAAACGCAAAGGACATTGAGGGATGAAATGATCCAACTGCCGGAAAGTTGAATTTTCATGCAAGGCCCCGGCAGTCTTCCAGATTCAGTCTTTTATCTGAACACGTGAGAACACACGGCAAAATTAAACCCACCGAGAACTAGGCACAAAAACCCAGAGGGGTGAGCTGCAGGGCTGGGGATGGCTGTCCCTCCACCCCGGTGGCTGGATACTATCTTAAACAGATATTGACACAAAGGGGAGACTGGTTGTTCAAGCAGAGAGCTGACTGTCCTAGAGAATAAAAGGATAGTAGGAATGTATTGGAAACCATATGAGGCTTCCTCCAACTATCAGACAGGATAACTTAGCCAGCAGTTCCGACACTGGGTCCATACTCCAAAGAATTGAAAGCAGTGTCACTCAGAGATATTTATACAACCACGTTCACGGCACCATTGAAGATAGCCACAGGTGCAATCAACACAAGAATCCATCTATAGCCAGCGCCGTAGCTCACTAGGCTAATCCTCCGCCTTGCAGCGCCAGCACACCGGGTTCTAGTCCCGATCGGGGCGCCGGATTCTGTCCCGGTTGCCCCTCTTCGAGGCCAGCTCTCTGCTGTGGCCCAGGAGTGCAGTGGAGGATGGCCCCAGTGCTTGGGTCCTGCACCCCATGGGAGACCAGGATAAGTACCTGGCTCCTGCCATCGGATCAGCGCAGTGCATAGGCTGCAGTGCACCGGCCGCGGCGGCCATTGGAGGGTGAACCAACGGCAAAGGAAGACCTTTCTCTCTGTCTCTCTCTCTCACTGTCCACTCTGCCTGTCCAAAAAAAAAAAAAAAAAAAAAAAAAAAAAAAAAAAAAAAAGAGTCCATCTATCTATGAGTGAATAAATAAATAAGATGTTGCAGGGCAAAATAAAGTGGTGGGCCCCAGGACCTAAAGGGGGGTGGGAGGGAATGAAGGAGCCCCGAATACTCATACTGCCTATGGATGCAAATGAATGAGTGCATTTCACACCACTAAGCTGTGCACACACAAAAATTGTTCAAACAGTCTATGTTCTGTAGACTTTCCCATAATTGAAAACAAAACCACGAGGGGTTTGGGTCTATTCCAGGACACGCCGCCTCACCGATTCTGTACCCCAGCCTTCCTGAGCCGTGCTGTGATCTTGCACCCCGCCACAAGGGTGAGCCCTTTTGGGCCAAATGCCAAGTTCCAAAGCTGCAGGAAGCTGCCAGGCTCTGGTTATGAGGGTGCACACTGCCCCCACAAGTGTCTTGGATCTGCACGCCATGGTGGAGCCTTCCCACATCATAACGGCAGTGAGTTTCTATAAGGAGAAAGCCACTGATGAATTTTTATCCTAAACCATGCATATCCTGGGATCTTGTCACGGCCAGCCATTAGCCATGTCCTATCAGCACGGTGAAAATGGTCTGGTTGAATGGCAGGCAAGCAAGGGGAAAGGCAGCTTGAATGGAATGGAAGCCGTGGGCACTTGGGGCCCAGAGGTAGCAGGAGCAGCGAGAAGGTCGCCCCTGCTAGGCACAGGCAAAGGTGATGCATATTACAAGTCAGCTTGGCTGCCATTACAGCTACCACAGACTACGGGCTCAAACAACAGAGATGTATTTTCCCAGCATTCTGAATGCTGAGAGAGTCCGAGGTCAGGACGGCCCAATGCCAGGCTGTGGTTGAGGGCGCCTGGCTTGCTGCCGGCCAGCTTCCTGCTGTGTCCTCACACATGGGACAGGACAGAGCGAGTGCTCTCATATCTCTGCCTCTTCCAATCAGGCCACGAATCCTCTTGTGGGGGCTCCACCTTCACCACACCTGCTTCCCACAGGCCCCATCTCCAAACCCCACCATGCTCCGCCCTTGGGTCCTGTGGTTCCATCTGTTCCCTCTTGCTCCGACTCGTTGGCTTTTGTGGGTGTTGTGCTTCATTTGAAAAGCAGTGAGACAGACAGAGACCTCCCTGCAACAGCCAAGACTGGGCCAGGATAATGCCAGTATCAAGAGATCCATCCAGGTCTCCTATGTGGGTAGCAGGGATCAAAGTACTGGCGCTGTCATCTGCTTCCTCACAGGGCATGCATTAGCAGGAATCCGGAATCAGAAGCAGAGCTGGGCTTCATTCTGACCAAGATATGGGAGTTCCAGGTGGCATCCTAACCAATGGGTCATGTGTCCACCCCTTACTCTGACTTTCTGTGTGCTGGCTGCCCGCAACACTTTTCTGATTCCAGCCAGACTAAAGATCAGTTATGAACAGACCATGAAAACTAGCTACAAAATATCCGATCTGGAAGAGATGTCTCCCTCCCAGAGCCCTGATGTCCGGTAATTGCACTGCGGTTTGAAACAAAGTAAATCTATATATTTTTTTATTAAGAGGAATGTTTTCTTGTATTTTTTTTCAATGATCACCACGTTAATGGAAACAAGGTAAGACAATCTGAAAACATTTGAATGAGAGAATATACAAACAAACTTTCAAACTGTCTTTCAGCCAGGGAGGCTAAAGTTATTGAATATGCAAATTGCCTTATTAAAAGAAGGATGTCTTTTTCAGCAATCAGTTTAATTACAGTGGAACCCTTCAATAGAGAAATCAAGTTGTTTCTCAGACTAGAAATTCTTCAGAAAGGGAATTTAGGTGTAACCAATCCAAATCAGAAAATTCACTTGTTGTGTGTTCCGTCTGTAAGGTGCTGGGGAGGGCACAGAGACGCTGCGACCACGCACAGCCCAGCGGAGTGGGCTGAGCCCAGCCAGTCCATCTGCTACCCCCTTGCTCTGAAGCCTGGAGAGAGAAAATGTGGAACAGCCTACGAGAGGAGAGGTCTTTCTGTAATGTGTTGGGGGAGGGAGGCAGTAGCCAAGGCCACGTGCCCTGCAGGGTGGGGGTGAGTCTGGCAGCCAGGAATGTACCAGGACCAGAACTCACTCGATTTCATGGACAGGAGGACTTTCCACCTGCACACTGCCCCTTCTGCCCCAGGGCTTTCCTTTCTCCCCCTGCAAACGTTGCCTTCCCAGAGTCCCATTTCTCTGAAACCTCCCTGTTCATGGATTCGAGGTCTGAGGAGCCTGGCAAACCATTTCTCACTGAAGAGCCAGGGCCTTGTTCTACTGTCCTGAGTCGGGTGGAGGGGGTTCCCAGGGCCACGTCGCACACCAAGCCAGACGGACTGCGAACCAAGGTCTCCGGAACGCATTCTGGCCAGCGTCCTGGGGAGAACAGGTGCAGAGCAGTGGGCAGTCCGCACCCCACACTCTCAGCTGCTGCAGTGTCGTGGAGCCCTGGAGGGCTGACAGACCAGCACGTGGGGCAGGACTTTGAGATCACCTTGGGTTGGGTGTCACCCACTAGAAACAGGCACACTGTTTAGTGTTGCTATGCCTTAGTTTTCTCATCTACAAAACGGGCAGATTCATATTCTCTGTTTCATAGGATACGTTTGAAACTTATAGAGAAAACCAGGCAATCATTGAGTACACCGCTTGGCGTGCAGCAAGTATTCGCTTTAATAACGGCTGGCAGTGGCCAGGCAGCAGCAGCACGGCTGTCCCTCGGCTACCTTGGTACCTTCTCTTTGTCTCAAGGCTGAAACACAAGCCACGGAATTCAAACACAGTCAGGAAAGGCACCGGAAGACGTCCCTGAGCAAACCTCAAATGCTTGAGCACTTAGCACAGGCCCACGGTGGACAAAGCTAGAAAACAGCAAGTGGGAGGGGAGGACCAGCGGTAAACACCACATCCACTATGGAGCCCTTCACTAGAGTCTCCAGCAAACAGCAAAACAGTGAGCAAACCAGAGGGGCTCAGGAGACCTGCAGGGACAGAAGCAGCTACAACTGGCATTTAAAAAAAAGTATGTGTTTACGTCCATTTATTTGAAAGTTAGAAAGAGAGAGAGACAGAGAGAAAGAGTCCATCTGTCTGCTGGTTCACTCCTCAAATGGCCAAAGCAGCTGGGGCTGGGCCAGGTCAGAGCCAGGAATTGAACTCAGTTCTCCATGTAGGAGACAGAGGCCCAAGGAGCTGAGCCACCACCCACAGCCTCCCAGGAAGAAGAGTCAGACATGGAGCTATGACGCGAACCCAGGTGCTCCAGTATGAGATGCCGCTGTCCCAAGCAGTGTCTCACTGCTGCACCAAACGGTGCAGCCGCAATTCAAATAGAGTGCACAAGCAGGTGTCATGGAGACGGTGACCGTTGTGTAAAGACTTCAGGAAGAGGAGGGAGGCAGCCCAGGGTGTCTGAGGAAGGAACATCCCCGGGGAGAGGTGCAAAGATCTGGGGGCAGAAATGGGCCTGACTTGTTCTGGTCACAGCAGCCAGGTCACTGGGGCTGGAGGGGCTGGGGAGAGGCTGTGATAAAGCAGGAGGCGGGGTCGGAGCATGATGGAGTCCGATCCCATGGAGCGTTTCAGGCCACTACAAGGACGTGTGTACTTACATGAAATGGGAGCCCTTATATGGGTTTTAAGAAAAAAAAGAGGCATGAATTACCTGGCTGGTGTTTAAAAAGGAAGACCTGACTACCGCGGCATGGCCTGGGGTGGGGCCCTGCAAGGAGGCTGCTGCCCACGTCCAGGCGGGGGTGAGGGCCAGACTGGCAGCGTGTGTGTGGCTGTGAGCGACGTCTAAATGCAGGGATATTCTAAAGGGCAACACAACAGACTTACATAACAGCTTCGGTGTGGGATCTGGGAGACGGAAAGGAGACCAGACGACTCCAAGATTGCATTTAATTAAGGCAAACTAGTTTGCAAGCAAGGAACACGTGGCCCTCTTGTTTGTGGTGAGAAACAATAAATCCACATTTGGTCTAAATTGCTACATTCTTATCCAAATGAACAAACCGCACATAAAAAAAATGAGGTCACCTACACAGCACGTGACGGATATCCACAGACGAGGAGGCCCTGGGCATTGAGTAGGGCATGGACGGCACTCATAACTATTTTACTCCTGTCTGTTTCTGGAAGATATCACATTTTTTTCCTACCCCAGGACCTTTGCACACCCTCCCCCTTATTTCTTCTCCCAGGGCTTTGAACATTTGGCCCTTTCTCCTTATCAGCTCAAACATCCTGTCTGCACTGGTCAGTATTGTGTTAGTCTGGGTTCTCCAAAGAAGTGCAGCTCACCAAGAGATTGACCATGAGGAGCTGGTTTGTGTGATTATGGAAGCTCCAGTGTCCCAGGAACAGCAGTTGGCAAACTGGACACCCAGGAGCAGCAGCGGGAGAGTCCCCTCGTCCCGGGGCACAGTCACCCTTTCCATTCTAGCCAGGTCTGCGATGGACAGAATGGGGCCCAGGCACAGGAGAGGGGCAGTGTGCCTGTCTCAGTCCATGGATTCACACGTTAAAGCCATCCAGACACACCCACGGTCACACGGCCGCCTTTTGTCCTGCCTGTGGTGTCACTGCCTGACTTGACCTGGCTTATTTGCCTCTTCATCTGCCTACTTGTGTGTCTGCACTCCCCGCGAGAACACAGGCTCCACCAGCTGTTTGTTGAATGAACAAACTAGTGAAGCCATGGAAGAGAAACAATGCCACGTGAGGCTGGACATTTAGGAGAGAGAAGGGGGAAGTGTGGGTTTTGTCAAGGCGAGATGACGTGGGTATGTAAGGGAGAGGGTTCCTGATAAGCACCAGGGGCGGGGGGCTGTGTGTGTGTGGGGGAGGCAGAGCGGTAATTGGCACCTGAAAGGGATTCAGACTGGGGAAGAAGTGGACGGGAGGCGATCGCAGCTCCGGGAAAAAGCAGGAATCCATCTGTGACCGCCAAATCCCCGCACACACACTCTGGTCTCTAGCTCTCATCTGGAGGGAGGCGTTCCCCAGACTGACCCCTCTGCAGAGCCCAAGCTATAAGCAAAAAGCAGGGCTTCCCTGGGGAGGCCAGGGGACAGCCAGAGTGGAGAAATCCCGGTGGGCTCACCCAAGCCCTACACCACCATTTGTCTGTAGGACAGAGGGGCTGGGTGATGGGCTGACTGAGAGGCCCAGGCCTGGACAGACACAAGGTCCCTTGCCGCTCTGACCGACAGTTCTTGGCCCAGAATTCTTCCACTGGGCTTTCCTATTGGCACCCAGGGTTTTGTGTCTTGTTGATCGATTTTAATGGGAAAGAAAGAAGGAAGCTGTCTTCAAGTGTTAAATGTTATGTGCATATCCGCTATCAAAACTGTGAAGAGAAATGCCCCATGTATGACTTACGCTCAAATCATCTCTCCCGAGTTGTCACGCATTTGAAAAAAAAAAAATGTTAGAGTGATCGGTTTTAGAGACGTTGCTTGGATTATCTTCCTCTGCTGAGAGGTGTAGGAGGGCTGGAGTCGGGTGGGCACCGATACGTTGGCGTCTCAGACACTGGCTCACTGGAAGAACCAGGTCCCTTCTGGGTTGGTCACTGGGAAAGGGGACAGAACCTGGGGAAGAGGAGGGGCCTCTGAGCCCAGCCTGTGGGAGGAGGAGGACCTGAGATACTGGGCTTCGGAGAGTTCCTGGTCCTCCTGGGTGGGTGTGGCTGGTCAAACGCCTGCAGGAGCCAGGCCAGGAGCAGGTGCACAGGGGTTAGCGCCCTTCCTCCCTGAGACTCAGGAGTCTCCGATTTGGAAAGAGTGAAGACGGAGGCACAGCCCTGCCCTCAGGGGTGCCTATCATCAGTCACGTCTCCTCCACAAGGGAAGAGCAGGCCCACTCAGGGACAAGGGGCTGTGTCGCAGGTCTGCAGGGAGAGCTCTGTGTGAGCTGAAGGAGAAGGAGACATCCTAGGCTCAGAGACATCACGAGGCCATGCCCAGGGGAGGAGCTTAGCCCAGCCCCAGCAACAGGCCAGCCTGAACAGACCCAAACTTCTCTAGATCTGCAGGGACCTCAGGAGGAGGGCCCTGGGGTGGGGGAGGATGGCTGGACACATCTTCTGAGTGGACCACCCATTTCTTACTTCAAAAGGTGGCTTTGGGTTGGAAAAGATCTCACACGAATCTGTAAGAAATTGCCGAACAGAAAAATGAGAAAAGATGGAAAGAGACCCTTGGCAGAGGGGCCCAGCCGATAGCCAATGAATGCAGAGACGGCTGCTCACACTCACCAAATATCAGCAGGATGCAAACGGGACCCCCAAGGAAGAAGCACTGCACAGCACACGACGGCCAGCATGGGACGATGGCAAGGGTTGATGAGGTTGTGGCACCACCAGAGAGCTCTGGTGCCCTGCTGGCAGGAGGGTAGCTTGAGACAACTACTTTGGAAAACCGTTTGGCAATATCTCCATTGTCATACCCTCTGCCCTAGCAATGCCACTCTTGGGTGTATGCCCGGCACATGTGTGTGCATCTGGCCACCAGAGAGACCTCACACCAGTGATACCGTGTGCCATGTCCCCCCCCCCGGGGATCTCAAACCACAGCCTGTTCACAGTGTGCACCGTAGGCAAGGCACGGTTCACTTGAGGCATTGCTATAAACTGGCTGCGTTGGGGGATGGTGGAGCAGCAGCTGAGCTGACAGTGACGGCATTGGTGGTATGATGAGGCTTTTAAAGCATGAAGCTGACCAGTGCCCTGGTTTGCAGCTCTGCCATATCTTCTGGCTGCCCTTACAACCCGTGCCAGCCTTCCACCCGTGGCCTCCAACACTGCGTGGCCAGCCCTGCTGAGAAACTAAAGTTGAGGCAGAAAGGGGCAATGCCTGGCAGCCAAGACTTACACCTGAGTTTGTTCCCTACCCAGACTCTGCTCAGACCCCTGCAGGTGCTCATTCCTGGGAGGGACCTCTGCCCCCAGCCCCACCCCTCCCCGGGTGCTGTTGTAGCCTCTGGAGGGAAACGAGGGGCAGCCAGTGCTGTCCCAGGCACAGGTACGGGGACCACGAGCCGTCTCCTTTCTGTCTTCCCGTCGGAGGGCAGTGCTGGCTGCTGTCACAGCTCACACAGCTCAGCGCATGTCTGCCTCATTGATGGAGACAGCTCCCAAGGCAGCACAGACCCAGCATCAAACCCCCTTGGCGGCGCCCGGCCACGCTGAGCAGATCGAATTTGAAGTCTCAGTGCCTGATGTGCAGCAGCTGACTCCATCCCAGGAGCTGCGAGGCGGGGTCCTCCAGGCCTTTTCCACCTGGGAGCAGGGGGCACACCTCTCCCCAACCCCCATAGCCCAGCTCCCTCCCAGGGGCACGCGGCACCTCCTGCAGTGTGTCCCCCAGGTTCCCTGCATCCCGGGACCCCCCACCCACCCACTCACCACCCTGATCTAGAGCTGGGGAAAGACCCTGCTGTCTCTGTAGCTCACTGCATCCTGTCCTCACCAGCAGGAACCAGAAGGGCTCTCCTGCCTGAGCTGTGCCTCTGCCCCAGGAGGGCCGAGGCACCCGCCATGCCCTGCATGCACCCCTGTCTAGACCACCTGATGCTTCCCACAAGGGATGGTGCCACTACTCCCACTGGGCCAGGTGCAAAGCCTGCAGATGGCTTCTAGTTTATAGAAAGCAGGGAGAGGAGACAGACATCTAGACGTCACCCTCCCCACCACCTCTCCAAGCCCCACTGGCAGCCTGGAACCATGGTATGTGGCCACGGCTGCCACTGACCATGGATGTGGGGTATAGAGGGCTGGAGGGGGCCACAGCAGGGCCTCAGTGGTGTTGGCAGAGCATCCTTCCCATATGCATCCGGGAGCTAGGGCTGTTGGCCCACTGGGGATCGGGGACCAGCAAGACTGGCCCAGTTCATGCTGCCAGGATTGGTGAAGAAATGCACAAATCCCAGCCTCTGATGAGAAGGTCACAGAGCATTAGGGGAGTCCCACGGCACAGGCGCTCGTCCTGGAGAAGAACAGAGCAGGGCCAGAGAGAGCCAGCAGCTGCTCTCAGAGCTGGGGCCAGGTGAGAGCCCAGGCTGCACTCCTCCTCTCCAGAGCCCATGGAAATCTCAGACTTGCCAGAGTATTTACTCACTCTTTGGCCATCTAAGGTCACCTTTGCAGGTTCTAATGTGAAGGAAGCAAATATTTATTTGAGGGTTGAGCTTTTTCATTTTTCTGTTTTCATTGTATAATAATTTAGGATCACAGGTTGTAGATTTTTTAAAATTTTTATTTATTTGTATCTTTCATCTGTTTGAAAGACAGTGACTGAAATATAGAGATAGAAAGAGAAAGAGAAACAGAAAGAGAAAGAGAGAAAGAGAAAGAAAAGAAAGAGAAAGAAAGAAAGAGAGAAAGAAAAAGAGGAAGAGATTTTTCAACTGCTCCTTCACTCCCCAAATACTCCCAAGAGCCAGGGCTGGGCCAGGTCAAAGCCAAGAGCCAATAGCACCATCCATATCTCTCATGTGGGTGCCAGGGGCCCAGAACGTGTCTCCCAGGATGCATTAGCAGAAAACTAAACAGAAGCAGAGTTTCCAGGGCCCAAACCAGCACTCCAACACAGGCTGCCGTTTCTTAAGCGGTGGCCTAACCCCCTGCACCACAACACTCACCTGGAAGCTCCCTTTCTAACCTAGCAACCAAGGGTGGGTGCTGTCCTCGGCCCCTCCGACTTCTCCAGACAGGGAGGCGAGGTGGGGACAGCACTATGATATAATAACCCAGATGCCCACAACACAATGAGACGCAGTCAGAGGCTCCAATCGCCCACCTTGCTCTTCATCTATGAATGAGTACTGTGTCTGGGGGCCGAAGGCTCCAGTAGACTCTGCTGGGGTTGGAGAAGGTTGGGGTGAGAGCCTGCTCCTGCCTCCACTCCCTCCCCAAGCCAGCTTCACAGCAGGGACAGCCTCGATACTAAAGGAAACAACATATGAAGACGTGTAGCTTGGGGCTTAGCAAATAGCAAGCCTCCCATCTATGATAGATATGATTGTCCTTTTTGTTTAATTGGACAAATGTTTCCCAATCCTTCCCGCATGCTACACACTGGGTGGTAGTTGCAGTTTGCACGGAGAGCTGTCAGCATCGCCTGGTTACTAGTGCGAGCTGGAGTGATAGCAGGACTCGGCCACCCTCCCCTGCATGCCTGCTTGCCACCAGACACGTAGAGAGCATTCTAGGGCAATGCTGAGGCCAGGAAGAGGCCACAGTCCCTGCCTTTTTCCATAGGAACTCACGGGGCTATGGCTGCAGGAGGAAATTTTGTTCCAGAATTGGAGATATTTGCACAAAGTTGTCCTCCAGAACTTGGAGCAAGGGATAGCTCTTGTGAGAGACAGTCCTGGAGCTGAGATTCCCAGGATGCCAACTTTGGATTCCTGCAGCATGAGTGCCAACAGCTGCAGGTTTGCTAAGGAAGCATGCACCATGCATCTCTGGAGAATGTCGTGGAGGAGATCAGCAAAGAGTGGCAGGTGACCCAGTCAGGGGCCAGCGGGGAGTGGAAGATGAGGAGGAGGAGGATGAGCATGATGGTTGAACTGTGAGGGTCCTGGCAGGAAGTCCTGGGCACACCCAAGGGCAACTGGAGAGCTTAGTGCCAGGGGCACTCGCAACGCTGTGGTCAAGGGCCGAGAAAACACCCCGGATTAGCAGGAACGGGAAGCCACATCTCCCTGGCAGGGAGCAGTGAGTGGTGCCCAGGCCAAGCTGCCATAGGGGGACAGTCCTGGTCATCACAGAACATGCAGCCCCTGTCAACCTGTGGCCAACAGAAGGGAGGAAGCCAGGAGAACGAACACTTCTACTTTCTTCCACCCTCCTTTGCCTGTGCTGTTTCCGATTGGTCATCCCAGACAGGAAGTCAGATAGCAAGTCCATGGGGGTAGCTTCCTGTGGTACAGAGCAGGGCAGGGGAGGACAGAGAGTAAGTCTGGAGAGGCCAACAGAGAATCCAGCCTGGTGATGAAGATAACGGAGAGGGTGGTGGTGGCAATGGTGAAGATGATGATGGTGATGGTGATGGTGGTGGTGATGGTGATAGTAGTGGTGGTGGTAATGGTGATGGAGTCGGTTTAGAGAGGCCAACAGAGAATCCAGCTTGGTGGTGAAGATGACAGGGATGGTGGCGGTGGTAATGGTGAAGATGGTGATGGTGATGGTGGTGGTGGTGGTGATGGTGATGGTGGTGGTGGTGATGGTGATGGCAGTGATGGTGGTTGTGGTGATGGTAATGGTGATGGTGGTGGTGGTGGTGGTGATGGTGGTGATGGTGGTGGTGGTGATGGCAGTGGTGGTGGTGATGGTAATGGTGATGGTGGTGGTGATGGTGGCAGTGGTGATGGTGATGGCGGTGACAGTGGTGATGGTGGTGGTGGTGGTAGTGGTGGTGATGGTGGGGGTGGTGGTGATGGTGATGGCGGTGGTGATAGTGGTGATGATGGTGATGGTAATGGTGATGGTGGTGGTGGTGGTGGTGATGGTGGTAGCAGTGGTGATGGTGGTAGCAGTGGTGATGGTGATAGTAGTGGTAGTGGTGATGGTGGTGGTGGTGGTGGTGATGGTGGTGATGATGGTGATGGTGGTGGTGGTGGTGGTGATGGTGGTGATGATGGTGATGGTGATGGTAGTGGTGGTGGTGATGGTGATGGTGGTGGTGGGTGGTGGTGGTAGTGGTGGTAGTGATGGTGGTGGTGATGGTGATGGCGGTGGTAGTGGTGATGGTGATGTTGATGGTGGGGGTGGTGGTGACGGTGGTGGTGGTGGTGGTGGTGATGGTGATGGTGGTGGTGGTGATGGTGCTGATTGTGTTGATAATGATGGTCAGCATCTGTTGAGCTCCTCCATGGCCTCTCACTGTTCTAAGGCCTTTCAATCCTTATAGCAACGCAGGAAGACAGCAAAGTAGGGTGTTTGGAGATTTGGAATAGCAATACATGGAGCAAGCACCTGCTCCCTGTACCATGGGTAAAACACCTGATGCTGGTGGCCTCTGTGAGTCTGTCTCCATTACCTCCCCATGAACACCATTAGCTAAGTTTGTTGTCTAATTATTGCTGAAACCCAGGCTCAGCAGCGTGACAGTGACAATGAAGGGAAGGGAGGGGAGGGGCAGCTCTGTGACTTCTGGTCTGAGACAGCCAGGTTCAAGCCATGCTCCCGCTTTTGCAGAGTCTGACCTATCACAGGCATGCAGCAAATACTGGAGGTGGGCCCACACCGCTGCACCGTGTCATGTCTGTTCTCTCCGGTGCACATTTCCCGCTGTCTAAACATGGCCTGAAAAAACATCCAAGCATTTCAATGCTATTCCATTTCCTGAAACTGCCCCGAGCCCCAACCTCTGAGCTAACAGCGAGGGTGTTCGGGCTGTGTGTCGGTGCTGCCTGGGGAAACTCACGGCCCAAATAGCTCAGACTTGCTCATCACCTTGGGATTGGTGTGTTATTAAACGAAAATACAGAGAAGCACAAACCTGCCTTCTGCTCATGTTAATTTTGGCCCTCTCTCCCCCCTCCCCACCCTCCCCCCCCCAAAAAAAAGTGTCGCTAAAACATATTGCTGGGCATGCCACAGATGTTGCCTCTCTCCTATGTGCGAGATGTTAAAAGAGAAAGCTGGACGCTTTGACAGAATTTCTGTCTCTTGGATGATAATGTTGCGGTCGGGCCAGTGTCCTCCCACACGGGCCCGTGGCTTTATCTGGCCATCCCCCCCGCCCCGTGTGGAGGCTTGCAATGGGGCTGATGTGTAATTCTATATATTGCACCGCCACCGCTTCAAGAGGCTGATAAAGGAAGCAAGCAGAATACGTGGAGCTGTGTCAGTGTCTTGTCAGCTCGCCCACTTGCTTCCCTCTCTGCAGAGCGTCTGCAGGAACCTGTGGGGAGGGGGTCAGAGCGGAAGCTCAGGTGCGCGTTCCCAGAGCTCATTAGGCTGAGAGGTGACATGGCAAGTGGCTGGCTCTCCAGTCGCAGCCAGACGGTCTAACTCACCTGGATGGGAGAGATTTAGAGCCACTTAGTTCATAAAGGACCAAGCAGGATAGCCCTTCGTCTTTGTCACAGGCGGTGACCGTCTTTAAGAGTCAGGAGCCACGATTTTGAGTGAAATCCACCCAGGATTTTGAGGCCTTGTCCCCACCATGCAGGGGAACATCAGCAGAGGGCGCAGTGAGGACTCTGTGTCTTACCCGGGTAATAGGCTCCCGGGTCAGGTTATCTGTGCTAGGAACTTGGACCCCTGGGTGTGGAGAACCAAACCCTCCCTGGTGAGCCTGGCCTCCACACCTGTTTCTGCAGGGGCCACATCAGAGAAGAGAGGCCCTGTGAGAGGCTTGGGGAAGGCACACAGGGAGCCAGGCGGATGGCAGACGCTAGGAGGAGGTGCCAGGCTTGGCAGAAAGCATGGCCAGAACCACTTGCACCTGTGCCAGTAGAACTGGGGTTGCGGGGTGGCGGCGCTGCATAGCCGGTTAAGCCACCTCCTATGATGCCGGCATCCCAGCTCCCTGCTAATGCGCCTGGGAAACCAGCAGAGGATGGTCCAAGTGCTTGGGCCCCTGCACCCATGTGGGAGACCCAGAAAAAGCTTCTGGCTCCTGGCTTCAGCCTGACCCAGCCCTGGTTTTTGGAGCCATTTGGAGGAGAGAACCAGTGGATGAATGATCTCTCTCTCTCTCTCTCTCTCTCTGTTACTCTGCCTTTCAAACAAACAAATAAATCTCAATGAAAAGAAAAACAAGAACTGCTATTGTGTTGCTGGGCCCTAGACCTGAGGACATCTAGGAAGAGAAAGGGTGAGGGCAGGTGGACATAGCCCCAGGGTATTCTCGAAATAGCATTGTCCTTGCTTTTTTTTTTTTTTTTTTTAACCATTTCTTTAGCCCACATATCAGGTAAAAAGTAGATCAGCCTGAGTTCTCCATAGCAACTCCTCAGCATTGCCAAGGACTCTTCTGTCCCGGCTGGGACTGAGAGGAAAGTCAGGGGACGGTGCCTCAGCTGGCACTGTGCCACAGGTGAACTCAGCGTCCATCATTGCCACTGCGGGCCCTCATGGCTCCTGTAGCATCAGAGGACTCGCGAGTCCCGGAGGCTCCTAATGAAGACATTAATTTATTATGTGTGTTGGTGCGGGTAAGGACATGGCGATACCTCCATTGGGAGCTCCGTTGCTCTCTGCTCAGAGTCGGAGTGAGAAGCGCAGGAGCCACTGCCTTTTCCTGAGGCCTGGGGAGCAGGCTGGGCTTCAAGCTGGACAAGCACTTCCCAGATCCTCTCTCCTGCACCAAAGCCCTACAGCCAGCCAACGTGAAGGCGGTGTGGGGTTGTTGGCCAGATTAAGCCAAAAGGGCTCCCTGTCTGAGTCACCCAGACACCTGCCACCTGCTGGCTGTGTCCATCGGAGGCCTGCCTGGGGCAGCAGGAGGCGCGTCTCCCACTCCTCCCATGCCACAGTTCTCCAGGGTAGGTCAGGTAAGAACACATGGCTCCTGGGAAGGAATTCAAATCCTAGGAGGGTCTGAGGATGAACCCTGAGCCCTAACCTCTGCCAAAGACCCTCGTTATAGGGGCTCCAAAGGGAAGCAGAGGCAAGCAGGGGTCCTCCAAAGGGAAGAAGCCCGATTTGCTTGTAAAGCCAAACCCATCTGGAGGTTGCTGTGAAAGTGTTTTTTTAGATGACATTAGACCATTAGACTCTGGGTCAAGCAGCACCTTCCAAAAGCAGGGTGGGTCGCACCCGATCAGTTGAGGACCTTAAACAAAAGGACACAGCTCCTCCAAAAAAGACAGAATCCCTTTGAACTTGACCTTGCAACATCAACATTTCCCTGAGTCTCCAGTCTGCCATCTACCCTGTAGATTTGGGCATTGCCATATCACACGAGCCAATTCCCTTAAGATAAATCTATCTATCTAGCTAGCTAGTTACATCCTATTGGTTCTGTTTCTTTGGAGAACCCTGATTTACAGAGGTAGGAACTAGGAACAAGGATGTGCTGTCCCCAGAGGTATATGCTTGTCCTGCTTTGAAGACCGATGGCCCTGAGTACGGGAAAGCGAAACACTAGCCAGATACAGCAAAACATCCTCTGCTGGAGCTGCCACGGAGGCGCCTTCCATAGGCAGACTCACCAGCTCGCAAACCAGGGTGGCAAGCAGGTGTGTTGGCCGGGGATGGGGGTGGGGTGGGGGAGGATTTCCTTACAGAATCCACGGGCAAAGGTGAACAGTGAGGCAGGGAAGTTGCTTCCTTTTGTTCTCAAGGCCGGGTGGCCCATTGTGTGCGAGAGCTTCAAGCTTTAGGAGGGGGAAGCCCAGAGGTCACCCCCCTTCCGCTGTCAGAGCAGAGGTCTCCTCGCTCTCATATTTCCATGAGCAAGACATTTTGCTCTCTCCTTGTTCCATCCGCGGAAAGGAAGAGGCGGGCAGGCACCAGAGTGTTTTGACTGAAGTGTCTTTGGTGTTCCCTTTCTAATAAAAGGCCATATATTAGTGCCGAACAGTCATTTTTTTTTTTTTTTTTTTGAGCACTAAAGTAATACCAGCCCTCTCCTTGCTCCAGAAACTGCTGAGCAGAATCTTGCAACAATGCGTCTCCCCGGCATTCCGTAACCCTATTGATAATGATAAAGTCTCATAAATCTAGGTAAATCTTTAATTACACCTTCGGAACATGATGATATTATGACTGTGACACAGCCATAAAGGGCACGCTCCAAATTAGCTCTGTATACATTTTATGAATATGGAAAAGCTAGAGGTGGCTCGCGTAAAGAAGGAAAGACAAAAAGAAAATCGCATTCCTGTTGTTGCAATCTCCCTTTAAGATGCGAGTCTATTTGCTTTTGGAGATAATTGTTGGGGTGAGCTCTACTTCTCGAATTGTACAATTTGTGTTCAAATCCGCAGCCTCAGCTGTGCCAAATGTCTGAGACGGAGGGAGTCTATTCTTTTGTGTTACAACACCTTTTGGCCTAAAAATTGTTCTCCCTCGTAGTAAGTGCGTGTGAAATATTTATGGGGAGCGTGGCTGCCTTGCACTGCTCTATGGGGCACTAACAAAGCCGGGCATTTGTTCCATTCTTTTTTTTTTTTTTTTCTTTTTTTTTTTTTTTTTTTTTTTATTTTTGACAGGCAGAGTGGACAGTGAGAGAGAGAGACAGAGAGAGAAAGGTCTTCCTTTGCCGCTGGTTCACCCTCCAATGGCCGCCGCTGCAGCCGGCGCACCGCGCTGATCCTGGCAGGAGCCAGGAGCCAGGTGCTTTTCCTGGTCTCCCATGGGGTGCAGGGCCCAAGCACCTGGGCCATCCTCCACTGCACTCCCTGGCCATAGCAGAGAGCTGGCCTGGAAGAGGGGCAACCGGGACAGAATCCGGCGCCCCAACCGGGACTAGAACCCGGTGTGCCGGCGCCGCAAGGTGGAGGATTAGCCTATTGAGCCACGGCGCCGGCTCATTTGTTCCATTCGCTACAGGCAGGGTGATTGCAGCCCCATCCCCCCACCCCCCCACCCCTGCGTGTGGTTAGTGGCCCTCTGCAATTTATTTTTATCTTCAGCCAACGCATATATTTTTACTTGTGAGAATAATCTGGGGGAAGATTAAGTTCTTTTATTTTGCTAATTAAACTGCATTTTTCAAAACCTGGCGAGGTAGTAAGTGGCAGGATTAACAAGGGCACTCAGCAGAGTTTTGCTGTTTTCCTGATTAGATTAGAGCTGTTTGATACTGAGGCGGGAGCTGATGAAGTGGTTTCCTGGATGTGAATGAATGCATGACCCTGGTTTATCACCGCGGCTTCATAAAGAAGTCTTCCTTACTGTCGAGAAAGCCCAACCAAGAGTGAAAATGACATTAGCAAAAAGCTAAGCAAAAGGTCAACGGAGCAGAATGGGACGGCGGAAGGCGAGAAGCACGCTTGCTCGCCGCCTGGCTTCTGTCTTCCCGAGGCCGGCGGAGGCAGACAGCTCCCAACAGGATTCTCCAGCAACGGGGACCTGGTTCTCAGCCTCTGGAGCTTAAAGGTGAAAATAGAAAAAAAAAATGTAGGGAGTAGGGATACTCCCAGAAACACGGGGTTGAGGGGGGCTTTGGGGCTCATCCAGGCCTCCTCCCAGACCATTGGGCTGCAGGGTCATCTTCAATGCGGCCAGTGGCCGAACCAAGGGGGCCGCGAAAGGCCACTCCCTCCCTTCTTCCTCATACCCCAACCCAGCTTCCTAGCCCCGTAGGAGAAGCAAATCAAATGAAAGAGGCATGCTTAAACAGTGCACTCTGCCAGCTGCCCTTGCGCTGAGTACAGGGGAGGAGTGGTGCTGGTGGGGTTGAAGACGTGAGCCGAGAGGGAGCTGGACACAGGCCGGGCCGTGCTGGAGCCGGGCACTTGTCAGTGGAAGTCCGGGAGAGGCCACTGTGTGTCTATCTACTAAATTATTTTGCCCCTCCTCCCGTAACCTCCAATCACAGCTTTGCTGTAGACACATACTATTCTCATTTTAATCAAGGTATGATTTGCATACAACAAAAGCCACACACAACGCAGATGGCTGAGCTTGGCCCACGCATCCACATGTGTAATCCGCATTCCTAAGGGGATGTACCACACTCCCACCACCCCAGAAAGTTCCCTGCTGCTCCTTCCCAGTCAATGCTTGCTTTCCCACCCACTCCAGCAGCCATTGTTCTGATTTCTATTACCACAAATTAGTTTTGCCTGTTCTAGAACTTCACAGAAATGGAATTCTACAGAAGCCACTCTTTGTGTCTGACTTGGTGTTTCTGTGATTCTGTGCTGTGGGTATCATAGTTCATTCGCTTTATGGCTGAGTGGAACGCTGTCGTGTGAGTCCACTCCTGTTTTTTATCCATTCTAGTTTTAAGGAATGCTTGGGTTGCTCCCAGGTTTTCGCAGTTGTGAGCAAAGTTGCCGTGACTGTCCTTGCACGAGTCTTTCACAGACATACACTTGGAAACCCCCAAGTAAGTGCCTGTGAGTGGAATTCCTGGATCCTAACATGAGCAGTGTGTTTTACTCTGAGGAATTACCAAACTGTCTTCCAAAGCGGTTGAACCACTTTACATGCAGCCAACAATGCGCAAGAACCCCTCCATCTGCTTACTCCCTGTCCTCACCAATAGTAACCTTGTCAGTCTTCAATTTCAAGCATTCTCCTGTGTACAGTGGTTCAAATAGAGTCTGAGTTGCATTCCCACGATGACCAGTAACACTATTTTTCATATGTTTATTAGTCACTCTAATGGTTTCTTTTGGGAAGCTTTTGTACACCTTAATTCACCCATTTCAATGGAGTTCTTACTATTGAGTTGTGTGAGTTCTTTATATATTTGTGGGGAGCAATCCGGATTGGACTAAGTTACTGGAATTAAGACTTATTCTATGCATCTGCTCTCCCACAATATGGCGCTGGGAGAGAAGTAAACAGCTTCCGCACAGCTGCCTCCAGTTCAACCAATAAACTGTAGGACTTGCTCCTGATTGGAGGAGAGCAGCGTACTCGGCGTGTGGGCAGCCGAGTTAGGATTGGCGGAGGAGGACTATAAAGGAGGAGAGAGACGGCATGCACCAGGAACATCTAAGGGAACACCTGTGCAGCCCCCCGAGAGAGCCGGCCGGCGGTGTGCCGCTCCCCTGCGGAAGTGGGGAATGTGGCCAGGGGGAACTGCCCTTCCACAGAGGTGGAAGGGATAGTAGCCAACCCGGGAAGAACCAGCAGCAAACCCGGGGAGGGCCGAGCAGACGAAAGAACAGCGCAGGGTTTAGTGTCGTTCCTCCACGAAGAGGGGGAGCGACATATATTTATATTGCAAAATATTTGCTCCTTGTCATTTGTTGCCAATGAATTTATTTATTTATTAGCTTGTTTGTTTTTTGACTAATATACAATAAAATTGAAATCTTTCATGTGCAGGCAGGACATAGAACAGTTTCATCACCCCTCTCATCGCTATCCCTTGCAAATCACGTTCTGCACCCACACCATGGGAACCATTGATCTATTCTCTCTCACTGTAGTGTTTACCAGTGAGAAGGCCACAGAAATGGGGTCATCCTCACTGTTGCCTTTCGAGGCTGGCTCTTTTCACTCAATGTTGCTACGATTTAGTCAACTTGCTGTGTTTACCAATAGCTTATTCCTTTTTATTGTCAAGTAGAAGACCATTTTCCCAATTAATTTCTAATGATATTTTTTTCACAAGTGTAAGTTTTTAAATTGGATTGTCAAATTTATCATTTTTTCTTGTTATGCTGTGTGTTTCCTGTATCACATCTAAGACATAGTTGACCACCAAAAGGTCAAGAAGATATTCTCTTACGATTATTTCTAAGAGTTTTGTAGTTTCAGCTTTGCCATTGAGAGCTATCATCTACCACAAATTAATTTTTGTACAGTTTCACATAGCATTGGAACTGTATTTATTTCAGTGCAGAGATCTCTTTGTTTTGGTATCATATGCTGAAAGATTAACCCTTTCACCTTGATTTTGATTGCCCTGAATCCATTTTGGGATACAGGATATCATAATAATATCACAGTTTCCAATCCATGAAAATGGTATATCTCACCTTACTTCATCACTTCATCTGCTTCTTGAATTTCTCCCAGCTCTTTTTGTACTTTTTGATTTGTAAGTCTTCCACATAGTGTTTTTCTGCTACAGTAGATAGTATTTTAAAATCCATCTTCCAGTTGTTTCTTGCTAGTACATAAAAATACAAATGGCTTTCAAGTTTTGACCTTGTGTCTAGTATCCTTGCTAAGGTCACTTATTTCTAATTATTTATAGACCCTGAGGGGTTCTGCAACTACAATTCTACATCTGCAAATAATTATACAGATGTTTCTCAACTTGAAACAGGGTTACATCAAGTGAACCTATCATAGATTTAATATATCATAAGTCAAAAATTTGCTATACCTAACCTACTGAGCATCACAGCTTAGCAATACAGTACACTCTAGAGAAGTGGCTGGCTGGAAGCTGCAACCCACCCCTACTGCTCAGCATCACAAGAGAGAATGATCTGACATATTAGGAAATATCAACATTCGGAATTAAAAGTACAATTTTTGCTGAAGATATGTAGCTTTCACAGCAGTGTGAAGTCAAACCGTCATAAATGAAACCATCATGTTAGGAACTGCCTATGGTTTTATTTTTTTCTTTGCAAACATGATGCCTTTAATTTGGCTTTCTGCTTATTGAACTAGCTTGACCCCCTCCATTATAATTATGGATAGATTGATAAGATTGAATATCCATTTCTTGCTTTTGACATTGGCAGAAGCTTTTATGAGCTTGAGAAATATTTCTTCTATTCTTAGCAGAGAAAAAAAATTGGACTGGGTACTAAAAATAATAAACATTGTCTCTGCATTTATGGAGACCATTATATTTTTTTCTCCTTTACTTTGGTCATTTTGGTGAATTATATTAATATTTTGCATTAAACCAACCTTGCATTCCTTGGAAAACCCACTCAGTCAGGATGTATTTATACTTACTAATAGCTTGTTAAGGAATATAGAAATATCTAGAAATGTCAGCCTGTAATTTTCTTCTCCTTTAATGTCCTTCGTTTGTCACATTAGTGACAAGCAAAATTCATTAAGGAAGTGATTAATTCTCTATTTTCTGAAAGAGTTTGTGTAGGATTGATAGCTCATCATTAAAATTTGATAAGATTTGAAATCTTTTGAGGAATATTTTGATAAACTCAGTTATGTTAATAGGTATGTGACTAGTCATCTGTTTTATCCTATTGTATTGACTTCAATAATTTACATTTTTCAGTATGTTTTCAATGTCATTTGCATTGTTCAATTTTAGATATAAAGTTACTCACAGTATTATTAAATATGTGTTTGCTCTAGTGATCCCCTGTTTTATTCCAGACACTGGAAATATGTTTTCTCTCTTCTGCTTCTAAATAACCATGTTAGGGATTTATCAATGTCATTAACCTTTCCCAGTTTTTTGTTATATTTACTATCTCTAATGTTTATTCAATTTCTACTCATTGATATCCAGTCTTGTCTTCATTATTCTCTTCCTTCTTTTTCCATTAGTTTCATTGTTTTGCTTTTTAAAATTTTATGATGTAATACATTGCATCTTTGCACTTTTTTCCTAGTGTAAACATTTAAGACTGTATTTCTTCTAAGCCCTGTTTTGGCTGTATCTCATAAAAGTTCACATTTTGTATTTTGAAAATCAATTATTTTAAAACATTTTCTATTTCCCATGGTAACCATTTCCTTTACTCAAAGAGTTATTTAGAAGTGTGTGGGTTACTTCTTGCATGTGAGCAATTTCTAGATTCTCAAAAATTTATTTCCAGCTTTACTTTTGTGTGGTCTGAGAAAAAATTATATGTTTTAGACTTTGGAAATGTATGGAAACATTATTACAACCTTGGTTAAATTCTATCTTTGTAAGCATCTCATGTGCACTGGAAAAAAGTGTGTATTGCAAAGTTATTGGGTGTTGTGTTTCGTAAATTTCGGCTGAGTCAAGCAGGTTAACAGTGCTCTTTGAATCTTCTTGATTCTATCTCTTGTTCTTTCAATTCCTCAGGAAGAAGTGTTGAAACCTCCAGCAAGAACTGTGGGTTTATCTATTTCTTCTATTATCTCCTTATTTTTTTCTCTCATTTTTAAAAAGTTTGTTAACAGTCTCACATCCTTTTAGTATTGTTATGCTTCATAATTCACCCTTTATCGTCATGAAATGGCCTCTGGAACTCTGGTAATGGCCTTTCCTGAAAATCTCTGTGTCTGATATTAATAGAGCCGTGATGTGTTCTGAATTTAAGCATGGTGCACATCTTTTCTTTCTTCACTTTTAGTGGTTTTCAGGTGTTTTTCTTTTTCATAGCATATACATCCATTTTATTCCTTTACTGCATCTCACAATGCATCCCTGCACCCCTTGTAAATCAGATTCAAGTTTGAACACACGAAATGTCTGCAATGTAAAAGACAGGATATGGAAGAGGAAAGGACATCACAGGGAAGGAACCCAAGCCATCCTCATAGCTGTTGCCAAGATGTGCACACATACGGCGGCACACTTGCAGCCTTGCAAGACATCCGAGAAAAAATGGCTACAAGAGAGGACATAGACTCCAACCAGCTTCCAGAGGACGTGGTACGCGAGAGTGACAGGAATTTTCCGAGCTGGGAGGGAGAAGCCTCTCCAATGATTCCAGGGATTCAAGTCCGACCCAATACAGGCGGCATCTTCAGAGTAATGGAAGCCCACCTCGCAGTAAGGAGGACCCCACTCCCACACTAACGAAGTCCAAAACTAAGTCCTACCATGGCCAAAGGGAGCTCTCTGTAAATTAACTATGAGCAAAGCTCAGTGCTCTTCAAAGGTGGCAAATTATATCCTCAACCATGCAACATGCAAAAACATTTACTAGGTGCTCAAAGGAGGAAAATGTTAACTTTAATCAGCAAAGGTGAGTAGGGATTTTCAATAGAAATAGACCCTAAGATGCCACGTTATTGAGTATGGGGCACAGGGGCCTTATACAAGCCATTATAAATATTTGTGATAAAATAAATTTGGGGGTATAATGAGTGTTCATTTCCACTTGTTAGCAGAAAAACTCAGCAGAGAAAGGAAAACTGTTGAAAAGAACTAAGTGAAAATTCTAGAACAGAAAAATGTCGTATCAGTAATGAAAATTTCATGGAACGGGATTAATAACATAATTGAAAAGTGATGAAGTCAGTGAGTTTCCAAACAAATCCCACCTGGGCCAATCAGAAAAAGAAAGAATAAAAAATTAGGAAATGAGTACAGATCGAAGTAGTTTAATCAAGTAAATATTTGTAACTTCAACTGTCAGAAGGTGAGAGAAATTGTGAAAGAAAAAAATGCTTGAAGAAAGTAATGACTAACAATGTGCATATTTGATGGATAATATCGACAGATATTATCTACAGATATTATATCTACAGATAATATCTACAGATATTATCCAAGGAGCTAAAATATCATGAATAGGATGAGCACAAGAACACACCTAGACACATCATAGTCAGATTGCTTAAATACTTATACAGAAAATATTTTTTAAAGATTTTATTTATTTATTTGAAAGGTAGAGTTACAGACAGTGAGAGGGAGAGACAGAGAGAGAGGTCTTCCTTCCGTTGGTTCACTCCCCAGAGGGTGGGTGAACCAGCTATACCAAGCCGAAGCCAGGAGCCAGGAGCTTCTTCCTGGTCTCCCATGTGAGTGCAGGGCCCAAGCACCTGGGCCATCCTCCACTGCCCTCCTGGGCCACAGCAGAGAGCTGGATTGGAAGAGGAGCAGCCAGGACTAGAACCAGCACCCATATGGGATGCCGGTGCCGCCGGTGGAGGATTAACCGACTACGCCACAGCACCTGCCTTTAAACAGAAAATATTAAAGGCAGCCAAAGATATAAAAAATCCTTTATAGACACAAGAAAACAAGGATATGAGTATTGCTAATTTCTTATCGGATACAATGCAAGCTTAACACAATGGAATGCCACATTTTAAATAGAGAAACAAAAATAAACCAACTAAGAATCCCATGGCCAGTTAAAATATCCTTAAGAAATGAGACCCAGATAAAGATATTTTCAGCAGGCCTTAACCTCCTTCTTTCCAGTCTCTTCAAATTGGTACACTTTTAGTCTATAGGGGAGAAGGAAGAGAGGGAAAACATCCATTCAAAACATCATTTTTCCCTTTGGGGGTCTTCACGTTTGACTATTCGAATTAAAAATGATTAAAATGGGGCTGGCAATGTGATGCAGAGGGTTAAGCCACTGCCTGCGATGCCAGCATCCATATGGGCTCTAGTTCACATCCCAGCTGCTCCACTTCTGATCCAGCTCCCTGCTAATGGCCTGGGAAAGCAGCGAAAGATGCCCCAAGTGCTTGAGCCCTTGTACCCATGTGGGAGGCCCAGATGAAGCTCCTGGCTCCTGGTTTTGGCCTGGCCCAGCCCTGGCTGTTGTGACCTTTAGGGGAGTGAACCAGCGGATGGAAAAATCTCACTCTCTTTTTCTTCCCCTGTCTTTCCTTCTCCCTCTGTAACTCTGACTTTCAAACAAATCAATAAATCTTTTAAAAACTCGTAACAATGTATTGGACTTAGACCATATAAAAGACGTGACAACGTCACGAAGAAGTGAATGGAAATGTGGCACTGGGAGGGCCTTCATTAGACGTGAGGTGGCATATTAGTTCACAGCAGACTGTGACAAGGGCAGGGTATAGGATGGAAGCCCCAGATCAACTTCTAAAAATCATAAACCAGAGAAATATAGCTTAAAAAGTCAATGGAGGAGATCAAAAGAATACTAAGTACACTCAATTAAAGGAAAGAAGACAGGAAATAAGGGAAAAGTCAACAAAAACCAGATGACACATTTAGAAAAAGAATAATTTAATACCCCGAACATGTGGCCTTTCTGGAGTCTCCACTGAATGCCTGTGATGTTTATAAAGATCTAAGTACCCTCCTGGCAGACACTGAGTAAATACAGAGCTTACCTCCACTGTCTGGAAACAGATGCTTCATAAATTTCCTTCAACTTTATGATTCCGTATGGTTATGGGGCAAGTCCGATACCTTTTATTCTTTTATGGCAAACCTGAATGCCAGTGCACATTATTTCATGGTTCGTACCTGCCTTTTCTAATCCTTCGTCACCGTGATCACTTACAGATAGTTTATTCAAATCATATATGGCTCCGTGCTTTGCTTTGTTAGTATTGTCTTACGTATCTCAGTCTATTTCTGGTTCTGATCACCCAGCACTGGTTTGGAAGCTGTCTTATCCCTTTGCATTATAGTATAGTATTCCACCATGCAAATGACCCTCTTCCCACTTTAACTGCCTTTTCCTTCAACAGAAACCAAGCCAACTTGTTTGTGATACAAGCAAACACCACTGCAATGAAAACCAGGAAATAGGTCCTTGAGGTATAAAAAAGGGGTACACTTCCTTCTAATGGATTTAATAGGTTCAGCATTTTGATGGATAGTAGAGAAAGCAGCACACGATAAAGCCGGGACGATGCAGCAGAAGGTCATTAGCAGGTGGCCCTTCTGTTATATGTCAGTCAACCACCAGCAACAACTCTCAAAAGTGAGAAGGCATGTGTAGCCACCCCCATGAAAATCAGGGTCTGGCTGAGACTTGGCTTCTCCCGAGCACGCTGTGCGACTCTAGGAGGCTTCAGGCTGTGGAGGATAGGGAGAAGTTTCCAAGATAAAGAATTTCCTCTTGGGGTGGGTGCTGCGGTGTAGCAGGTTAGGCTACCATTGGACATCTGCATTCCACAGGGAGTGCTGGTGTGGGTCCTGGTTACTCTGCTTCCAGTCCAGCTTCCTGAAATGCATCCCAGGAGGTGCTGGATGATGAGCCTAGTTCTGGAGCCCCTGCCACTCGGGCCACCCATGTGTGGGAGACCCATGTGGAGTTCCAGGCCCCCAATTATTGCAGACATTTGGGGAGTGAACCAGCCGATGGACGTTCTCTCCCCCTCTCCTCTTTCTCTCCCTGTATGTCTATCACTCTGTCTTTCAAACAAATCAATTCTTAAAAATGAGCTTTTAAGAATTTCTTCTTATAGATCCTAGGCCTCTCCTACCTTATCCCTGAGCATTTTCTCATGACTCTGAGTCTGTACCAGACTTTCCCATAATGAGAGTGTTTCAAAAGATTGATAGAAAGTGGAATTAAAAGATGAGTTTATTTTGGTGCAAAATTTTGGAAATCCATGCACAGTTTTTTTCATAATATGAATTTTCTATGAATCTTTTAAAGGCCCTTCTATGTATAGATTTCATTTTTTTTGCACCAAAATAAACTTATCTTTTAATTCCACTTTTTCCACCAACTTTTTGAAGTACTTACACACGACATGACAAATCCAGCTTATGTGATTCCAGACTTGGACTCTGTGTCACTCAAGGCTCTTTTACACTCTGTCACTTAGATTTTGCAGGGAGTCGTCTGTGTTAGGAACAAACATCCAAACCCATCACATCTATCCTCGGTGTCCCCTTTGGAGAAGGAAGCTCTCTGAGGTCATGCCCCAGGCACACTGGAGCAGACTGTACTGAACCATAGAGGTGCTAGCTCCCCACAGCCAACTCAGCCTACTAAGTGCCATGGTCCAAGTACATCCCGTGCACTGTGTGGGGTAGGTAGAAGTCTGGCCTCTGACTGCTTGGTCAGGATCCCATGTGCCACATTTGAACCTGAGCAAACTGCTTAACCTGTGTGTGCTTCATTCTCTCATGAGTAACATTTAGAAAACAGCTTCAACCTCTTAGGTTTTTCTCAGACAACAGTGAGCCTCTATAAAAGACTTAAAGTCTGAAAAGCATATGATCACATAGATTACGATATAAATCATTGGAGAAATATAGCATTTTCTTTGGACAGAAGCCCAAATGCTGTTGTCATCATGTGTTACTGTTAGTGTCCTTTGTTTGGTTGGAAAATGGCAAAGTGATTTTAAAGTTAGCTTCAAAGGATTCACTGGCAAGAATTAAGAAGAAAATTTTTAGAAAGAATAGTGGAGCACTTGGGAACTCAGAAGTTATCGCTGTTATCCTAACAACAAGCAAAAATCCAAATAAACTGAATAATCAACACTTATTCTTAGATCCAAAAGAGAAATGAGGTTACTGGGCAATCTGCTAACCCCAAAGTGAAAGACACAGACAGGCAAATACAGAGAGAGACTCAGAACTGAGAGGAGCAGAAATCCATGATCAGAACTCCTAGGTGAGCAAGTGTCTGGGCAGGGAAGCCTAAGTTATAACTGCTGTCTTCATTGAGGATCCATGTGGACATATTTGAGAATTAAAAACTCTACGGGACCAATATTGGGAGATCCCCAAAATGTTGTGACCTCAATCAAGTCCTCACAGTGAATACTGAGGAAAACTCCTGCCATGCTGCTGATAGGAGAGGAGGAACAACTGATCTGAAATGTACCCGAGGATCCATGCTGTTTCTCTGAACAAGGTCTGCCTGCAGGAGAAACTTCCACAATTTTATCAGCAGCTATCTGACACCTGACCTTGAAAGAGTGAGAAGAGACTGAGAATAACTTGAGAAGTTCACTGTCAAGAGGCTCACTGGGACGGAGACCCAATCATGGGACAGTAGAATGCTTTCCCTCTCCCTGCACTTCCTCCACCACTGTATCACTACTGCTTATTTACAGCACCTTTTTTTTTTTTTGAACCTGGTACAGAATGTTCAAATATCACAAGAAATTACAAGGCGTACTAATAGGCAAAAAAGCAATTCCAGGTTAAGGAGATAGAGCAAGCATCAAAACCTGATTCAGATATGACACAGATGTTGAAACTGTCAGACCAGGACTTTAAAAAATTATAACTAACATGCCAAGACCTCGAATGTATCAATAAGCAAGAACATATGGGCAATGGAAGGAGAAATGGAAACTCCAAGGGAAAAACAGACACACTAGAAATCAAAAACACTGTAACAGAAATGAAAAATACCTCTGATGGCCGCATTAGTGGGGGACAGGGCTGGGGAAATGTTCTCCAAGCATGAACATACATAACCAGAAATATCTAAAACTGAAAACCCCAAAGGAAAAAGATTGAAAGAAAAAAAAAACATTTAAAAAGTTGAAGAACTACAGGGTAACTCCAAAAGGTATAATACATACATAACATAATACCAGAAAAAGAAAAGAGAGAGAAGAGGGAGGCTTGTACGAAGACATAATGACTGAGAATTTCCCGCAAATTAATGCCAGACACTAAACCACAGATACAGGAAGAAAACGAATTAGAATAAATGCCAGAGAAATCACATTAGGCACATCATTCAAAGCACAGAAAAAAAAATCAAAGATAAAGAAATTAAAACTCCTAGGGAGGCTGGCGCTGCGGCTCAATAGGCTAATCCTCTGCCTGCGGTGCTGGCACACCGAGTTCTAGTCCCGGCCGGGGCGCCGGATTCTGTCCCGTTGCCCCTCTTCCAGTCCTGCTCTCTGCTGTGGCCCGGGAATGCAGTGGAGGATGGCCCAGGTGCTTGGGCCCTGCACCCCATGGGAGACCAGGAGAAGCACCTGGCTCCTGCCTTCAGATCAATGCGGTGCTCCGGCCACACGCGCCGACCGTGGTGGCCACTGGGGAGTGAACCAACGGAAAAGGAAGACCTTTCTCTCTGTCCCTCTCTCTCACTGTCCACTCTGTCAAAACAACAACAACAACAACAAACAACAACAACAAAAAACCTCCTAGGGAGCAGGCATTTAGCCAAGCTGGTAAACACACCCAAACCCCACATCACAGTACCTCAAAGTACTTGGGTCCCTGCTGCCCACAGGGGAGACCTGGGTGGAGTTTCAGGCTCCTGGCTTCAGCCTGCTCCAGCCTCCGCTGTTTTAATCATTTGGGAGATGGACAGTCCCTCTTTCTGTCTTTCTGCCTTTCAAATAAACAAAAATAAAGAAAGAAATTTTAAAGAAAGAAGACTGCAATGAAATTACTTACAGTAGTAGAAAAAACCACCAACCTGTAATTATATACTATGCAAAATTATTATTTGTTAAAAGTGAAGGAGAAATAAATTTCCAGTCAACAATTGAGGAAATTTGAATGTGTTGCAGGTATACTTTCTCTGCAAGATATATGAAAAGAAATCCTTCAGAAAACAGGTGGAGTGCAATGGGTTAAAAGCCTAGCCTGCAGTGCTGGCATCCCATATGGGCGCCATTTCTAGTCCCAGCTGCTCCACTTCTGATCCAGCTCTCTGCTATGGCCTGGGAAAGCAGTAGAAGATGGCCCAGGTCCTGGGGCCCCTGCACCCTGTAGGAGGCCCCAGAAGAAGCTCCTGGATCCTGGATTCAGATCAGCGCTGCTCCAACCATTGCGGCCATCTGGGGAGTGAACCAGCAGATGGAAGATATCTCCTTCTCTCTCTCTCTCTCTCTCTCTCTCTCTCTGCCTCTCCTTCTCTTTCTGTGTAACTTTGACTTTCAAATAAATAAATAAATCTTTAAAAAAATAAATGAAATAAAATAATAACTTTTGTATTTTATTCTTAATCTAACAGGAAATATTTTGTTCAAAATAATAATAGCTGCAATGTATAGAGGGATGATAGATAGATGACAGATTAGATGTGAGAGAGAGAGAGAGAAAGATGGATGATAGAATTCCAAAAGTTCATGGAAAATACATATTATGAAAACGTTATGCATGGCTTTTAAAAAATTTTGGCACCAAAGTTAATTTATCTTTTCTTTCATTTTCCATGAACTTTTTGAAGTATCCTGATAGATGTGTGTGTGTGTGTGTGTAAACACATGAAACAAATGACACAAGGGTCAGGAGAGAGAAATTAGCAACAGTTTGCTCTTATAATGTACTGGTACTATCCATGAAGCAGTGTAGAGTTATTTTAAAGCAGACTTGAATTCATTGTAAAGATAAATTGTAAAACTCTATAGCAGGCCGGCGCCGTGGCTCAATAGGCTAATCCTCTGCCTTGCGGTGCCAGCACACTGGGTTCTAGTCCCCGTCAGGGTGCCAGATTCTGTCCCGGTTGCCCCTCTTCCAGGCCAGCTCTCTGCTGTGGCCAGGGAATGCAGTGGAGGATGGCCCAAGTGCTTGGGCCCTGAACCCCATGGGAGACCAGGAGAAACACCTGACTCCTGCCTTCGGAGCAGCGCGGTGCGCCGGCCACAGCACGCCAGCCATGGTGGCCACTGGGGAGTGAACCAACAGAAAAGAAAGACCTTTCTCTCTGTCTCTCTCTCTCTCACTGTCCACTCTGCCTGTCAAAAAAAAAAAAAAAAAAACTCTACAGCAATCACTAAAACAATGAAATAAAAGAAAAATATGTAACTGATGTGTTAAGAAAAGAGAGGAAATGGAATAATATAAAATATCTAATTAAAACCACAAAGGGTAGAAAAAAGAGTGGAAGGCAAAAATAAGAAAAAAAAAAAACAGAGGAAAAATTGAAAATGGCAACAAATATGATGGCTCTTGATACATTGATAATATTTTCAACATCAATGATCTAAATGTAGCAAATAATACAAAAACTCCAAAGGTAGGTATTTGCCTAGCAGTTGAGACAGGTGTGTTCCAGGTCAGAGTTTCTGGGTTTGATCTCGGGCTCTGGCCCTGATCCCAGCTCCCTGCTCCTGCAGACTCTGGGTGGCAGCAGAAACGGGTTCAGTAACTGGGTTCTCCCTACTGACGGGGAGGACCTGGGTTGAGCTCCCGTCTTCCGGCTTCGGCTACCTGGGCCACTGCAGGAATCTGGAGGATGGGGTCGCAGTAGCTGGAAACTCTGTCCCTGTGCCTCTCGAATGCGTAGATAAAAATTAAGAAAACACAGATGCTGCAGCAGTGGATCAAAAACCCAAGATCCAATTACAAGCTTTCTACAAGAAGCCCACATTAAATATAAAGACATATAGAGATTAAAAGTAAATGGATAAAGACACACCAAGGTAACATTAATCAAATGAAAGTGGAAATAACTATATTGATTTTAGATAGAGCAAAATGCAGAGAAAATAAAGCCATCAGGGATAAAGAAGGGCATTGCCATGCCAATTTCCCTTGTGTGACCATGATACGTGCTCTATTTGTATTGGAATATTGTGCTGTACCCCCACAAGTACATGTGTCAATCAAAAATCTGAAATACAAGTTTTAAAAACAAAGTCAACTAGACAAGGAGAGAGGGATAAATTGCCCAAGAAGCTCTATCTCTACTTGCTAGGCACGTGCCTAATAGCAAAGCATTAAAATACATGAATAGAGTTTATGTAACTGGAAAAAAAAAGAAAAAGAAGAAGATGAATCTACCATTATGGTTAGAGCTGTGAACCCCCTCCCTACCACCCCACCCCTGACCCTTCAAAAGTGGACAAACTAGGGCAGTGCTATGGCCCAGCACGTAATGCCACTGTCTGCAGTGCCGGCATCACATATGAGCGCTGGTTCAAGTACCAGCTGCTCTACTTCTGATCCAGCTCACTGCTACTGAATGACTTGGGAAAAGTAGTGGAAGGTGGCCCAAGTCCTTGGGCCCCTGCACCCGAGTGGGCGACCCGGAAGAAGCTCCTGGCTCCTGGCTTTGGCATGGCACAGCTCTTGCTCTTGCCACCATCTGGAGAGTGAATCAGCAAATGGAATTCTCTCTCTCTCTCCCATCCCATAACTCTGACTTTCAAATAAATAAGTAAATCTTAAAAAAAGAAAAAAGGCTCTGGTGCTGTGGTGCTGGCATCCCATATGGGCTCCTGTTTGAGTCCCAGATGCTCCTCTTCCCATCCAACTCCCTGCTATGTCTGGGAAAGCAGTAGAAGATGGCCCAAGTGCTTGGGCCTCTGCACCTGTGTGGGAGACCTAGAAGAATCTCCTGGCTCCTGGCTTCGAATTGGGCTGACTCCAGCTGTTGCAGCTGTTTGGTGAGTGAACAAGTGGATGGAAGATCTTTCCTTCTGTGTTTCTCTGTCTGTAACTTTAACTCTCAAATAAATAAATAAAATCTTTAAAAAAAGAAAAGAAAAAGGGATTAAAATTGATCATCAAAATTTCCACCACAGGAAGCTAGAAAAAGAGCAAATTAAATCCATAGTAAGCAGAGACAAGAAATAAAAATCAGAAAATGAAATAAAATTATGAAAACAATAGGCAAAATCCATGAAACCAAAAGATCAATGTCTGAAAATAGCAATAAAAAATGATAAAAGGAGCCTGAGCTGTGGTGTAGTGGGTAAAGGCACCGCCTGCAGTGCCGGCATCCCATATGGGCGCTGGTTCTGGTCCCAGCTCCTTCACTTCTTGTCTGGCTCTCTGCTATGGCCTGGGAAAGCAATAGAAGCTGGTTCAAGTCCTTGGGCCCCTGCACCCGCATAGAGAGCTGGAAGAAGCTCCTGGATCCTGGCTTCGGATCAGCTCAGCTCTGCCTGCTGTGGCCATCTGGTGAGTGAACCAGTGGATGGAAGACTCTCTCTCTCTCTGCCTCTCCTTCTCTCTCTGCCTCTCCTTCTCTCTCTGTGTAACTCAGACTTTCAAGTAAATAAATAAATCTTTTAAAAAAAGATAGAAGCACAAATTTCTAATATCAGAAGAGAAAAGGGTCATTATCACTGTCTATGGACAAATCTATGCCCACAAATTTCACAACTTAAGTTAAACTATTCTTTGAAGGATACAATCTGCTGAAACTCACAGAAGGGAAAATAATTTTAATATGGATATATTTTAGAGAAATTAAGTAAATAATTAATAAACTTCCAAAACAGAAAGTGCCAGATGGTTCACTTATGAATTCTACCAATGTTGTGATGAAGAGATAATACCAATTTTCTAAGACCTGTTCTGAGAGCAGAAGCCCAGGAAATATTTTTTCTAACACTTTTTAATGGGCCAGCATTGTACTACTATACCAAAACCAGGCAAAGATACAGCAAGTCAGGGGAAATATAGACCAATACTGTCAGGGAATGGACGCAGATGCAAGAATCCTCAATAGAACATTGCACATTGAATCCAATAATGCCTAAAAAGAATTACAGACCACCATCAAGTAGGATTTACCCTTGATACACAGCACGAGCTCAACCTTTGAAAACCATATCAATGTAAACCATCATATCCAAAAACTAAAATAGAAAATCCACATGGTTTTATCAATGGTTGCATAAAAATTATCTGGCAAAAATCAATCCTCCTTCATAAGAAAACTCTTCATAAGCAGGAATAGAGCAAAACTTCTTTAAGTTGTTGAAAAAATGTCAGCAAAAAGCTGACAGCCAGTGTCATGTTGAACGATGAGAAAAGTTTCACCTCCAAAACCAGGAGCAAGGCAAAGATCTCCCTTCTCTCCACTCTTTCTCAACCTCATATGGGAAGTCCTAGACAATTTAATATGATAAGAAAAAAGAAACAAATTTATATTATAGTTAGGAAGGAAGAGGTGAAATGGTCTTTTTTCACTGATGACATGAATGTCTATGTAGAAAATCTGAAAAAATCAACAGTCTAGTCCTAGAATTAATGAGCACTTACAGCAATATTTCAGAATACACGTTAATATACAACTTCAATTACTTTCCTATATACAGCAATTAAAACATGGAACTTGAAATAAAAAACAAAATCTTATTTACATTAGTATCTAAAAATGAAATATTCACATAGGAATCCAGAAAAATACATATAAGATATTTATAAGGAAAAGCATAAAACTTTTTTTGAATGAAATAAAAGAAGAACTAAATAAATAGAGAGGTATTCCATGTTCATGGATCCAAAGATTCAAAACTTTCGAGATGTCAGCACTTCTCAACTTGATCTATGGTTTCAAGGCAATCCTAATCAATCTTCCAGGAAAAATTATTTTGTGCTTATTGATAAACAATAGTTTCTATAAAGAGGGAAAGCTCAGATTAGCCATGACCATATTGAAAGAAAAGAAAGTTGGAGGACTGACACTGCCTGACTTGTGGACCTGTTGCGAAGCTGCAGTAATTAACACAATGCACTATGGTCAAGAGAATAAAGTGGTAGATCCATGGAAAAGAAAAGAAAGCCCAGAAACAGGCCCAGATCAACACAGTCTTTCACAAAGTCTCAAATGGAGAAAGGAGGCTGGGACAGCTGAGCATCTGCATGCCAAAAAAGAAATCTAGACACAGACCTTATGCTTTTTTCAAAAATTAACTGATTAGAGAGACAAATATAAACTGTAAAACTGCAAAATCTCATAGAAGATAACATAGGAGGAAATCTAAAAAATGTGGCATTTTGCAATGACTTAGAGTCAACAGCACATTCATGAGCCCCAAGATTGAGAACTGAGAATCTGACCTTCATTGAAATCTATAAAGTTTTTGCTCTGTGAAATACACTGTCAAGTGACTCAAAAGGCAAGTCATAGGCTGAGAGAAAGTATTTGCAAAGGCTAGACCTGATAAAGGACTGCTATCCAAGAACATATAAAGAACCCACAAAAGTCAGCAATAAGAAAACAAATGACATATTAAAGAAGAATGGTCCAAATATCTTAACAGCCTCCTTCTCCCAAAAAGATAAACAAATGGCAAATAAGTAAACCAAAAGGCATCTCAATGTCATACACCCCCAAGGAAATGCAACTTAGAAAAACAATGGGCTACCACCAGCCACCTACAAGAATGGCAAAGTCCAGAACACTGACAACACAACACTACAGCCCATGGAGCTGTAGGAGTCTCAGGCAGGCAGGGTGTGCAATTGTACAGACACTTGGGAATATGGGCTGGTGGTTTCTTACCGAATCAAGCACACTCTACCAATACCATCCTGAGATCAAGCTCCTTGCTTTTTATGCAAAGGGGTGGAAAACATGTCTTTATCAAAATCTGCCCGTGGATGTTTTTAGCAGCGTTGCTCCTAAATGCCAACCAAGATGTCCTTTGGCAGGTGAGCAGACAAATCCACTGTGGTCCATCCAGACAATAGAATGTTTCAGTGCTAAGAAATAAATGACTATCACAGCATAAAAAGACACAGGAGAAACTTAAATGTGTGTTGCTAAGCGAAAAGGGCCAGGCTTACAAGGCTACATACTGTATGATTACAACTCGATGATGTTTTGGAACAGATAAGATGCGAAGGTGATGAACAGATCAGTCATTCCCAGAGGTGAGTAGGAAGAGGTGAAGAGTAGAGGCGTTCTTAGTGAAACTATTCTGCATGCTGTGTCGCTCTGCGTTTGTCCCAACTTATGTCCCCGGCAGTGACCCTTATGTAAACCACGAGCTCTGGATGATGGTGATGTGCCGGTGTAGGTTCATCCATTGTACCAAATGCACCACGTTGGTGGGAACCGTCACCAGGGCAGAGCTGTGCCCATGTGGGGAAGGGAGAAATGGGAACTCTGGATCTCTCGCTCCATGTTTCAGTGAACTTAAACTACGCTTGAAAAGTAGTCAAAAAAAAAAAAAAAGATGATGTGGGATTTCAAGACCACTTATTCAATGTACTTGGAAGCAACATATACTTTTCACTAGGCTAATCCTCCGCCTTGCGGCGCCAGCACACCGGGTTCTAGTCCTGGTCGGGGTGCCGGATTCTGTCCCGATTGCCCCTCTTCCAGGCCAGCTCTCTGCTGTGGCCAGGGAGTGCAGTGGAGGATGGCCCAAGTGCTTGGGCCCTGCACCCCATGGGAGATCAGGAGAAGTACCTGGCTCCTGCCATCGGATCAGCGCGGTGCGCCAGCTGCAGCGTGCCGACCGCGGCGGCCATTGGAGGGTGAACCAACGGCAAAGGAAGACCTTTCTCTCTGTCTCTCTCTCTCACTGTCCACTCTGCCTGTCAAAAAAAAAGAAAAAAAAAGTAAGGTAAGGTGTCAGGCAGAAAAGTGGATGAATCACAACAGGTTCAGCCGCCACCTGCAACCCCAGCATCTCGCATGGGTGCCAGTTCTGCTCAAATCAATTACATAGAAGAAATTCCCAAAGAAACCTAACATTGTGGCAGGGACATAATAGGTGCCTTTTAAATATTAGTGCAATACTAAAAATATCATTGTTAGGTGGTATATGTCAGAATTACTGAGAAAGTTGCTTTTATTTAATGTTGGTTAAATCTTCTTTCTCACCCGTGACATCACACACACACACACACACACACACACACACACTAGAAAATTATAAAACAAATAAAACTGGGCCAGTGCCGCCACCTGCAGCACCAGCATCCCATATGGGCTCTGGTTCAAGTCCCAGCTGCTCTGCTTCCGATTCAGCTCCCTGCTAATGTTGCTTGGGAAAGTAACAGAAGATGGCCCAAGTGCTTCAGCCCCTCCACCCACGTGGGACACCCAGATGAAGCTTCTTGTGCTTGGCTTTGACCTGACCCAGCCCTGGCTGTTTAGGCCATATGGGGAGTGAACCAGCGGACTGAAGATCTCTCTCTCTCTCTCTCTCTCTCTCTCTCTCTTCCCCCCCATCTCCTTCCTTCTCTCTGTATTTTTGCCTTTCAACTAAATAATAAACACATTTAAAAAAAATAAAAAGTTTTTCCCCCTCTCTATAACTCTGCCTTTCAAATTAATTTTAAAAATCTTTAAGAAATAAAAAATAAAGCTACCAATCTGCATGTGCAGATTAAATGTTAATGCCAAATCTAATAATGAAGGGAGACATCAAAAAGGGGAAAAGCAAAAGATTTGGATATGGAAAAATAAATACATAAATAATGAACGTCAAATTGCTAAAAAATTTTGACAAATGGATTTTTCTTGACAAGCATGCAATTTAATAAGGAAATATCAATGTATTAGGAAAAAAACTGACAAAGGCAATGGATAAGTTCTGCCTCAAAGAAGCAGCTACGTGGCTGGCACATCTGTCTTACATCTAATCCCTGCTGTGCAGCGCTCAGCACACTGTGGCTAAACTGAGCAAGGAGCCACGTGGGCTCCAGGAGTGGCCACTGCGCAATCCAGCAACCGCTGGCAGGAAAACCAAGTGCAGGGCGGGGCCTGCTCTTTCCCCAGCCCCAGCGGCACTGCACCTGCCTATGACTTGGCTCTTCCTTCCCCACAAGACTGTAGCCCGCGATGGAAAGGAAAGCTGGAAACAACTTCCTCTAATTCAAATTGCAATATTAAATGTTAGAAAGAATCAAGATTCGTTTTTCAGCTGGAAACAGCACCTACTGTCATTTGTTCTAACTACAGAATTCATTCTAAAGTGATGCTCTTTGAAAAGATAAGCTAATGTAGAACATTTTTACCAAAAATTACAAAAAAATAACAATTTGAAAATTATTAATGATAACATCATAACATAAAATATATTCTTGCAGGAAAGACAGATAGATGACAGATACAAATAGAGATATGTATATTCACTTATATAATGCATATGAGTACATGTATTTACAAAGATTCTTCAAAAGGAATGTGAAAATGTAATTAAAAGATTAATTTGGTGTAAAATAATTTGAAACTCATAGTATTTTCATATTATTTATTTTCGACAAATCTATTGAAGACCTCTCATACATATAAAGTTGTGTAACTTTTTCAATTCACACATCATAAACATTTTCCACTTTAAAAAGAGTTCTACACTGAATCATAATGGCCAACTAGAATTCCACTATTTGTGCATAACATGATTTTTCAAACATTTAAGAATATTTTTGTCAATTTTTCTAGAATAAATTTTCTGGTGCAGAATTTCTGGATCAAACATTATTCATTTATGTAAAAATTTATTTATTTATTTATTTGAAAGAGTTACAGAGAGAGAGAGAGAGAGAGAGAATCTTCCATCTGCTGGTTCACTCCCCAAATGACTGCAACTCCAGGACTGAGCCAGGCTAAAGCCAGGAACCAGGAGCTTCGTTTGGGTCTTCCACATGGGTGCAAGGGCCCAAGCACTTGGGCCATCATCTGCTACTTTTCAGGTGCATTAGTAGGGAGCTGGATTGGAAGTGGAGGAGCAAAGACTCAAGCAGGCATCCATATGGGATGCTCTCATCACAGGTAGCGGCTTTACCCATTACACTACAGCACTGGCCCCAAGTTATTCATTTTTAAGATCTTTAATATACACTGCTAAATATTTCTGTAATCCTTCTACGACAGACACTCATCTTAAACAGGAGAGAAAGTTATATATCAGTGCACATAATAACAAGATGCTTGTTATCCAAGTCACCCTCACAAAACACTTCAAGAAAATACAATGTTTGGTGATTGACATTTAGTTACTCCTTTGTGCACTGAGCACAGTGCTGGGAGACCAAATACAGTGGACAGAATTGGACCAAAATCCTCATGTACTGGGGAGAAATGATAAAAAAATAAGCATAACAATCACAGAAAAAAACATAAAGCATGGAAAGATGATAAGTGTTATAGGTAAAAAATTAGAGCAGGGAACGCTAAGGGAATAGGACAGTGGATGGTGGGTGGCAGGTGAAGTTCAAGTTCAGATGATCAAGGCATGCCCCAAGGAGATGGTGACTGGATGGGGATGAGGACTGAGCCATTCACCTCGCAGGGGGATGGGCACCAGCAAGAAGGCACAGGCTGTACGGACGCCCTGAGGATGAGACGCAATCACTCTGTTCAAGGGCCAAGAACAAGAGGAGTGAGTAGTGGAGAAGGAAGGATAAGGGGAGACAGGGGCTGCAGGCTGCAGAGCCATTAGGGTCCCCGGGGGGATTGGCTTTCCACAGAGAAAGAAATGGAAACCCCAGAGTTTTTAGCAGAGGTCTGATGTGAGCGATTCCTCTTTTACAGGGTCACTCCGGCTGCTCCATGGACACAGGCTGGGTTGTCAGCAGGGTCATCTGTGCGGTTGTGCCTCAAGGAGCTGTTAGGCTTTAGAAGACGTCTCATATGAAGATTGTGTCTTCATACGGAAAACCTGGAGCCAGCCTCAGGGGTGCTCCCAGCACCCAGAGACCCAGTCAAGAGATAGAAAAGAGGGGACCAGAGTCGCAGCACACTGGATTAAGCCACAAGGCAATGCCGGCAACCTCTATCAAAAGTACTGGTTTGAGTCCCGGCTGCTCCACTTCTGATCCAGCTTCCTGCTAATGCACCTGGGAAAGCCATATAAGATGACTCGAGTACTTGGGCCCCTGCTAGTATGTGGGAGACCCAGCTGGAGCTTCAGTACACCTCACTTGCACCTGGCTCATCCCTGGCTATTGCAGCCACTTGGGGAGTGAACCAACAGATGAAAGATCTCTCTCTCTCTCTCTCCCTGTGTATGTGTGTGTGTGTGTGTTCATGTATCATTGTTCTTCACATAAATCAAACAAATCTTTGAAAAGAAGCAGTGGAAGGGAGTCACACAATGAAATCTTCCTTGGGCTCACTCCTCACTGATGGAGTTGATCATCTCATTCAAACCAAACTTCTTCCTCCCTCCCTCTGCTTTCTTCCCTTTTTCTCCAAGGTGGAGTGTGAGGGCAAACCGCAGTTAACACCATGTAAACTAAATGTGAGGAAAAGCAAGGGGAGAGGGGAGTCAAATCTGAAAGTTCCCAACAGAAACTTGAAGCAGACAGCCGGTGTCTGTCGTGAGCCATAGAATCATTAACATGGAACACCTTCTGATGAATGCATTGCGAAAAGTGATTATATAGTAAACTCCGAAACTCTCTTCTTGCATCATTTAAATTACTTTACAACACTGATTAAAATAACAGAACATTATGGTTTGCTTAGCTAAACATTATATTTCCAAATCCATTTCCAATTGTTTCCCTTCAATTTGAACAATTTTTGAGCAATTTTATTGCTATTCATACCTGCTTGATTTTTTTATTAGAAATTAAAGTACACACATTGTCACCAATGCTGCCAAGGACTACAACACTTAACTCTTTTTATGCCATTCACTACCTTTGAATTACAGTGAGAGGCAGGTTTTTCCCCTCTTCATCTCAAGGTTTAGAAAAAGATGTTAAAAAAAAAAAAAAGCAGAAAGGTCCTATGAACAATTCCTAGATTTCTACTGGGAGCAATTGGGCCTCACAAAGGAGAACTGGAATTCTGTGACAAAAGCCACAAATTCAATGACATCTCCTGATTTATTCTGGGGGCCTCTTTTTAAAACTATCTATTTATTCATCTATTTTTTATTTGAAAGGCAGACAAAGAAACAGAGGGAGGTATTCTATCTGCTGATTCACTCCCCAAATGCCCACAACAGCCTGAGCTGGACCAGGTCAAGGCCAGGAGCCTGGAACTCAGTCCAGGTCCCACATGTGGGTAGCCAGGACCCAAGCACCACCTCCTTCATCCCAGGACACCCATTAGCAGGAAGCTGGCATCAGAAGACGAGCCAGGACTTGAACTCTGGCACTCTGATATGGAATGTGAGCATCCCAAGCTGTGGCTTAACCATTGCCCCTGTATAGGGGCCTCTTCTCACTTTTGCAAGATTTATTTATTTACTTGAAAGGTAGAGTGACAGACAGAAGGAGAGGCCTAGAGAAAGAGAGAGATCTTCTCTCTGCTGGTTCACTCCCCAAATGGCCACAACAAACAGGGCTAGGCCATGCTGAAACCTGAAATTCCACCCAGGTCTCCCACATGAGTGGCAGGGGCCTAAATAGTTGGGCCATCCTCCACTGCTTTTCCAGAAACCAAGCAGGCATGGGTTGGTGCTGTGGCGTAGCAGGTTAAGCCTCCACCTGCTATGCTGGGATCACATACGGCCTCCAGCTTGGGTCCTGGCTGCTCCACTTCCAATGCAGCTCCCTTCTTATGTGCCTGGGAAATCAGGGGAAGATGGTCCAAGAGCTAAAGGGCTTGGGCCCCTGCACCTATGTGGGAGACCCGGAAGAAGCTCTGAGTTCCTAGTTTTGGCCCTGATGTTGTGGCCATTTGGGGATGTGAACCAATAGACGGATGGTATCTCTCTCTCTCTCTCTCTCTCTCTCTCTACCTTTCAAATAAATAAAAAATAAATCATAAAAAAAGAAAGTAAAACCTGACCCAGCATTCCAATATGGGATACCAGCCTTGCAAGCAGCAGTCCTAGGTAAATTAATAAGATAAGAAAAAGGAAGCAAATTTATACTAGTTAGGAAGGAAGATGTGAAATGGTTTTGTTTCACTGATGACCACAATGTCAGCCCCTGGAGGCCTCTTTGACCCAAAAGAAGCTGCCTTCACAGAGCCCATGTGGAAGAACGGGTTGGCCAATGGACCGAGGAACCTCATGGTTACAAATGCCTGGCACTTGTCCACGCTGCGGCTCAGTGCAGAGGTGGAGGAGAGAATCGGCTCAAGGACACCTGAGCAGAGCACAGACCCAGCACCCAGGCCTACAAAAGACTGCAGCACACAGGCCACCTGGCTTGACAGCCAACTAAGCCTGAGCCACGGAACAGCCCCGTGTCCTTGCTGTGCGCCCAGAGCAGAGCTCAGGGCGTCCCCAGGGAAGACGCTCAGCCACGCCTCCCTAGATGAATGAATGGATGGAAATGCCCTCTATCACACGGGGTTCTTCGCTTTCAAGCAGTTGAAAGAGACTCTGGTTAACAGGAAGAGGAAACGGGCCAGGTTAGGGAGTCATGACACAGGGTGAACAAGCAGTCTGGTAGAGGGTGAGACCAGGCAGCTGCGGGGCTCCAGGTGCAGGGACCCCTGCTGCCACCCTGTATCCTGCAAGGAGGAAGCAGCTCCATAGCCTTCCCTTTGTCACCATCCTCTTAACATTCACACCCTCGGCAGGGAGAGCCCAGTGAGCCTAGCTGCCATCACATGTCTGTGTCTTGGCCAGAAAGGGCTGGGGTTTGCAATACCGCCCATGAAGACTGCATACATGCAAAGAGGTGCGCACCCGGAAAAGGCAAGATGCTCGCCACAGAAGGAAAAAAATGCATTGTGAATGGACGAAAACAACCACGGCTGCCATACACTTGTGTCTCCCTTCTTCTGTAGAATGCAGTGCTGGTGCAGGAACTGAATCTAGGAGCGTTCCAGTCCCAGCACCACGCCTGGCGCACAGGCGGCTCTCCTTGCCTAATCTCAGGCACGGTTCAAGGGCCAGTAAAGGCGAGCTGTAGCTTTCTCAGTGCTGAATTCTGTTGTAACCATGAGTCCCTCCCCCAGAACTGCCCAGCAACACACAGGTCCATGTGCAGACCTTACTGCTGCTCCCTTCATCACACTGTTTCTTCAATACCAGCCACAGTTGGGTCGGTGAGGAGTTTTAAGATAATGTAAGGGTTAGAGTTAGGTGGATTTGAGGCTGAGGGAGCAACAGACAGGACTGGGGACTGCCCCCTGGAGGTAGCGGAGAAGGTGGGATCCTGAGACCCAAAGAGTGTAATGAGCAGAAGGCCATGACTAGGGAGCCTAGGGTTCACTCCCAGCTTGGCAGATGCTTGGTCCAAGTTCAAGCTGTCTCGAGAGCTCCAAGGTGGAGATCTGAGTGACCCACGGTGGACGGCCAGGGACTGAGCTGCCCACATGTGCCTAGACGCAAAAATCTAGCTGGAGAGTAACTGGTATTGTAAACTGGCTAGAGAGGCAGGAACCCCAGCTTGTCAACGTAACAGAAGACAAGGAAAAAAAAGGACAATTATTCCTCCAAAGGCAGACATTTTGTACAATGATTCAGACTCCACTTAGGCTGCTCACATGGCATGTTGGAATGCTTGGGTTCAAGTCCCAGTTCTACTTCTTACCCAACTTACTGCTTCTCAAATATACATATGTATACATATATACATATATATGTATATATATATATTTTTTTAGAATAAAGGCAAGAGGTTCTGTTGATACACAACATACACAACATAAGGACACGTGAGTGGCTCTAACCAGTGAGTGAGAAGCTTTGATCAAGAACAACATAGCTTCCACCTCTGTTCTTCTCTGAAAACCATCAACAAGTTGCAGACACATAATTTGAAAGGAAACAACCTTAAGTAATGCTCCATTTTGGTTGGGCCTAAATTCACATTTAAAAATATTATTCAACTAATTAAAATGGAATTAAATGGATACAATGTTAACCATGTCTCCCGTTTAGCGTAAAAAGTTGTTAAATATATCATACTCTGCGTTCCGAACTGGCGGCAGATTTTAGCAATGTTTAATTGTAAGAAATAGCCATGTACTACTTAATTGCATAACTAGGTGGAACATAAAAATCACAATTACATGAATTATAATAAGTAAAATATGTTAAAATAGTTTGTTTTTCGATGGTGGAATTTTATGGACACTATAATGAAACTGAAGTACATTTTTAATTACCTAATTATTGCTATTTTCAAAGTCCATTTACACCATAATTGTTCCTGTTTTCATAGTCCAAAGAGTCCTTGACAGAGAGACTCAATAGGATTCGAAATAAGGGTTCATGCTTCAGACAGCTCCGGCTTGGGGTCCCCTCCCTTCTTTGAAAGCCTGTCTCAGCAGTAGTCGTGTGCAGTCAAAGGACAATGACGTGTGGGATGGCTTGACGTGGGCGGAGTGCGCAGGTGAGGCAGGAAATGTGTTTCTAGCCCGCAGGCAACTTCCAGTCCAGAGGGGAGCTCTTCTGTCCCAGAAGCAGGGCGTGAACATGGTCAGGTGTCAGGAGACCACACAAGCTGCCCTTGAGCTTGGACGATGTGAGCGTGACTGGCTGTAGAACAGAACTGGGCCAGGGCAGGTGCACCAGCAGAGAGGGACATCCCAGGGTCCCACCAGAGCCAACTCGAACAAGGACCCAGGGGAAGGGAAGGCAGGTGGCTGAGGAGCTGGGGAGCAGACCATCCTGGAAAGGCAGACAGCCACAGGGAAATGAGGAAGACAGTCCAGAGGAATCCCAGCCTGGCTCTGGGATCAACAGGGAGAAGTGTGAGGCTTCACTCATAGCTCAGGGCCTGGCCGAGACAAGGGCAGCGACAGAAACGGAAGCATCAAAGGAAAGATGACTTCCATCTTGGGGCTGGCGCTGTGGTGCAGTAGGTTAATCCTCTGCCTGCAGTGCCAGCATCCCATATGGGCACCAGTTCTAGTCCCAGCTGCTCCACTTCCGATCCAGCTCTCTGCTATGGCCTGGGAAAGCAGTAGATGATGGCACACAAGCACTTGGGCCCCTGCACCTGCATGGGAGACCCAGAAGAAGCTTCTGGCTCCTGACTTCAGATTAGTTCAGCTCCGGTTGTTGTGGCCATTTAGGGAGTGAACCAGAGGATGGAAGACCTCTCTCTGTGTCTCTCCCTCTCAATGTCTATAACTCTACCTCTCACATAAGTAAATAAATCTGTTTTAAAAAACCTTCCATCTTCTTTTTAATCTTCATAGAAACTTCAAGAGCTTTTCTCTCTCATTTGTGTGTGTTGGGGGACAGGGAGCTACAACTACAGATAGGGTAGGAACATTTAGGGTGATCATATGTCATTAGGGAAATGCAAATTTAAAATGGAGCTGTAGCAGCACACCTATGTTAGTGGCCAAATTCCAGAGCATGGACAACACCAAATGGTGCGGAACATGTTGGGCAAGAGGAAAGCTCACTCATTGCTGGGGGCAATGCAACATGGTGCAGCCACATTGGAAAACAGTTTGATGATTTCTTAGAAAATGAAGCCCAGTCTCATCATCCGCTCCTGTAATCACAAACTCCTACACATGGGTGCCTATGAAAGTTTCATTCAGGCCGGCGTCGTGGCTCACTTGGTTAATCCTCTGCCTGCGGTGCCGGCATCCCATATGGGTGCCGGGTTCTAGTCCTGGTTGCTCCTCTTCCAGTCCAGCTTTCTTCTGTGGCCAGGGTAGGCAGTGGAGGACGGCCCAAGTGCTTGGGCACCTGCACCCGCCTGGGAGACCAGGAGGAGGCACCTGACTCCTGGCTTTGGATTGGTGCAGCGCCACCTGTTGTGGTCATTTGGGGAGTGAACCAACAGAAGGAAGACCTCTCTCTCTCTCTCTCTCTCTCTCACTGTCTATAATGCTACCTGTCAAATAAATAAAAAAATTCAAAAATTTTAAAAAAAGCTTCACTCATCATTAGCAACCCTAAAGCACTCAAGACATCTTTCAGTGGGTGAATGGATGACTAAACCGTGGTACATCAGAAAAGGAGGATTATTCAGTGCTAAAAAGACCTGACCATCAATGCATTAAAAAAAGTGTGAAGAAAACTTAAATGCACATTGCTAAGTGAGAGAAGCCAGTCTGCAGGGCCTGTGTCCTGCCTGACTCCAACTGTATGGCATCTGGAGAAGGCAATACTGCGGACGTACTCCACAGATCAGCTGTTGCCAGGGGTTAGGAAGAAGAGAGGGATGAACCTGCAGCACACAGAGTCTGAGGGGCTGTGACGACACTCCGTATGGTTCTATGATCGTGGACAGCGCACGTGTGCGCAAACCCAGGAAGTGCGCAACACCTCAAGGGAACCCATCCACTGTGGACCCCAGGTGATGATGACGTAACAATGCATTATCCTAGTGAGCAGCCCTGGTGATGGGGGGCGGGGAGGTGCATGTGGGGAGCTAGAGGGAAGCAGGAGGTCTCTCTATCTTCTGCTGGTTTTTGCTGTGAACCCAAAACCGCTCCAAAAACGTCTAGTAAAAGTGATCAGGGAGAGGAGCAAATTGCACCAAAAGGATGGGTGTGCAGGCACCTGACTCGTGTTGGGTGTAGTGTCCTTATTCTGGGTTTCCTCTTTTCTCTGCTCCGGGAAGTTTAACTTAACTACATCCCCTTGAGGGGTTGAGCAGACTCTGTAATGCAGACAAGTTTTGAAGGGTTCTGTTTGTATCTCTTGCCTCTTACTTGCCCTTCGTGTGTCTGGAATCTGAGACGTGTGCTGAGTACTGCTGCCCAGTCACCAGTAGAGAGCCCTGACAACAGCCCCTTGGCGGGGGCCAGGGAGCACCCTTCCTGACCCGCCCTCGTGGTTTTGAGACAAACATGGTAATATTGGAGATTCTGGTTAGTCATTGAGTGACTTCTAATGCCGTCTTTCTGCTACCCACGTGGTCACTGAAAATATGTCTCCGTAGAGCAGGCTCTTAGCTTAGCAGTTATGACACATCCCACACCCAAATACCTGGGTTTGATTGCTGGTTCCGGTTCTGCCCAGCTTTCTGCCCATACAGACCCCAGAAGACAGTGGTGATGGCTCAAGAAAGTGGGTACCTTCCACCCACATGTGAGAACTGGCCCCTGTTTTGCAGGCATTTGGGGAGTTGGGGAGTTAATCAGTTCATGGGATTGCCCCCCAACTCTCCTCTCCCCTTCCTTCCCTCTCATACCAATCAATCAATTAATTAATTTAAAATAGATGTCTTTCTGTTAGGCAAATGGAGACAACAGGAGTCGTCGTGGGTTGGACAGGGTCTCACCTGATCTGCCCTCTTGTCGGGAGCCCACAGCGCTCTGAAAGGCAATGGTGACGCCCGCTGGGCAGAGGGAGCTCTGTTGTCAGTGTGACTACGGTAAGTGCCTCTGCCCCACAGCCTGGTGCTTCTGTCTGGAACTTCGCTGAGTGGAGGCCACAGATCTGAAGGAGAAAGCTGGAACACAGGGCTCTGTGGAACAGACTATTCCATGACTCTTGAACTGCATGCCAGCTCCAGGCAAGGAGAAGAACCTGTGCTCACACCTGCACCAGCCATTTCACTGGAGCTGATGGGTGATTCTCACTCTCGTATCCAGGGACAGGTGTAGGTATCCCAAGGCCGTGTCATTATTTCCCACTCAAGAGTCCAGCATTGCACAAACATCTAGGAACCATTCCCCTATGTCAAGGGTCAAGCAAAGCACAAAGGGATTAAAAGCTTTTTTTAAATATCCATGTACTAGGGCCCGCACTGTGACGTAGCAGGTTAGACCACTGCCTGCAGTGTCGGCATCCCATATGGGCACCAATTTAAGACCCAGTTGCTACACTTCCGATCCGGCTCTCTGCTATGGCCTGGAAAAGCAGTAAGAAGATAGCCCAAATCCTTGGGCCCCTGCACCTGCACAGGAGGCCTGGAAGAAGCTCCTGTCTCCTAGCTTAGGATTGGTACAGCTCCAGCCTAACTGGGGAGTGAATCAGTGGATGGAAAACCTCTCTCTCTCTCTCTCTCTCTCTCTCTCTCTCTGCCTCTGCCCTTCCTTCTCTCTCTGTATAACTGACTTTCAAATAAATAAATAAATCTTAAATAAATAAATATCCAGATACCAAACTTGGGCACAGAGTATCAGTTGAGGGGCTGGTGCTGTAGTGCAGGAGGTTAACGCCCTGGCCTGAAGCACCGGCATCCCATATGGGTGCAGTTCAAGTCCCAGCTGCTCCACTTCGGATCCAGCTCTCTGCTATGGCCTGGGAAACAATAGAAGATGGCCCAAGTCCTTGGGCCCCTGCACCCATGTGGGAGACTGGGAAGAAGCTCCTGGTCCCTAGCTTTGGATCGGTGCAGCTCTGGCCATTTTGGCCAATTGGGGAGTGAACCATCGGATGGAAGACCTCTCTCTCTCTCTCTCTCTCTCTCTCTCTCTCTCTCTGCCTTTCCTCTCTCTGTGTAACTCTGACTTTCAAATAAGTAAATAAATGTTATAAAAAAAAAGAGTATCAGTTGATTGCCAGGCATGTACAGTGTATCTGCTCAAAGCATTTCCCAGTGTCAGTCATTTGCAACCACATTCAAAGCTGTCACTGCATCCATGTTATGTCAGGGCTACTATTTATTGTTATTTTTTCTTTAATATGAGTCAGGTTTTTCCTTGAATATACATATAAGGGAAAATGGCTATCATTAAATGGGAAGCCAGAATATACTATAAATCATGAACTATAAGAATGATGGCAATGACAGTATAGTTGTTTGCTGAGAAGCACACAGCCCCAAAGATAAACTCATACAATGTCAATGGCTTAAGTCTATACAAGAAATATCAGAAATAGGGTAAAAATGTGGCCATTAAAAATTAAAATTCTGAATATAACTCATGACTGTTCTATTGTTTTGCCATACAATGAAAGTTTGTAGACCTGAGTAGAAATCTTTATGGGAAAAAGTTCTAATATCCTTTCTTTCTACAAATATTCCAAAATAAAATATGCCACTCCTTTGTATGAACCAATCCTGTGTCAGCACAATATTCATGATGTGCTCAGCTCTATAGAGGATCTTGAAGGCAGTTTAGACTCAAGCACACACCCTGATTTGTACATTTCCCATCTCCACATCAGAGACAGCATTACCTGGATTCGATCATCAGAATTGAATTCCAAAATCAGTCTACAGAATTCTAGCATCGTCTAAATGTCATTATTAATGCAAGCAATTATATAATTCAGTTGTATTAATATTTTTGTGATGGAGTAACTAGATTTGAAGATTTAAGTACATACTCTGACACTCACAGGGTGCTGCCCCCTAGAGATCTGAGAATACACACATCAGTAGTCAAAATCGTCTCATGGGGATGGCCATTGTGCTGCGACAGGTTGAGATGCTGCTGGTGAGATCCAATCCCATATCAGAGTGCTGGTTCTGTCTTGGCTACTGTGCTTCCAATCCAGCTTCCTGATAATGCACACTCTGGGAGGCAGCAGACAATGACTCAAGCGCTTGGGCCCCTCCACACATGGGGGAAACCAGCATGGAGATCCTGGCTTCAGGATTCAGCCCAACACAGCCCAGCCCTCCCTGGCTTTGCAGCCATTTGAGGAGTGAACCAATGACTGGAATCAATCTCTCTCTCTCTCTCTCTCTCTCTCCCCTCTCTCTCTACCTCTGCTTTTCAAGTAGATGGAAATAAATAACATATTAAAAAGATGGTCTTATAGAAACCTCTCAACTTATTTACATATACAGGTGTTCCTTGATCTTGATGTACAGTGGTATACAAACCTAACATCAGTTGAAAATATCATTCAGCAAAAAGATGCACTTGCTACACCTAACCTACCAAGCATCCTAGCACCCAAGCAGAGCAGCACAGCACAGGGCATATTGATTGTTCACCATTCTGATCAAGGAGCTGACTGGGAGCTGGAGCTAGGGCTCACTGGTGCTGGCCAGCATCACAAGAGAGTATTGGACCACACATCACCAGCCCAGGAAAAGATCACAACCCCACATTTAAAACCCAGCTTCTACTGGGCATGCATCAATTTCACACTATTGTAAAGTCAAAAAATCAGCAATTAAATCATTGTCAGTTTGGGGCCATCTGTATAGTCTCCACATAGCAGACATGAAACAAGTGTTGTGAAATTTTCTGTTTGTAGAACTTTCAGGAAAGGTTTCTAATTTGCCAAGTCTCCAGTATTTTCACAAGATAATCATGAAGTTCTCAAAGTCTTAAAAATGGCATTAACTACAATTCACATTGCATAGGCTCATAAGGTCTAGTTTTATCAACTGATTCTTATACACTTAAGTGATCTGCTCTTCCAGAATATTCAATAAATTTATTTAGTGTCTTTTATGAGAGCCACACACGCCCCACTGCGTCTGGGACCGAGTACACAACTATGAGCCAAAGACGAGGCTCAGGGCCTCGTGGAAGTGAGATCTTCCTGCATGGTCACACAGTGTAGCAAGAACCAGGATGATGTGAGGCCGAGGATGAGGGGCAGGAATTTGGGATTCTCTGAAGGGCTTTCTGATGAGGTGCTATTCGAGGGGAATCCTGAATGATTAGGCGACATCCAGTACTTGAAAATCACCATGTGAGTGATTGGGGTTAAGGGGCAGAGAGAGCAGGTTGTGTTCTGGGCAAAGGGAGAGCAAAGGCTAAGGCCAAGGTGGGGACTAGCTGCTGGTCCCAGGAACAGGAAGAAACCCAGCAGGGCTGGAGCCTGGCATGGCACGATGGTGCTACGAAGGCTGGCAATGTGTTCTCCCAAAGCTCAGGTGTTGGAAATGTAAGCCCCAACTTCCCAGGTGTATGGTATTCGAAGGTGGGGCAATTAGGACCACAGGAGGACACAAGGGCGGGCACCTCATGATGGCATTAGTGGCTTTCTCAGAAGAGGAAGAGAGACCTGAGCCGACCCTGTCTCCCCACAGCATGCCCTCCGCCAGCAAGGAGGTCCTCCCCAGGGGCTGGGCAGGTGCAAGTTCTAGCAAGTTCTTGCACCTCCCCGACTCTAGAACCATAAGTTACATAAACATCTTTATTTATAAACGACCCAGCCTCTGCGATTTTGTTGTCGCGACAGAGAGCAGACTAAGACCCATGTGACCAGTAAGCGGAGTGGACACTGCTCAAAGACAAGGTCCGAGGGATGGGTGGGACCAGATGATGAAGGCTGAATACATTCCAAGGGACACACTTTCATTTCCAATGCCACCCAAACGCGATGGAGGGATTGGAACAATGAAGGCCTCATGCTCTAACTTACCTATTCTCCTTTTAGTTAGATTTCGTTTTTAGAACAGGTTCATGTTCACAGAGCAATTGAGCAGAAGGTACAAGGTTTCCCATCTACCCCGCCTCCACACATGCGCAGCCCACCCCTTGTCACTCCCCCACCCCAGAGCGCCGCATCTGCTGTGGCTGATGCGCTGACACGGGCACGTCGTGCTCACCCTCAGCCCACGTTAGGGTTCACTCTTGAAGCCGTACATTCTGTGGATGTGGATAAATGCATCCTGCTACCCAGCCACCATTGCAGCATCACGCAACAGAGTCTGGCTACCCTACGCTTCCTCGTGTTTTGCCCACGCACCCCTCCTGGCAACCCCTGATATCTCTACCATCTCTGCAATTTTGCCTTTTCCAGAATGCCATACCGTTGGATTCATACAACACATAGATCATGCAAAAAGTAAAACTATGAAACTCCTGGAAGATACCATGGGAGAAAATCCAGATGATCTAGGGTTTGGCAATGATTTTATAGATCCAACACCAAAAGTATAATCCATGAAAGAGAGAATTGATGAAAGGGGAGTCATCAAAATTTGCGCTTTGTGCTCTGAAAAAGACATTGTCAAGAGAATGAGAAGACACTGAGAAATAATGAGAAAATATTTGCAAGACGTATCTGAGAAAGGTCTCTTATCCCACATAAAACCTCAACAATGTGAGAACAAGCAATGGAACGAAAGCCCTTAACAAACAGTCCTGATAATGCAAATTCAAACAAAGAAATGAGATCCCACCACACACCTATCAGAAAGGCCAAAATCCAGAGCGCTGACCACACAAAACGCTGGCCAGGAGGTGTGGTGACCGGGACTCTTGTTTATTACTGGTGGGGTGCAAAATTGGACAGCCGTTTTGGAAGACAGTTTGTGGTTTCTTAGAAAACTGAACATACTCTTACCATAACATCCTGCAGTCTTCCTGTCTCATATTCACCCAAATGACTCACAGTGTGACGCCCACATGGATATGTACGGCAGCTTTATTTATCATGGCCCAAATTGGTAGCAACCGAGACATCCATGGCTAAGCAGATGAATAAATAAACTGTGACACACCCAGACAATGGAATATTATTCAGCACTCAAAAGAGATGACTCTCAAACCACAAAGGCATGCAGAGAGCTTAAATGCATGTTACTAAGTGAAATATGTCATTCTGAAAGCATTGTCTACTAGGATTCCAGTGTGCCTTTTTATTGATAATATTGCTTTACAATGTTTCACGGCCCTCTGGGAATTCCAGTCCCCGTTGTCTAAGATGTTAGGACTGTGATCTTGTGGGATCGCTGACTTTTCCGTGGATTTTGGAACTGTAGATGGCAGGAGCTCCCTACTTGAGGATGAGGAATGAGTGCAAGGATGTTTTTCCCACTGCACCTCAGGCTGTGAAAACCCACGCAAAGAGCTTCAACACTGCCAGTGGTGCCGCTACCCTTTTTGCCACTGTTCCTGGATTGAGCCCCAGAAATTCACCGGTTCTGAGCTCGTGGGCCAGACACTTCTGCAGGTGGAATTTATTCATCCCTGTCTATCGAGAGAGAATTGTCTTAGCATCTGACCGCTATTACCAGAGAAGCGGTCACTTTGCCACCACTGTGAATAATAAGCTCCTAAATGGTGAGCCCTTCAGCTAACAGAAGTCTGCCGCCTTTTGCTATGCAGCCCCGTCATGCTCATGGGGATGCTACAGAGTCGGCCTCGGCTTTGTTCAGGGAACTGGCGTCTCTCCCTGGAGCAAGCTGCCCGGTGGAACTTCCCGTGGTGATGGACATGTCCTGTATTTCCCCATCCAGGTCGGCAGCCCCTAAGGACAAGTGTCTCTGGAGTTTTGGCAACATGGCTCAGGCAGCTATGGAATCACAATTTTAATTTTGTTTAATTTTTTTTTAAAGAAGAAAAACATTGGATGACCTTTATTGTCTCAAGACTTATTTAATAGTATTTCATGTAGCTAAAGTGATGACGACAATGATATTCACATCCGAATAGCCGAATGAACCAATGATCGGAATGCAGAGTCCAGAGAAGGCCTGCATAGAGTAGGTGGGCCTCCAATAAAGTCATGGAAAATATGAATTATACAAAAGCTATGCATGGATTTCCAATTATTTTCTCATCAAAAACAAACCCATCTTTTAATATCATTTTTTCCACAAACTTTTTGAAGTGCTAGGGTGTGTGTGTGTGCATGCTAGGTAGATACATAGAAAATAGACAGACAGAGTAAGTTACTCTTTGATGAAAGTGTCAGTGCCAAGGTAGACTGCTGGTACAGGAGAGGGTGTTTCCAGAGAAGGTAGAATGATCTGTCGAAAATACAAATGGAGACACAGATTTAAGAAACAATGTCATATTGGTTATTTTTGAAAGCCTGATTGCTGAAGTTAGAAGCATCAGCTGCAAACCTTGAAGGAAGCATTTGAGGCCCAGAAATATTAAATAAAAAGCCTACGGGGAGGGCGTTTAGCCTTGCAGTTGAGAAGCCTGCAGTGCACATCACCAGAGTGCCTGAGTTTTACTCCCAGCTCCAACTCCTAATTCCAGCTTCCTGTTAATGCAGACCCTGCAAGGCAGCAGGCAATGGCCCAAGTGATTGGATTCCTGACGTCTACTTGGAATACCTAGACTGAGTTTCTGGCTTCCTGTTTTAGCCTTGGCCCAGCCCAGCCACTGCAGGCTTTTGGGAGTGTAGGGTTGGGGAGTAAACCAGTGGATGGGGGAGATCTCTCTCTCTCTCTCTCTGCCTTTCAAATGAATGACTGAATAAATATTTTAAAAGGCTTGTTATCCCCAACAATAACATAAATATTAAAGACATGTATATACCCAACCATGTGTATTCTTTCAAAAGTGACCAAATGCCTACTTGGTATTGGTGCTAAGCTAGGCACAGGCAATGGAAGGATGGAAGGACATAGTAGGTACAGTCTTCAAGGTGAGAAAGGACAATGGCCAGTGGAGACACTGCACTCTTCTGGACGTGCACAGGCAAGGTTTTCTATCAGAAATGCGTGTATGTGTGTGCATAGAAGTGTCAAGGAATGGGCGTCAAAGCGTCTTCAAACCCAAATCAACAAGGAACAGATGTCATGACCCAGTGTGAACCCACGTCAAACTGATGGAAAAACTTCACCTCCTATGGGCTCGGCCGTGTGCACAAGTTCATCAGATCCATCGTATGTTCCCTCTATAGTGTGTTCATCATCTCTGCCTGGGCTAAGCTGATCACATGGAATAGAATCTCAAGTCCCTCCTCCTATGCCCCCTGGAACCACTGTCAATTATACTCCCCAACACTACTAAGCCGTGGCTCTGCCTCTGGGCTCAGAGTATCCATGACTTTATTCTCTTGGCATAAACTTTACTCTCTTGGTCCACTAACTATGCTAGACTCTTTGTAACCCTGAGTCCTTTCATTTCCCTTCCAATAACTTTCTGGAGGGTTTCCCTTGGTCTTGGGTCTTGCTAAGACCATCAGCCAAGGTGCTAACAAAGGAGACTTTGACACAAGTCGGGGTAATTGGCCCCTCCCTTCTCCAGGATTTTGAACAATCCAGCAGCACAAAGTAAGGAGGTGGTTGGAGCTCAGCAACCCAGAGTAGCTGCAGCTTGTGTGTCCCCCGGACAATGCATGAGGGCAGGTGTGCCTGGGCCCTGGATATGTCTTGATTCTAGTCTACCTTGAACCTGGAGCTTCAGCCCTTTGCATCCGTTCTTTGAGCCCTGGAGAGATTTTCCCAAATTTGCTTCATCCATAGCTGGCCCGCCTGTAGGAATTCCAATTTATAGAACATACATCTGTAAGTGCATATGGAACATGTTACTAATGAAAGTCACATAAGACTAAATGTCAGATCCCTCTTTATGGGCTAGTATAATCTGTTTTACATAGAAGCAAAATGAAACACATCCAGTGTGTATGGGAGTCTGCGTCGGGAATGGGCTCGGCCAAACAGATGTGGGCAGATGTTCTTTTCAATATGCTTGGAGACATTTTCATTTGACTCTTGAGAGAGAAAGAGACAAATAGAATCAAGACTGGGTATATACATCCCAGAACCTTCCTCATTTTGGAAAAGTTTTCAATGGCTTTGGAACGACATGGAGGCTTCCAAATTTCTGTCCCCAGTGAGAATCAGAACCCATTCTCCTCTCTTGGGGTCCTCCTGTCCCTCTCACAGCTGCCTTGCTGTGGGGACTGTCTTACCCAAGTCTCCTCCTCTAGACCAGAACTTTGAGGTCCTTTCCTGCATCCTCTACAGGGCTCAGCACAGGGACATCTTTCACAGGAGATACTCAGGAAATATCAGCAGAATTGAATAGAGTTGATTTGAATTATTGACTCCAGGTAAGTGACTTTGCTAAGTCCATTAGCCTTGCCCTGGGAATCTCGGCTCCTGTCCTACTCCACTTCCATTTGGCCAGATTAACGTGACAGAGAGTGATTCAGGAGTCGTCCTTGTTCACTTCAGATGGTTGGAAATCAGACGTGACCATGACAGCAAGGAGCCATGTCAATGATACTCCTGCAGGGCCGGGGCGGGAGTCTCCTGCTGCCTGCCAACCTCCACAAGGACAAAGCTGTCAAGGCCACTTGAGTGGATCCCAGAGAACCCACTTGACTCAAGAAGACCACACCGCTCTGGAGGTTGGCACCTGGGGCTTCCGCTGAAAGCGTGGTAGAGTCACTGCCCTGTCACACCCCTGGCAGCCCTGTTCCCCTTGGACATCTGAGCCTGCGGGGTACTCCCTTGCCCATGCCATGGAATAGAACTTGCTGTTGGCATATTCTTAAAATATTGGGGCCAGCTAATAAAATAATAAGCCTCCAAGGCTTATCAGCTCATAAAATATTAAGCCTTTAAGGTTGAACTGACAACAGAGAGCCCTCATGTACATACCTTCTCCCAAGGAGGTCCCTTGGTGATAGGCCTTAATTGTAATGTTGGTAAGGTACAGTGTGTATGTGTGTGTGTGTGTGTGTGTGTGTGTCTATGGGGGTTGGGGAGGAATTAAACATATAATTGTACATCTGAAAAGACACCAAAGGCAAGGAAAAAAAAGTAAGTATATATTTAGCTGAGTGCTATGCAGTTTTTTTTTCTTTTTTGAAAACCTCCAGTACCAGTGTCTAAGCCAAGTAAGAGCCTTTCCCATTGGCTATTCATTTATTTTGCTCTCGCCTTTGGAAAGCAATGCACATGTATTATGAAAAGCAAACATTATACTCTTTATTGTCAAACAAAGTTTATAAGGTTCATGTGTCAATGAGGGGGCCAGGGACCTCACACAGAAAGCTTCCTGTCCTGGAAGAATTGCTCATGAACTATCAAACATGGGAAATAGGGAGACCCCTTTCTGCCAGAAAATAGGATCAGCCAACTCCTAATGGCACCCATGGGGTTGCATGAGCTCAGGCCTTGACTATTCTAGCCTGGGGAGGAGGGGGGACCCTCCTGTTCTGTAGATGAGCTTGGTGGGGCGGCTGCAGGGGTGGGGGGTGCCTCTTCGAGGGGGAGGGACCACAGTGGACGCTGAAGAGTTTTTATTCAGAGGAGGCTCCTGATGTCCCACTCCATGCAGCTCTGACATTCAGATGCATGAGGCAACCCAGCCTTTGGGGACACGGGAAGTAGAAGCAAGGTGATGACAAATGAAAGGCCTTCTCTGGCCCCGGAGCAGGCAAGCATGGAATCCGGTAGGAGTGCAGTTGCTATTTACAGGAAACTGGCACAGAGTTGTAACTTTTCCTAGACAGGTTGGTGCCATTGTGTTCTGGCACCATGAAAAGCATTAAATAAGGCTTAGCATTTGTCTAAACCACACTGCGCGCGCTATACTTTCTGATATGTATTTCTTTCTCCAACTGGGAGTTTCACGAAAGTCCCTCCCTGGGGAGGAGAGAGCGGGAGTTATAGTCAACCATGGTTAATTTGCGCTTTGTGCTTTGTTTATCCAAACCATATGTCTAGATGGTTGTAATTCTGTGTCATTGGCTGTGTAATGCTCTCTGTGCTAAGAGATCTGTAAATAGCAGGAGCTCGATGCATAATCACGTTGGCATCCTGAACGGGGGAGAGGGAAGTTTCAAGTGACGTTTGTGGTGGAGCCATGCACTGTTAGGATGTCTCCATCTACGTATTTCAGGCCACGACCCCTGTGACTCGGTCTCTGTGGCTGGGATACGACCCCCCCGGGAGCCAGACATGGCGGGTCGGTGCTGCCTCCACTTCTGTGTCCCCAGCCTTAGAATCAGAGGACGCCCCCGACACTACATCAGGTTATTACTACCCAGCAGCCTCAGCGGGGAGATCATGGACAAAAAGTGTGACCCTTTTATTTTAATACGGGAAGCTTCACAAACAACAAAGCAGGTGAATCTACCACAATCTCCTTTTAGAGTATTTTCATTTGAAAGTATTTCTTCATCAGCTGTGCATCAAGAAAAGCTATGAGAGGTCTTCAAAGAGTTCATGAGAAAATGGCACGGATTTCAATTTTTTTCTGCACCAAAATAAGCTTAGCCTCTGATTCCACTTGACCACGAGGTTTTCGAAGTCTGCTTGTGTTGTGGTCTGGGCCGGAGCTGACAAAGCCCCTGGGAACTCTTCAGTTGCAAGCAACCTGGGTGGAAACACAAAAGCTTCAGCTTCTAGACTCAGGCCCCAAGCTTAGTGTACCTGGAGCGCTGGGCGCAGAAATCAGTCCAGATCAAGCTCCAGAGGACCCCTGGGCTCTCCAACAAATGTTCACGGAGCAACTTCTATGTGTCAGAGGCAGTGCCAATGTCCTGGGGCTCCAGCTCTCCCAGAGCATCCAAGCACAGAGGCTGAGCAGCCGTGGCACTCAGGGGAGAGGCCCGGGGTAGACTAGAGCACGTGGGGCACTTCTGATAAGGAAAGAAGTGGAGTTGAAGGAATGGCTTGATGATTGAAAGGAGGTGAGGAATCGGGGGTCGACATTCAGTATAAGTAGAACTGAGAAAGGCACCAGCGAGAAGAAGAGACGTGTAGGTGCAAGACAGACCAGTGTTAAGAATGGGAGATCAGGGAGCATTTTAAGGGAGAAGTGGTACCGGGGGAGGAAGTCCTGTGATGGCAGGGGTGGGGAGCAGCTTCAGGGAGAAGAAAGGACACCTTCACCTCTGTAAGGGGGGAGAGTGGAGGAGGATAGAGCAGGTTCGGGTGGGCTCAACACAAAAGCACCAAGATAAGGCCATTTGCCAACAAAGGGGCTTGGGGCCACAAGAGGGGTTGAACTCATCACTGCAGCAGGAGAGCTGGTGACAGCAGTGCAGCCAGACTGCCCGGGGAAGGCGTGTGTAGGGCCCTAGGGGAGGCTGGCACAGCCTGGTCACTGCAACCTGAGAAAAAGTGGTTCTTTGACAGAAGGATTCTGAATGCTGTCTGGAATAATAAATGGACAACAACAACAAAAGAATCAAGTCAAGTCTGACCAAACAGAAAGATTGGAGATATGTGCACAAACGATCAACCTAGCTGCTAAAGCTACCATGCTTCAAATAGTGTGGTACTGGGGTGGGGGCGGGGAGGAAGACAGGGAGATCGCAGGAGCAGAACTCACTGAGGGCGAGGGGGTGGAGTTTAGATCCCTGGGGGCGGCGCTGGCGCCAGCTGTGCCTGGGTGACAGCAAAGGGATTCGCTGCTGCTTCACATCACAGCCCAAAACAAACTCAGGCAGATCAAAGGGCAAAAATGCAAACACAGAAGAACGGGAAGGAAGCAGGTGCCCGCTTCTGGGATCTGGTACTGGGGAGAGCCTTTCAGTAGCCTATGACCCACAAGGCGTAATACTGATAGACTGGTCCTCGCATGAATTCAAGTGTTCTGCCATGGCCACACCGAAGGGCAAATGCCACCGCGAAGAAGAAATATTTACAGTATCTGTACCGACAAGGCACCTCTGCCTCCCGCTCTGAGATGTCAGTGTGGACAAAAGACACGATTAGGAAATTCGCAAAAGGAGTACTAACGGCAAAAATATGAAAAATGTTTAACTTTGCAAGCTGTCACAGATGTGTAAACGGAAACAATAGTGAAACACGATTTTTCAGCTATTACGTTGACGGCATGAAAAGAGGAGAGGCTGCCGGGAGGGTGGGGAAATGGGCGCACACGGATTGCTGGTGTGAGCTTGGAGCAGCACCACCCGCTCCCCCTCCCCCACAGGGCATCCTGGCAAAAGCCTTAAAAATGTGCATAGCCCATTTACACAGCAATTCCTCTGCTAGGAATTTATCCTTAGAAAATCACCATAAATAACTGCAGAATTTATTTAAAAGATGTTCCCTGGAAGGTTGTTTATAATAGCAAAAAATTAAAAACAAAATAAATGTCCAACAATATGGAGCTGCTTAAATAAATTATGGTGCTTTATAATCCACAGTTGTTAAAAAAAAAAAAAACACCTCACACTGAGCACTATGGCAGTGATTCTGGAGAAGCCTCACAATAGTTAAATAGGGGGGTAAAAGTTGCAGAACATCCTAAACAATGTGGTCTCCTTGCTTTGTTTCTAAAAATACATGTATGTAAATATATGCAGAGGAAAAGACGGTTAAGAGGATAACCAAAAAAGTTATCAGTGATTATCGCTGGGTGGCAAGACTATTGGTGATTTGCATCATTTCTCAAAGATCCCGCAATAAAAATATATTATTTTTGTAACAAGCTTCTTAAACATATTAACTTTCATTTAAATTCTGCATAGGAGTCAGGTCTCAAAAAACAAAAAGTGATTTTCAGGAGCCTTCTTTGGCTTAAATTCTTGCAGCCGGAAAGTGCAGAATCCTAGGGGGGATGGTCCAGCCTTCCACAGTGGGGAGGGGAGATGCACCTGCTACCAGCCCCTGCACCCTGCGGCCAGCAGCCCCATCCCCAGCCCCGCTTCCCACCACTGTCTCTCTTAGGAGCCCTGGGTTGGAAAAGTGATGTCCACGGAAGGTAATAATAACAATGATTCTGATAATATATCCATAGATAACTGACAGTTATTAAGCACTTGCTATTATCCAGACACTGGGCTAATTGTTTTACAGATATTATCTCATTTAATCCCCCACAACAATCTTTTGACAAAAGGGACTATTATCTGCAATTTATAGAAGTGTAGACTGAGACCCAGATGGTGATGTAATTTACCCACCATTCCTGCTCCCAGGGAACCCAGGAGCCCAGGCCCATCTCTACCCAAGAAGGGGAAACAGGAGCATTCCTCCAAACCCACACGCCCGTCCTGATCCACCACCCAGGCCTCAGCTCCCTTTGTGAATCAGCCTTGTATCATGTAGCCTGACTCCCGTGTGAGAGATTTGTGGCAATTGCATGATGTATGAGGTGCCATTTGTAAAAATATTATTTAGTGTAAAACATGATGTTTTTTCTTCTGATTTACAAGTTGGATTTATAAATCTGCACTTCTCCCTATCTGAGTGATATATCTTGCCTCTGATTTATAAAACTGGCCTGTAAATCTTGCCGGCAAAGTTTTGATTCAGAAATCATTATTTTAAGAATTAGATTTCGTTAAAACATTCAGCCGCTTTATAGGGGAGGCAATGGATTTACATAGCTCCGATCGGAGCGCACAGATCCTACAGCAGCTTTGCGAGTCGTGCCCAGGAATTCCTAAAGAAAGCCTGGTGATTTAGGGGCGTTCACTTCACACTTTAGCTACAACTGACTGATTTACACAGCCGAAGCCATACAATAATGATCCATTTTATAAAACCCCACTTTGTTTTAACCCTGAGCCCTGATTTATATGCCCGGATTGGGGTTTTTGTAATGCTGTCTCCACCACTGGCCCCTGCACCCCCAGAGCTGGGCTTGGGGGAAGGCTTCCCAGGAGTCAGCCTTGAGTTGAATACAGCAAAGGCCTGCTTGGCCTTTCTTCTTTATTCCAGGGAAATCAAAACTGGTCGCTGCCTCCCCCTGAGTCGGGGCAGCTAAGCATGGGGCAGGGTCTGTAAGCAGCCATGGCCCCTGGCAGGAAGGATACTGTAGGTTCTCTCTGTCTCTGTTGTTCAAATAAAGGGGTTGATCTCGGGGAGAAGAAACGGCCCAGGCAGAGAACTGAGGAGGTATTTGATGAATAATTGCTGGCTGAACAAGTCAATGAATAAATGAACATTTTTTAAGAGCAGGGCCTGACAAGCAGTGATTTGACAGGCAGTATAAATGAGTGAAGAGGGAGGGGACGGTGCGAACCCAGAGAGAGGCCGTCCCAGCTGCACAGGGCGGCACCGCTCCGCTGCACCTGCTCCTTGCTAGGATGGTTGCTGCCCAGGATTTCCACATCCGGCTTCTTAAGAACCCTGCCGCTCAGGTTTTTATGTTCGGTGCCCTCATCTAAAAATCAGTGCTGCACAGGTCTCATTTTCTTTCATTTAAAAATACCCACATGTTTAAAGGTACAGGTCAAGGACGTTTGACCGAGTGGACACCCACGGAGCCACACCCAATCAAGACAGAACGTTGCTCTCTGCCCAGAAAGTGCCCTCTTGCTGTCTGTCTCCTGCCCCCACCCTCTCCTGGCCACTCCAGTTAAAGGCTGGTCTGGTTTCTTTTTCTCTCTTTCCTACCTGTTTGAGACAGAACATGTACGTGTATGGTTTTTACGGGATACAGTGTAGAATTCCAACACATGTACACCAAGTGGATGGACCCAATCAGGTAGCTGGCATTTCTACTTGCCCCCTTTTATTTCCCTCCAGCCCCTGGGAGCACCTCTGCTCCAGGTCCTCGTCTGACACAGAACACATCATCGTGGGTTGTGGTCGCCCCTGTGCTGTGGAGTGCATCACTTGTAGCCGACTATGTTTGGGTGTCCAGTACCCAGCTACCCTCTGTCCCTTACCTCCCCCCACTTCCCAGCCTTCCCAGGTTGTCATCCCATTTCTAAGCTCAGATCTACTTTGCTTGTGCAACCCCCACAGACGAGTGAGAACATGTGGCATTTGTCTCTCTGGACTTGGCTTATGTCACTTAACAGACGGACCTCCATCCGTTTCGCTGCAAGTGACAACGTTTCACTCTTGTTCAGAGCTGAATAATCTTCCCTGTGCATGTCACAGTGTCTTTATTCATTCATCCATCAGCGGACACCTTAGCTGATTCTGCATCAGGGCTATGTGACTAGCACCGTGATGGACATGGCATGCACACATCTTGCTGATTTCATTTCTTTCAAATATATTCCCAGAAATGGCAGGGCTGAGCCATATGGTAGATCTATTTCTAGCTTTTTCAAAAAGCTGTTATTTATTCAAAAGGCAGAGTGACAAAGAGAAGGAGAGATCTTCCATCAGCTGGTTCATTCCCCAAATGCTTGCGACATTCTGGGCAGGAATAGGCTGACGCCAGGAGCCTGGAACTCTATCCAAGTGTCCATGTCAATGACAGGAACCCAAGGACTTGAGCCATCACTGCTGCCTCCCAGGGTGCACATCAATCTGAAGCTGGATCAGAAGTGGAGGAGCCAGGAATCGAACCAGGCATTCAAAAACATGATGCACATGTCCTAAGCGGTGGCTTTAACCACTGCACCACAGCACCCACCTCTAGTTTTAGCCTCTATACTGTTCTCCACACTGGCTGTGCCAATTCAATCTGGTTTCTCTGTCTACAGACACATTTTGCTTGTGCTTGAATGCACTAAAAGCTGAATCTAGCACACACTCACACAATTTTCTGTCTAGCTTCTCCCATTCACCCGGAGATCCACGCAGTTCACCCCTATTGCTGTGTGCCTGTCAGCCGTTTGCTCCTTTTTTATGGCTGAGTAGTATTCCATAGTATACATGAATCCCCATGGCCTTCTCCTTCCCAGTTGGCAAACGTTTGAATTCATTCCAGATTTGCACTATTATGGCTAAATCTTTGCTGTGAGCATTCCCGGACAAGTCTTTTTACGGACATATGTTCTCATTCCTTGTGAGTGAAAACAGAGGCGTGGATCGCTGAGTCACTTGGTAAGTGTATGCTTAACGTTCTCCGAAGCTGCCAAACACTTTCCTGCAATGATTTTGCCCTTTTTGCATTCCCCTCGCCCCCTATAATTGTGAGTGTTCCCGTCGCCCAACATTCTTCCCCGTGCTTGGTGTAGCCAGTCTGTTTCATCTTAGTCATAGTTTTAGTCACTTGGACGTGAAGTGGTATCTCATTTTAATTTGCATTTTCCCAATAACTAACGTGGTGAAGCACAGATTCACGTACTCCTGGTCTTCTGTTTCCTGCTTTGCGACTTGCCCACTCAAATCTCTTGCCCATTATTCATTGGTCATTTGCCTTCTTTCACTGCGTTGTGAGAACTTGCTCTAGTCTGGTCCCGAGCCTGTGTCAGGTGTAGGCATTGTCCAGAAGATCTCCCAGTCTGGGGCTGGGTATTTCCCTTGCTTGTCAATGTTTTTTAAAGGACAGACAGTTTAATTCTGATGAAGTGTAATTGTCATCTGATACTTCTTACGTCCTTAGAAATGTTGATCTGCCCTTAAAATTGCAAACTTGCCCCCTTATGTTGTCTTCCATTCGCTTTATAGTTTCCGGATTTGAACTAAAATCTGACCAATTTCAAATTGTGTCTATGTGGTGGGTGAGGGTGGAGGTCCCCCTTCGCTCCATACAAACGCCTGCTTCCTGTAGCACCATTGAAATCAGGAGCCCGATCCCTCCAACCTCTTTTTTTTTAAAAAAAGTTACTTTCAGGTATGCAGTCCTGGGCTCATTTTGTTGGTTTCCACAAAGAAAGAAGCCTGACGAGATTCTCATCGGGATTTGGTTGACTGTGCAAAACAGTTTGGGGAATAGAAGATATCTTAACACAACTCAGTCTGGAAATCCATGGGCAGGGTGTGTCTTTTGATTAATTCAGTCTTCTTTAATTTCTTTCAGCAATGTTTCATAGTTTTCCATACAGAAAACTTGCACATCTTTCCTTAGATTTCCTTCTATTTCACTTTAAATTTTCTTATCTAGGTATTTGTTATCTCTCTCTCTCTCTCTCTCTCTCTCTATATATATATATATATATATATATATATGTATTTACTTTGTTCATCATGGAGACGGTGCTGTGACTTTGCTAAGCTCATTTAGGTCTGCTGACTCTTTGTAATGCCTCTGGATTTTCTATACAATCAAGTCATTTGTTAATGCTGCTTGCTTGGTTTCTTTTACATATCTGTCTCATTTTATTTATGTCATTATTGTTGCACTGGTCAGGACCTGCAGTCCAGAACTGAACAGAAGTGAGGACACTGAGTATCTCTGGCCCTGTGCTGCTGTTAGGCAAAGCCTTCAGTCTTTAACCATGGAGAAGGGTGTGTTCTGAACCTCTATGATTTTCATAGATTGCCACTACCAGTTTGAGAAAACTTCCTCCTGTTTGTAGTTGGCTAAGGTTTCCATCGTGAGTAGACTGGGATTTCATCAGATTCTTTTTCTGCAGCTATTAAAATGATTATATAATTTTTCTGCTTTCTTCTGTAGTGTGTTAATTTACATTGTCCTGTTTTCCTTTCCTGATGCATCTTTGCAGTACTGGGATTAGCCTCCCTGTAGAGTGCACAATTCAGCGTAATGTTTTCTCAGGGTCTGTGTGTTCGTAAGAGTCATTTTCTTTCCTTCTGGTGGTGTTGTCAGCTTTATGGCTGGGTTCGTAAAGTGTCGGGAAACAGCCCCTCTTCCTGTATTTTTGGAAAAAGTTTGTTATTGCTTTAGTAAATGATGTCATTCATTGGTGAACTCAACTTGACACAGAATTTCTCTTTTGGGAAGATTTCTGAGAATGCATTCAATACTTTTAATTTTTTTCCAACTTTACAGAAAAGTATATACTCAATAAATGAAAAATTTACTGAAAAACATGACTTGATAAATAAAAACTTTGTATACTTAAAGTGTACAAAGTGATGTTTTGCTATACATGTTAGGAAATCATTACCACACTCCAACTAATTAACAGATCCATCACTTCTCATAGTTGCCACTTTTCTTTGGGGTGAACACACTTAAGATCCACTCTATTTGCAAACTGCAAGTACTCAACGCAGCGTCATTGAGGGGGGGCTCCATACCGGTGCACAGTGGATCCCCAGACGGTCTTCAGCCGCGGAGTGCACCCGGGCGCCCTCTGCCCAGCGGCAGCCCACTTCCTCTTCCCCCACCCTTCCACCGCCCGCTCCTGTGAGTTCAGCCTCCGCAGATTCCACAGCTGAGTGAGGTCGCACGTTATGTGTCTGGGCCTGGTTTATTTCCCCCTGCGTCCTGTCCTCCACGCTGTCACACGTGGCAAAAGTCCCTCCTTCATGGCACCTGTGCCCCCGTCATTTTCCTTCGGGCTCCGCTCCTGCACCTGTGGACGCCCGGGCTGCTGTGAGCATTGCGCGGTGAGCGCTGGGGTAAGGCTGCCTTCTTTGAGGCCTGGCACCGTTTTCTTTGGAAATTCAGCTGCTGGGTCCGGTAGTATTTCTACTTTTCTTGTGGAAGCTTCCTCTTGTTTCCATAATGGTTGTACAAATCTACATTCCTCAGCCACACTTTGCAGCTCTTATCCTGTTGATAATAGCCATTCTGACAATGCGGAAGTGTTTCTCATTAGCTCCTTGGGAGTTTAATTTGCATTCTCCTAATGATCAGTGATGTTGAGCACCTTGTGGTTTACCTTTCCACGTGGATTTTTTGGCTGATGAGTTACGTATTTTACAAATTAACCGCTTGTCAAATATATAGCTTGCAAATATTTCTGCCAGGCAATGGGTTGCTTTTGTACTCTGTTTTTTTTTTCCCTTTGCTCTGCAAAAATTGGACCATTGCCTCCCAGCGTAGTCAAAAACCAACGCTGAATATAGATTAAAGACTTAACCACAAGACCTGGAACTGTAAAACTATTAGAAGAAAACACAGGGGAAAGTTTCTTGACTTTGTTCAGAACAATGGTTATTTTTTTTTCATATGATATTAAAAGCACAGACAACAAAAGCAAAAACAAACTGGTGGAAACGAATTAAACAAGAAAGCTACTGCCCAGCAAAGAAGCAAGTTAAAAGGTTAATTCTTGGGGCTGGTGTCCTGCTGTGCCTGCATCCCATATGGGCACAAGTTTGAGTCCCAGCTGCTCCACTTCCAATCCAACTTTCTGCTATGGCCTGGAAAAGCAGTAGAAGATGGCCCAAGTGCTTGAGAGACCTGGAAGAAGCTCCTGGGTCCTGGCTTCAGATCTGCCCAACTCCTGCTGTTGCAGCCATTTGGGGAGTAGAGCAGCAGATAGAAGACCTCTCTCCCTCTCTCTCTCTCTCTCTGCCTCTGCCTCTCTATAACTCTGCCTTTCAAATAAATGAATACATCTTTTTTTAAAAAAGTTAATTTTTTATTATTTATAAAACTATTCAGGGGGGTAGTGCTGTTCCATAGCAGGTTAAGCCACCCTCTACAGTGCCAGCATCCTATATGGGCGCCAATTGGAGTCCTGGCTGCTTCACTTCCAATCCAGCTCCCTGCTGTGGCCTGAGAAAGTAGCAGAAGATGGCTCAAGTGCTGGGGCCCCTGCACCCATATGGGAGACCCTGAAGAAGCTCCTGGCTCCTGGCTTCAGCCTGGCCCAGCCCAAGTTGTTTCAGCCATTTGGAGAGTGAATCAGTGAATAGACAACATCTCTCTCTCTCTCTGTCTGTCCTCCCTCTCTCTCCCTGTCTCTGTTACTCTGACTTTCGAATAAATAAATAAATCTTTAAAAAAGAAACCTTCAAGTCTTGTATTTCTACTTGATTCTGTTTTATAATATTGTGTTTTTAAAGGAGTGTGTCCATTTCATCTAAGTTGTTAAATTTATTGGCATAAAGTTGTTCAAAATGTTTCTTACTGCATATTTATCATTGCTCTTTACTGTTATTATAACATGTTTATTCCTTAGGATTTGTGCATAGGTGATTATTCTTTTCCCTCTGTCCTGACAGCCTATAGAATGTGTATTAATAGTTCCATTTCCATTTTTGGTATTGAGTATTTAGCTCCTTTTTTTCCATTAATCCTTCTTGCTAGAGATCTGAGAATATTGTTAATTTTCTGGCTGTGGTAGTTTTCTCCATGTGTATGTTTCCTGTTCATTCATTTCTCTTATCTTTATTAATTCTCTCCTATTTGTTTCAGACTGCTTTTATTTTTATTTTTCTCTGTCTGTAAAGTGGAAACTTAAATAATGAGTGTTAAGACTTTTTCTTTGCTAATATGAATATGTAAAGCTATAGATTTTGTACAAAGTGCTGTTTTAGCTGAACCCCACAAAGTTTGAAATGCTTTATTTTCATCTTCATTGGCATTAAAATACCTTGGCCAGCGCTGCAGCTCAATAGGCTAATCCTCTCCCTTTGGCACTGGCACCCCAGGTTCTAGTCCGGGTTGGGGCGCTGGATTCTGTCCCGGTTGCTCCTCTTCCAGTCCAGCTCTCTGCTGTGGCCAGGGAGGGCAGTGGAGGATGGCCCAAGTCCTTGGGCTCTGCACTCACATGGGAGACCAGGAGAAGCACCTGGCTCCTGCCTTCAGATCAGCGCGGTGCGCCGGCCGCAGTGGCCATTGGAGGGTGAACCAACAGCAAAGGAAGACCTTTCTCTCTGTCTCTCTCTCACACTGTCCACTCTGCCTGTCCAAAAAAAAAAATACCTTTAATTTATTTTGTTATTTATAGCTACTCGTGACTTATTTAAAAATTATTTTCTTTCAGAATATTTGGAGATTTTCTAGAGATCTTGTTTGTATTGACTTTAGTCCCATGATGATCAGAGAACACTTCTATAAGACAACAATTTTTAAATTGTATTTGCTTTCATTTATGACCTAGAATATGAGCTTGAGTTGGTGACCACTCCGTGTGCATTTGAAACAAATATCTATTCTGCTGATGCTGGGTATAGTTGTATAAAACGAAATTACTTAGGCTCTGCAGATATGCCGAAGTCTTCTACATCTTTATCAGCAGTTTATCTGAAACTGTTAAAGTGGCATTGAAGTTTCTGTTTGTCAATGTGCTCCTCTCTTTTTATTTCCACTCATTTTTCTTGATGAATTTCGGTGCTCTATGACTAAGGGCCTACATGTTTAAATTGTTCTATCCTGCTAGTTAATTTTCTTGTAAACCTCATATAGTATTTCTCTTAATCTCTTATAATATTTGTCTTAGAATGTACTTTTTCTGATATTTGTGGAGCCACAGCGGCTTTCTTAGGCTGGTTTTCATGCTATGTGTTCTCTGTGCATTCACAGTCTGTCTCGTTCTTCATATTTAAAAATCGTCTCCTATACACAGTACAGGGTTGGCGCTTACCTTCTTCTCTGGCTCAGTGCTCCTACGTTTGATATAATTATTCATCAGCTGAGGTTTAAGTCTGACATCTTATCATTTGACTTCCCTTTGTCTACTCTGTTACTTTTAATGCTGTGGCTCATTTCCTGTATCCCTTTAGACTTAGCAAATTCTCTCTAACTGACGTATTGTTATGATTCTTAAAATTTCTGTTGATTGATGTAGGGTTGATATACACTTATGTATTTGAAAAGCTTTTTGGTTTTTTGTTTGCTTGCTTGATTTGAGAGCCTGTAATTTGATTCTGATGGTTTCCTTTACATTTGTCTTGCTTGGGATTGATTCAGATGTGCTTCTTGTTTTGCTTTGGCTCTTATTTTTTTCTTTAAAGATTTATTTATTTGAAAGCCAGAGTTACAGAGAGAGGTAGAGACAGAGAGAGAGGCCTTCCATCCACTGGTTCACTCCCCAATTGGCTGAAAAGTCCAGAGCTATACCACTCTGAAGCCAGGAGCCAGGAGCTTCTTCCAGGTCTCTCACGCGGGTGCAGGTGCCCAAGGACTTGGGCCATCTTCTACTGCTTTCCCAGGCCATAAGAGAGAGCAGATTGGAAGTGGAGAAGCCCAGATATGAGCTGGTGCCCATATGGGATGCCGGCACTGCAGGCGACAGCCTTACCCTCTGCGCCACACTGCCAGCCCCAATTGCTTTGATTCTTAATCTTAGGTTGCTTTTTCATCCATTTTATTTTCCGTCGCCAATTCTTTGAAATTCTAGTGCTTTCATGACCATTGTCTTCTCCTTCTGGGACTCCCATGACATGTAGGTAAAGCCAGCATCAGCATCACGTGGGGATGCAGGAAATGCAGGATCCCGGGCCCAGCCAGGACGCAAATCTTCAATTCAACAAGATTCCCAGGTGGTCTTCCACTCAATAACTTTTTAAATTAAAGATTTTTATTTGTTTATTTGAGAAGAAGAGTTACAGATAGAGAGAAGGAAAGACAGAGAGAGAGAGAGAGAGAGAGAGAGAGAGAAAGAATCTTCCAAGAATCTTCTGTCTTCTGGTTCACTCCCCAAATGGCTACAATGGCTAGGGTACAGGGCCCCAACCACTTGGGTCATCTTCCACTGCTTTTCCAGACCATAGTAGAGAGCTGGGTCAGAAGAGGAGCAGCCTGGACATGAACTGGTGCCCACATAGGATGCCGGCACCACAGGCAGAGGCTTAACCTGCTGTGCCACAGCACCAGCCCCACTCAATATCATTTTAAAAGCTCTGTTCCAAAATGCACACAAGACCCAGGGCTGGGCCAGGCTGAAGTCAGGAGCCCACCTGGCAGGGACCCAAGCATTTGAGCCATCATTTTTTTGCCCCCAAGATGAACATTCGTAAAAAGCTGGATTCAAAGCAAAGGAGCCAAGACTCAAACCAGACATTTTGATTTTGCAGCTTTATCACCACACCAAACACATACCCTGTGCATTGTTTCTGAATGGGAAATTTATCTGTCTTTCTCAAAGCTAACATAAGCAACCTTCTACCTTCTTCTAGTCAAAAATGTTGAGCATCTGGCCAAGCATTGAGTGGAATTTAGTGTCACGTTCTCCACATTACCTCATCTAGAAAAGGAAAGAAATAAAAAAGTTTTATTTTGATGGAAATTTCACCTGTGTTGACAGTTTCTACACCTTCCATTCTACTACCTAACAGAAAAGCTGACAACCTCAAATTGTGGCAAATCCAAATCCAGAGTTGCTAGCTCTCCCTTGAGAACCCAAATAGGAAGGGTGATTTAAAAAAAAAAAAAATCTCTGCTCCAGAGTTTCTGCATCTTCTATCCCGTGTCTCCCAACATCCTGGGAGTCACCCGAGTCCTCGCTAGGAAACCCGCCCAGCCATTCCGGCTTCCTGACTCTGCATCGCTAGGATGGAGAGTCTTGTCTTTGGGGATGTTTGGGGGATACTGAGCTCCTCCCATCAACCTGTGGGGTTTACTGAGCCCATGCATTCCCCTCCCCCATGGTGATCTGCATTTTGGGTTCATCCTTGTCCTTGTTTTACTCTTCGTCCACCTGGAGCACGTAACCTGCCTACGTGATTACATGGGTCGCTTTTACCTCTCTGAGGGATTTTTAGACTATGTGTTTGGAGTGGTTTACTTGTCTACTTAGGCAGCCAGTAATTCTCTCAAAAATTCCAGCCTCCTCTTAGAATGGGCCTCGGTCAGAGAGCCCTGTATTCGTCAGGGTTCTTCAGAGGGACAGGACCAGGAAAGCAAGCAGATAGACGGGTAGACGGATGCACAGACGCTGTTAGAGCAGCGGGCTCCATGATTGTGGAGTCTGAGAAGACCCCCAATAGGCTGGACAGCCCTGGATGCCAGCAGTGTGGCTCAGGGAAGCTGATGCTGTAACTCAGTTCCAGGTCAGGAGGGCTGCAGGTGGAAGTCCTGCGGTTCCAAGGCCGGAGGACCTGAGTGTTGGTGTCCAGGGACAGGAGAAGAGGGGAGCCCCAGCTCCAGGTGGGGAAGGGTGAATTCGCCTTTTTGCAGCCTAAAAAGGCTGAGCTCCCAGCTGGCAGGACCTGGCCTGTCTACACTGAGAGCAGCTCTTCCCCACACAGTCTACCTGCTCATGTGCCAATCTCCTCCGGATCCACCTTCAGAGACACACCCAGAAATAAGGATCTACCTGCTCCCCAGGAGATCACACCTACAAGAACCAGCACAGCCTTCCTCCAGCACACACTCTCCAGCCTGCAGTAAGAGTAGGAACGTTCCTCTCACTGTAGACAGAGCCAGGGGTATGAATTAAGAGAAGTCAGGGGTGGCGCCATGGCTCACTAGACTAATCCTCCGCCTGCAGCGCCAGCACCCCAGGTTCTAGTCCCGGTTGGGGCGTCAGATTCTGTCCCAGTTGCCCCTCTTCCAGTCCAGCTCTCTGCTGTGGCCCGGGAAGGCAGTGGAGGATGGCCAAAGCGCTTGGGCCCTGCACCCCATGGGAGACCAGGAGAAGCACCTGACTCCTGGCTTTGGATCAGCACAGTGTGTCAGCTGTAGCAGTCATTTGGGGGGTGAACCAACAGAAGGAAGACTTTTCTGTCTCTCTCTCTCACTGTCTAACTCTGCCTGTCCAAAAAAAAGAGAGAGAGAGAGGATTCAGGACTTCAGGTTTCTCGCTTGTGAATTCTGCTCCACTACACTTAGAGGGGCCACACCTCCAGCTGCTGAGCCTGACCTGAGCCCACTTCCACGCTTTGAGCTGACTAAGTGCCGTCAACCTTACTCATTTACTAACGTCATTGAAACAAGTCTGGCGTGTTTGCCATAGTCACTCATATCATCTATCCACTCACCCTGGTGAAAGCCAGGCCCCATCGTATTGCACCACTCATCCTATCCTATATCGTGCAGTGCCCTGAACTTCACTGGGTCAGGCGAGAGACCGGCATTACTGTGGTGCCTGCCCTGCTGCCGGCGTGTGGGATGAGCCATCTCGGGTAGCAGATGCATGTCCCCTGACATAGGAGACGATGCTCAGGGGCTCCATGCCTCCCTCGCCAGGGTCAGGCGTGTTCAGATGATATGGGAGAGCAACAGGGTGCTGTTCCTTGAGCTGTAGGAATGGGAGCCGGCTCCCCTCTCGGTGACCTTGGGAAACTTGCTTAACTTCGATGACGCTGTTTCTTCGGTTGCACTTGGAAACTTGATGTACCGATGTTAAATCATGAAGGCTTATGTGGGATATGTGCACAGGACTGCCGCTCACACAGCTGGCTGTTAGCAAGGTCTTCTCTGGAGTAGGTTTGAGCTTTAGAAATCAAGTGTCTAAAACAAATGCATGATTTTTAACCCATGATTTCATCCCAGTTTTAAAATTTATTTTAAAATATATTTCTAAAAGAGAAAGGGAGAGAGAGAGAGAGAGAGAGAGAGAGAGAGAGAGAGAGAGAGATCCTATCTGCTAATTCACTACCCAAGTGCCTACAATAGCCAAGCTGTATCAGGCCAAGCCTAGGAGCCAGGAACTCAATCCAGGTCTCCCACGTGGGTGGCAGGCACTCAGCCACTTAAGTCACATTAGCAGGAAGCTGGATCAGGGGTCAAGGTCAGGAATTGAACCCAGGCTCTCCCATGTGGAATGTGGGCATCTTAACCAAGACATGGAGCACTTGCCCCTCTTTTCATTTTGTGAGATTGGTATTTCATGAAAATAATCATGATGTGGTTAAATGTTTGCATTCAGGGATATTATCTGAAAATTTATTTCTAGTAATGACCACATAAAATCAGCATAATTCCAACTATGGAGGATTCCCAAATTATGACCCACCTACATGGTGAGACATTCTACGCCATTTAAAATCTTAGGAAGAGAAGGTGATGGCATTGGAAAGTGCTCACAATATAAGGCACCCAAAGAGTCACTCTATCATCTTGTTAAAGGTGAGTAAAGCATGTAAGAATGTACTCATGGGGCTGGCACTGTGGCATAGTGGGTAAAGCTGCCACCTGCGGTGCCAGCATCCCATATGGGTGCCAGTTCAAGACCTGGCTGCTCCACTTCCGATCCTGCTCTCTGCTATGGCCTAGGAAAGCAGTACAAGATGGCCCAAGGCCTTGGGCCCCTGTGCCCACATGGGAGACACAGAAGAAGCTCCAGGCTCCTGGCTTCAAATAGGCGCAGCTCCAGCCATTGTGGCCATCTGGGGAGAGAACCAGCAGATGGAAGACCTCTCTCTCTCACTGCCTCTCCTCTCTCTGTGTAACCGTGACTTTCAAGTAAAATAAATAAATCCTTAAAATATGTACTCATGATGATTGTCTCTGCATAGCAATGTTCAGTATTGGACGATTTAACTATTATTTTTTATCATTTTTTATCAGTGTTTGATGTTTTCAATTACTACAAGTCAATATACAAGGAAAAAAATCTCTCTTTAAAAAATACTTTGGAATAAGCCGGCGCCGTGGCTCAATAGGCTAATCCTCCACCTTGCGGCGCCGGCACACCGGGTTCTAGTCCCGGGCGCCGGATTCTGTCCCGGTTGCCCCTCTTCCAGGCCAGCTCTCTGCTATGGCCTGGGAGTGCAGTGGAGGATGGCCCAGGTGCTTGGGCCCTGCACCCCATGGGATACCAGGAAAAGCACCTGGATCCTGGCTCCTGCCATCGGATCAGCGCGGTGCGCCGGCTGCAGCGGCGGCCATTGGAGGGTGAACCAACGGCAAAAGGAAGACCTTTCTCTCTCTGTCTCTCTCTCTCACTGTCCACTCTGCCTGTCAAAAAAAATAAATAAATAAAAATAAAAAAAAATACTTTGGAATTGAGATCTGAAGGTCTGGAGTGGAGGCCAAGTCCCAGCACTGGTTGTGTGACATTGAGAACCAGAACTCTCAGCCAGCACGCGAATGCCTGCACTCCATGTGGAAGTGCAGGGGGTGAGCCCTGCTTCCTCCGCTTCTGATCCAGCTTCCTGCATTTGTGCACCCTGGGAGCAAGCAACAGATAGCTCAAGTACTTGGGTCCCTGCTACTCATGGGGGATGAGTTTCAGCCTGCTGGCTTTGGGCTGGCCCAGCCCTGGCTGTCCTGGGCATTCTCTGTTTCTCTGTCTTTCTGTCTTTCAATTAAAAAAATTAATTATTTGTTTGAAAGGCAGAGATACAGAGAGAGAGAGACAGAGAAAGAGAGAATCTTCCATCTGCTGATTTGCTCTCTAAATGGCCACAAAGGCTAGGGCTGTGCTGGGTGGAAGCCAGGAGCTTTATCCAGGTCTCCCATGAGGGTGACCTGCACTTGGGCCATCTTCTGCTGCTTTCCTAGGCACATTAGCAGGGAGCTGGATCTGAAGTGGAGTAGCTGGAATTCCCACCAGAGCCTGTATAGGATGCCGGCATCCCAGATGGGCAGTTAACCTTCCACGCCACAGTGCTGGCCTTCCACTTTCAAATTTAAAAATGAGAAAAATAAATAAACAGGAGCAGAAATCCGAAAAATGGGAAAGCCTGCTTCACCTTTCTCATTGACCGTATGGATGAGAAGTGGAAACGAGATAATGAGATAATAGCCACGGAAGAGCCATGGGGGTGGTGGGGAGGAAGCAAGGAGGGGGGCAGTGTTCACATGAGCTGGACCGGGAAACAAGAAGTTACTCCTTTAACAGCGTTGGCGCCAGCAGGATTCCAGGTGACCCCACCCCCACCCCCGGCCAGTCCCTGCCCTTCAGAGAGTTAGATGGATTTTCCCTCCAAGGCCTGATTCATCAGGACACCCACAGCCTCAGAAGCCTTTGCCCGAGAGGCATGGGCTGCACTTCCCATTCTGGGGTATCCAAGGCAACACTGGGTATTTGTTGCACATGGCGTGGCGCCCAGTGAGCCCCGAGGGTGGGCATCTGGCGTAGAGGTTAAGCCGCTGCTCTGGGCACTCACATTCTATACTGTGAGTGCCTGTGTTCAAGTCCTGGCTCGATCCTGATTGCAACTTCCTGCTAATGTACACCCTGGGAGGAAGCAGATAATTCCTCAAATGTCTGCGTCCCAGCCGCTCACAGGGAAGCCTGCTTGGAGCTCTCATCTCCCATCTTTTGCTCGGCCCAGTCCCGGCTGTTGAGGGCATTTCGGAAGTGAACCAGCAGATAGAAGATCTTTGTTGTCTGTCTCTCTTTCTCCCTAGCTCACTTTCTCTTTCTGTATCCTTCTCTCCCCTTGTCTTTCCCTCAGACTGTCTGCCTTTCAAATAAATGAATAAATGAATTTTTAAATAAATATGTGATTCTATGGTCCAGAAATTTCCTCTGCCATGACTGGAGGGGAGATCCAGTGTTTGCACCTGTTGGTGAGATGGATATGAATTCTTTTAAGTGCTGTATGGCATCCCATAGACTGGGCATGCTGCATGAGACAATACTCAAACAGCAGACGCTTCCTTCACAGTTCATAACACAAGTTGAGCTGTAAAGGAGCAAACCAAGATGTACCAACATGGGAAATCTACAGGAGCGTTTTTGATGCTTTAGTTTACACAAGCGGGTTGCTAATAAGGTACAAAGCATCAAAGATACGAAGAGAACTCAAAATACTACGATTCCAACTTCTGTGGGTATATAAAGGCATAGAAACCTGGGAGATTTCCAGGAAATTCGTAACAGTGGTTAGACCTGGGGCTATGGGAAAATACAGGAGGCAAAATCTATCTTCCTTGCATCTAAATATGTTTTCAAAGAGAAGGTTCTTCGTGCATTATCTGTGCAACTAAAATTAATTTAAAAGTAAAACTAAAAGAGTTGAAAAAATTAAGTATGGGTAGGTAATAACGGAACAGACGCCCTGCAGACAGTCGGGCTTCCACTATTGGAGGAGGGAGTTTTAAAAGTGGAGAGTGGGGCCGGCGCCGCGGCTCACTAGGCTAATCCTCCGCCTTGTGGCGCCGGCACACCGGGTTCTAGTCCCAGTCGGGGCGCCGGATTCTGTCCCGGTTGCCCCTCTTCCAGGCCAGCCCTCTGCTGTGGCCAGGGAGTGCAGTGGAGGATGGCCCAGGTGCTTGGGCCCTGCACCCCATGGGAGACCAGGAAAAGCACCTGGCTCCTGGCTCCTGCCATCGGATCAGCGCGGTGCGCCGGCCGCAGCGCGCTGGCCGCGGCGGCCATTGGAGGGTGAACCAACGGCAAAGGAAGACCTTTCTCTCTGTCTCTCTCTCTCACTGTCCACTCTGCCTGTCAAAAAAATTAAAAAAAAAAAAAAAAGAAAAAAAAAGTGGAGAGTGGTACTGTGCTGGCTTGGGATTTAAGCAGCAGGTGCTCCTCCATTTATGATGGAGTTCTGTCCCATCAGGCCACATCTCGCTACGTCCGTTGTAAGCTGAAGATGCATTGAACACATGGGATCTGGGGCGCATCACAGCCCAGCCTCACAGCACTCTGTGGAACATCTGTTCTTTCCCCTCGTGGTGCAGCGTGGCTGCCTGGGAGCAGAGTGTGGCTTCCTTCCGCTGCTGCCCAGCATCACAGGAAACGGTCTCAGCCCATATAGGGCTAGCCCAAGGGAAAGAACTGCAGTTCCACGTTCCAAGTAGGGCTTCTGCTAATGTGTGTTGTTTTCTGCATCATCATAAGGTCAACAAATTGATCAGTGGAAACATTGCAAGTAGGTAAGTAAGAACTCATGGTTAAAAAAAAGAAGAAGAGAGAGAGAGAGAGGGAGAGAGAACAGAGGGAGAGAGAGAGAAAGAGTTGTTCCTATGTATATACGCAGAGTGCCTAGAAGCCATCATGCCCCAGTAGCACTGGGCACAGCCAACACCCAGATCTTGGTTTCTATATGCCACTCTCCATTAAGAGAAACCAGAATCAAAGGGAGAAATTATCTATTCTAAGCTTATAACAAGGGAAGCACAAGATGAACCTGGAAATTCTTGTGCCAAAAAGTGAGGAAGAGTTCAAGGAACGACAGGAACATGCCAAAAGGACAAAGAAGCCAGTTTGAAGGCAGTTTTCATTGGCCAAATCTGGGACTATATTAATATCAAAATAAATAATGATAGAAACAACCGTAATCCGTTGAATGAAGTAAGAGCCCATGAGTTACACTGGTACGCATAAATAAATGGGGAAAATGATAAGTCCTTTCTTGCAGTGGGAAGACAGGAAATGTAGAAGAAAGGAGCTGATTAGAAAAAAGAATGATCTCTTGGAGTTTATCATCATCATAGCATCATCATTGAATCATTACGTCAAGGAGTCATCAATTGGATGCTAAAACTACTGGGTAAACCTCTGAGGAGTGACAGGTGATTCACCCAGTCTCAGAATATCTCCCCACGAGATATGGGTCCCTTATAGAGAAAAACAGTGTGATGTGAGAATGGGGAACATCATTCTGGCAACATCACCATAACCAGCAATGCAGAAGCTATGGGCCAGATCCACACCTTGTGTCTCCAGAAACAGCAAGGCACCGCTCCCGCAGTTCTGCCAAAGATGCACGGACCAGACCAGATGCTCACAAGAGGAACCCAAACTGAGGGGCTTCTGCAAAGTAACGACCTTGTAAGTCCTCAAAGCCATCACCATCAAGGCCAGCATTTGGCACAGCTCATTTAGCTGCCACTGTGACGCTGGCCTCCCGTTCGTGAGTGCTTTTGGAGTCCCAGCTGCTCCACTTGCAGGGCTCTGTGCTAATGTGCCTGCCACCCACAAGGGCGTTCCATGCTCCTGACTTCCTCCTGGCCTACTTCTGATTGTTGCATGCATTTGAGACGTGAACCGGAGAATGGAAGATCACTCTTTGTCTTTCCTTCTCCTTCTTTGTCACTCTTTCAACTAACTAAATAAATCTTTAAAAAAAAAAAAAAACTATCAGAGAACACAAAGGAAGCCCAGAGACCGGAACTCTCTCCATCAAAGGAGGTGAAAGAGAACAAGAACCAGAGACATCCCGGGATCAGGAAGTTTCTTTCACTCTAACAGACACCACGACGATGGCCCCGATCAGAATAATGCCGAGTAACACCACTGCATTAATATGAACTTCCTGATCATTATTTTCCTTTTTTTAAAAAAGTTTATTTCATCGGTTAGTTGACTTAAAGGCGGAGAGGCACAGAGTGGGATGGGGAGAAACAGAGAGGTCTCCCATCTATTGCTTTACTTCCCAAATGCACTCAACACCTGAAGCTGTTCTGGGCACCAGGTTCTCAACCCGGGTCCCCCAGCTGGGCAGCAAGGACTGAGTTACTTGAGCCATCGTCTGCCACCTCTCAGTGTCTGCATTAGCAGAAAGCAGCTGGAAGGGAAGTCAGGACTCGAACCCAAGCACTCCGATGTGGGATGCAGGCCGCCCAAGTGGTATCTTAACAGCTATGCTAGATGCCGGATTTGTGTTTATTTCTGATTCCTGTGGGTACACACACGATCATCCCTGTCTTTAGAAAATGCTCACTGATGAATGTGAGAGTAAAAGATCATCATGTCTGCAGTTAATTCTCAAATGGCTCAGGAAAATTAAGATGTGTGTATACACATTATTATAGCGTGTGCTTGTACACAGACAGCCAGGGAAAGGAGAAGAGAGTAGCAACTGGCAAAATGGTAACAACTGGAGAATCTGACGAAGGCAATCTGGGAATTCTTGCACTCTTCTCCAAGCCCGAAATGACAAAAAGGAACCAGAAATTTCCAGACCAAAAAAAAAAAAAAAAAAAACAAAAACAAGTCTGCAAAACAACTTGCAGTTGGCCACCATGGCTCTAACCAAGGAGGCAAGATCTGGATCCTGGAAAATGCTTCAGGGAAGCCGTGGGAGCGGCAGGCCCAGGACACTGAAGCCCCGCCCTGTCCCTCATCTCAGCACCTGCGTCTGACTCCTGGTTCCGGCTAACGCAGACCCTGGGAGGCAGCAGCCACGGCTCCAGTAATCAGGTTCCCGCTACTCCCGAGACACCTGGATTGAGTCCCTGGCTCCCAGCTTTGGCCTGGTCCAGTCCCAGACATTATTAGTATTTGGGGAGTGAACCAGCAAATGGGAGCATTTCTCTTTCTCTCTCTCTTTAAAAAACTCTGGGTCTAAAAGTCTAGCCAGCGGACGGGAAGATAGATGCCTCTCACCGCCTCAGGGTAACACAGGGTGGCACAGGTGGCTCAGTGGGCTTGATTAGTCCCTGCTCTCAGCCACCAAGCCCTTCACTGAAAAATGACATCTCAGTTCCGTGGGAAACCAAGAAGCAGCCCGTGGAGCTCCGCAGCCCCAGAGGATGATTCAGTATCCCGTTGTTTGTTTTTGTTTTTTTTTTTGTTTTGTTTTTTTAATTTTTTTTTTAACTTTTATTTAATGAATATAAATTTCCAAAGTACAGCTTATGGATTACAATGGCTTCCCCCCAATAACGTCCCTCCCACCCGCAACCCTCCCCTTTCCCATTCCCTCTCCCCTTCCATTCACATCAAGATTCATTTTCGATTCTCTTTATATACAGAAGATCAGTTTAGCATACATTAAGTAAAGATTTCAACAGTTTGCTCCCACACAGAAACATAAAGTGAAAAATACTGTTTGAGTACTAGTTATAGCATTAAATCTCAATGTACAGCACACTAAGGACAAAGATCCTACATGAGGAGTAAGTGCACAGTGACTCCTGTTGTTGACTTAACAAAATGACACTCTTGTTTATGGCATCAGTAATCACCCTAGGCTCTTGTCATGAGCTGCCAAGGCTATAGAAGTCCCCTGAGTTCACTGACTCTGATAATATTTAGACAAGGCCATGGTCAAAGTGGAAGTTCTCTCCTCCCTTCAGAGAAAGGTACCTCCTTCTTTGATGACCCGTTCTTTCCACTGGGATCTCACTCACGAAGATGTTTCATTTAGGTTTTTTTTTTTTTTTCCCCCAGAGTGTCTTGGCTTTCCATGCCTGAAATACTCTCATGGACTTTTCAGCCAGATCCGCATGCCTTAAGGGCTGATTCTGAGGCCAGAGTGCTGTTTAGGACATCTGCCATTCTATGGGTCTGCTGTGTATCTCACTTCCCATGTTGGATCATTCTCTCCATTTTTTATTCTATCAGCTAGCATTTGCAGACACTATTCTTGTTTATGTGATCCCTTTGGTACTTAGTCCTATCATTATGATCAATTGTGAACAGAAATTGATTACTGGGACTAGTGAGATGGCATTGGTACATGCCACCTTGATGGGATTGAATTGGAATCCCCTGGTATGTTTCTAACTCTGTTTTTGTTTTTGTTTTTGTTTTTTTACGATTTATTTATTTACCTGGAAAGTGGAGAGAGGGAGAGAGAGAGATCTTCCATCTGCTGCTTCACTCCCCCAGATGACCATAACAGCCAGGGTGGGTCCAGGCCAGGACTCCTTGTGGGTCTCCCACATGGATGATGGAGCCCAGGCACTTAGGCCATCTTCCACTGCCTTCCCAGGTGCATTAGCAGAGAGCTGGATCAGAAGTGGAGCAACCGGGACTCGAACCGGCATTCACATGGGATACAGGCAGCATCACAGGCAGCGCCTTAACCCGCTGCTCCACAATACTGGCCCCATTGTGTGCTGTTTGATTATGAAGAGCCTTTTCATGAATACATGAAGTTGCAATTCTAGTTATCTGAAAAACGCTAGGCCTCCAGCCCACAGATATGGGGGAAGCTGACCACCAGTTTATTTGGAGGGACAAGGTATCCCCATCAAGGCCCGCAATTCACTGGGCTCTCCATGTGCTTGGATCTGGTTTTGGAAAGTTTGAGAAATGAAATTTAGTCAAGCCCTGGCGGCTATAATCATGACACCAGTGGGCAGGACACAGGCTCCCTCATCCGCAGGGGTCAGCTGAGTGGGGACCTTGACACAGACGGCAGGGGAACAGTTTTCAGACTTCAGCTCACACACACACACACACACACTCCACAACATGCATGTCTATGTACATAGACATGTAGGTGTGTGCACACACACACAGACACACACTCCACAATGTATGTATCTGTTTCATAGACATGGCTTAAATACACACATACACCCAGGCGCACACACAAGGGGACTTCAGACATCTCATGGGGGATAGGTTTAGAGGCCAGCGCTAGAGGGAGAGGGAGAGGGAGAGGGAGAGGGAGAGGGAGAGGGAGAGGCTTAGCCCCCTAGCGGGTAAAGCCACTGCCTGCAGTGCCGGCATCCCATGTGGATGCTGGTTCATGTCCTGGCTGCTCTACTTCCGGTTCAGCTCTCTGCTGTGGCCTGGGAAAGCAGTAGAAGATGTCCCAGGTCCTTGGGCTCCTGCATTCATGTGGGAGGCCCAGAGGAAGCTCCTGTCTCCTGTCTTCGGATCGGCGCAGCTCAGCCATTGCAGCTGATTGGGGAGTGAACCAGAGGATGGAAGACCTCTCTCTCTCTCTCTCTTTTGCTCTCTCTCTCTCTCTCTGCCTCTCCTTCTCTCTGTGTGTAACTCTGACTTTCAAATAAAATAAATAAATCTTTAAAAAAAAACAGGTTTAGGGGCCAGTGCTGTGGCTTAGCCGGTAAAGCCACCACCTGCAGTGCTGGAATCCCATATGGGCTCCTGTTTGAGTCCCAGCTGCTGTACTTCCAATCCAGCTCTCTGCTATGGCCTGGGAAAGCAGTAGAAGATGGCCCGAGTCCTTGGGCCCCTGCACCCATGTGAGAGACCTGAAAGAAGCTCCTGGGCTCTTGGCTCCTGGCTCCTGGCTTTGGATCAGCACAGCTTGGGCTGTTGCAGCCAACTGGGGAGCGAACCAGAGGATGGAAGACCTCTCTCTCGCTCTCTCTTTTGCTCTGTCTCTCTCTGCCCTCCCTCTCTCTGTGTTTAACTCTGACTTTCAAATAAATAAGTAATCTTTTAAAAATATATAGGTTTTATTTTGTGCAAAAAAATTTTAAAATCTGTGCATAGTATTTCATAATAGATATTTTCCATGAACTTTTTGAAGATCCCTCATATGCATGGATTTCAAAACCTTTTGCACAAAAAAATAAACTTCTAGTTATATCTTGCACAAGCTTTTTGAATTGATCTCCTGCACACATGTATTCTTACGTGTAACCCACAGAGGGTCTTGATGTAGAAAAGCTGTAGAAGACACAGAGGCAAAGTAGGGTTCCATTCCTCGGGCAGTTTGACCCTTCCTTCTTTGGGCAGGAATGTGTTCCAAGTTTCTGAATCCCTGAAAACGCCTCCCCTGGGACCCGCTGTCTGCAGCTCCGGATCTGAGCACCTGCAGGTCAGGACTGAGGGAGGGCCCAGGAGCAGGGTCAGCGAGCTCCACCACTCCTCGCCCTGGTCTGGGGACTCTCCTGGGAGAACTAAAGACAGGGTCAGCCAACTCCTCATGTCCCCAGGGGAGTAGCAGATAATGTGCTGTGTTCCAGAACACACTCCGTGGTCAGTAACTCGTAGCAATGACCCTGAGGACTGTTATATCCACTTCCCCGAGAGAAAACTCACAAACTGTCCTCCCTGGAGCACCAGCTGTCGCTGTCTTAGAGAGAAGCTCAGAGCTCCTAGAAATCCAAGCACACCAGGGCCGGTGCTGCAGTACAAGGCGTCGAGCCTCTGCCTTATTGGCATCCCATATCCTATCCAGCTCTCTGCTAATGGCCTGGGAAAGCGGCAGAAGATGGCCCGAGTGCTTGGGGCCCTGCACCCATGTGGGAGACCCGGAAGAAGTGCCTGGCTCCTGGCTTCAGATCAGCGCAGCTCCAGGCATTATGGCCATTTGAGGAGTGAACCAGTGGATGGAAGACTCTGTCACTCCCTCTTTCTCTCTGTCTCCTCTTCTCTCTTAATTTTGTATTTCCAGTAAATAAAAACTAAATCTTAAAAAAAGAAAAGAAATCTCATAGCTCCCGGACTGCACACACTAGGCACGCGACACATGCTCAGGGTACATTTGGTGAGTGAATACAAAGTTGGCAGTTCCAAATCTTTCTGAAATGTTTAAGGCACTGAAGGAAATTCTCCCAAGTCTCCTTAAAAAGGTGCCTCCAAGCCCTTGTCTCCGTGTGGGTTTCCTCTCTCGCAGCAGCAGACAATGCGGAACCTTGTGTCTAAATCATCTTTTTCCTTCCACGCTGTAAAACCCTTTCCTGACAGCCCACGGAACGTATTCCTCCCCTAATTGTTGGTTTACCTCTCCCAGGCGCCGACGGATCTCCCCACCTCTAATCCTCACCTGCTCATTCATTAGCTATCAAGTGTGGCTTTTTGGAACAATTAGATTCTGTCCTGCTGTCAGCTCTCTCTGCGCAGGTAGAGGATACGTCCCGACTCCTTCCTTACACGGGATGTAAATTATTGCTGGCATCCCAGTACCTGAAGAGTGATTACACCCAGTGCACAGTTAAATAATGGATGTTTAGCACGGTGCATTGTAATAAGCAAAAGATATGAAATATCTACTATTCTAAGTGGAATACGCTAAGTATTTTTTGTTACTAATAACACCGTTTTAAGGAAGACAGGCTATTGAATCATGATCCCCAGAAAAGACATCCCACCTGTGAGCTCAGTTTTAGAATCCACGCAGTTGTCTCATCTGTGAAATGGGGGTGATAGGCATACCCTCCATGGAGCATCAGCACTGCTTAGCCTTGATCTTTGCACACAGTAAGTGCTCAGTGCATGTCAGCAGCTGCTGTCCCTTGGCCAAGCTGTGAACCACACTGGGGCCACTTCCTCCTGGGGGAGGAGCAACTGGAGCCCCTGCACCCTTGTGCACCTGTGGGCAGGTTCAGCATCTGACCACAGAGAGAGGTTAGCACTTCCCCTCCTTATGGGCAGTTGTAAGTGTATCTTGCTTTGCCACCAAACATGGTGGAAGGTTCTAGAAAGGTGAGAAGATACTTGAAGACCTCCCATTCTCTGGACCTTGCAGGACAGGCCAGGGCAGCTGAGCCCTGCACTGAGTCCTATGCTTAGAAGGATCTCTAGTCCTTGCTCATCTATAGGGTCAGGGGGTGGAGACTGAGGGGCTGTGCCTGTCTGGAGCCTGCATCCTCCCCATTTTGGACCAAGCCCCTTGTTCCTTGTTCCAAGACCCCAGGATCCCTGCCCAATGGTCCCAAGCCTCCTTCCAGGTCTTATACTGTCCCCACACCTGGATCTGCCCTCCTGAACAGAAGCCACACCCCTGGTGTGCCCCGAGCCCAAGGGACATGGTTTCAAAGAGTAGTGTAGACGCTCCGGGGGTGGGTGCATGGGGCTGACAGTGTGAAGGCCCTGTGTGGCTCCGTGGAGAGGACCCCCATTGCGCTGAGGGCGAGGGTGGCACCCATGAGGGGGCAAGTGCAGGGGGTCCTGGGTCTACGTTGCTGCTCTGTGCCGTACCAGGTTGGGGGCTCCCTGGACATGTTCTCGGGCATCTTCCTCACCAAAGACCTTGGAGAGGGGTTGGAGCTCCACCTCAATGGCCTGTGTTCAGGCCCTGCCTGGTCCCTTTCCTGGCCCTGTGGCCTTGACAAGCTAAGTTCTGTATCACAGTTGGTTCATCTACAAAACAGGAATTGGGGCCCCTGGGGGAAGTAAAGAGGGAGGCTGGATTGGGCTCTGAGCTCCTGGCTTCACCGCAGTCCTGCTCGGGAGGGCAGACCTGGGCATGGGAACCACAGCAGCTCTGGAAGGGGGCTTGGGACCACTAGGCTGGGACTCTGGGATCTCAGAACAAGGCCCAGCCACAGGTGTAATGGGCATCTGGGGAGAGAACCAGTGGATGCAATGGAGGAATGGATACTGGGCTTGTCTCTCTTGGTCATTCTCCTCTCTCTCTCTCTCTCTGCTTCTCAAATAATGAATAAATAAGCAGTGGGCTTGGCCCAAAGCATGGCGTGTGATGCTCCAAGGCGTTTCAGTCCCACCGTTCTGTATGATTCTCCCCAGGAATCAGCTTTCTCAGTCCTGTTGTTCTTGGTGCACATCCCCCTCCCCGCCACGACACGGGTTCCCGGGGACTCCGCCCACTGCAGCTGACCCCCCCGAGCAGGCTCCCTCCTCTGCTGACACAGCTGCCTCCAGAGAGTGCACCCTCCGCAGTCCTCCATGGAAGCCTGGGGAGTGCGTGTTTCCTCTGTCACTGGAGGCTTCAAAGCTGCTTCCTCCCTGAGCGCCCCAGGGTGCCAAGGTGCGCGAGTGAAGCCAGGGCACCTGTGGGACTGTCTGAGCCCTCTGAGCCCCAGGGTCTGGATTAGTCTCCCGGGGCTGCTGTGACAAACTTGGTGGCTTCCGACAAGAGAATCTTACTTGGTCACAGTTTTCTGGAAGCTGCAAGTCAGAAATCAAGGTCCTTCAGCTCTGGGGAAGAGTCCTGCTGCGCCTCTTGCAGCTTGGGCTTGGGGCTGTGTCGCTGTGATCTCCATGTCTATCTCTGTCTTCACATGGCCTTCTCCTCTGAGTCTCAGGAGGACACTTGTCGCTGGACTTCGGGCTCGCCTGGATAGATAGTTCAGAACCATCCTGTCACCTCAAGGCTCTTGACGCAGGGCAGGCATTTAGCCTGGAAGTTAAGTCTGTGTCCTTTCGGAGCGCCTGGCTGTGTCACCGGCCTCTAGTTCCCGACTCCAGCTTCCTGCTAATGCACACCTTGGGAGGCAGTGGTGACGGCGCGAGTAATTGAGTTCCTGCCACCTTCCTGGGGAATCTGGGATGCATCCCTGGTTCCCGGCTCCAGCCCAAGCCCTTGTGAACATTTGGCAAGTGAACCAATAGATGGGAGTTCTCCGTCTCTCTGTGTCTGTGTGTGCCTGCCCCTTAAATACATATAATAAAGTTCTTTTTTTTTTTTTTTTTGACAGGCAGAGTGGACAGTGAGAAAGAGAGAGACAGAAAGAAAGGTCTTCCTTTGCCGTTGGATCACCCTCCAATGACCGCCGCGGCTGGCGTGCTGTGGCTGGCGCACTGCGCAGACCCAATGGCAGGAGCCAGGTGCTTCTCCTGGTCTCCCATGGGGTGCAGGGCCCAAGCACTTGGGCCATCCTCCACTGCACTCCCTGGCCATAGCAGAGAGCTGGCCTGGAAGAGGGGCAACCGGGACAGAATCCGGTGTGCCGGCTCTGCAAGGCGGAGGATTAGCCTGTTGAGCTGTGGCGCCAGCCTATAATAAAGTTCTAAAAGGACTCACTCGTACCTGCAAAAATGTCTCTTTTTTTTTCCCACAAATATAGCAACATGTGCTAATTCCAGACATCCGGCCATGAGCAGACTTTGTCGGAGGCCACCATTCAGCCCACTCCACTCTCCCCACCCCCAGAGCACAGGTCATGAGCCCTCACAGAGCTGTGCTGAGCATCCAACAGGACGATGTACATTAGACAGGTGCCCCAAATCCTGTAGTTGTCCGAGTCCTAGGCAGTCACAGCATTTAGATTAAAAACAGAAGACATAGATCTTGACAGGGCAAACCTTCACTTGTTCGGCTTCCTGAGAATGATTCTAGAATGCAACTTGCATGTTCGAGGTGAAGTGTCCCTCCACAGGTCCCCGGGCTAGGACAGGAGAGTCGGGGTCACTGGTGGTCACACCAGCACACAAGCAGGCGGATCAGACAATCTGCAGCCTATAGCACACAGGTGGTCTTCTGGGGGACACCGTGGGCACGTTCCAAAGCTAGAATGCGTGTCCTCTGGCCAAGCATAGTGCCTGTTAGGGGAGTGTCCTACACAGAGGCTGGCAAGTGTGCATGGAGAGTGGGGTTTGCTATTTATGGGGCAGGGCAGAACAGGGAACTTTAAAAAGACAAAGGAAAGGGGAATACAACAGACGTCCCTGGTCGGAGAACCACAGAAGGCTCAAAGCTGCACCCAAACTGTGCACGGATGAAGAGGGAAGTCGAGGGGCCTGAGACAGGCGAGGGGTCTGAGACAGGCAAGGGACCGTGTGGCATGGTGGTGCAACCAAACTTGCAATGCCAGCACCAGTGCAAGTCTGTGCTCTCTGCTTCCTATCCAGCTCCCTAATGCTCCTGGAAAACCAATGGAGGACAGTCCAAGTACTTGGGGCAGACCCAGATGCAGCTCTGGACTCCCAGTTGCAGCCTGGCCCAGGCCTGGCTCCTGTAGCTATTTGAGGAGTGAACCAGGAGATGGATGATTTCTCTCTCTCTCTCTCTCTCTCTCTCTCTCTGCATCTCTTCCTGTCATTCTGATAACAGGTCAATATGTGCACAATGACCACATATACGGAGGAAACCAAGTGCCAGCATGTGCTCACAGTCACTCCTTCCTGGGCACACCAGTCCTCAGGGGTGGAACACACGGAGCCCGCCACGTAGCTGCTGCCCATCAGCCGAGGGGTGGGAGTGACAAGGGAATTCGCTTTCTACTTTTGTAGTGTGTGGGTGTTTCCCAGCAGAGAGGCAGCCAAGCTCAGCGCAGTAATTTCTGAATGACAGCCCCAGATTCACAGCCTGTTCGTCTGTCCTGCTGCGGGTCCTTGAGACTCAGGGGCCAGTGGATGTGGCCAAGGCAGCTCCTGCTTTTGTCTGGACACTGTCCCCTCATCCACAGAGTAGAGGGGCTCCCGGGACAGCCTCTAACTCTGCCATCAGCATCTGGGGACTTGGCCAGCAAGGGGAGACCGGCGGGCCAACTCCATCCAGCCTCGGCATCCCTGTGACATCTACTAGGACTAGAACAAAACGAAAGGTTTCGTGGCCATGGCTGCTCTGGGATGCTGGACTCCAGAGCCTTGTACCCAAGGGTGCACACGGTTGGGCTGGGGCACAGCAACCCCACAGAGGAGGCTGGTGTGAATCCGCACAGGTGCAGTGAAACTGTGATACGCTGGGAACTGAGCCATGCTGGACCATGGCAGGGAGGGGCCCCTCAACCCAGCCCCCAAGCTGAAACACAAAACACACCAGGCCTCACCCAGCCTTTTGCAAGCTTTGTTCCTCCACAATGGACGCATTCCTGAGCTCCTGCCCTGTAAACAGACACCACTGGGCCAGGCTTTTCTGCCAGTCTCTACCTTCCTGGGTTTTTGGAAGGAGCCGAGACTTCGAGTTCTAGTTCTTATTCTGTGTCGCTGTGTGATCCACCTGGGCCAAGTCTTCTGTCTGCACTCCAACCTGCTCAGTCCAATGGGCAGCTGGAAGTCACTTTCCAGGAGACTGAGTGACCAGCAGCCCCCACTTCCTCCCGACCTCCAGGAGAAGGTCTGGGCGGGGAGGTGGGGGGTCCCATCCAAGGAGATAAGGAAAGAATCTGCTTTTCGGTCGCTTTTCCTGGGACGCTGGTGACAGCAGGAGGGAAACTGATGAATTGAAGTTTCAATTGTTGGTCCTCAATGGGGGACTCCTACAGAATGTTCCAGATTTTTCTGTGCTTCCGTTGCTGCTCCACAGTGGGAGACAGAGAACCCAGGGGATGTCGGAGGCTGATCTGGAGCCCCAGCTCTGTTAGGAAGAGGCGGCAGCCTCCGATCCCCCAGACTGCCCAGGCCTCCTCGTCACTCAGTATGCAGCACACCTGGGTCATTCTCAGGACCCACGGCTCTGTCTCCTCTGAGATTGCACCTGGTCCAATTTGCAAATCGCTGTCTGCACCACCCAGAGCTGTGCCCCTTCCCTCGTCAGGTCAGAGCTCTCGGGCTAATGTGAGCAGTGTTCCCACCAAACCCCACACCACTGTCACCTGTCCCCAAGGCTGCTCCTTCATGACCTGTGTGGCCTGGGCTGACGTCACAGTCATTGCGGGCTCCTGGGGCATGTGGGGGTTGGTCAACCCCCAGACAGGGGCAACGGCAGAAGAGAGGACACGCAGGGGAGTGCTGTGTGCACCTCGGAACCTGGCAGGGGGACATCTGCTGGCCCAGCCTCTCTCTACACCTTGGGGACCAGGTTCATGCCACGGACAGACAGAGAGCCTACCCTGTGTTGAGTACTGGCCAGGGGTTGGTGTCATGGGCCTGAGAAGGGGGCGTCTCCTTGGTTCACAGCCTCAGGAAGAAGAGTAGAGTGGCACCCCAGTTAACAGGAGATGAGACTGCCCAGGGCAGGAGGTGCTGGGCCAGTTCCGGGGGTGCAGGGGCCGGGCGGCTCCAGAGTTGGGGGACCCAGACCTGGGTGTGCAGCCATCCACCACTACCACTGCCATGTGGCCTCAGCTCTGCTGTCCACTCCCCCTGGGCACATGTTGCCCTTCTTTATATAAGATTCTAAAGATTGGCACTGTGGCCGAGAGGGTAAAACCACCGCGTGCGATGCCAGCATCCCATACAGGCACCAGTTCATGTCTTGGCTGCTCCACTTCCCATCCACTCCTTGCTGACGGCCTGGGAGAAACAGCAGAAGCTGGCCCAGGTGTTTGGGTCCCTGCACCCACTTGGAAGACCTGGGTGACTCCTAGCTTTGACCTTGCCTGGTGTTGGCCATTGCGGCCGTCTAGGGAGTAAACTAGCAAAGGGAAGCTATCTCTCATATTTCCCTCTCTCTCGTTGTAAGTCTGGCCTTTCAAAAATAAACAATTTTTTATTTAAAAAAATGGGGGGCAGAAAGAAGGTTAGAGCATGGCTCCCCTCCTCGGATCGCTGTGGGGTGGGAAGGGGTTGGACACGCAGAGGGACGGTCAGGGCCTGGCTCCTGCAAACTCGCCAGGGAACACCCTTGCTCTCAGGTCCTCCCTGCTTGCTGAAGACTCTCCCTTACATCTCAGTACAATCCACGCACGTCTTTGATGCACCTGCCTGCCACCGGGCCATGCTGACTCTCTGCCAGGCCCTTCTCAGGTGCCAGGGAGACGGGAAGATCCAGCCCCCAGGTGCTCCCCGGCTCCGGTACAGACTCACCTTCGAGCAGCTTGTAACACAAAGTAGTGACAGATGTTTGCCCAGGGGGCCTCGGAGTGAGTGATTGTGCCTGGGGGTATCCCCGAGGGCACGTGAGGCAGACGCTCGGTGCTGTAACAGACAGCAAACAGGTACCAAGCTTGTTCATTCACCTTTTTTTTTTTTTACTGTGCATTCCTTCTTTTTCCAATCATTCATCATTTCTCCATTATCCACCCTGTGGCAGGCACAGGGAAGGTCCCCCGTTTAGAAAGAGGAAGTGACAGTACCCAACAGACAGAGCCTGTGCACCTGCTCTCACAGCAGTGCCGTGGTTCTCAGGATGCTGGTCTCACCAGGGAGCCCCAGGGAGGGGCATGACTTCCCTAGTGAGCAGCAGGAATGCCATAAGCCAAGGCAGAGGCGGGCCAAACAGCACAGCCTATCTGGAAGGGCGAGAGGGGAGGAAGGCTGAAACTAAGCACAGACATGGGCCCTGACGGGCTGGCCTGGCAAACCCTTCCAGTGCACGAATGAGCCTCGCTGCCTTTGCTGGATCAGCCTGGGTCCTCTGAAGACAGAGCTGAGCACAGGCTGTAAGTGTGACTGCTGTGTTTATTCAGGGACAGGGAGCAGAAGGCCAGCAGAACAAACCTGTGGGACTTTGGAGGACTCCGTGAGCAGGGTCCCAGGAGGGGAGGGGAGGGCAGGAAGGTGCCCCATCTCCTATCACACTGGCCCCAGGAGCTGCCGCCTTGCTGTGCTCAAGACTTCCAGGGAGGGGCCGGCACTGTGGCATAGCAGGTAAAGCCACCGCCTGCAGGGTAAGCATCCCATATGGGCATCACTTCGAGTCCCGGCTGCTCATCTTCCGATCCAGCTCTCTGCTATGGCCTGGGAAAGCAGTGGAAGATGGCCCAAGTCCTTAGGCCCCTGCACCCATGTGGGAGACCCAAAAGAAGCTCCTGGCTCCTGGCTTTGGATCAGCGCAGCTCCAGCCAACTGGAGAGTGACCAGCGGATGGAAGACCTCTCTCTCTCTGCTTCTCCTCTCTGTGTGTAACCCTGACATTCAAATAAATAAATAAATCTTTAAAAAAAAAGAAAAGGACTAACAGAGAGCATGGGTTGAGCAAGCTGGGCAGGTGTCCCCCAGGCAGCATCAGATACCTCCAGGGCAGACTTGAGGGACTTGGCTGTGGGCAGAGCTGGGCCTGGGCAGGTGGCTACTACACAGAGCCATCCTGGCAAAGGGGCTGGGGTAGGAAGAGTCGGGACTGCGAGTGGATGCATGAAAGAGGGGTTTGGAGAAAAACAGAAACCACAGGTCCCGGCTGCTGACATGGGTCCTTGCCTAGGGCTCAATCTTCCCAAACTGTGAGCCAAGCATTCAATGGCAAGGAGCTGTTTGGAGAAGTATAGGAGAGACTGGTTGAGGACTAGGGTATGTGAATAGGTACTGTTAGGAAGACTTCCCACCCCTGGCGCATGGGGAAGGCTCTGGGAAACACGCCATCTGGGATTCGTCCCACCCGAAATCGAGGAAGCGGAGCAGAGCCGCCAGCTCCCCCCCACCGCCGTCACTGGGTGACAGCTGCCGGTGGTGTTCCGAGGTTTGGGTCGCAATGCACAGGCACAGCAATGAAGACTGCAGTTCCTCTGTGCAGTACAGACACTGACCCAGGTCTTACAGGGCGTGGAAAGGGACGACAGTCGCTCACGAAGACTGGGAAATGCCCCCACGCAAACCCCTGCCCGGAAGCCCCCAGCCAGAGCAATGGCACTTGTCTTCCCCAAGTACTTCCCAGTGTCCCTCGCGGGCCTGCTCCGCAGCCTGCTGCCCCCTACCCATCAGAGACTGCACTCTTCACTGCTTCTTGGATGACCGTCTCTCACCCAGAGACAGGTCAAGGTCAAGGACATGGTCTGGCTCCCTGTTTCATCTCACTGGATAGACATTCGACGAATATTCGCTGAATAAAGCAAGGAGCAGGCCACCAGGTTCTTGATTGAGCCCGTCAATCAGTGGAGTCTCATGGGGAGGGATGTTCAGCCCCTTGCCCCAGCTTGAAGCAGGAGCCTCTTCCTCTGGCTTCCCCTGGGCCCTAGGGGTGGTTCTCTGTGGCTGCAGCTCCCTGGACCACTGAGGCGGTTCCTGGGGGCGCCATCACAGTCATTTCCAGTTGGGTGGGCGTCCTCTGAGAGTCCCAGCAGGACGGGGCTCCGGGCCCTGTCCCACCTCCTCCATCGACCCCCAGCCCCTGAGTCTTCCGTGCACATGGTCTATGGCATAGAGTCACAGCAGTATTCAAAAGGTTAAAGCAGAGTGAACTGTTAATTTTAATGCTTTCTCTAAGCTTCAGTTTTAATAAGCGAAAATGATGTTCTTATTTGCAGTAAAGTGGTGTTATAAAATTCTGTCTGTCAAGCTCATTTTAAAACCATGGAAATAAATGATCTGACAAAATCAGGCTATTAGACAAGTGAGGAAGAGTGATTTCCATAAAAGTAGAGGAGCTGTTCCTTAATTTCACACTTGGTAGTCTTTTGGGTCGACTAAATTTTTAAATAAGTGATAAAATTATATTAGCGCAATTGCATTTTTATAGATTTTTTTGGTCATTGTACTCTTTTTCAATCCCTTTATTTTAACTCAAACTGTTCTGCTGAAAGGTTACCCTCAACTTATGTTACCTCGTAACAAGTCTTTGCCCATGACGTGGCCCGAGGCTCGCAAATCCTCTAGCTGCCCTGGCACGGCCTGGTCAAGGTGTCTGCCAGGAAAATGGTCCCCTCCTGCCACACATGTGGACAGGGGGCTGCGGTCCCCGGCGCCAGAAGAAGGCGAGGTGGACCCCCAGGCCATCCCCTCCAGGGGCGGGGGCTCACCTAAGCCCACTTGATTTGCACTCAACGTCAGGAAGAGAAACAAAGGTCATTTTTTATGGAAGCCCCACGTCCTCCCACTCAGGGGGGCCACGGCGGCCGCGGCAGCTGTGAGCTGGGACACAGTAGCTGCTCTTGGGCGGAGGGAGAGAAGGGCAGCTCCTCCGGACCCGCAGGGGTCCAGGGCTGGGCCACGCGTTCTGTCTCAGGCCACGGGAGAGGGATACCACAGGGAAGCCCAGAAAACAAGGTTTCCCGTGGGAAGGAATGGCCCCTGGTGGGACGGAGGTGGGGCGGGGGGGGGGGGGACGGAAGCTCTTCTGATTTGATGTCTAACCATCAGATCCGTGCTAGGTACCAATCTGTGGCACATTCCTGCCCCCCACCCCCGACCTGAACTGACCTCCCAGCTGAATTGCTAAGAGGGCAGACATGGCTCCTGTAGCTTTGGGTATGAGCCCTGAGCGTAGAGCTTGCTGAGCTCAGGCTGGTCATAAGGGCTTTCCTCCCAGCCTGGTCTCCTCTCCTGCTGAACCCGGGTCACTGTCACACTCTCTAGCTCCATCTCTGCTCCTGGGTGCTCTGCCTAAGCACAGTTGGCAGAGGACACACCCGAAAGGTATGGTCCATGACCGTCCTCTCCCACTCTTGGGCCGTGATGCTCTGGGGCCTGGGGTGCGGCCACATAGCTCGGAGCACAGCTTCAGCATCCGCCCAGCTTCTAGGCCACATCTTCCTACCGTGTGTTCAGGAGAACTCTGGCCCCCAGTTTGCTCTCCGAGAATAGCGTTCAAATCTCCGTATTCGTTCCCCGGCAGCTTTTTCAGCAGGAGTAGTAACTGGCTCATCAGAAGGGAGGGAAGGTCCATTGGTGCAGCTGGGGCTGGGCTGGGAGAATGAGGACGCCTCTGAGGGCTGGGAAACAGGAGTCCGCCTCTCGTCACACAAGTCCAGGGGTCTGCAGGTGTCACGGAGGCCGTGAACCCGAGTGGGAAGGTTTTGGGGTGAAATCAGCTCATTTCGTGGCTATTTTTCAATAACGTAGCCTTGTTTCATGAACTGAATGGGTTCATGACTTCAGCAGCTTGTGTGTGCCAAGTACCGTGCCAGCCCCTATAATAACACAGAGCTTCTGTCAGGTGCAGGGGCAGCAGCAGCCCCCCGCCTCCACCTCGGAAACTGATGTCTGCTCTGTGCCTCTGTCTCCCCTACCCGTGCAAGGAGCGACTGCTCAGAGTGTGTGAGCACCCCCACGGCCTTTTGTAGGCAGAAGGATATTAGGATGTTAATGCCTGCAGCTGTTCCTACAGCCGATGGAACCTGTGACATTCCAGGGAAACGCCACGGAGCTCTCGGACTGTGCCCTGCACAGTCCCCAAGAGTAGTCTCAGGCTCATCCGGGCCGAGAGCAGCAAGGCCCACAGGCAAGGCCGGGGAGCTTGGCCTTGGAGGGCGGGGCTGCCTCTCCCAGGGGAGAGCCGCAGGCGGCCAAGCTCCTCGCGCCGCCTTCCTTCTCCTCGTGGCAAGGCTCTGAAAGTCTGCAAATGTCAGCATGTTAATTTCCTGTCACTCAGTGATATCATTTCATCCTCAGAAATGTGTTTCTTGCATTTTCAGCAGCGTACTCCAAGTGTTCTCCATCTCGAAGTTTCTATAGATAGTGCGACTACTTTCACTCTGACCGTTGCCAAAATGTAGAAATTTCAACGCTGACTACAGCCACATATATGTTCAGAGAGGAGCCGGGGACTCGGATTTCCTGCTCACAAAAGCGGGGGGCGGGCGCGGAGGGCTCTCTCCCTTCTTCTTTTATCACCTCTTGTCCCCCCTCAAGTGCTCTGTGGTTTCTCTCTCAAGGAACGTGCCCAGATAAATTTAATAGAGAGATTGTAACAAATCCGTGGCGGCTGAGTTTGTATACAAAGACTGAACCCTCCCTGTCTCCTACCCTGGCCCACCCCCGGCTCCAGGCTGCTTCTATGGTGGCAAACTTATTTCAAAATTTCTGATGAAACACTTTGTAAATTTTGTTATTCTGTGATGATAATAAATCATTATAGCCTTAAACACTTCTCTAGCTTGGAGCCTCAGCCACAAATTATCTTGTCATTCTGACCAAAACATTCTCCAAAAAAGCTTGACAAGTGCTAAAACCCAGAACATGAAACCATGTGTTGTTGTGAAAGCAAGATTCAGAAATGTCAATTAATTAGATTAAGAGGCTACTTTTAGCTTTCCTCGTGTTGCCAAATAACCCTTAAAATATGCATAGCAGTGGAAATCTACCTCCGTGGTACAGTACTTCTGTGCCTCAGGAAGACAATGGATCGGACTAATGGACGGAATTATTGTATCTGTCAGTCAGCACGAGAGAATGATCTAGAAGCAAACGTCTGGCTTCTTTTTTTTCCACGATGTAGCTTTTACGAGCTGGGTAAATTCTGCCATTTATGAATTCAAGTAGTTCCCCCTACCCCACCCCTTGGAAGCCATCTACAAATTGAGAAGGAAAAGTCAAGCCTTTTTCGGATGTCTTTACTAGGCAGATAGGTTTTCGGCGTAGGTCTGTGCTTTTTGTTTGTCAATTGCATTTGCATTTTGAAGTTCACTTTGTAAAAAATGTGTGTGTGTGTGTGAGCGTGCACGTGTGTGTGTGTGTGGTGGAGAAATTATTTAAATGGTTCTTTTTTATCCCTGTTTCTTGAAAATCTTATCTTTAAATAATCTATATCCTCAATTTTATTTATGCCATAAACTGTTCCTATATTTTAATGGTCTGTTTGCTTTAAAAGGGGTTGTTGGTTTTAATAGCTCAGTTACTATCTTTGTAAACTAAACTCCTTCTGACGAAATTTGAGCAGATCATGTTAGCCTGTGTGTGGAAGGCACATTCCAACCCCCGAAAAGGAAATTTAAGCCAAATAAATGTGCTGCCCAAATTAAAATACATAAAATGAATAGTTAACTCGGACAAGGGCTGATGGACTGAACAGCTGGGCTGTGGACGTGTGGGTGTTGGGAGAGGCTGCGAGGTAGGGACCCGGGAGGGAAAACCCAAATGGAGTCAACTTCTCAGAGTCCCCTTTTGCCACTCTCAACACTGACTGATTGCAGTCCTGGCACAAATGTCCCAGGCCAGCAGAGCTGGGCAGGACGAATGTCCTGGGGAAGGGTGGCACGAGGACAGCTTCTCCCAGGATCTGCAGATGAATGACTCACAACTGCAGCTCCTGAGCCCTGGCCATGGCTTGTGGGGTGTGGGAGTGGGAGTCCCTCATCCACTGTCTTGGGGAGACAGGGACTGGCAACTCACCCCCACGTTCTCGAGGTCATTGTGCCCACTTGGGTCTATTACAATCCATGCGGATGCTGGCACCCACTTTGAGACAAGCTGTTTCCGTGGAGGAAGACGTTTCTGTGCCCACACAAAGCAGCGGCGAGGAGCAGGGAGCGTGGGCACACGAGCAAAGATGTCTAAGGCAAGAGTGCTAAGGCTGCCTGAGGTTGGCGTCCACCGCCTTCTACCCACTGCTCACGACTGCCCCCAGCAGCCAGTGTGCGGAGCAGGGAAAGGCACAAAGGACCCCTGAGCATTCCCTGGGTACTCGCTCCCCGGCTTGGAGGGGCCAGGAGGGTGGGTGAGGGGTATCCATGCTGCTGGTTACAAGATGTGCCCTGTGCCAAGTGTGGGACTTCCTGTGGGAGGGACTTCCTGTGTGTGCAGCCACTTCCTGCCTGATGTCATTTTGTGCAGGGGTCAATAGAGGGGTGGAAGTGGGACCCTGCATGCAGCTGCCAAGTCCACGCATCTGGGAGTCCTGTACGTCCTCCCACACGTAGTCTCCCCCGCCCCCTTAGCCAATCTCCTGTTTTTTAGCCAGCAATGAGGCAATTAATGAGCTGTACAGAAGCCCTACGTTATCTCTCCAACTAGATGGGTAATAAACACATCAATAAGTAAATAATTAAATAACTAAATAAAATAAAACGGATGAGTGAGGCACGCGGTCCCCTTGGGAGAAGAAGCCCAGGGTAGGAGGAATGGGGCGGGAGGCTGCAAGCCCTGACCCCAGCATCACCTTGGGCTGGTCACTCCTCCAGGCTGAGCTCTCTCTCTCCTGCTGGGTCAGACACCACCTCAAGAAATGCACAGGGCAGTGCCCAGAGCAAGACAGCCACGTGCGTGGTTGCAGGCAGCAGGTGCCACCTGTGCCTCCTCTTCTCCCCTGGCCATCACCATGGCACCTGTGCAAACACTCACTGCAGCAGCCCTGTGGTTGTAGGCACACATTCCGCCCATGCACAGTGTGGGGGCGGGGGTGGTGGAGGGGGAGCGGCAGCGTCCTGCTGATGCCAGACAGGACTTACCTGCCAGGTGGGTCCTTACCTGCCTTACCCTCCGATTGGCTGCCGTCCTCCCAGGCTCCCAAGGGATTGAGTCCCAGCTGCCCACTGTGGCCACCTTCATGTGGGGAGAATGGTTCCTTTCCTTTCCTGTCCTACTCTCCCCTGCTGTCTGAGCTTTGTGCGGTCACCTATCCTAGCAGCTACCTACACTTAAATCCTCCTCTCTTGGGGCCAGCACCGTGGCTCACTTGGTTAATCCTCTGCCTGTGGTGCTGGCATCCCATATGGATGCCGGGTTCTAGTCCTGGTTGCTCCTCTTCCAGTCCAGCTCTCTGCTGTGGCCAGGGTAGGCAGTGGAGGATGGCCCAAGTGCGGGAGACCAGGAGGAAGCACCTGGCTCCTGGCTTCGGATCGGCGTAGCTCCAGCCATGGTGGGCATCTGGGGGGTGAACCAACGGAAAGAAGACCTTTCTCTCTGTCTCTCCCTCTCACTGTCTATACCACTCCCGAAGGAGTCCAGCCTCCAGGAAAATTAAGGAGCAGAGGGGATGGAGTACCCCCTCCAATGGGCAGCTCCTACTCAGCGCTGGCCACCTGCTGTCACATAGGAAGGTGGCAGCTGGAGATGCCAGAAATCTGACTGCTGTCCTGAATCTCCCTCCCAGTTCCCCGAATTTGGAGCTGAACAAAATGATGATGCTGTTCTATCAAGTGGGGTGACTCAAAGCAAACAAATCCACAGGTCACATTCACCCCCACACACTGCATTTTGCAACCTGTGCCAGGTGAAGATTCTCTGTGTGATTCGGGTGCCAGAGGGGCTAAGAGATGGAGGTCCCTCTTTCTAATGAATTCTGGTCTGCAGCCATGCCGGGGCCTAGGAAGAGAGGACACGAAGGACCTGCAGACCCTGGGCAGAGAGGCCCCTTCTGTCCTGAAGATTTCCCAGCGATGCTGTAAGGAGGGGGCAGCCAGAGTCCCCAGGGGAAGCACTGCCCACCCCATGCACCATGGCCCATGCTGGTGGAGGCACTCCCACCCCACCAGAGAGCCTAGTCCTGGAGGCCAGTGGGAACCTCACGGTCTGCTTCCCCAAAGGAGTCTCCCAGTAATCCCTGGAAAACTGACCACCTTGAGAAATTCACTGTGGCTCATCCTCCAGTTGGTAAACCAGGCCCAGATGTCACCCAAGATACCCAGAGGAACACGAGCCCCTGGGTCTCCCCCACTAGGACCTTGGGCGTCCAGCTTGAACCGGACTGTGGGGCAGAGAGGCCTGCTGCCTTGGACCTGGAAGCAGGTGGGCATGGCTGAACTTGTGATTAGAAGCACAGTGGTTGGCCCTGGAATGGGGACAGGACCCAACCGTGGCCAGTGAGACCCCTGCCCAGGGCTCTGGCACGGAGCGCCCAGATGCAGCTGAGCCTGAAGCCACTATTCCCAGACTTCAGCAACATGAACCCAGACTCCTTTTGGGGTTGAAGCCCTGAGCCGATCCTTGCTGACAGCATGTGGAAGAGCATCTCTGGCAGTGCCCAGAGCCTGCACAGGGAGGGGCATCCTCCGAGTTCCAAGTTCCGGAAGGCAGTAGCAGGGTCACCGGGACCCAGCACAGAGGTCTGCAGGTGCACTTCAGAGTCCCTCCCACAGCCCCCGGGGCCACCCACCGTCTGTCCCGAGGAGACGAAGGTGGCTGCACACACTCTGTCCCGAGGAGAGGGTCTGCACTTCTCGGAAAGAGCTGCAGCCAAGAAGCTATGGTGTCAAGTCCTGGGAAAGCCCTGGGTGTGGGGCCCTGCACCCGAACAGCACTGGTCACAGCCCAGGGTGTTTCGCTCAGGGTGTGAAGGGCACGCTACTGGTCTCCAGTTGGGCAGCTGAGCAGAGCAGGAGTGCCCTGGGGCCTGCCCTGCTTGTGACCTCAAGGTCCTTCAAGGTCAAGGTCCGGCTTCACCCTGACCAATCAATCAACCGCTCCCAGCCAGGCCACATCCAGGTTCAGAGTCTCACTCTTTGCTTTCTGCTTAATCTCATTTTTTTAAAAGATTTATTTGAAAGAGTTACAGAGAGGCAGAAGCAGAGGCAGAGGCAGAGAGAGAGGTTCTCCATCCACCGGTCCACTCCCCAAATGGCCGCAACAGCTGGAGCTGTGCTGATCCGAAGCCAGGAGCCAGGAGCCCAGGAGCTTCTTCTGGGTCTCTCACATGGGTTCAGGGGCCCAAGCACCCAGGCCATCTTCTGCTGCTTTCCCAGGCCAGAGCAGAGAGCTGGATCGGAAGTGGAGCAGTGGGGACTCGAACCAGCCTCCAATGGGATGCCAGCATTGCAGGTGGCGGCTCTACACGCTATATCACAGCGCCAGCCCTCCAATCTCCTTCTTCATTGCATGTTGTCATCTATTCATCATGATTAGTTTTACATCTACGTGTTCCCCTCTCCAGCTTGAATCCAGTCCCGGGAGAGGCTACAACCAGGACTTAGGTATTTTCTTTCCTGTCCCAGCAGTGGACACAGGTGAGGGGGCGCTGCTCTCAGCCTCCACAGGTGACAGCTAGCCCTCACCTGGGAGGTGTGCAGGGTTCAAGGAGACCTGCCCACGCCCACCCCGCACACAGGCACACACGCACACACGCACACATGCACACACACGCACATCTCAGCCACACTGAGCCGCTGGGATCCGACCTCAGAACACAGTTAGGCGCCCGTGTTAGCAACAGCCCCTGCTGCCTCGTGGCCTGCGGAGACAAAGCACCCTGCAAGCCTCTGCCGTGTCCCCTTCTCTGGGAGTCCAGAGGCCCTACCCCGCTTCCCCTCACTTGTCCCAGTGTATCATCAGGCCCCGCCTCCTTCCAGCATTTTCTTCTGCTGCCCCACTGCATGCTACTCCTGGTGAGAAGAGAGAGGCCTGCAGCTCCCCCAAGCATGGGCCCGACTTGTGCCCAGCCTTCCACCCACATGGTCTGTTCTTCTCTTGGAATGCAGGCATTTAAGGGTAAGGGGCAAGGGATTTCTGGAACTAAGGAAGCAGCAGAATCCCAGAGCCTGTTCTCCTTGGGGTTCATTTCCCCAGGTGCCCATGACCTTGCTGATCACGTGACTATTGCCCAGACATGAGCAGGCCATGATGGGAGGTCAGGGGAGGCCGGTGGCGGTGACCTAGTCAGAGGGCAGGCAGAGGGGGTTCCTCAGGCCTAGCACAACCCACCCCACACAGCACTGGCACACTACGCCCAGGAGACTCTGGGGTGCCAGGGAGCCCATGGTGTGATGGGAGACCCAAGTTCTGGTCTCTTTTGGCAACACAAGGGCCACAGGTCAAACTCCTCCCAGCACCATGTCCTCCTGGAGGGAGGGGACTGAATGTCTGGAAGGCAGATCCCCAGGGTTACATGCAGCCTCTGTGTGGTTAACACTCCTGTAGACAGAGGCCAGTGGACACAGGGAGGACTGGGGTAGGCCACTGCTCCCCACTGGGTCTCACCTTGCCAATGAGCCCCACCGAATCCCAGCCTGGGCCCCTCCCAGGGAGACTGGGGAGACACAAGACACTGGGTGAGCGTGGAGGTGGGTCCCCACAGGAAGCACATCGCAGCCTCACTGCTTGGGTGGAGGATGATACAGGGGGAGACCCTTGCTTGCTGGGGTGGATGTCGGCTGGCACTCCGGCTGGAGGGAGGGGCTCTGAGTCACCTTTATGGCACCCAGCCCAGCGACTCTGTCCATGGTGGGAGAGCTCCCAGACCCCAGCTCCACAGGCACAGTCCCCGAGCAGAGCTGAAGGCGAGAGCCTGCCCATGCAGCCCCAAGCCTCGGCGGCCGTGGCCAGCGGGCTCCGGGCACCGCAGGCCCGCCTCCTCTCTCTTTGCCCAAGCCCCGTCTCCTTCTTTTGGAAGGCTGTCACGGCAGCCCTTCAAAGCCATTTGACTGGGTTGGAGCGCATCACACTGTCACCGACTCAGTTTTCATTAGGCGGCTGCTTCTCTGTTAGCCTAGCCAAGCAGAAGAACTCAAACACATGCACAAATTAAATCGACATCCAAACTCCACCAATATACAAAGCAATTTAAATGATATTCATTAGAGCGATGACAAGCCCTGATGAGGCTTTCAGGAGCCGGCCCTTCAGCTTCTGCCGACTCGGTGCACGGTCACTGAGGCGGAACCCCGGCCACGGCACCTCCATTTTTTTTTTAAGCTAAGAAACTGACTCCTTCCTGGTGCACCTAGTCCTTCCTCCCGACTCTCTCGGCCCAAGTTGACCCAGCCCTACTGCTGTGCAGACACAGGTGTAGCCGTGAACTCAAAAGCCGCATAAAGGAAAATACAGCCACTCTCTCTCTTTTTTTTTTTTTTTCCATAAACGCTCCAATTAAAGCAGATTTCAGTTTCTCGTAATTTCATTTCACTTGGCCAGGGAGATCTCTAACTCACAATTATGACGATCATAAATGTGTCCTGGAATCCTGCTGGGGGGGGGGCAGCGGACTGGAAGTGAAAAGTTGAAATGTAGTAATTTTTAAAATGCAACCTCCCCTCCCCCCAAGTTTAAGAAGTCATTTCCAAGGTCCCATTTATATATTTTAAATTTTAAAAAGAGGGTAGGGGACAGCCACCCTGGGGCTGCCTGGGACTGTGGAGGAGGGGGCGAGGGGGCTAAGGGGGCTGGGTCCTCAGGGGTGTCATGTAGGGGACTCCCAGGGCCCATGCGTCGAGGGTTGGGGAGACAAAGATTAAGAAGGGCCTCCAGGTCCTTGGGCAAGGAGACCAGTCCAGGGATGGCCAGATTCACCCCTGGTCATGGCCACAGCCATCAGCTCTTTGGGATTTGGGCTTTGCAGTCCAGATAACACCCACATCGGGGGGAAGGCTCAGCAAGTTCCTCCATTGAGCCTGCCTTCCGTTTAATATTCTACACTCAAGGTTAATTACGGGTGTCCTTGGCCTTGATCAGGGATATTGGCTGTGTGAGAATGTTGCCTGGCCCTATCTACAAGCAAGAGAAGGGTCCTTAGAAACACCCCTGGATTGCAAACACCCTTCTGTCTCGAAGGCATGGGCTCTTACTTAGGAAACTGCTTTGTCACTTGCTGTGACAATGGGTGGGGCCAGCAGGGTGGCTGTGGCCACCTATGTGTGGCTGCTGAGCACTCAAGACGTGGCCCGTAGGACCGAAGAGCTTATTTCACATTTGAATAGGCACCCACGGCTAGTGTCTACTGTTTTGGAGAGCCCGGGTTAGAGAGGAAGTAACAGTGCATCCCGATTTCTCAGCGCCCAAGTTAGCTAATTGCGGACGTTCATCTCTGCAACAGGGTCACCTTGCTTCTCATCAGTACCAGCAACGGTGATTTATTGAGACCGTATCAGTACACAGCGTTATGCAAAGGTAGAGGGAGGGCCGTTGCTCCGATCCTGTCATTTTGAAAACACCTGGCTTCTTGGAACACGGTGGGGACACTGACACCCAAATGCTGCCGAGTCTCCCCGGGCTAAAACTTTGATGGGAGCCCCTGCTCAGGTCCAGAGTGAGAATCTGGCCGAGTCACCCCTAGACTGTCTGAAGCCTCCCTGGGCCATTGTGGCAAATCCAGGATCTTGGTAGGGCAGGGAAACAGATCCCCGATCCCAAGGTACATGGGGACAGATGCCTCTGCAACCGCCAACTGCCAAAGCCGGCCAGTTACAGGGCTTACTGGCCTTTTACCGTCCTTGGCAGAGGTGCCGCCTGCCACATCCTTGGGGACAGAAAAATGGCGCGGTGAGCCAAACAGCATCTCCCTCTGACTTGTGGGAAATTCAGTGGAGAGTGAGAAAAATAAGCCACCGCCCTAGAAACAAAACCCTGTGTCTGAGGGCGGCTCTGCACTGACCCTGGGAACCCAGCCCTGGGCAGCATCGCGGCCACTGCCACGCACACGGGAAGGTGGGGTTCTGTCACATGGCAGCTCTCCTCCCCGGGGGCTTGACGCTGAGACACAGAGCCGGAGCTCCATCCCCACCGGCGAGCCTGCTTCTGCAGCTAACTATAGCGGATTTCGCAAAGGTGGCACTGCGTGGGAGCAGCCGCCGCCTGCTTATCTTTTCCATGTTTGCCGAGGTCAGCTGGAGGCTGCAAAGCTTCCACCGGCCCAGGGTCCCACGGGGAACGCATTCCCAGGTTTCCTTTGCCAAAGATGACACGTGCTCCCTAATAAATCCCCAGGGAGAGAGAAGGTTAGCGTTTCTATTACCAAAAGAATATCTGGCAGAGTAAAAATGGTAATTTCTCCATTAGCTGAAAGGATAATAGCTATTATTTTAAAGTTAAAGTATTTATTATTAAAGAGCGGTGTTGGGGGTGGTGGTGTGTTTTCACTTTTACGATTGCCTCCGATAATACAACAGAATAAAATGTGATTGCAATTTTCCAATCTCAAAAGAACTGCACAGATGAACTTGAGAAAGAAAAAAAAAATCCTTTTATTTATTTATTTATTTATTTGATGACTTGGAAGTCTCGGGAGACGATCGCTTTAGCACCAGGCTGCTCAGCGCTGCTCCTGTGCCGTGAGCACTCTCAGCTTCTGCGTGCAGGACTCTGCTCTTTCCACAGGGGCAGCCAGAGGCTCGCTTGCCTCTGTATTTCGTCAGCAGGTCTGTGAAACTGCAGGCAACCAGGAGTTGGGGTGGTGAAGCCCACCCAGCTTGGGTCGTGTGAACTGGACACAGGGGATCCTTCAGGGAAGCGGTGACCGCTGGGCAGGCCTCCCAGGACACCTGCGCCCTGGGGGCTGGAGGAGAAACCCCTGTTTAGGAGTTATCGAGATATTTTCTTTTTTTTTTCTTTCTGCAGAATGGAAGCGGAACGGAGATGCCGCGGAGACCGGGCCCTCTTCATAACCAATCCTCTCTAACATACATGTAAGATTTTGGTTAATTATAGAATTCTTGCTGCCTAAAACTTAAAGATACATCACTGATATTTCTGCTAGATGTTGACTGCAGCGAATTGCTAAGATGTGGCATATTGATTTCTTGTTGTGAAGTGAGCTGTTCAAGCTCCATTTAAGATTTTCATCTTGCATGTAGCCCTGAGCGAATCATAGCACCATAAATTAGTTAAATTGCACATTTATCACCAATGTTATTTTAAGATACTGCCTAAATGTGATGCCTGCGAGATATACAGTAGAGCTGCAACCAGCGCAGGCCTGGGTGGGGTGAGGTCGGGGTCACCTACACACCTGTGATGAAAACCTCCCTCCCTCACCTGGCAACGCCCCCAGCCCCCTCCCCGGACCCACATGCACCCGACCCGGATGACCCACTCCTTCCTCCACTGTCTCTGTCATGTCAAACCGTGGAACTTGCGCCTGACTACAACAGAATGCAAGGCGGCTCTGGAGCTTCCTCTTTGACTTCTGAGAAGTCAGGGCCACTCTGGGCTATGGCAGGGCAGGCTCTTCCAGGCGGTGGCCCACTTGCCAGCTAGGTAAGGATATGGTGACCTCAGGAGAAAATGGCCCTGGGTATGCCAGGGACGGTAAGGGCTGCACCAGCCCTATCCTCCTGCTGCGTGATTTAGAGAATTATCACTGTGCCAAGATGAGGTTTGCATTCACGGCTAGAGTCTTCCACTGCCCAGCTGCTGTGTCCTTGGAGGCAAAAATTAATTCCTGGGCCCTGCTTTCAAAGGGACCGTCCTTTCCTGGCCCTAAGCCCAAGGCTGGTGGCAGGAGCCATCACTGGCTACCAACCTCGACCATAAATCCACACTTCCAATTCGGCAGCTGGAAAGCCCCGAAGATGATCCTGGGAGACGGAGATGGGCAGAGTGCGGAGTCCTTCTCCCAAACCCTGGAGAGGGGGGCTTCCACTATCGCCCGTACAAATCCCATCTCCCTTCAAGCCGCATGGGCCCTGGTGGTGACGGAAGTGTTGTCAGTTTAATCTGTTAGATGCAGGACTTTGGATTCTAATAAACCGATGCTATATTTAACCTGTGAAAAATCCCAGAGTGGAAATCTGGGCTCCAGGATGTGAAGACGCGGAAGGCGTGGAAGGGAGGGTGTCTCTGTCCCCCAGGTTCCTTCCTGGGGAGCGGGGTGGGGTGAGGTGGGGGGAGCCCATCTCCCAGGGAAATCTAGGTATCCCTCGGCTCCTCCCAGGTGACGGCCAGCAGGGAAAAGACTGCTGGGCAAGGGGACAGCGCTGGCCACAGAGGAGATGGCTGCTTCCCCATCGCCCGCCCCGTCCCCAGGGCCCACGTGGATGCCGGCACCGCCAGGCAGGCATGGAGCTGGTGCGGCACTCGCTGTGAGCCAAGAGTCCATTTTAAGCCACAAGCGAGGCTCTCTCTAAAAACTCAGCGGAGAGGGACGGGATGCCGGGAGAGGAGAGAGGAGACGGGGAAAATCCGGACTCATCTTGACAAAAAGGGGCGGGGCCGGCAGCAAACCGTGGGCGTGTTGCCGAAGATCCCTGAAAGGGCTTAATTTACATGTTTAATAAAAGAGTGGGCTATTTTTTTCTTTTTTAAAGTTGAGGTGTTTTATGTCTTACACGGATGTAATATATCTCTCATTTGTATAATTCTAGGTTGGGAAGAGAGGATTCCGCATAACTGCAGGAGTAGTTTGAATACAGTAATAAAGGTATTTTACAATTTTACATGATGTTCCCGGCGTTGCCTTGGCATGATTTGCCAGGGCCAATAAACGCCTGTGATTATCATATAAATGCTCTCCCCCGCCTCTCGTGGCTGGGTTCGCTTTTCCTCCTGTAGGGCACCCCCCACCACCACCCCAACCTCCTTATCTGGCTGCTTTGGCACCGGAGAGCAAGCCAAAGGACCCCCAGTCTGAGCCTGGCTTGGCTGTGGTTTCTGCTGTTTGAACATCCTGAATCCACAGGGGGGTCCCACCCTGAGCTTTCTTCCTCCCTCCCGAAAAAGCACGTGGAGCGGAGCCCAGACCCCAGGGCGGGGCGAGAGGGGGGTGCCTACCTGGGTCATGCCACATGTGACCAGAAGCTCTGGTTTCCAGCATCGTCTCTTTTGGAGGATCAGGCTCCCGTCTTCTTCTGCTCACGGTTTTTTTTTTTTTTTTTTTTAATTCTCGGGGGCCGGTTGTGCTCCAGCCGCCTCCAAGTGATGGCTCCCTGCTCTCCCTGCACCAAAGTTCACTGCAACTCCCCTGATTTACGTGCAACTTCCGACTGCCAGCACCTGGCAGACACAGCAACCAACTCAGTCATAAACAGATCGCATACAATTTAATTTTAATGTGCTCGTTAGTCGTAGCACATTTCAGACATAATTGTGAACGCAACACAAAATTATAGCAAAAAGACAATTTTAATGCTGCCGTAGAAAAAAGGGTTATATGAAGAGTCATTGTCAACAACAAAACAGGGCACAGAGTGTGTTACGATGCCTGTGCTGTTCACATGCCAATATTTTATACATAGGTTCTGGGATGGTGTCAGCTGTCAGTTACTTCTGCAAATTAACTGCCAGAAATGGAGAGGAACAGAATCACTTGGAGAGCCGGTAACCACGGGTTACCTTTCATAAGCCTAAAGATAAAGCTGCAGCGTGGGATCTTGGGAGAATAATTAGGAAGAACAAAACAGAAAGTTACCGATTGAAATAAAAAGGCATCCTTCAGGACGGAACGGCAACCGAGAAGGCTTATAAATAAGTGAGAGAGGCTGCATCAGAGGACGCCTTGTGACTTTTAAGCAAAGTAGTACAGTACAAACATTTTAAAGGCTTTATCAATGTTTAGGAAATACAGTACAAGTTCTTTTTGTGTTTTTTTTTTTTGTTTCTTTTTTTTTCTTTTCAAATAGACTTAACCCTTTGAGCGCTGAGTTTGTTTTGAGTGTTCTTTGATTTCTAATAAATACCTTTAAAAATCATGTGCAAAACAGTTAGGATGCCTGCCAGCGATGTACTTGCCGGCGTCGCCTGTTCAGACTGCTCGGGACAGATGATCATCTGATGCTAATAAATATGTATAATTTAAACATGAACTTCTATCAATATAAATGTACTGTATAGCAAAACAAACAATCATACTTTGCTTTCAGATAATGTTTCTGTATACTTTATAAATGCTATCTGTGGTATCTTCTGTATAATTTACAATGTTTGCATGTAAAAAAAAAAAACAAAACGGAACAAAACAAAACCCATAGACCTTAAAAAAAAAAAAAAGGAAAAAGGCATATACACTATACAGAGGCACAGCTTATGCCCAGAGCATAGCAGGGTACATAAAACACTGTTGCTATAAATGCAAGAAAAAAAGGTCATTTAACCACAATCACATTTTCCATAAGAGAGTCGGAAATCTATACAATATATACATCTATGTTTCAATGTGAAAATAATATTCTTTTAAATTTCAAGGCGTGTTATACCCCTGCAGACCTGCATAAACGGAGGTTCATATTATTATAACTAAGCTGGTAAGGAGTTTTAAAAAACAGAGCTTCATACATTAGTATTCTTTCATTTTATTTTTTAACCAAATTAATGCAAAAGTGCTTCAAAGTACTCGGAAGGGCTGAAGATGAAAGGGTGCGAAACGCCAGCACACTCGGGTCTCGTGGCGAAAAGTGTGCCCGATTTCCTTATAAATGCTTAATTCCACTGTCTGTTAATGCATGCAGCTTGAAGCATCGGGGAGGGATACTCACAACTAAATCCCATTTACACAAAGTTCCAAACACTTACCACTGCGTCTTAACCTTCATATGGGAACCAGTAACAGCAGCTGCCGCTGCTGCACCTCTACGGAAACACCGTACATAACAGTTCTACAAAAACCAGCCCAGCCCAGAGCGCTGGTTCCCCCACAGCGGAGACCAGCCCCTGAGCCGAGAGCAAGACAGAGGGGGGGCCTTAAGGTGCCTTCGACAGGTTTCCCTCAGAGCAAACGCTACTGCTTCTCCAGCTCAGACACGTACAGGAGGTGGTCCTCGGGCGACTTCCCGTGCGTTTTGCTAAGGTGGAGTTTCACGGCGTGCTTGCTGGCAAAGGTCCGATTGCAGAGCTTGCACTGATACGAGGTCCCCAGGTCCTCCTCCGGGGAGGACGTCACCAGTTTTTCTGATGGCGACTTGGTTTGTGCTATCTGATTGCTAATCTGTTCCGTGGAGAGTTTGGACAAGTCCCGGAGCCGGAAGCCCAGGTGCGACTCCAGGTGGCTGATGTACGTGGAGGGAGTCCTGATTTGGGAGGCGCAGTCGTTACAAAAGAACACGGGGTGGCCGGTGTCCAAGTTTTTGAGGAACTTTGTTCCACCTGTCCTTCGGAGCTGGTACTTCACGTTGGCCAGCCAGTGGCTGATGGTGGTCATGGAGAGCCCGGTGAACCGGGAGATGTGCATCCGCTCCTGCGGGCTCAGGTCGGACATGATGTACTTGCCTTCCGACGTCTGCCGCAGGCTGGCGGCGAACTGGGCCTGGAGGATGAGCAGGTGCTGCGGGTTCCAGTTGGACTGGCGGCCCTTCCTCTTCTGCGCCGGGGTGGCCTCCTCTGCCTCCTCCAGGGTGGTCCCGTCGGTGTCAGACTTCTCGGAGAGGCTGGATGGGGTGGAGGACTTGGACGTGTGGCTCTCGGTCAGGTTCTTGAGCATGTCGGAGATGTCGGACAGGGCGTTCTCCCGCAGTGGCGAGCTGGACATGAAAGACACGACCGCAGACGTCTTGGCCGCCGCGGTCGCCGTGGAGGAGGCGGTGGCAGGGGCTGTGGACGTGGGGGACAGGAGCACGGACCCCAGCGGGCAGCCCTTGTCACCCTTGCCCTTGGTCAAGTCAATGGGCTGGTCGTTGCTCACGTGGTAGAAGTAGCGGTCCAGGGGGTCGGCCTTCTTGGCCTGCAGGGGCGGCGGCGTGGCCACGGCCGCCTTCTCGGCCAGGCTGTTGCTCATCTTAAAGAGCATACTCATGGGGTCCAGGGCGGGCAGCGAGGGCTTGGCGGCCTTGCCCAGGTGAATGTTCATCACGGACTGCAGGGCGCTCAGCGGGTTCACAAAGGGCTGCTCGGGCGGGTGGTCCGTGATGATGGCGGTGCTGGCGCTCAGGCCGCCGGCCAGGGGCTGCCCCAGCGCCTTGCCATTCTCCACGGGCTCTGCCGCCGCCGCCGCGGGGCTGCCCTCCTTGGCCCCGTCCCGCGGCGGGCTGGGGCTGCCCTCCTGGCTCTTGAAGCCGCCCTCGCTGGCCGCCTCCACCTTGATGGGCTCGCTGAACTCGCTGCTGCACGGCGAAGGCGTGGCCCGCTTGGGCGGCGACAGCTTCCCCTCGGGCTCCTTCATCTTCTCCTCCACCTTGGCGACCTTCTCGCTGACCTTCTTCACCAGCTCCTCCATGGCATGGAAGTTGGTCTTGGGCATGGGGGAGGTCTGGCTGCTGGGCGGGGAGACCAGGGTCTGGCTCTTGGTGGGGGACACGAGCTCGCTGTTGCCGAACATGGGCTTCAGGGGCGCGCTCTTGCCCGCCGAGCCCAGGGACAGCTTCATCATGTTGGGGAGCTGGTAGGCGGCGTGGATGCTGGGGTAGCCGCCCCAGCTCGGGGTGCCGTTCTGAGCCTTGTTGATGGCGGACGTCACGGTGTTCTCCAGGGACTTCAGGATGTCCAGCCCCCCCTTGGGACTCTCTTCCAAGTCATTCTCGGTCAAGTAGTGGTACTTGGAAGAGATGTCATACTTCTCCTCGTCCTCGCTTGGCTTCTCCTTCTCCTTGGGCTTCTCCTCGGCGACCGCCTTCTCCTTGTCCACCTCCTTCTTCACCTCCACCACGGTCAGCTTCGGGGAGACACTGGCAGGGGTACTGGAGGGGGACGTGAACGTGGTGGCCGCCAGGGGCACCGACTGCACCTTCTCGTCCAGGAGCGTGGCGACGGAGGGCGTGGCGGTTGTCTCCATGATGGGCTTGCCCTTCTTCATGGCCGAGTTGGTGACCTTGATGAAGTGGCCCGTGACCATCATGTGGGCCGTGAGCTCCTGCAGCGTGTCGTGCGAGCTCCCGCATTCCATGCACTTGAGGATCTGCGACTTGCGCGCCTCAAAGTGCCACGCGTAGCTGGCTCCGTTCTGGTGGCCGTAGCGGTTATTTGGCGTGATATAGGGGTTGGAGTTTTTCTGCAGCGCGTCGTTGGTGTCCGCCAGGGTGGCTTTGGGGGTCCCGCCCGTGGAGTCCGGGGAGCTGGGGACCTCGAGTTCCAGCGGAGCCTTCTTGCGGGCGGTGGCGGCGGCAGCAGCGGGGATGATTTTGGCGGCGACGGGCGTGACGGGTTCCTTCAGAGGCACTTTTTGGTAGTGTTTCGTTTTGATCATGTGCACGCTCAGGTCCTGCAGGGACTCGAAGGAGTGGCCACAGTACATGCACTTCAACACCTTCTGGGCGTCTTCCTTGCCTTCCATCTCCAGCAAGGAGCGCTTGCGAGGCTTGGACCAGCGCTTGGGGTTGTTGTTGTCGGTCTCGTGGTTGTCGTCGCGGTAGTGGCCCGTCTCGTTCATGTGCACCGTGAGCTCCACCAGCGTGTCGTAGGCGGCGCTACAGTCCTTGCAGCGGAACTTGCTGGCCCCGGTGAAGATGGAGCCGTAGAGCTTGCTGCTCTGCCGGTACAGCTGCACGGTGCTAAAGAGGCTGGGCTCGGGCAGCATGCGGCTCTGGGACACCTGCTGCAGGGTCTTGGCCATGGCACTCTGGTGCCAGTCGAAGCTGCCGCTGCCGCAGCTGCTGCTACTGCTGCTGCTGCTGCTGCTGCTACCATTGTTCTTCTCCGAGGAGGGCTGGTGCAGGCTGAGGTTGAGGTTGGACCAGTAGGAGTTGGAGAGGAAGTTGTTGTACACGGCCTTCATCTGCTCCAGGCTGTCGGACACAGTCGTGTCCTCCAGGGGCGCCGGGACCTCCTTGGTCTCCTCTTCGTTCTTGACCGAGCCGCTCTCAAAGTCGGCCATTCGGTCGCTGGTCTCGCTGATGTGCGACTCGCTGTCCAGGTCGTGGCTGGAGAACTCGGCGGCCGGGGAGTCCTGGTAGCTGGGGCAGGTCTTGCTGAGCTCCTTTTCCGGGCACGGGTATTTGGCCGCCGGCTCGCCATCTGCTGGGTGCTCGTCCGCTTCTAGGTCTTCGTCCACCAGGGCAGCTGCCTTGAGTTCATCTGAAACATAGGCTGCCGTGATTAACAGGTGGGAGAGCCGGGCCGGCCGGGCAGCACGGAGAGAAGAGAAGGGGGCAGGAGGAGAGAAAGGAGAGAAAGCATTAGCAAGGCGGGGGCTCTCGCCTCGCGCATGCGTGCTCGGCTCTCGGGAGCACACCGCGAACTGGGTGGGCACAGTTATTCGTAAAACTAAATAGTTAAAATGTGGTGTTTCTTCGGAGCAAAAAGAAAAAAAAAATCTGCTCTTCAAACATAATTTGCCACCTTATTCTTCTCAAGGGGCAACAGCTTGAAATTAAAACTAAATTTGAAATTAATGAAGCACATTCTGGAGGTGGCATTCATTTCTAAAGTAATAAATTACTTGTATCAACCTCCGAGACAGCAGTTCCTGTCTGTCAATTAATATGTCTTATGCTTCTCCTACCCCTAATGCATTTCTTAACAGACAGATTCACAATTTAAATTAAGCAAGCATTTTTTACTCATTCCATTTTTGAGGCTCAATCTTTAATAAATACAAAGCACAAAAACATCAATAAAATGTGTACCAAGGAAAAACAAAGTACATCAGTCGCAGTCAATGGAAACACCAGGTTTTGTGGCTTTTGCTTTCTTACTCTTCCTTTCTTCTGGAAAAGCAAGTCTGATCAAAAAGCTTAGCTAAGTTTCTCACCAGGAGCTGAGTGCTGGTTGGTTCCGGCTGGGAGGGAAGTCCCTGCCCCCTGGCCCATGCCCCACACGTGCGCTCCACGTACAGACTTTTGTCAGAACAAGTTCAGCAAAATTGGTATGCGATGCTCATGCCTGCTGTATAAATATATACAAGACCTTCCGGTGGACCTTACAAATGTCAAAGTGTTTGCTCTTTAGGCCACTTTGTCAATATTTACTCAGTAGCAGCTTCATGGGCATCCAACAGGGATCCCGTCTTTCTGGAGGCCAGGGAACTGGGGACACAAAGCCGGTTTGCATTCCCCGGGCAGGTGGCGGGCGGGGCAGGCCGGGCAGCCTCAGGTTCTAGAACAGGCTTGGTGAGAGACTCGGAACACCATGGACGTGCATGTGGACAGAACAGAGTGATCCCCCCCCCCACACACACACACACTCCTTTATGTTTAGGGACTAGGGTTACTCCTCACTGGAGCTCGGCACGGGAGTGGCCAGCCCATGGGGAGCGGACAACCTCAAGCCCCCCGGGAAGAAGAAGGCAGGGGCTTTCTCTGGCAGCTCCTAATCCCCGCTTGCTTCAAAGGGCCCAGGGCAGGTGTATCAGGTGCCAAAGAGCTCGCTCAAGGCTGATTTTTTTTCCCCTGATAAAGCTCTCAGAAAAGGAAAGGGAGCTTTGAGAATTTCACTCCACTAACTTTAAAGAGTGGCACCGTGTTGAGTTACATCAGGATAAAACAAATAAAAGCAGGGAAATGATTTCCTTGAAGCCAAACATATTGCCCCCCCTCCCCCCAGCCACTTCTTCTAGGTCAAGGGTGATCCCTTCCTTTTTTTTTTTTTTTTTTTTAAACCCCTGTTATTTGTAGAGAGAGATGGAGAAATCTTTTATACACTGGTTCACTCTCCAAATGGCTGCAATAGCTAGGGCTGGGTCAGGCTGCAGCCAAGAGCCAGGAACTCAGTCTGGGTCTCCCGTGTGGATGGCAGGGGCCCAGGTACTTGAACCATCATCCGCCGCTTTCCCAGGCACGTTAGCAGGGAGCTGTGTTGCAGGTGGAGCAGCGGGGGGCTGTAACAGGTGCTCATGTAGGATGCTGGCGTTGCAGTCGGAGGTTTAACCACAACACTGGCCCCTGTCACTTCCTTCCCAAGCAGCGCGACTTCTGAGCTGAGGCGCGAGCTGCGATGGGAGCAGGGCCCCGGGCACACACACACATCAGCTCTAGGGAGAGGGGCACTTTTGCGCCTATAAAAACCACAATACATCTGAACCACGGAATGTCCTTCCGGGATGATCAGAGCCAAGGGCCTCGCTCTGGTCAGCCGAGGTGTGAAGTGCCACGATGAACCTGCAGTTTGGGGTCACGCACTGAGCGATGACAGATGCAAGTGGCAAACGCTCTGTGCTCAAGGCCAGTGGCAGCCAAGGCGGGCTCCGCTGCTGGCCACAGTATGAAGGCAAAAGCGCATGCTGGATGAGGGACAGGAGACACAAGCAGCAGTGAAGGAAGACTTGGCGCCATGTCCCACTGCCTTCCTCGGCAGGCGGCACATTCCAGATACCTGCAGGGGAGGCAGTGTGCCTGCTCAGACCTGTCCTGGGTTCCGCACTGGGAGTCCTGCACCCGCCCTGTGCAACCTGGAGGCCAGGAGGCCATCCTGGCTGGGGGACACGCAGCACGACCGGGCGTGCCTGCCACACTCTTGTAGCCCTGGGCTGGCTCCAGTGACACAGCCCACAGTCTGTGGAAACACACCGGGGCCCAGTGTTCCCATGGAAGGGCGCCACTGCCAATAACGAGTCTGGGACAGGAGGAGGAGGGCTCACGGGCTGTGTCCCTGCCCCTGTGTAGACAGGGGTAGATGTCTAAGCCCCATGGCCCCTACAGATGCCCAGCACACAGCCACTAGCACAGCGCTCTCCGGGGATTCAGTCTAGGAGGGAGACAGCCCCATGACACAGCACACACCAGGGGCCAACCGCGGCATGCAGGCACCCAGCTGAGAGGGAAAAGCTGGCAGGTTTGCCAACCCACCTGTCACTCAGGAGCGGTGTGGCTCCACAAGGCCAAGGCCCCTCCCACGCATCACAGCCCCACCCCTCACCACGAAAGAAGTGCGGCAGGCTGTCCAGGGCACCCCACGGACTGGACCGGCTCCCGTGGTGGGCCGGCCCCCAACACACTCCAGTATGCTTTCTTTTTTTTTTTTAATTTTTTTTTGACAGGCAGAGTGGACAGTGAGAGAGAGAGACAGAGAGAAAGGTCTTCCTTTGCCGTTGGTTCACCCTCCAATGGCCACCGCAGCTGGCATGCTGCGGCCGGCGCACCCTGCTGATCCAAAGGCAGGAGCCAGGTGCTTCTCCTGGTCTCCCATGGGGTGCAGGGCCCAAGCACTTGGGCCATCGTCCACTGCACTCCCTGGCCACAGCAGAGAGCTGGCCTGGAAGAGGGGCAACCGGGACAGAATCCGGCGCCCTGACCGGGACTAGAACCCAGTGTGCTGGCGCTGCAAGGCGGAGGATTAGCCTATTGAGCCATGGCGCCTGCCATCCAGTATGCTTTCTAACCTGCACGGTGACAGTAGAAGGCCAGCGGTCTGATGACTGAGGGGACAAGGAAATCGAAAGCAAAACAAGGTGGGAAATCGAACTCGGAGGGCCAAGGCCAGGCCTGGGTACTGAGAAGACCGGGTCTCACCCATGTCCCGCCCTCGGCCTGGTCCTAGTTCCCAGGAGCTGCAGAAGGCACTGGCGCCTGCAGTGACGGCCCCTCGCTAGCTGTGGGCCATTCTCCATTCAGACCCAGTGGTGAGAAACACGTCCTCAGGCTGCGCCCCGCCCTACCTCCCAGCCATGCCTCCCAGCACGTAAAAGTGCAGGGCAAGGCACCACCTCCTCCGAGAGCGTCAGGTTTGCTCTGACACAGCTGCATGCAAAGGGAAAAGGCTCAGAGAGGCAGCGGGGGTGGGGGTGCACCCTCCTCCCTCCGGGCCTCGGTTTCCCTCCCAGCCCTGGGGTGGTGACTGCTCTGGATTCCCCATCATCTCGTGGCTGTCCAGAGGAAAGGCAAAGCACTGACGCTTACAGTTGCTCACTCTGCTTCCGCCCGTGCAAGCTCTGGCTCCTCCTTAGAACCGGGCGATCAAGACCTTTCCTGGGGCCAGGTGCGTCCCATTCTGCCTGCAACGCCAGCATCCCATACGGGTGCCAGTTCGGGTCCCGGCTGCTCCACTTCCTATCCGGCTCTCTGCTAGCAGCCTGGGAGAAGTGGAGGATGGCCCAAGGCGAGACCTGGAAGAAGCTCTGGGTCCTGGCTCCTGACTGGCCCAGCCCTGGCTGTTGCAGCCATCTGGGGAGTTCCTCAAGTGGATGAAAGATCTCTTTCTCTCTGGCTCTCCCTTTCTGACTCTGTGTAACTCTGACTTTCAAATAAATAAATGAATCTTTAAAAAATTAAAAAAGGCCGGCGCCGCGGCTCACTAGGCTAATCCTCCACCTTGCGGTGCCGGCACACCGGGTTCTAGTCCCGGTCAGGGCGCCGGATTCTGTCCCGGTTGCTCCTCTTCCAGGCCAGCTCTCTGCTGTGGCCAGGGAGTGCAGTGGAGGATGGCCCAAGTGCTTGGGCCCTGCACCCCATGGGAGACCAGGATAAGTACCTGGCTCCTGCCATCGGATCAGCGCGGTGCGCCGGCCGCAGTGCGCCGGCCATTGGAGGGTGAACCAATGGCAAAGGAAGACCTTTCTCTCTATCTCTCTCTCTCACTGTCCACTCTGCCTGTCAAAAATAAATAAATAAATTAAAAAAAAAAAAATGCTTTCCCTGGTCCTGCCTCTCCAGGATTCAGCCTAACCTGCAAGCTCCCCTCCCGGCTTGGGGGAAAACTTCCAGACATGGAGATGGTTAATGCCGTGGATCAGGCACAGAGGGAGGGGAGACTGGGGGCTTCTGGTCATTGTGTGGACAGCAAGAGGTCAGCTCGGGGCTGGAGGGCATGGGGAGAACCCTTCCCCCACCCACGCTGGTCATCAGAGGGACAGTGGCAGGCAGGGCCCACTGTGTGGACTGGACAATGAACCCTGCTTGGCCTTGGGAAGTTGTGTGACTGCTTGGATAGTTCCCGGCATCTGTTCTTGCTATTAAACTTCCCCATATCCATGCCCAGATCCTCCGAAGGCAAGGGCCTTGCACACAGTAGGTCAGCCAGAGGCATTCAGAAATTCAGTGGAGGTCACTTCCTGTAGTATGGTGTGGGCAATGGTCCCCTCCCGGGCCACCCTGGCCCAGGAAGCCACCGGTATCTCCCACTCCCTCCACAACCCATGCCCAACATCTAGCCCCAGACCCCTCCGCCCAGGCTCTAGGCAGTGGCTTCTGGGGTGGTTTGAAAACACCTGCGTGATCAGGCCGCCTCCCCACCCCCAGGAACCAACTCAGTGACTTCCCAAGTAGGCCCAGAACACCAGGCAAACACCTCACACAGCTCTTGCTCCCCTCCAGGGCTCTCAGCTCCCAACAGTGCCCAGGTCTGCCCAGCTGCCTCCACTGCTGGAAACCCAGAGACACGGTCACGGAAGGGACAGAAAGGACCTGCCGTCCCCAGGCCACAGGAGGAAGGTCACTCCTGGCCGTGGGCTTCCCAGATGCTAGCGCTTGTCTCCTTAGCAGATGGAGCACGTCACCTGCATAGAGCCCAAGGTTCCAGCAATATCTGTGTGAGCAGAACAGCTCCCAGGCAGCATCCCGGAGCCTCCACTGTCTGGCCTGCAGAGGTCACTCGGCAGGTACCCGCAACAAGGGATGAACAAACCAAGAAACTTCATAGATGCCATCTTCAAATCTCTTAAAAGAGTTGTCAAGGGCACCGGTGCTGTGGCCTAGTAGGTTAAGGCTCCGCCTGCAGCCTTATATGGCCTATATGGGCGCCGGTTCGAGTCCCAGCTGCTCCACTTTCGATCCAGCTTTCTGCTATGGCCTGGGAAAGCAGTGAAGGATGACCCAAGTCCTTGGGCCCCTGAACCCAGTTGGGAGACCTGGAAGCAGCTCCTGGATCCTGGCTTCGGATCAGCACAGCTCTGGTTGTTTTGGCCACTCGAGGAATGAACTAGCAGATAGAAGATCTCTTTCTCTCTCTTTGTCTGTAACTCTACCTCTCAAGTAAATAAAATCTTTAAAAATAAAACGAAATAAATAAATAAGCCATTAAAACATTACAAATGGATCCAGATCCCAGCCAGCCCCAGAGCCAAGAGAGGTGCTGGGATGAGCCCTTCCTGGGTCCATTCACTCGGAGTGCCCTGGCATTTTCCGTGGGGCCACTTCACCAGGAAGGGTCTCTAGGATGCATGGGGTGGGATGCGGAACCTAGACCACACCAGAGGGGTAACGGCAGCCTGACGGGTGCCCTCCTCCCAGGGAAACCGCCCCGGCTGTGCCTCTCCCCATAGTCAAGAATGCAGGAATATCACTGTTCTCTATGACAAGTACAATGGCAACCTGGGCGGCCACTACCTGTGAAGGAGGCTACGGAACACACAGGAGCAAGCAGAGACCAGCAGGTGCGGGCCAGGCGGTGGGGCCCTGCAGGCCATCTTCCCCAAGTGGCTGGGTTAGAAAAGCCCTTCTCCAAGGTGGGAGGAGCTGTGGCACCTGCTTCCCTACCTTCCCCGCCCCGCAAACCAGAAACAGCAAGCACCTAGAGCAGCAAGGCAGCAGATCTCTTGAGAGCTGAGGGTCAAGGACACCTTGCCCGACAAGTGCATCAGCTGAGAAACTTGGCTGAGCACAGCCAAATGGGGCTCGTAGCAGGAGACGCGAGCTCACAAGAAAGCAAACCCGCGAACTTACACAAGCCTCCTGAAGACGCCACAGCCCAACACATGGGAGGAACAAAAGACCCTGCCCAGCTGGTACAAGTGTGCCAACCACTCCCTCAGTCGTTGCCTCTTAATGGTTGGGGGAGGTGGCTAGGTGAGCTGCTCTGCAGGCAAGGAAACTGGAGTCGGACAAGTTACACACAACACCTGTGCTTGGCAGCCAGCTCTGTCCCAGGCCCTCTTCTGGGGCCTGCTGGGAGGAATCTGTGCAGGTGGAAGGGGGACCTGACTCCAAAGGCCCTTGTATTTTATTATTTTTTTAAAATAGATCTTCCATCTGCTGCTTCATTCCTTCAAATAGCCACAGTCGGACAGGGCTGAACCAGACCAATGCCAAGAGCCAGGAGCTGGTCTTCTGGGTTTCCCACCTGGATGTAGGAGCCCAAGCACTTGGGTTATCTTCCGCTGTTTTCCCCAGCATACCAACAGGGAGCTGGACTGGAAGAAGAGCAGCCAGGACTTGAACTAGCCCATGTGGGATGCCAGCGCCACAGGCACACAGCGTCCTGTCTGCGGACTCCCCGGTGGGACCCCACACCTGTCCCTGGGAGGCTCCTGTACTGGGACTTCCTTCTGTAGACGATGGATGTGTCCAGGAGTGAAGTGCCGGCCCACTGTGGCCATCAGAAGATTGGGAAGCAGGGGCTCTTTCATTAATATTTATTATGATCATTAACTAAACTCAACCACTAGGTACAAAGAAATTAATACGTTTCCTATAAACATAAAACAGCAAGCTGGGGCATAACGGAATTCATTCCTGGGCAAGAGGGAATTTCTTGATCACACTGCTACCAAAGGCAGACAAAGCAGCCATGTGGAGCTGTGAGGGACACGGGGGTATGGGGGGACGTGGGAAGGTGAGGCTGAACCATGCTCCCCAGAGCAGTTTCAAGGCAGACTGTCCTGGGCCCTTGGGCGTGGTCTGGGCTGAAACGCAGGTGCTGAAATTATAAGCTCTAGGGGATGCTTGGCTACTGGCACTCACCCCTTTTCTCCACGTCTGCCCAGGATGGACAGCCCAGGAGGGGCTCCCATCTGTGACTGTCACCATCCCCATGGTGGCCCCCGTGCTGCGAGGGAGGGAGAGGCTGGAAGGAGGGGAGGAGAGGAAGCAAAGGTGCCACGGAAGAAAGTGGGGGGGGGGCTTGAAAAGGGTGAGGAACAGCCGGGAGAAGGGAGCAGGGAGGAAGAAAGATGGGGAGCAGTGGGAAGAAGGCCTCAGGCCCATGGTTGGAGAGTGGTGGGGAGTGGACTGGAAACCAGGAGTGTCAACGATGGAGGAGAGGAGACGAGGAAGAAAGAACCTTTGGGTGGAGATTGGAGCGCTGGTGCCGAGGCAGCCATGAGGGGCTGCCAGGGCGGTGGGAGAACAGAGGCCCCAGTGCAGATGCTCCGGGTAGCTCCAAGGTGGGGGGACTCCAGGTCTTTCCCCTGCCTCCCCTGAGGACTCTGATTTTCAAATGATGCACGGTGAACGTTGTTAAAAGAACAAGTTAACCAGCGGAGGGGTGATCAAGAAGAAAGTGGACTGCTCAGCCATGGCGGAGTAGAGACAGAGGCTGCGCCTGCTTTGAGGCAACTACAGCCATCCTAGGCCCAGGAGAAGAGGCCCCGGAGCCCAGGCTGGCCCTGGCCAGCCTCCCAGGACCCACACTCACGCTGGACCTGTCCAGAAGACACGCCTGCAAGCGGAGAGGGCTGCTGGCTCTGCAGCCAGGCTCACGTGCCCAGGCTGTGTGCAGACCTTCCTCCTGCCCTCTTCACGGTGGGGGCTATCCTGTGTCCCCACCCCCATTGCTGCAGAAGGTGCCTGGACAAAGACACTGCCAAAGTGCTCAGGAGGTGCCCGGACCACTTCCGAACACCTCCCTGCACCCTCACACCCAGTCCCACAGCAACGCTGAGCTCCAGGGCACAGGGGGAGGGGCAGGCCAGAGAGCAGCCCAGGAGGGAGGCCGCCACCCCCTCCTCCCCGCCCCACCCCCAGGACCTGCTTCTGTGCTGCAGGTTTTCTGGGGAGGGGGTGAGGTGCCACAGACAGCAGCACCTCCTGGCTCTGAGCTCCCACAGTGTGGCAGATGTGGCCGTGGCCCTGACTCCTGCTCTAAGTTCTTCCCCCAGCGATGGGAGGGAGGGGGCGGGGCCCCCATCAGCCCCACCCACCTCGCAGGCACCCATCCTCAGCCAGGACTCATCATGAGCTAATGTGAAAGGCCTTTTCCGGGTCACAGGGACTCTGCATCCAGAGGTGGGGTCACGTGACTGCCTCTGGGCTCAGCCTCCCTCTGGTGAAGGTCTCTGAGTCTCCCAGACTCTCCACAAGGAAGGAGGCCTGCCGGGGTGACAGTGCCCCCAGGGGCTCCTCCCTGTGGATGTGGGCTCTGGAAAAGGCAGAAAGTCAGAGAGGAGGAGGAGGAGGTGGGAGAGGAGGAGGAGGGAATCCAAGGGCCGGGAAAGGAAGCAGAAGGGACCTTCAGGTCACCCAAGCAAGGTAACAGCCTCGAGCCAGCACGGGCTGCCCAGAAGCAGTCGGGAACAGCGCCCGGCCCCACGCCGCTGCTCCACCACTCCACTGCTTGCACCTGACCCAGGGTTCTCCAGTGCCCACCACTGAGAGGCGGGGGAGGGCCGAGGGCCAGCAGGAGACGACACCTCGAACACTCGCCCCCCACTGGCTGCCAGGGTCCCTCCCCCACCCCCCGGCAGTGAGTCGCGGCAGGTTCCTCCCCAAGTCACTGTCCTCTGTCTCAGGAAAAGGACTCAGAGTTCCACCTAAGCCCCCAGAAAGTTCTACCTGCGTCTCCCCTGGTTCTGGGAAATCTGGACAGACTGATGCATTCCCTTTGCGGAGGTACAGGGAGGCCTGCACCCTGAGGGCTGCGCCGGCACAGGGCACTCTGCCGTGTGACCGCTGCACGTCTTGCATGACAGGCAGGGCTCCAGTATAAGGGCGGCCAGAGCTGCAGCGTCTGCCTCACCTGGCAGGGGTCTAGAGCTATCTGCAGATGCTGTCCTCAGGTGCCTCAGAGGCAGCCACTGCTCGCCTCCCCCCAACACCCCGACCCCAGACTCTGCCCTGGAAGGTGTAGGAGGCAGCACCAGACAGGGCGCTCAGACCTGGGCCCCATAGCCACACATTCGCCCTCCAGGCAGCCCCAGCGCCCCGCTGCTGAGTGGCCCCTGGCAAAGGGGAGATCGAGACAGAGGTTTGAGCTCCTGGCTCCTGATGTGGAGAGGGCCAGGCGCAGCAGCGCTGGAGTGGGGGCTTCCTCCTAGTGCCAGGAGAATTGAGAGAGGCCTTGGAAGGGATGGAGGGGGCGGCGTCTCAGCTAAACACACCCTGGGTGAGACCAAGGCATTGGATTACAAGTTGGGCCTCAGGCAGAGAAAATGGGTACAGGACAAGAATGGTTCATGACTGGCCGGCACCACGGCTCACTAGGCTAATCCTCCGCCTTGTGGCGCTGGCACACCGGGTTCTAGTTCCGGTCGGGGCGTCAGATTCTGTCCCGGTTGCCCCTCTTCCAGGCCAGCTCTCTGCTGTGGCCAGGGAGTGCAGTGGAGGATGGCCCAAGTGCTTGGGCCCTGCACCCCATGGGAGACCAGGAGAAGCACCTGGCTCCTGCCTTCGGATCAGCGCGGTGTGCCAGCTGCGGTGGCCATTGGAGGGTGAACCAATGGCAAAGGAAGACCTTTCTCTCTGTCTCTCACTGTCCACTCTGCCTGTCAAAAAAAAAAAAAAAAAAAAGAAAGAAAGAAAAAAAGAAAAAAAAAGAAAGGTTCATGACCAATGCCCAGGAGACGGAAGTTCAGCAGAGAACACAGATCTTCCCCCTACCATCCACCTGGACCCCTGCAGCCAGCGAGAAGCCATCTAGGATGACTCAGGTCAACAGCCCCTGGCGACACAGGAGAACAGCATCCCTGGGTGGCACCGGGGTCATCCTGGCATCCTTGCTGGGGACAGGACTCTGCAGGCATCAAGAGGGTATCCAAGGCCCACAGAGGCTAGAGGGACATGGTGTGGCCCTGGGCGAGGGGATGTGACTGAAGTTCTCACGGCCAGACGCTCTCCCAGGGATGACAACCTGCCCTGCACTCATGGTGTCTCCCACTAGCAAGGTCTAGAATAGTAATTCTGTACACGCTAATTTGATGTCATGTGCAAGGTGAATGCTTGTTCAGTTGGGTTATCACTTAAGAAAGCCAAGATGCTTCGGTGCCAGGGAAAGCATGGCACAAGCAGTGTGGCGTGGGAGGTGGCATCACAGCCGCAGCGGCCAGGGCTTGGCCAGGCCCCAAGAGGTGGTGGCTGCTCCTCTGGGGAACTCGGGACACAGCCTGGCCTGTTCTGAAGGCTGCAACCAGCACAAGTCCTGCTCCCCACCCCTCCCCGAGGGGTGGGGGTAGACAGGAGGCCAGGAGCCTCTCTCCTGAAGCCAGGCTGGTGGCTTCCACCATCAGGCAGAGAAAGACACTGCCCGAGGCTTCTCCCTTGGCGATTTCACTGCAATGGACAGACCCCATTCTGCCATCTCAGCAGCCTCCAACCAGGACAATCTTCCCTCCCGCCCTTTCTGTCACTCCCTGCCTGGCAGGGATGGCTCAGATAGAGAGGAGGCCAGGGAGACAGGAGCCCGTCCAGAACCACAGAGGGGAGGCAGCTTCCACGTCTCCCAGACGCCGCACGCCCAGCTACTTCTGGAGAGTCTGCACTGCTATCTTTGGGCACCGGTCCCAGTGCAGTGACAAACAAATGTTATCAGGGACACATTGCACACGACAAAGCAACTGTGTCCGACAATCTTTCCACAGAGTCCAGAAACGCTCAGTTCCGGGACCATCCGAGTCACCTTCGAGCTTCGAGCACACGTGCATCACTGGCCCCAAATCAACAGTGGACATCCACAGCGGCTGTGCCCACACGGTGTGTCCGCAGGAGTGCTTCCTTGTGGAAGTGACCTTAACCCGGGATGCAGCTGACGGGACAGCCTGGCGGGGGTGAGGGGTGGCAGGGGAGCATCCCATGTGCATAGCCAGGGCTGGTCTGTCTGGCGCAGGAAGCCTCTGGAGACTGGAGCAGGAAGCGTCCTGGCTGGGGTGCCACATTCCCACGCCTTTCTGAGCTCAGTGTATTTCTAAGATCCCTGCCATGTGGAGTGAAGAATCTAGGATCTGAGCCTCTACTCTGAATCCGCTTTTTCCCCCTTTCTATAAGGCAAGTCTTCATCTGCCAGCAGGTCTAAATCATTAAAAGGATAACTCATCCAAGGAAGGAATGCCCTCACCTGGGTGGAAGGGAAGTTGGGTGAACTACTGGGGGCAGGAAATGGACTTGGACTTCTCCAATTGCACCCAAGAGCAGCAGTCGATTTTGCACATGGCCGACAACAGCTGTGCCTTCCGCATCCTCTCTGCAGTGGGGGGCTGCTGGAGGCACATTAGCGGTTCTCACGGCGTAGCTCAGAGAACCAAGAGCAACTGCTGCTGCCTGCACACCTCCTGCCCTCCAAACCCAGGGAAAACACAGCCGAGACCTGGGCAATGGGGTGGGGACGCTGGGGGGCAGTCCTTTGAGTGGGCCTCTCTGTGAGAGCATTTCAAACAGTTCACAGGAAATGGAATTTAAAGATAAGATTTTGCTACTGCAAAAACAAATTTGAAATCATTGGTGTCTTCAAAAAGTTCATGGAAAATGCATACTATGAATAAATATACTAGATTTCAAAAATTTTTTGAAATAAAGTTATCTTTTAATGCCATTTTCTACAGACTTTTTTTAAAAAAAGATTTATTTATTTGAAAGTCAAAGTTACACAGAGAGAGAAGGAGAGGCAGAGAGAGAGGAGAGAGAGAGAGAGAGAGGTCTTCAATCCGCTGGTTCACTCCCCAGTTGGCTGCAATGGCCAGAGCTGTGCCGGTCCAAAGCCAGAATTCAGCATCTTCTTCCTGGTCTCCCATGTGGGTGCAGGGGCCCAAGCACTTGGGCCATCTTCCACTGATTTCCCAGGCCATAGCAGGGAGCTGGATCAGAAGTGGAGTAGCCGGGACCCGAACTGGCGCCCATATGGGATGCCACCACTGCAGGTGTCAGCTTTACCCAGTACACCACGGCGCCGGCCCCTCTTACAGACTTTTTTATCCTTGTACATATATAGCTCAAATTCTTGTTGAGACCTACTGGCTTTCTCTATGGTACCAGAGGAACTGTGTCCAGGGAAAAGGTAAGAGTGGCTTATATGAAACAGGAATGGAGATTCACATGGAAAAGGCGACAAGTGATTCACCCCATCGACCCATCCATCATCCAGCCACATATCCATCTATCCACCATCATCCATCCATCTATGCCCCATCCATCCATGCCCCATCCATCCATCCATCTACACATCCATCCATCATCCATCCACACATCCACACATCATCCATCGATCATCTATATATCCATAACCCATCATCCATCCATCATCCAACCACCCATCCATTCACCCATCCATCCGACTACCCATCCATCATCCATCCATCATCCACCCACCCATGCATCCACCTATCATCCATCATCCATCACCCATCCACCCATCCATCCACAAATCCATCCATACAACATGTATGAGGCACTGGTTACATACTCCAGAACACTTCAGGGTTAGGAATAAGATGTTACCAGATAAATAGCTCGGAATCAGAGGCTTTACTTTCACCTGGCCAAGATGGCCATGGTTTTATAGAGCAAAGGGTGTTGGAGGACCACACACCTGCAGCCATGTTCTACTCAACATCCAAAGCCCAGCATTGCAAAGCCCCATTCTGCCTTCCACATTTTATCCTCCACTGCCCCCCACTCCACACGTTATTCTCCAATAACCTCATACAACGCTCCATCTTCTCACGCCCTCCTACCTGCCCTCCACCTGCTCTCTCCACCTCCCCCAGGAAGTCCTGTCTCACGGGTCTCACTGAAATTGACCTCTTCAACCTCGGCAATAAGAAAATGCACAGAAAAGCCCACTCATTCCACACTCTAAAGTCTAGGGAAGGATGAGGAATGTGGTCTGGACTTATCCCTTCTATTTCTCCTCTGGAATTTTCCTCCTGTAAGTTCTGAAGGGATGAGCACTTGCATAAATCACTTCTTCACACATCATACTGGGCACTGTATGCATGCCTCACATGGCCTGGGCTACCAACCACCCCCAGCACCTCCTGGTCAAAGGCACACAGTTTGGTTGGTGGTGCTTAACCCAAGGGCCACCGCAGAGCAAGGGTCACTTCAAGTGCAAGTTCCCATCAGCTTCCTCAACAGCTCTCAAATGCTGCGCACGGGAGCCCCGTGTGCCCTGAGCCCCGTGCACTCTCCACAGGGCTTGCCACCCACTCACACGGCAGAGACTCCAGCGCACAGCCACTGGCTCAGGGTGTTTCGGGAATCATGACAGGCTCCTCCTCTCACCACCAGAAGGAAAACCTGGAGGGACAAGGCTCCAGGGACCACGAGGCTTCAGCTGTCTTCTCTGCACCGGGCACAGGCATGGCAGCCACCACGCCCAGCAGCCTTCCTAAGGCTGGCAGCACTGCAGAGCCAGTACTCGGGCAGCACCCAGCCAGCCTGACTCAGCACTCGGGCATCTGTGACTCAGCACTCAGCCAGATCTCCCCCAGGACTCACTAGCATACATGACAACCACTTGGAGGGATGCTGATGAAATCTTTCTAGGGACTGGAGTTTTGGCGTAGTGGGTTAAGCTGCCTCCTGCGATGCCAGCATACTTTATGCACACCAGTTTGTGTCCTGGATGCTCCACTTCCAATCCAGTTCTTTGCTAATGTGCCTGGGAAAGCAGTAGAGGATGGTCCAAGTGCTTGGGCCCCTGCACCCACATGGGAGACCTGGATGAAGCTCTTGACTTTGGCCTGTCCCACCCCTAGACATTGCAGCCATCTGGGGAGTGAACCAGCAGATGCAAAATCTCTATCTCTTCCTCTGTGTAACTCTGTCTTCCAAATAAATAAGTAAATCTTTTTTTAAAAAGGACACTTTCTAGCCTGCTTAAGGGAAAAAAAGCACTGTTTCAAATTTTTTATGATTTTGACTGACATATAAGTACCTACAGGTTTCAACCTCATTATTATGCATTTTTATGCACTCCCAAACTAATATATAAGGAACACCTATTGTCTGGCTTACATCTCAGTGTAAGTTTCCTTTTAAATACCCTGTCTTTCAAATTTTATCATAATTTATACAGTCTAAGGTGTTTCTTATACTAGACTTAGTAACCCTCCAAAACTCACTACCTTTCCAAAGAAAAAAGAAAGAAAATTAACAACAAAATAGTGAGAACAGCACTCTCACTAACTAGCTCTTGTATTACTTGTCGTAGCCTTTTGATGGAAGGTAATTAAGCAGTATACATTAAAAATTTGACCCAGCTAGGAATCAGTACTCTAAAAACACCCATGCTTGGGGCAAAAGAATGGTCTATGCTTAAGTGTAGTCTCAGCAACTTTTCTTAGAATTCTAAAAAAAAAAAAAAAAAAAAAAAAAAAAAGGATAAACAAATTAAAGTATCCCCATCCCACCATCCCATGAAATATAATGCTGCAATGGACAAGAATTTAGCAGCAGCAGGACAGAAACACGGCAGCATTGGTGTGGGTGTGGAGCAGCTGGAGCCCTCACAGGAGACTGCAGCTGCACAGTTAAACTGTGAGAGCCGTGTGGCATCGGCTACCAAAGCTTCCCACATGCGTCCTCCCTGGGCCAGCAATTCTGCTCCTGGATCCACACCCAGCAGAAATGCACACGTATATCACCAAGGGACCTACACAGTGACATCCTCTGGCACATGATTCCTAAGAGGAACCTGGAAGCAACCCCATGTTCAGCAAAAGTAGCGTGGCTGAATACATTGTAGCAAGTTCACAGCTGAATACCCTACTGCAGAGAAGATGAACTACTGAAAAAAACCACAGGCAAGAGCCACAGAGACTAACTGGAAGACACCAGATACCAAAGACGGGCCACTGCTTGAAGCCATCATGGACAAACTTCGTAAGGAGGCAAAACTAAGCTGTGCTGGCAGAAGTCAGAAGCACAATGACCCTTCGGGGGGTGTGACTGGGAAGGGCCCAGGGACTCAGGCCTTCATCTTCTACCTCTGGGTCTGGTTATGGAGTTTATGTGCTTAGAAAAAATTCACTGACCTAGATTTATTAGGAGGGTACTTCAAAAAGCCCATGGAAATGGAATTAAAGAAAAAGTTTATGGGGCCAGTGCCATGGCTCACTTGGTTAATCCTCCGCCTGCAGCGCCCGCATCTCATATGGGTTCTAGTCCCAGTTGCTCTCTGCTGTGGTCTGGGAGGGCACTGGAGGATGGCCCAGGTACTTGGGCCCCTGCACCCGCATGGGAGACCAGGAAGAAGCACCTGGCTCCTGGCTTCGGATCAGCGCAGCTCAGGTCATGGTGGCCATTTGGGGAATGAACCAACGGAAGGAAGACCTTTCTCTCTGTCTCTCTCTCTCATTGTCTATAACTCTACCTGTAAAAAAAAAAACAAAAAAAAAAAAAAAAAAAAACAACAACAACAACAACAACAACAAAAAACAACGTTTATTTTGGCACAAAAACACTTACAGTCTGTTCAGAATACCTATTTCCCAGGGACTTTGTGAAGACTGCTCATATTTGGATGCTTTTTTTGCATGTTACATTGCATGCAGAGTTTAGGGGTCTGTGTTGTGGAGTAGCCAGTAAGGCCACTGCCTGTGACACTGGCATCCTGTATGGGTGGCAGTTCGAGTTCCGTCTGTTCCACTTCCAATTCAGCTCCCTGCGGATGCACCTGGGAAAGCCGCAGAAGATGGCTCACATGCTTGGGCCCCTACACCCACATGGGAGAGCTGGAGGAAGCTCCTGGTTCCTGGCTTCAGCTTGGTCCAGCCCTGGCCACTGCAACTATTTGGGGAGTGACCCAGCAGATGGAAGATGACCTCTCTCTCTCTCTCTCTCTCTCTCTCTCTCTCTCTCCCTCTGCCTATACCTCTCCCTCTCCCTCTCCCTATCTCTCCATAACTCTGCCTTTCAAATAAATAATAATAAAATAAATCTTTAAAAAGGAAAAGAAAAAATAGAATTAAAAGTGAGAGAAATGATTCTCTACAGTCTCATAGGAGAAGATCTCTAAGACATATTAGCAAGAAGAGCAAAAATTAAGTCTCAGAAACACACACACCATTCTGCTTCCTGCTCAAGTGTGGGTGGGTGGAGCTGTGTGATGAGCATGCAGAGGGCAGGCCCCCAGCCTGGCCTCCAACAGATGACCCCAATCTGCAGGTACATAAGGGGGCACGTCACCAGCAGGGAGCAGGACTGTAGGCGGAGGAAGAGAAAAGGGGTTTCCTTCTGACATTTTCACAAACACGCTGGAGAAATACCATGAAATTCTAAAATGCTACCAGGAAGTGAGTTAGTGTTATGCACCCCCTCCGCGCGCAGGCTCTGTACCAGGCATTGCTGGAGACACCAACACTGGACAGTGACACCTGTCTCTGCCAAGCACATGTCTGGGAAGCCCGTGCGTGAGAGCCATGTAGGTTTCGCACAGGCTCACCTCGCTGGCTCCCGCAGGTCCCCAAGGTGGACAAGGCAGGGCAGGTGTCTAGGGGACAGCTGAGCTGATCCTGTGAGAGACATGGTCCCCACCCTACCCACTGAGCAGACTAAGTTAATCTCAGGGGACAAGGAGGGTTCAGTCCCTGTCCCCTGCCTCTTTCCTGCCCCTCCTTGAGACAGATGGAAGGTTCGAGGGCCTGGGTGTTCTGATCCAAATGCAGATGCCCCAGAAACACACAGGCTTGTGTGGGGGTGGGCTGTGGCTCACTGTAAACAAAGCGGGATCCGTGCCCTACCCCTGCCTTGCACCTGGCTGCCACCAGCTTCCCCAGCTTTTCCCTGCCCTGATGCACCTGTCGGTCCAGCCCCAGCAATCACAGGCCCCCCAAACACAGTCACCAGCAGCTCAGCAAAGAGCTCCACCACCTCTCCCAACACAGACTGGGCACCTCAGTCAGGGTGAGACACCTTGCTTGGCACTGGAGACAGGGCTGCAGGGCGTCCCCTGCGGCTCCCTGGATAACTGGACACTGTTTGGTACCACTCAGGTGCCCTGAGAACTGCAGTGTCTGCAGCTTCCCCTGGTGCTGCCCATGCACCCAGGGAAGATCACACCAGGCCAGGGGGCACCTCACCTCTGAAAAGCCCGCTGAGCTGTCCCCTGCATGCCACGCGGGTCCTTCTCCTGTGTGTGTGCCCACAGCCCTGCAGGGACTCTGCAGCCACTGTCTCTCCTTCTTCCCAGGGTGGGCTACACAGAGAAGGGGGTCCCAACAACCGCAGCACAGCCAGGGCCTCGCACCTGCTGGGTGCTCAGTAGAGTTCTCTGAATCGGGTCCAGCTTTCAAATTGAAAGGAGTCACGAGCAGGGAAGGCAGATGTCCGCTGCTCCGGCTGCTGGTACGAGGCTCTTCTGTTCCCTCCAGACCTCTCGGCACTGAGCAGCCTTTGCCAAGGAGAGTTAAGAACCCAGGACCAAGCCCAGGAGCATCCATCCCACTCCCCAGCAGCTGTGTTGCTGCAGAACAGGACCAGCACACCTGCGGGGGGTCTTGTGCAAGAGCTCAGCCCAGCAGCAGAACAGCCGATGTCCTGTGTGCCACCTTCCTGGACGAGCAGCCTGGAGCCCAGGAACAGAGGAGGGGATAAGCCTGAGAACTGGGCCTGGCAGTCGGAAGCCACAGTTCTACCATATCTCATGGCTTCTTTCCTGAATGCACATTGAAAAAGCACGCAACACACACTCACGCTATCACTCTCTCAGATGCCACAGGGCAACTGGCTGTGGCTGCATATCCCTGAGCCTCGGTCCCCTCACCCTAGGGTCACAGGGCTTTGTCACCCACCTTGGAGGGCTGGCAAAGCAGTCAAGGTGGGGGGGACCCCAGAGCTCTCTGCCAATCCTGATTCTTGGAGCTGGGTTTTTCTCACCTCCGTGACCAAGACAGTAGTTTTTAAGTCTGGAGGTAGAAACGTTTTCTGAGTTATGCAAAAGCCCAGGGGCCTGTGAGCACCACCAGTGACAAGGCTACAGCAGGGTGAGCCCCTGGGCAGCACGCTCTGAGCACCGGAAATGGGCACACCTGTGCCCTGCATTACAGGGGTACCCGCAGGCTGCCTGGCATCCCTCAGGCTCCACTCGCACAGATGTACAAGACCAACAGGAAGAAGGCTTTTTGGGGCTCACGGCCTCCAGAGCCCAGGGCCCAAGTCTCAGGGCGGCCCTGGCTGCTTCTGGCTGCCTCTTGGAAGGGACAGTAGGAACAGTTTACAGCCGCCACGGCGAACACGGAATGTCACACGAGCAAAGACACTTGTCAAATGCCTTTCCCTTACAAGCACCCTCATCATGACCTGTGTTAATGAAGTTAATTGAATTTAAGATCAATAATGGTTAATTATTGCAATTTGACATTCAGAGATAAATGGCTTTAAGACGGAGAAGTGTGTGTGTGGGAGAGAGAGGAAGAGAGAGAGAGAGTGTGTGTGTGTGTGCGCGCGAGGGTATATTCTCTCCAAAGAAGGCGAACGCATTACAAGCCTAAGAAGGAACCCACAAGCCTCCCATTGATTCTGGTACAATCTGATCGACTTCACCCTCTGATGAATGTGAGCTTTTCAGAGCTACAAGTAAATGTTCTACCAGACTACTCTAACCCTTGTCACTGGCCAAATCTATATGTGCCGTGCAGCAGAAATCTATTGAGATAGATTAAAGAACTGCTGTAGAAACAGGGCAGCCTCCATGGAGGCGAAGGTTGATTCTATTGACTATTAATGTAACTTAACCATATGCAGCTACGAGTGTTCATGGATCAGGGCGGTTTAATTTGGGGCAGTTGGTTGGATATGATTCTAATTGAACATCAGGTTCTTTTCTTTTTTTTTTTTTTAAACATCATCAAAGATTACTCAACATAGAAAAAAAAAAATACAAGATTTGGACCCAGTTCCGAAAGGAGCTGATGGCCAGCTTCACCGAGGCCGGGATCTCTCCCGTGCTCACGTGTCTGGCCCAGGTCCCAGGTCCCAGGTCCCACGGTGTGCTGCCCCGGGCCTAGGAGCCACAACAGCTTCATCCAAGCTGGTGTCAACTTGACTTCCCAGGAGGACATCCTGAGAGGAAGAAGGGTCTCACGCCGCGCCCGCTGAAGTGACCACTTACAAGCCTGATGACGACAAAGCAAATGTTGGTGGGGAGCAAAGTCCTCCCGACTGTGGAACACTGACAATAAAACGCGCGGAGGAGTTCCGTCAAAGTGTAAGATTATGCAGAAACACCGTGGAGAACACTGCTAATCATCTGCTTGTGTCAATTATTTGAAGGGTCTCTGACAGCATATTTACATTAAACACATTTCAGGAGCAAAATCCTTAATGCTATATCAGAATATTTTTTTCATTACCATTAGTGAATCTTTAAAAATCATTCTCCCTCCCTGCCTCAGCTATAACAGGAGCCACAGTGAGACAAGCAGGGCTGGGGTGGGGAGGGGGGAGGGGTGGGAGGGGCTGGGGGTATTTCAGCTTAACCAGGGCTTGAAGAAGAGGGGGGGTCCTCATTGCATTTCACTCCAAGGACAGGGGACACCCCCAGAAGTCTCTACACCCAAGGAAAAGCAGCACTCACTCTGCCCTGGCTACCATGGTCAGTGCACACCCTTCTAACATTCCGTTTCTTAGCAAGGCAAATGACAGGCGCATGGGGCAATGCCTGGGATTAAAATATCTGCAGGGGCCATGCGTGTCACCAGCACCTCACCCTGGCCATGCTGTCCCAGGGTGACATGGAAATAACCCAAAGGAATGGCGTGGGGCTGGGGGGTGGGAGTCAGGGGGCAGAGGTGGAGCTGAGTGAGACATGTCCAGCGGGAAGGTCCTGGGCTGGAACAGGGGACACCCCAGCAGAGGGGCACGGTGAGGTTCCACCCAGGGCTTCCTTGGAACTCAGGAAGTCATGCCCAGAGCAGCCCTGGCCTCAGCCTGACGTGACAATGCGAATGCTCATGGCCATGGCCACAGCCAGGATGCTTTGGCTCGCTTATCCCTGAACACGTTGCTGGAAGTGTTTTCCCGTCACTGCCGCCTTCCCTGTCTCAGAGGCGGCTCTGCTTGCTTTCCCACTCCGCGGGGGCGGCCACTGCAGCCCAGGTGGACGCAAGAGCTGTCGAGCAGAAGACCAGGGCTGGGGCTCCCGCCTCCTTCCCCCCTCCACACCCGGGACCTGGGCTACAGTGACCTTCAGCCAGCCCTGAAAACACCAGGAGCCTGCTAGGTCACGGTGCTAAAGCCGTGACATCACCTTAGCCTGGAACAGCGCACCCGTGCTGTGCTCAAGATGCAGCCGGGATGCTGGCCTGCTCTCAGGGAATCTCAAAGTTCCGGGAGGCACAGAAGCGACCTCCCTCCACCGCCCCCCCAGCACTGCTAACTGTCCCCACATGCCAGGGGGCTGGGGCTGAGCCTCTCAGCTACCCACTGGTGATCAGGATCCTGGAAAGTGCCGGTTACTTCCCAGGGGCAGACAGCACACGGTGTGATGGGACACAAGACCGCACACCACATCCGGCCCACCCAGGAAGGAACGCACAGGACTTGGGGAAAGGCACAAAGGATCCACACGTGGTTCACAGGCAGTCAAGCGAGGCCCTCCCACATTTGTGGTCATTTCAAAAATCAGTTATGTTATGGAGCAATTTAAAGTAAGACGCATTTTACTTTTAATGTTTCAGTACGTAAAAACCTGTCTTCTCCCTGTTTCCAAACGCACAGAAGGAATTTCTGTAATTGATTTTTATAAGTACGTGTTTACTCTGACCTTAGATATCTAAAACACTGCATATACACAGAGAGAGAGAGAAACACAGGCACACACACACAGCTTTGTCTAGAGTTTGCACACTGAAAAACACTGCAAACCCAATGCCACCACACCCATCCTCAAACTGACCACCCACCTGAAGTAAGATCTGCCTTGAGGCATGTAGAGGTCAGAACAGGTGCACCCAGAGGAGGCAGGTTCTAGTTCAACAAGGCCACAATCTGAGGCGGATCCTAGGGTGCCCCATTTCTTGCTTGATGGGAATAAGCTGTCGTGGTTTGGGCCCATGTTCAATTTTTCATAAGAATGAAACGGACACATACACTTATCCATACACACATGTGCATTCATGTCGACACACACGCACTCATCCCTCCACACACACAGTCTGCAGGAACCTGACCACTCTACACGAGTATACCTCAAACGCATTTGAACAACTCGTAACAAACGGGAGCACACCAAAGTTGGCGTGACCACCGGACAAACATGCCAGGCAGGCGGAAGTTGTGCTCGTGGGCGGGGTCTCCTGTGAGGCACGCACTCAGCGGGCCATCCATCTGTCTCTGGGAAGAGTCCGAGTGCTGCGGGGCTGCTGAGCTGCGTGCCCTGCACCCTGCAAACCCCTCCTCCTTTGCAGTGCTGAGAGACGCACCTGGGTTTGTGTCCCACGGGCCTGGCTCCCCAACAGCCTTAGGTCCACACAGGAGCCAGCAACTCAGCCCAAGCTGAGAGGCACCAGATGGGGAGCTGCTTCACTCTGACCCATCCGTATGGGGCCACTGTGAAGAATGCAATCAGCTCAGGGCTGAGGGTCTGTTGGATGCTGCTGCAGGTACTCCTGCCTCTTCATTTTTAAAATTTATTTTCATTTCATTTGAAAGGCAGAGAGACACAGGGAGAGAGACTCTTCCATCTGCGGGTTCACACCCCAAATGTTTCCACCAGCCAGGGCTGGACTAATCTGAAGCCAGGAGCCAGGCACTCAGGCCAGATCTCCCACATGTGCGGGAAGGAGCTGGCTGCTTGGGCCATCACCTGGTGCCTCCCAGGGTGCACAGCAGCAGGAAGCTAGAATGGAAGCAGAGCCGGGACTCAAACCCAGGCGCTCTGAAATGGGCACGGGCAATCCAAGCGACATTCCACCTGCTGTGCCAAGCACCTGCTACTCCTTCCTCCTTCCTGTCCAGAAAGGCCACATAGGATTGTTTTCTTTGTGTGTGTGTGTGTGTTTACAGGCAGAGTGGACAGTGAGAGAGAGACAGAGAGAAAGGTCTTCCTTTTGCCATTGGTTCACCCTCCAGTGGCCACCGTGGCTGGCACGCTGTGGCCGGCGCACCGCGCTGATCCGAAGGCAGGAGCCAGGTGCTTCTCCTGGTCTCCTATGGGGTGCAGGGCCCAAGGACTTGGGCCATCCTCCACTGCACTCCCGGGTCATAGCAGAGAGCTGGCCTGGAAGAGGGGCAACCGGGACAGAATCTGGCGCCCCGACCAGGACTAGAACCCGGTGTGCCGGCGCCGCAAGGCGGAGGATTAGCCTATTGAGCCGCGGCGCCGGCCGGGATTGTTTTCTAAAACCAGAACTGCACAGGGGCGCCAGCAAAGGGCAGGGGTGGGGTGGGGGGGTGGGGAGAATGCACCGCAGCCCTGCAGCTCCACTGTGACAGAAGGAGCTGCCGGCCACACAGCAGGAGCAAACGGGTTTCCGAAAGACACGTCTTTCTGTGAGGATCCAGGCGGACATGTTGAAGCCGGTACCGACAGCTAACGCTGGCGAGCCCTCACCAGGGCCAGCTGCCCGGCCCTTCCACACACTAAGCCCCGTCTCCCCCCACCGCAAGGCTCTCATGGAGCTCACACTCTCAGCATTTGCATCTCACAGATGGGAACTCCGAGAAACTTGCTCAAGGGGACAGAGCTAACCATGCAGGGCCAGGCTTCGTCTGCACTGTCCTGGTGGGCTTGCAGCCCCACGTGCATCTTCAGCTGTTTACAGAAAGCGGCCCCCTGCCCCCAACTTCCCCACACTGTCAAACTGGGATGACAACCAAAAAAAAATTAATCTCGAGTTTTTAAAATATCAAAACCTTAAAAACGTATAATTAAATTAATCATCATAAATTACTTTTTAGCACAGAGCGTTGGATTTATAATATCATTTTCAAACCTCTCTGTGAGATTTAAATATTTTATAGCATATGTGAGTTAGAAGGAAATGTGTCTAAAGGCTTAAATATCGCTGCAGAGCAGCCGACTTTGACAAAAACTGTAGCACAACTGCTTCTAAGGTAGTTTGTAAAAATTATTTATTTCCATACCAGTTAATTATGATGGGAGTCTTTGTTGAATGCACAAGCATTAAAAAAGTGCTGATATTTTATGCATCTTTAACTGGAGCGCGATTCCCTGCAGTGCACTGGTAACTCCTTGACATTTACCATTCACTCACAGCAACTGTAATAAGGGGTTTGATTGCTTCCTTTGCAGATGCAGTAATTTAATAACTGTGATCAGTTGCATAAATTTACTATACAACCATCTTAAGTTAGCCACATTAAAATTAAGCAAAATTGTAATCTGTTGACAGATTATTGCTACTGAACAATTCTACTAAAAGCATTTCAGATTAGCAAGTGCCACAAGCATTTGTGTTTTATAAGCTTGTAAAAAAAAAAGAGAGACAGCAGCTTCCTCCTCCTTCACCCCAATCTTGAGTCACCGCCCACCCCCCTCACCCACACACACACACACACAGCACAGACCTAACTAGGAGACAGTTTCAAGAAATTCCATGCTTTCTGCTACGTCACCTGAACTGTTGATTTCAAATGTTTGGGGTGGTGAATTTTGCTCTTTGAAAGAGGGGAGGGAAAAAAAAAAGACAGTATGTCAGCTGCTTCTTCCCTTCTCACCAGTGATTTCCTTTATGCAACTTTGTATCCTTGGCCTTTGAAGGGACGGGGGGGGGGGGGGGGGGGGGGGGGGGGGGGGGGGGGGAACCTCCCTTAACGGAGCGCTTATGAATAAAACGATCCCATTCCCCAGGGTGAAGGGACAGCCTCATTCTGTACCTTAGCTGGAGAAAGGTAAAAAGGTGCCGGGCGCCCTCTGAGCGAGATCCCTGCAGCAGGCATCCTTAATTAAGAAGGCGGCATCGCTCAGTAGCTACAGCAGCTCTCCCTGGGTGTGTGGGTGACAGGCGCGGAGCGCCCGAGTTCCAAGGGCAGGATTTACCTACGGCACAGCGCAAACCAAAGGACGCCCTTGCCCTCTCTGTCTGGAGCACACGGGGACCCATGCTCCTGCTTCTTGCCCTGGTAGCTGACTTTTCAGAGCGATGTTTAGCCAAGCAGGCAAGTCAGGAATAACTGATTCTGATACTTCCCAGCAAATATCTTTAACCATCTGTTTACACTTGCCAAATATGCTTCCAAGTTTCCAATTTTATCAGTATATAAAAAGAATATCTGTTTTTAAAAAAAATTGTAAATATCTTGTGATGCATCTTTACATAATTCAAGAGAAAAAAATTTTTTTTTAAAAAAATTCTCACTTGAATGCATCAAGATGTATGATCACAGATTTGCTTAAACTTTCATTTACATAGAGGGCTGGGCGGAAGGAGCAGAAGAGAGGGTCAGGTGCTTTTTGGGAAGGGTCCAAGGCCTGAGCCAGTTGGGGCGCAGCAGGTCCGTGTGGCCTGGGAGCCCCGGGGCTCCCTCCCCGAGGTGGCCCTGCATATGCAGCCTGTCACTGTCGCTGCAGTCACAGGGTCTCTCCTGGACAGGTATGCGCCGGGGCTGGGCGGCAGGCTGCCTTCCCAGCGAAGACCACTGCAGAGCGTGACAAATTGGATGGGACTTCACTACCAAATTTCCTGCCAAGAGGCCTCACAGTCAAACGTCTGTCTTCTTCTCATCACTAAGCCCTGAAGCTTGGACTTCGACATGGTGTCTCCGTTACTTAAAGCCAGAGTTAATGCAAAGTGATGGAGGAACGTGAAGTCTATGAAACTTTGAAGAGCCAAGCCAAAGCCACTTCCGTCATTGGTCCTTTCATCCTCAAAGAGCACATGTGTGCACACGTGCTGTGTGCATGTGTGTGGGCATGCACAGGGTGTGTGTGTGAACATGTGTTGTGTGCATGCATGGGGGTGCATGTGTGTGTACACGTGTTGTGTGTGTGTGAAGTCCAGAGTTCTCATTAAGCAGCCAAGAACCTGGGTACCTGCCGCTGCCATCATCTGTAATTCTATGTAACAAACTGGATGCACCCTGGGCTAGGTTTGTTTGCTTCTAATTATAACTAATTATGCTCTAAATATGTTCTTTAGGGTTACCACGTGTATAAAAATGGAGGCAGCGAAGAAAAGAAAATGCATCGGGATTATTAAAAGAAAGAGAAACATACTAATTAGCTAACTAGTATACTCATTTCAATGTTTAATAATATTTTTTAACATCCCAGCATACGCTGTGGAATAAAAAATTACCCACAGCACCACCTGTGCGTCCCACGGGACAGGAGGATTTAGAGTTCTCTCCCACCGTCTTGGAGGCCTCCTTTCTGCATATTTCTTTGTATTCCACCTCATCCCACCCTCACAAATTAAAAGCCCCCCCAAAAAAATGAGAGAAAAAGATAGTAAATTTCGTTCCCCACCAAAGCCTTTTAAATAACATCTCTACAAAGCCCAACTTAATTACATAACTCAAGTGCTTGAGGGGAAAAAACATCGCATCTATTGCCACGATTTTGGAAGCTGCATCTACCCTTTCCCGTCCGTGCAGCCTGCTCAGGCTGTGTGCAGGGCCGAGGTGCAGGTGCCGCTCCCGTTCCCTCAGCCTGGCTAGGACAGTGCCATCATCCTCCTTCCCACCTTCTCAGTCCTCCCCCTGCTCCGTGTCGCCTGGGCCTTTTCGTGGCCTGTGCTGGGGCCACCTGCATGTGGCTGGGGAGACGGGGAAGGGAGAGATGCCGGGGGTGTGGACCAACTCGGGGGAAGAGGACTCCAGGTCCCGCCCACGCGCTCACCTGTGCACAGCCCCTCTCCACCTGAGCAGACGGCTGGGGTGCCCGGTGCTCCATGGAGCCCCGACAATTAAAACCCAGTAACGAACGCCCAGAGGGTGTGCCCAGACCCTTGGGGCTTGCCTCCCTGCAGCTCCACTCCTGCCTGTGGGTCAGTGGTACACAAACAAAGCCTTAACAGAAATGTTACCGAGGAAATAATAGCCATTTCCAATGATAATACACAATTTTAGCTCTGACGCTTGGCTGATTTAGGTGTTCGGCCAACGTGTCAAGCAGCCTGTCTTCCTTAGGCGGCCCTTTAATGGGTAACTGGCAGGCTCTGGCAGCCTTATTTCTGTTTTAGATTTGGTTTGTCATTGGGTATCCATTACCTGCCATTCATCTTTGATCTCTTTGGACAGGCCTGATCAAAAGATGTCATATGACCTACTCTACTTGGCAGAGACTTCTGTGACTCTCATAAAGGGGCCACCCCAGCTATAAATAAAATGACATTATTATTTTTCTGTCCTATCATGTAGAAGAGACAATTATGATAATGCAGTGTTTGTCATCGGGAGCCCAGCAAATTGCTAGCTCTCACGCAACTGTTTAGCTTTCTTATTTGTTTTTTGTCTGTTTGCCTCCATTTCAAGTTGGAAATAAAGCAGAATTGAAATCCCTAATACTCTGCCTCCCACTCCAACAGCCTCAGGGCCTCTCCCTCATGGCAGTGATGAGCAGGTGTGGCCAGCAGCTCCTCTTTGGCAGTGGGGGGTGAGTGGGGGGCTGTGGCCGGTGGTGGGCAACACCAGCCCACAATGGGATCAAGTCTGTCCTTCATTCAGGGTTTCCGAAGCCTCTGAGCTGAGAGATGGCTGCAAAGGGGTCAAAATTGTGGCCAAGGGTTTCCTGTGTCCTGACTCAAGTCATAACAAGGGAAAAAAATGCACTGAACATTCAGGAGATTTGCAAAATAATGACAGCTCCAGAGACATCCCGGGGAGTCTGCAGCCTAGGGGAACCGCTGCAATCGCATGTTACTTTCTCCAGGGTGGACCAACCACACAGGCTCTGTGCTTCCAAGGCTGGCTCTTGGTCCATGAAGGTTTGGGTGCTCCAAGATCCCCGCTGCCTTCCCTGGGTTAGTGCTGCAGAGGTACACAGCAGGATGTAAAGTGACAACTAACCCAGTCATTCTCTGTCAATCAGATGCCCATGTGGACCTGACATGGGCCTGGACCCTGCTCTGCTCAGCGGTGTCCACCTACTCAATGCCCTTGCTTGGGAAGAAACCGACCGGGACATGTCATCCAAGACTCCTGCCCGGAACGCTGGCTGTGTCCGCTCAGCATCCGATCGTGCTACAGCGAGGAAGGTGGCAGGAGTTAGCAGACAGACAGGGAGTCCAGCGCTGCCATGCACAGCCTTGCGCAGAGGAGAAAACAGGGCCCACAGAAGGGCAAGGACTGTGCTGGAGTAAGGGCAGGGCTGAGACCAGACTGCAAACCTGCCAACTCCCCTGGGAGGGCCTGTCCCCAGGATGGGCCACCTGCCTGCCACCTCCTGCAAGGCTGGCCCAAAAGCTCACTCTTCTGGAAGCTAAGGACCACAGTGCTGTTCATGCACAGGCCTGCCACTGTTCCCATGTATCTGGGGAACGTGGGCTGATTTCAGCTTTGCAGGCCTCAAAGACGCACACAGCAGTGTGGCTGGGCCACGCCTGCAGACACCACGTCAGTGGGCATCCCTGTGCTCAGAGCCTTAACCTCAGGACTCAGGGGTCCCTAAGGTGTCTTGGTCCCACCCCTTCAGAGGCTGGTGGCAGGATGTGCGCAAGCTCTATCTTCTGCAAAAGGTGGGAGGAGACAACTCGACTCATTGACACAATGGGAACCCAGGACGGAAACTCTTCTCACTTAAGATGTGGCACCTGGGGCCAGTGTTGTGGCACAGTGAGTTAAGCTATTGCCTGTGATGCTGACATCCCACATCGACACTGCTTCAAGTCTGGGCTGCTCCACTTCTGGTCCAGCTCCCTGCTAAGACACCTGGGAAAGCAGTGGAAGGTGGCCTGAGTGCTTGGGCCTCCTGCCACCCATGTGGGAGACACGGAAGAAACTCCTGGTGTTGGCCTGGCGCAACCCTGGCTGTTGTGGCCACTGGAGGAATGAACCAGCCATCTCTGTAACTCTTTTAAATGTAACTTTAAAAAAAAAAAAAAAGACTTTGAAAGGGAGGTTAATAGAAAGTGAGCAGGCGGGACAGACAGAGAGATACTCTTTCTACTGGTTCACTCTCCAAATGGCTTAAATGAGTGGCAAGGGCTGGGCCAGGCCGAAGCCAGAAGCCAGAAGCCAGGAGCCTCTTTCATGTCACCCATGTTGGTGCATCCTCTGTGGCTCTCCCAGGCACAGCAGCAGGAAGCTGGATCAGAAGTGGAGCAGCCGGGACTCGAACCGGTGCCCCTGTGGGATGCCGGCACTACAGGCGGCGGCTTCACCATAGCACCGACCCCAAAATCTACATATTTTAAAAAAGATGTGAAACTGCGTTTGCAGAGAGCATAGGAACTTTACGAACCATCGATTCCACAAGGATGAAGATTCTGGATTAGCAGAGGGCCCGGGGAATAGGCCCCACTTCCGGAGGTGGAGGCAGAAGAGAGAGCATGGCGCGCCTTTTCTCACAAAACATCAGCATGGCCCGAGAGGAAAGACAGTTCTGGAAACTGTTGCTGGCATATTCGCCTGCTAACACAGAGCTGGGGCACCCCCACCCACCCTGAGGAAGCTTTTCCTACTCTTCTTTCACACTGGGGCGTGAGCAAGGCCTCCCTCCCATCAGGGTGCATTTCAGCCATGGTACCCCATCAGAACCGCCCCTTCTGCTGCATCCCCCATGTTCCCGCCTCCTTGAGGACACCTGGCGCCTCCACTCAGATTGCTTCAACACATGCCCCAAGGACTCTAGAGAGAAACACATACAAACACAATTTCCTTCCTGAGTCAGCAAGGCCTCCTGCCCCATGCCTGGGAGCCCAGGTCCCATTCAGCATGCCAGCCCATCATAGTCTGCTAACCCTCCCCCCACCAAGTGCCAGAGCCTAGTCCCAAATCGCCAGCCTCTCCTTCCTGCCCATGGCCTCTCAGACACCAATGGAGCAAAAGCAAAGACGAGATGTAGACTGAACCAAAGCAGAGTGTGTAGGGCAGACCGGGGCGGGGTCGGGAGGCAACCAGACCCCCTTTATCTCCCTAGGCGGATGTGAGCTCCAATGGATTCCAGCCATTCTGTATGCGTCTGGTGAAGCGCTACTCCAGGCACCGGCAGGCAGCGTGCTCTCCTGCACCTGCTGTGGGGGTCCGCGGGTGGACCTGGGCTCAGGTCTACAGGGAGAATGGGCATGGAGAGGGCTCCCAGGGGTGCGCTTGGGGAGGATGCTAAAGGATGCTGCTCTCACAGGCCTGGTTTCATCTTCTGCTCTGTTCTGAGCAGTAGGGGGACTTGGGAAAGATGTAAAACCGCCAGCACCATGGCTCAATGGGCTAATCCTCTGCCTGCGGTGCCAGCACACCAGGTTCTAGTCCCGGTCGGGGCGCTGGATTCTGTCCCAGTTGTCCCTCTTCCAGGCCAGCTCTCTGCTCTGGCCTGGGAGTGCAGTGGAGGTTGGCCCAAGTCCTTGGGCCCTACACCCACATGGGAGACCAGGAGAAGCACGTGGCTCCTGGCTTCGGATCAGCACGGTGCGCCGGCTGCAGCGGCCATTGGAGGGTGAACCAACGGTAAGGGAAGACCTTTCTCCTTTCTCTCTGTCTCTGCCTCTCTCTGTCTCTCTGTCTCTCTCTCACTGTCCACTCTATCTGTCAAAAAATAAAAAATAAAAAAAGATGTAAAACCTCTCTGAACTTCTGCTCCTCCATCTTTAAAATAAAAACAAAAGCACCCTCTGCCCCTGAGGATTGTGGTCAATGCATAGCACGGTGCCTGAGACCTGGCAGGCACTCACTACCGAACAGCTACTTCTGGCTGTAGAAATTAGCAACTCCTCCAGCAGCAAGGAAGCTCCCTGCAGTGACAGCCCGGATCTCCACTGAGACAGGATCAGTTCCCCCCACCCCCACCCCGGCTCGGCCTCTGGGGTCCAGGGGAAGAGACTGGGTGGCTAAAACCCTCCCGCCCTCTGAAATTTTCCCGGCCTAGGATTCCACCAGCAGCAAGTGCTGCTTTGTTTTGGCTTGTCTTGTAAGACAAGCCCCATGTGAACCGCGATGGAGGGGGAGTGCAGGGCACGGTGAGGGTCATCCGTAACCCACCACTCACTTTCCACCTGCCTCAACTCCTAGACAGGTCAAGAGCATCGCTGGGGAGGTGGAGGCAGGTAGGAGAGGGAGAGTGACCAATCAAGCGTCCTAGAGCCCTGCCACACTCGGCGCGCCTTCCCCCTGCAGGGCTCATCTTTGGGGGTGAGATGCAAAAGCTAAGGGGTGAGTCTGGGCTGTGGCCTCTGACTGTGAAGTTTATTCCCTGCAAGAAGAGAGGCCCCGGTCCTATAGAATACAGACCTTCTGCCTAGCACGGGAGAAGGTGGAGGATGGCAAAGGAGTTTGCTTTTTGTTATTTTAAAAGTCAGAGTTACAGAGACAGAGAGGGAAAGACAAAGAGAGAGACAGATCTTCCATCCGCTGGCTGACTCACTCCCCAGATGGCTGCAATGGCCAGCACCATAGGTCGGGCAAACACCAGGAGCCAGGAGCTTCATCTGGGTCTCCCACATGGGTATAGGGGACTGAGGACTTGGGCCATATTCTGTTGTTTTCCCAGGCACATTAGCAGGGGGCTGGATAGAAAGTGGAGCAGCCGGGATTTGAACCGACACCCCTATGGGATACCGGCACCACAGGCAGCGGCTTTAGCCATTGCACCATGAAGCCGGCCCCAGGAACTTATTTTTCTGCAATGCAGGGCTCAGGGGCTCAGCACCCATGCCTGGGGTTTGCAGGGTTGAGCAGGGAAATCAGGAAATGAGACTCCTGTTTAAGTGCCTCTGAGCACGGCCATGGGCTCTCGGCTTCCCGGTTTCTCCATCTCGTTGCCTTTAAGCCTCCTTTTCCCTCCTGTGAAATGGGAGCAGTGGCGCCCACTCTCCCAGGGATGCTACGACAGGGGCCGCAGACAGGGAGAGCATTCTGTGCGCTGATCTGTGCTGTGCACGCTGCTGCCTGGGAGAAGCCGAGCTCTCTTCCACAGTCAGAAACTGTGACACAGCAGACTCAGCTCAGAGCCACCAGAGACAGACCTGCAGCTGTGCCATCCGGGGGCCGAGTCGAGTTCAAATGGATTAAAATGACGCCGAAAATTCAGTTCCTCAGCTGCAGTGCCCACAGGCCAGGTGCCGTGGCTGGGGGTAAAGAGTAGAAGGCTGCCGCTGGCATGCACGGTCCCGCTGATCCGGGGACCAGGTCCTCTCCATGACTGTCCAGAGCCCTTCTCCCATTCTGGGGCTCACCCTCGGGGAGGCTTGAGACTCACTGATGCCTCAGTGCGGGAGAAGCCCCGCCCAGGGTGGCAGCAAAGGCTAGGTGGTTCACCTTGAATCACACGGCCATAAATTACTCCCCTGTCAGTCCTGTCTTCCTCCTTCTGACTGCTTCAAGGAGAAAGTATCCAGTGGGTGCTATCAGTCCTGAAGCCTCGCTAACACTTGCTAATCTCCCCTTCCTAAGAAGAGAGATAAGGCATCAAACCCGGAGAGCAGGCGGGCGCGGGGATCCAGCCAGACGCTAATGACGCTGCTTCATTTCACAGCGTTTTATTTTTTTATGGTTATTTTCTCTTTAGGGCAAGTGACTCTACACTGAGGGGAGCAGCCCACTTTCCTTTGAAAAACAAATTCGCTGGTGTGAAAACGTTTGTCTTGAATAATGATGTTGGGGCAGGACACGCGTTATGTCCGGGAGTGTGACAGGTTCGGGACG